>NC_092135.1:115672963-116297963 GCF_043159975.1 Macaca nemestrina
TATTGTATTTAGTCCTCAAAATAATCCCATGAGTCAGGTGACATTATTATCCTCATTTTCCAGTTGAAGAAACTGAGGCTCAGAGAGCTTCAGGAGTGCAGGACCCGGGTCACACAGCTGGTAAGCAGATCTGTGTGACTCTAAATCTCTTGCTCCTTCCCCTACCCCTTGCCATAATCCTCTGGAAGGAGGGACCCTAGCAATGTACTCTGCAGGGCCCCAACACAGAGAACAAATGGGCAACTGTGTAATTAAAGATGGAGGAGGAGGGTCTCTTTTCCCACTGTCCCTAATGGAGACTCTTGGTGCTTACGCTCCAACAGATCACCACCATCTGCTCTATATTCTTGTCTCTCCATACACAATGTACCTTCCTCAACCCTAATGCCCAATCCCCAGGGAAGATTGCTGAATTTGTTGGGGTGGCTAGAAATGTGCAAATTGGGTAGTCCCAGTAGCCATCCCCAGCCCCTTCCTTTTCCTTTCTAACAGTCCTAGCAGAAAGCACAGGGCCCCTCTGGGTTGGAAGGTAGAAGAAAAATGATAGTGAAAATTAAGGAGCATGTACCCAGCAAATAGTCGTTGAACTGATTATTCTCCAGACAAGTCCACTGAACACATCACATCAAATATCTTGTTCTCTCAGGCTTTCAGGCAATCCTTAACTCCTTCTCATTTTTGTCTAATCCCTTTTCAGGTAAGGCCAGAAGCTGGTTCAGTACAACAAACGAAAAAAAGATACATTCAAATTCCTATGAAAAGACCATATCGAGCCTTTGCCCCTCAGATCTATCTGTAAGCTGCCTCACTCTCCCAGAATCACTTCCTGCATTTTGTTACCCCCTCAACCAAGAACCTTCAATGTTTCCTCACTAACTCTTGGATTAACTCCAAATTTTTCATCATGGTGTGTCACAATTCCATACCATTCAGGCACTAGGCATGCAGTGCATGCATGCATGGATGGATGAAAGGAAGGAAGGAAGGAAGGAAGGAAGGAAGGAAGGAAGGAAGGAAGGAAGGAAGGAAGGAAGGAAGGAAGGAAGGAAGGAAGGCAGGAAGGCAGGAAGGCAGGCAGGCAGGCAGGCAGGCAGGCAGGCAGGCAGGCAGGCTGGATGCATGCCTGGATGGATAGATGGATGGATGGATGGATGGATGGATGGATGGATGGATGGATGGATGGATGGATGGATGGATGGATGGATGGATGGAGAGATAGATGGACAAATGAATAAATGAATAAAAGGCAAAATAGATCCAACAGGCAATTTCCCATTCGAATATTTTCTCTGTGTGCATGGAGGTGTGGCAGTCCTTTATTTGCCTCAGAAAAATGAAGGACCTCACCCCCTTTTCCTGCATATCCCCTTCCCCATCCCATACACACCCTTTATCATGATTGCCATATAGGTCTCTATTGTTTCTATGGCTCATAATAAAATACATCTGCCTAGAAGGGCCAGGGGAAGGGTTGTACCCTACAATGTGAATGATCCTGGAGCCCCAGCACTAAGACTTCTAGGATTAATGAACAATGTTGCTCAAGTGAGGGTACCTCCTTCTCAGGGCTCCATTTCCTGGTTTGTGAAATTAAGGCCTTCAGATATGGAACAGAGATGGGAGCTCAAAAACCCCTTCTTGTTTGGAAATAAGTAATAATCCCCAATTTCCTAGATACTCACCATCTAGAAAGTGCAGCTGCTGAAAGAGATTTGGAAAATCCTCTGAAGCATTTGTGAATGCAGCGACTTTGCAGGTAGGCAAAGGATAATGACTCCCACCCAAATCTGCATGAAAGGCTGGGGGAGTCAAAACTGGGCAGCTAATGAGGGGGTCCCCATGTTGTCCAGGTAGACAGTCAAGGGCAACTCATGCCTGCGATTTCCTGCTGCTCCTACAACCGGGGCCGTGTAAAGGAATGATTTGAGCGACCCGAGAGACATCTTTCCTTCCTCTCTCTGCATCCCTTAACCCTTTATGTCTCTGGGCCATAGACATATTCTCTTCCACGGTCAAATTAGCCTAATGTCTCTCTTGTATCATTCTGAATCTTTTTAGTCATCCCAATGCAGAGCCTTGGGGACTCTTTTCTGCTCCTCAGTGAGTAGGAGTTGGATTTTATCTATTGTGAATTGTGAACAAGAGTGCTATTTGTTATTTTTTATGAGTGTACCCTTCTTTCCTGATGATAGTTGCTTAATCATCCAGGATTAAGAAATAAATGATTCTACAGATGCTCCCTCGCTTGCTTCCCAAAATTACCCCTTACCTACCCTCTACCTTATGATACCTCCATCAGTGAAATAAGAGTGGCCCCTATGTGACCTCTCAACCATCCCAAGGCCTGATCCAGTACTGCTCTAGCGGACACATGAGTGTTGAGCTGAAACAGAACATCACATCATGGACCTAACGGAATCTGGCCAAGAATCTCCACGTGGCCAAGGGTAGAGCACAGGGGTTAGAAATCACAGCCCTGTATTCCGCTTAGAGCCTGCTCCATGATTCTGTGTGGTCTCAAAGAAGCCTCTCTCCCTCTCTGGGCCTCTACTTTCCAGTTGTAAAGAGGAAGAATTATCCTGTTTGCAACATCAACAAAACTTAGAAAGTGCCTGGGAAAAAAACTTACCAGGAAATAAAAAAGAACATTATGAACAAGGGTATACAGAAATGCTAGCTGACTAAATGGGAAAGTATGTGTTCATGTAAAGGTAAATCCCAGATCAATGTATAAACGTATTGCAATCACAATTTTTAGGAAACTTGACAAGATGATTCTAAAATTGATATGGAAGAATAAATGCATAGAAAAATCAAGAAAATATTAGGTGAATGAAAACAACAAGCAAAAGAGGAAGTTCACCCCACCAAACAAAATAACACCCTAGTAATTGTAGAAACATGGTATTGGCTCAAGGATAAATGAGTAGATCAAAGCAACAGAATAGAAATCCTACAAATCAACTGATGTGTCACAGGCAGAACAATAGCTTCCCAAAGATGGCGTTCCTGGAACCTGCGATTATGTTATGCTACAAGGTATATTAGCTTGCCAGGGCTGCCATAGCAAAATACCACAGACCAGGTAGCTTAAACAACAGCAATTTTGTCTCACAGTACTGGGGCTGAAAGTCCAAGGTCAAGGAACAAACAGGGCTGCTTTTTCTCTGAGGCCTCTCTTACTAGCTTGCAGATGGATGCCCTATTGCTGCTTTTTCACATGGTCTTTTCCTCTGTACATGCACATCCCTGGTGTCTCTTCATGTGTCCAAATTTCCTCTTCTTATAAGGACATCAGTCAGATTGGATTAAGGCGCATCCATACGACCTCATTTTACCTTAATTACCTCTTTAAAAGCTCTATCCTTCCATACAGTCACATTCTGAGATATCAGAGATTAGGGCTTCAACATATGAACTGGAGGGGACAAGGGAATACAGTTCAGTCCATAACACATGGCAAGGAGGAATCAAGGTCGCAGATTCAATCAATCTGCTGACCTTGATTAAGACAGGAAGATTGCTGTGGTTTGAATGCTTGTCCCCTCCAAATCGCGTATTGGAATTTAAACCCCAATGTGGCAGTCAATTGAGAAGCAGAGTCTTTAAGAAGTGTTTGGGCCAGGCACGGTGGCTCATAACTGTAATCCCAGCACTTTCGGAGGCCGAGGCGGGTGGATCATGAGGTCAGGAGATTGAGACCATCCTGGCTAACACGGTGAAACTCCGTCTCTACTAAAAAATACAAAAAATTTGCCAGGCGTGGTGGTGGGCGCCTGTAACCCCAGCTACTCAGGAGGCTGAGGCGGAAGAATTGCTTGAACCCGGGAGGTGGAGCTTGCAGCGAGCCGAGATCGCGCCACTGCATTCCAGCCTGGGCGACAGAGTGAGACTCCATCTCAAAAAGGGAGAGGAGAGGAGGGGAGGAGAGGAGAGGAGAGGAGAGGAGGGGAGGGGAGGGGAGGGGAGGAGAGGGGAGGGGAGGAGAGGGGAGGGGAGGGGAGGGGAGGGGAGGGAAGGACAAAGGAAAGGAAAGGAAAGGAAAGGAAAGGAAAGGAAGAGGGAAGGAAGGAAGGAAGGAAGGAAGGAAGGAAGGAAGGAAGGAAGGAAGGAAGGAAGGAAGGAAGGAAGGAAGGAAAGAAAGAAAGAGAAAGAAAGAAAGAAAGAAAGAAAGAAAGAAAGAAAGAAAGAAAGAAAGAAAGAAAGAAAGAAAGAAAGAGAGAGAGAGAAAGAAAGGAAGGAAGGAAGGAAGGAGGAAGGAAAGAGAGAAAGGAAGGAAGGAAGGAAGGAAGGAAGGAAGGAAGGAAGGAAGGAAGGAAGGAAGGAAGGAAGGAAGGAAAGAAAGAAGTGTTTGGGTAATTCCTTCATGGAATAATGAGGTATGGGTTACTAAGGAATCACAGGAGTGGGACGGGTGACGTTATAAGGACAGGAAGAGAGACCTGAGCTACCATGCTTAGCTCCCTCAACATGTGATGTCCTGTGCTGTCTCAGGACTCTGCAGAGAGTCCCCACCAGCAAGAAGGCCCTCACCAGATGTGGCTGCCCAACCTTGGACTTCATAGCCTCCATAACTGTAAGACATAAAGTTTCTTTCTTTATAAATTATCCAGTTTTAGGTATTCTCTCATAAGCCACAGAAAACAGACAGAGATTATCATGGATCATCCACATGGGCCCAGTGTAATCACAAAGGTTCATAACTGGAAGAGGTCATCATGAGAGTCAGCTTCAGAGTGATACAGCCTAAGACAGACAACCAACCACTGATGTATTGAAGGTGGAGGGGGGCCCTAATCAAAGGAATGTGGCCAGCTGGAGACAGCAAAGACATGGATTCTCCCCTGGAGCCCCGATGGCTGCTTCCACACAGCCCTGCCAACACCTTGATTTTAGCCCGGTGAGACCATTTTAGACTCTGACCTCCATAACTGTAAATAATAAATTTGTGTTGTTTGAAGCTGCTAAGTTTGTGTAACTGTTTACAACAGCAATAGAAACTAATACATCATGCACATAAAGGAATTAAGATATGATAAAAGTAGCATTTCAAATAACTGGAAAAGGGTATAGTATTTGGTAACAGATAGATAATCAACTAGTTATCCGGCTAAAACACTAAACAAAATCAAATTTCTATGCCATGCCATTCACAAAAATAAAGTCCAGATGGATTAAAAATCTAAACAATATACATGCAAAAATACTGGAAGAAAATATGGGAGAATGTGTTTATGACCTTGGAATAGGGAAGGGGAAAGACATAACCAAAAAATGAATAAATTTTACAACAGTACAATATAAAACACTTCTATACAAAGACACCATAAGCAAAATCAAAAGGCAAGCAAAAATGGCAGAAATATGTTTTAATCATATGTATATTATTTGAATTTTGTTGTTTTATTTTTCTCAACAGTGAATGTGAATTAGCTCATTAATTAAAAACAAAAAAGGCAAAAAGAGTTGGAAAGAGTCTCCTCTACCACCCTCTTTTCTTCCCAGGAATGAACTGGAATGAAAGGAAAAACTTTTTAAAACCAAAATCACTATGAGAACACAAGCCCGTGTTTTATTGAAGCAAAGAACAAATTATGATTTTGGAGGGCATTTCCTCATGCAATCTTTCCCACATCCTCAAGCTCCTCTTTCTTGAAGACACCTGTGGAATGAGCTATGGTCAGCCTGTGTTCATAGGAAAGTACTGCTGAAAAGCTAACCTATGTAGGGTCAGCTGAACATGTGGCAGAAGTGGCCAATTATCTCTCCCTTTCCCTCATCTTCTGGGCACACAGCTAGACTACATTTCCCAGCATCCCTTTGCAGTTAGCTATGTGCACATGCCTGAGGTCTGGCCAATGGAATGTGGGCAAAGGTGCCACCTCTAGGCCTGACACATGAAAACCTCATATACTTCATGGTCTGTTTTGCTGTCTTAATACAGATGAATATGCAAACTTGGAAGCTTTGAAGTTACAAAGCCATAAAATCGAAAGAACTTGGATCCTTGAATCACTGCCTCGAGAGTCACCCACTGATCAGAAACACCCCTATTGGACTTTATAAAAGCTAGAAAAAATGTTGTATTCGAGCTCATATACATTTTTGAGCTTGCATCTGTTTTAGTAGCTAGTATTCCCTTAACTAACTCAGAAGCCAACCTGGCTTCTTTTGACAAATTCCTTGGTCTGACACCTCCCCCAGCAGCTCAACTGAGGTAATCATTAAGCTAATGACTTCAACTGCAAATCCATCCTTCTCTTCTTGACTTTATGAGTCCCCCAGCTGGGACCCAGCAAACCACATTTCTGCTGTGCCTACTTGTTTCCTGCTAAGGTCTGCCAATAGAGGGCAGTAGAGAGAAACTGCAAGGCTGGAAGAAGGAAGAAGGTGCCTGCTCCCTTCTGTCTGCTTCATGTTCCAGTTCCTTGCCTCTCATTTCTGGAGGTGTCACTGGGCCACGTTCACCCTGGCAGCTGCATTTCATTCCAGTAGCAGCCATTTTTTTTTCCATCACCCAAAGTACCACACTCATTATCTTCCTCTGGGAGACCAGCATCAACTGGTAATAATTCCAACCCATTTCTTTCTTTCCCTGGCCCTAAGGATGGGACTACTTCCTTGCAGTTGCTACTCTGTGATGTCTTTTTTTTCTTTTCTTTTCTTTTCTTTTCTCTTTTTGAGATGGAGTATCGGTCTTATCACCCAGGCTGAAGTGCAGTGGCACTATCTTGGGTCACTGCAACCTCCACCTCCTGGGTTCAAGCGATTCTCCCACCTGAGCCTCCTAAGTAGCTGGGATTACAGGCATGCGCCACCATGCCTGGCTAGTTTTTTGCATTTTTGTAGAGGCAGGGTTTCACCATGTTGGCCAGGCTGGTCTCGAACTCCTGACCTCAAGTGATTCGCCCACCTCGGCCTCCCAAAGTGCTGGAATTACAGGCATGAGCCACCACACCTGGCCAACTCTGATGTCTTAGGGTTCCCTTTGCACATTCAATCCCTAGTTAACAAATCTTTCAGTTAAATTACCTCTGTTAGAAACCACACCAGATATTTTATCTCATAACTGGGTGCTGATTTATACACCAAAACCTCTGGAGCTAACTGGGGTTTCTCCATCATCCCAATGGTACTGATACCACAGTATGATTTCTGTCTTCCTCCGTCCAGCACCTGAGGCTTGCCTACCTTTTGCCACACTCAGACAAGAAGCAAATCACAAAACATGTCTCCCTGCCTCCTGCTGGCATTCAACAGACCTCACCTAGGGCTGCAAACGGGAGCTATGAAGATCCAGCAAAGTATGTTTTGTCCCCCATGCCCACAGTAGCATCACTGGGACAACCACACGTTGGAGTACCGCCTCCACTCCAAGGAAGAGCAGAGGAGCCACAGAAACAAATTATCCACTGCTGCCCTTTGAAACCCTGCTTCGAAATGGACACCCAATTTACCCCCTTTCTGATCTAAATTCTACACCAGAGTAGGGAACACAATAGAAGCCCTAGGAGGAAGGGCTGCTGCGAGATTGGAAGCTCCTTAAAGACCAGGTTATGTGTCCCCCAACCCAAGGCACAAATATGAACTTGCATCTGAAGCTGAATACCTCTTTAGACAACGCATGCTTGCATTTATTCTCTTTGCCTTTTGCATAGTAGATATTCAGTGAGCCTATCAGGACTGGTGTGGGATGGAATTAGATTGGGAGGAAGCTGCCAGTTGAAAAGTCGCTTTTTCTAAAAAGCCTTCCCCTATTCCCCTGGAGAGAGAGACAGATGCTTTTTATTACCTTCTCTGTGTTTCCACAGCCCTTGGTGCTTCTATTTCATCCCCTGCCATGCCGAGCTGCAATTTATTTGTTTCCTTTCTGCCTTCCCAATATACCAAGAACCTGCCATATACAAAGTCACCATGTCTTTTTCATTGTTGTATCTCCAGGCCTGGTACCTGTAGGTATTCAAAGGACAAGTAAATTAATGAACAAATCCTAGCCTAATGGAGCAACCTTTCAACCAGAATGAATTATAGCTCTAAGTACATTAACCTTTAGAGACAAATAGATGAATAAGAAGCGTGGTATCTTAGCACTGTAAAGGGCATCAACTTCATCCTTCCAATGTAGGAAAAAACCTTCCAAAGGATTCCAGATTTGAATCCTTGATTTAAATACTCGCTGAATTCAGAAGTTTATTGCCTTAGTAAAACAGTCCATTTCCCTGTTAGACAGCTTTAATTACTCAAATGTTTTTCCCTCTAGCCAGCTTAAACCTTCCTTCTAATAATCTCTTTGTGGGCCCTAGTTGCAGCCTCCAGAGAAGACATTGCTAAAATACTTCTAATCCATAGCAGAGATTCTAGAAGATGCCATGGTCCTCCACCCCGAACTATTTCTGATCTGTTGCTTATGGCAAGTATCTTGTACATCACACATCCAGGGCATTTTGCTGCCTTTAGCTAGGATTATCAAATATCTATTCTAGTCCATTCTGAAGAATATCCACAAAAAAGAAATCCAACCTATTTCTCTATTTTTGGTCCTAGTGCTGAAACATCTTAGATCTCAGTTCTAACTTAAAGTCTTTCCTTTATTTTTTTTTTAAGTCTCTCTCTTCTTTCAGTGAAGAAAGAGAACTTTTTGGCTCCTATCCACTCTGTAAAGAATAACTAATTCCTCTCTTTTTCTCCTCCCCCAAAACATGCCCTTGGCAACCCAGCCTTCTCTTTTATGAGCTGACTCATAGGTTCTGAGTGAAAAAAGCCCTTCCTTAAACACCCTGTACTGCCACGTGTGGATGAGGCTGCAGTATCCCAGTGATCAATAAAGCCAGGAAGCTGTGGCTCTGTGCACTATGCCAGCATGACCCAGGACACTTCATAAGTCCCTTGTGCCCAAAACGTCACCACTTGGACAACCACGTGTGGAAGCACCACCTCCACTAGGGGCTGGAAGGACGTGAGAACCAGCAGGTCTCTCCTGGCAGACTTATTGTGGGCTCCAACCCTCCCACGCTGGCCAGCCCTGAAGAGCACCAGCCCCCATGCCATGAACTTAATTACTTTGCAAGAGGACAGTTTGTAGCTGGACTTCCTCTTTGTTCTCACAGAAAGCTGAGAGTGGGCACCAGAACAAAGGCGGGTTTTTGCAAAACACAGGCAGGAGAGAACCCATGCTGCAAATCTGGGTCTGGGTCCGTGTGTGGAAGGGATTGGGGAAGCACAAGGATGGGGCTCAGAAGGAACTGAATCCCTACCTGAGTGCTCCTGCAGCACCCTACCTGAGCTCCCATTAGACTCAGGCATAGCTGAACTGATTTATGCAAGCTTAGAGAAAAAAGTTTCCTGAGGGCTTCTGTCTTCCATCCCCCTGATTTTAGAAGGTCATTTAAAAAATAAAAAATAAAAGTATCTTCTTTTCTATTTTTTGAAAATGTAGTAAGTTGAAAGGGGTGTGAAATTTGCATTGCTCACCCGATCAAGGGCTTTAACCCTCATTATTAGAATGTTCTTCATATCTAGCCTAAATTCCGCAAGCTACTTCATAAGTCTATGGAGACTCACAAATGGTTATTGGGACATCCTTTAATGTGACAGATCAGGATTGATGGTCTTCTCACTCCTTTGGCTCCGCCTCCTTACCTATCTGAGAAGAAATTCCTTTGGCATATGAACTCTATGAGGTAATGTTGAAAGGTCACCAGTATCAGCAAGGGAAAGGCTTACATGTGGAATCTGTGCGCCACACTGAGAAACCTGAACTAGCACTGCCTGCTTCTACAGAGGACTGGAGGGCTCCTCTGACTCACAGTGGCCAGGACAGGTGGGGAGAGGGTCAGAGAGAGGGCCCCAGAGTATGGAAGAGAAGAGAAAAGGAGACAAGTGCAAGGAGGGACTGCTCGGTGCCTATCCAAGCCTGGCAATCTCCGGACTGAAAGATAATTCTGCAGGTAATATAATCTTTGTCACTACCCTCCCACACCTTGGCTCTGTGTGTTTGCAGTTACATACAATTCTTTACTTCCTGTAATGGCCCCAGCTGCTCTCTCTTCTTCAGGGCATGATGTGCATACGTGTGGGTCATGTGTAGAACAATGACCTTTCCTGTATGTCAAGGTCACATCCAAATCATCCTTTGGTTTTCTTTCTCCAGAATGGTTCTCTATTCTTTGCCTTTCCTCCCAAAAGTTTTAAAGAAGGAGAAGGAGAGGAAACTCATGAATTGAATGTCTAGCTTGAACCAGGAAATGAGAGAAAGCCTTACGTAAATGTTTTTGTTTTGTCCTCTTAGCTGCTCTCAAAAGTAGATGAAATTTTATCACCAGAGAGTTAACAACTTTTCTCAAATGAGGAAAGTGAGGAAAGTGAGGCTGGGAAAATAAAACGAATGGCCCAGGGTCACAGAGCTGGCAAGTGGTCATTGTCAGATTAATCCCCGGATCTGTCAGACTCCAAAGACACGGCCTTCCTGGTGCCTCCACTAGCTTTGAGTCTCCTCTACCAATCCTGACCTGCTCCTATGTCCCTCATAGTGCTTTAGCTCCACCATGGATCTCAGTACCTCACTTGGATCAGAGCATACAGAGAAAACAGCTTCATGTAGCCAACATGGCTCAAGATAACCCCTAGCTCTGGGACCAGACTTATGCACGAGACTGAAGGAAGATGCCAGGAGAAGATAAGGCATCTCAATAGGAACTTTAGCCATAGCCCCTGAGGCTCAAGGATGAGGAAGGGGCAGCACCTCCTGTGATAGCTGATCTTCTCTGGAAATCACTGTGTGTGGTACCCATGGCCCAACCTCCATGATTACCGTAGTGCATCAGGAAGATACATTTCCCAAATGTAGTGCATTCCCAAATCTCTGTTTTCCTCTTTAAAGCATAACTGTGACTCCTAGAGAAATCTCTGGCTATATGTAATGCTATGAAGACAATAACCAGGCCATAGAATCACAGACTATCAAAGCTGGACAGGATCTCAGAGTTCATCCGGCCAAACCTCCTTATTTCAGCCCTGAGAATTAATAACTCAGAGAGAAAAAGTCTCCCACAACTTAGACCGTGGCAGAAAGTGAGCTCAATCCCAAGCGTCCCAGAACAAGCGACCTAGTTAGGTTTCCTTCCAGCTCTTGCGTGCCTTGGTGGCAGTAGACATAGCGGTCACAGGAAAGCAGGACCAAACTCAAGCGCTTTCTACTATCTGGGAAAGAAGTCCTGGCTTTCTCCAAACATTGCCAGGCTTCCTCCCATGCCAGTGTCATCTCTCCCCTGGGACCCAGCCAGAGAAGATTTCTGCTCCCTTCCTGATCTCCAATGTCACAAAAACACAGCCTCAGCTTGTATTCTTCCCCACTGTTACTACACTGTGTGGGTCAAAAAAAGCAGAAAGAAGACTGCACTGGGGTAAGGTACTCAAAATGGTAGGGTGGTGAGCTCAAGGACAGAGTTAGAGCTCACAGAGTGAGATGCAGGAGGCCAAGGTCTCTATGCAGAGCTTTGGGAAGTTTAATAACCATGGAGGGAACTCCACCAAACTACAGGGAGTCTATTCCTCTATTATCACAGAGTTCTTTGACCCCAATTCATGGGGCCCCTTTTTCAAGACACAGGACTCCCTTGACAGACTCTGACTTCAGATTGGTGTTTGTCTGTTGTTAGTATTAAGAAGAAAAGAACTGGAAGCTGAGCTGAAAAGAGGGTTTTGTTTTTATTAAAAAAAACAAAAAAACAAAAAAACTCACCTGGGGAGGGCCCAGGCCACTTTATCAGGCCACAGTTTGCCTAGGAGACCCTCCTGGGATCCTGACACACAAGAGTCCCCTCCTAGCCCACAGAGCAGGCTGGTCCTCCGTGTCCTGGGGTGTGTGAGCTTCCTCCAAGTTTGCCTGCCGCCCACTGATTTCCATGTCAGGTTACAAAACAGCAGCCAGCTCACGGTTTCCCTAAACATGCTCAAATATTATCTTACCATGGAGGGGGTTATCTGACACAAAGATCTTGCCACATAGCTCAGAAAAATAGCCTGACAGCCACAAAAAGGTAAATAGAGACATCAAACTCACGCCAGCAGGGCCAGCAGCAACACAGCCCTTGGCCTGGAAGTTCTAGGATAGTTCTCAACAGTTCTCAAATGTAAACACTTCTCTTCCTCCTGTTTCCCCCTCTTCTCCCTCTCTGTTTTCTTTCCTAAGGATTGAGAGATTTCATTTTCATTGTTCCATAGATGCAAAGGGAGGTCTTTCTGAGCCAATGCCAAGTACTGCGTGTTCCTTACGGTTTGGAAATCACAAGAAACACTGTGTCCCCTCCCTGCCAACCATCCCACGCTGTACCCCAACCTTTGGAGTCCTCCTATCAGAGTCCCCTGAAGGCTGCTGCAGAAGCAGAGTCTTTTTCCAGCCCGCCGACCATCTGGAAGTCAGAGCAGGCCAGTGGATATGTTCCCTTTCTATTTGAGATAAGGGATGAGCGCTTATGAGTTGGGTGATAGAGGGAATGAACAGACAGGGTTTCCTCTAAGACCTCTTTCAAAGCCCCCATGTCTCCACATGCCCTTGAGGCAGGGTTGGGATCTTGACTACCTGAGTGGGGGCTAAGGGTGACCCCAGGCATTATGCATCCTCTCTTCTCTCTTGGGCTGGCTGGCCCCTACTAAGTAAGCTTCTGGAGGAAGCAAAGGTAGATGTCAAGAGCTCGGGCATAGCCAGGAAGAGAGAGCAGGGTCTTACGGAGGTCTGGTTATTCTCCATTTGAACCAGAGTTCGTTCCAGATACATTTTCTCGTCTGTTATATGCCCTGGGAGGATGATCCCTGGAAACTACTTCTCCCATTGCCTTCTGGCTCCAGCTGGATTCAACCAATGGGACTCTCCAGGAGGTGACTGGAGAGCAGCAGAAGAGAAGCCCCTTCTTGTTGTGCTGCATTTTTGGCAGCAGCCATGTGTATCCACAGCACCAACTCCCCCAGACAGCCCATCCTCCACAAGCCCAGCTCTCGCCAAGCCCACAGAACACTGATTCCTCCACTTGCCTCTGCAGCCGTAGAGGCGATCACTGCTTCTTGCTGCTGCTAGTCTCTGGTGCCTCAACTTCCCCTGTGTGCTCTTTTAACATCCTGCCCACACATCTGTAGCAGCTCTTCATTTAAGTCTTTTTGTTTGAACCATCTTGGTGCACCCAGTATGTTCAATGCAAGTGTGGAGGTTAAAACAAGGGGCTGGGGGAGAGAATGTTAACCCCACAGAGGTCATACTGTCATCAGGACAGAGCAGAAAGTTTAGCCAGGTTGATACTTTCATCCCAGACGACTACTGGAGATGGTTCCTAGAACAGTGGTTCTCAAAGTGTGATAACCAAATTAGCAGCATCAGCATCACCTGGAAACTTGTTGGAACTGTAAACCATGGGGCAATACCCCAGATCTGCTGAATCAGTAAGTCTGGGAGTGGGGTCCAACAATCTTAGTTTTAACAAGATTTAGTTTTACACCTGTAATCCCAGCATTTTGGGGGGCCAAGGCGGAGGGATCACTTAAGCCCAGGAGTTCAAGATCAGCCTGGGCAACAGGCAGAAACCTCATCTCTACAAGAAACACAGAAAAAAAATAGCTGGGCATAATGGAAAACACCTGTAGACCCAGCTACTCAGGAGGCTGAGGTGGGAGGATGGCTTGAGCCTAGGAGGCCGAGGTTGCAGTAAGCCGAGATTACACTGCTACACTCCAGCCTGGGTGACAGAGCAAGACCCTGTCAAAAAAAAAAATTAGTTTTAACAATCTATTTTAACAATTTAATTTTAACCATCACCTTCTGGTGATTCTGATACACAATAAAGTTTGAGAAACACTACTCTGGAACCTGAAGAGTGGTGGGCACTATTGGGAAGCACCTCTCTATCTCTGCTTTCCCTGCCTATTTTCTTTCCCATCCTGAAGGGAGGCAGATAAGAAAACAGAATAACCAGATTTTCCCCCAAAGAATCACAGAAATTGGGGTCCTGCCTTTGGTCATCCAAAGATGACCCTGCAGATGGCATTTACCACCTGGGTGGTAGCTTAGGCTGAAGAGGCCACTGTGAGTGAACAGCCCTTTGCCATACTGTAGAAAGGGAACAGATGCTTCCGACGTGGTCAGTAGCTAGTGCTCCCCATGTCTGCTGTTCTCTCAGATTTATGGCATATAAACACTTTAGATCAGTCCAGACTCTTTGTTCTCAAATGCATGAGTCAATAGCACCTTGGCTGCAGATTCTGCCTAACTACTGTCTTCCAGCTGTGCCCAGCTGTGTCCCACAGACTGAAATGCTGTGCTTTGTAATGGTTAGGAAAGTTTTGCACCCTCTCTCTGCTCACATGTGGCCTATTCTCACCATCCCTATACCAGCTGCTTGGGAGCCAGTTCACATTTGTAATGGAAACATTGGACTCTGAGGAAAAGACAGGCTGCAGTTTAAATCCATTGTACCAAATGTGTCCATAACCAGCAACTTTACTTTGCACCTGTTTCCTTCATTCATAAAATGGGGTAATATCTATCTTTCAGGGTAGGCTAAGAGTTAATTGAGGTGATATACATACAATGCCTTAGCACAGGAAGTGGCACATCCTAGGTGTCAATAAAAACTTTCCCTTTTTTTCCACTCCTGCTCCTTGCAGACCAGGACCTTGCATTTTCTATGACGAAGTGTGGAGTGTAGTAAATAGGGCAGAACCTGGAGTTAGAATGCTTGTGCTTGTCCCAGCACTGCCACTTACTATCTGTGACTCTGTGGGCAATTTATTTAACTTTTATCTGCCTCAATTTTCTCATCTACAAAATGGGGATGATAACAGTCCCGACCTTGTTGGAGGACTGTCAGGTTTAAATCCTAACATATGTAGACCTAGTGTATCTAGTTAACACTCTGTAGCTGTCAGCTATTATTATTCATTATTAATAATTATTTATTATTAAGATGAATGTAATTATTCATCATCAATAATATTATTACTATATATTCCAAGTGAAAAACTGAGACACACCACCTACCAGTATGAGCCAACAAACAGTGACAGTGGGACAGAATATTTGAAACTGGGACTGCATGAATGTGCCTCTTTGTATCTTGCTCATCCCTGTGTTTGAAAAAAAAATTAATATGTATCCTGAGTGAGAGTTTAGGAAGATGGAGGGAAGAAGACCAGCAAAGGAGGCATGAAGAACGTGGATGGACCTGAAGGACATTATGCTAAGTAAAATAAGCCAGGCACAGAAAGACAAATACAGTATGATCTCACTCATGTGTGGTATCTAACAAATTCGATCTCACAGAAACAGAGACTAGGAAGGTGGTTATCAGAGGCTGAGGGGGAGGAGGAGGAATAGGAAAGAAGATGTTGGTCAATGGGTACAAAGTTTCACTTACACAGGAAAAATAAGATCTTCTAGTGATCCATTGCACTGCGTGATGACCACAGTTCCTAATGTATTGTATAGTTCAAAAATGCTAAAGGAATAGATGTTTAATGTCCTCACCATGAAAAACATTGCTAAGTTGCCAAGGTGATAGATATGTTAATTAGATTAACCCTTTTTATAATATATACATAGATCAAAACATCACATTGTACTCTCTTAAATAAACACAATTATTATTTGTTAATTAAAATAATTTTTAAATTTTAATTTTAAAAAAGAATCTGGAAATGAGGAAAAGAGCGCCCAGATTTGGCTGGTGGTTAGAGAAATGGTGAAGCCGAGTCAGATCCAAGAATGGGGACTTTGAAAAGTTTTTGCCAACAAGTATTTCTCAGCAGAGAGTTTTTTCACTGTCTGAAGAAGAACCGGTCTGTTTTCCATCCCTCAGTCTCTGCAGAGACATTGTCACCACCACCCACTTTGCTCATGTCCTTCTTTACCCTTAAAAGCCTTTCCTTCTTTCTTCTCCTTCCAAATCCTTCAGAATCCAGCTCTATTCCCACTTCCTCTGGGACACTCCCTGGTGGGCCTGTCCCTCTCCTGTACCCTCCTACATAGACCCTCTTGTGGCTTGTGGTCAACTCCACGCCACTTAGCACAAATTTGTCTTCATTCCTAGACAGTTTGTTGTGGTTTCACACATGCAAATCTTCTTCCCCAAACCAATCAGCTTCTTTCCAAGGGCAAAGACCATATCTTCTATTAGCTTCTGGGCCCAGTGGTCTGAAAGAAACCAGATTAAGCCCCAAAGGAAACAAAAAGAGTACATACAAAAGCTTTGAATGCCAGTTGGATCCTTTGCAGTAGGTCTTTCCATCAAGATCTGTGTCCTTAGCTACTGGATTCACTCTTCTTCTCAGATCTTGGATGCAAGGGAAAACAGAAAAGGAAAATGCAGCATCGTCTTCTTTTTCCATTTTAGGAACTCGCTTCTTGCATATTGGCCTGGATCCTAATCCTACCCCTTAAAAGCCTGGGATTCTCCACTCCCCAATATAGGACCAGTATTCTGCAGTTCTCCTTCCTCCTGCAGAAGAACACCATCAGACAAAGGTGTGGAGGAGAGGTCTTTCTCTTCAATGTTCCTCCCTATTTTCCCTTAGCCACAAATCAGTAGAGAGACATTAGATGACAGAGTCAAATTGTAATATGAGTTATAACTAACAAACAAAAGAATTAATATTCAATTCTGAATAAATAGGAATTGATTAAACTAAATTCTGAACTTCCAATTAAAAAAAATCAAGTGCAGAAGCATAGCAGGGTGAAACATAATTTAAGTCAACTGTAGGTGTAAGACAAGACAATAATAAATAATTTCTCTTAAGAAAGTTAATGCAGCTGGGTTGCATCAACAAATACCTAATGTTCAAGAGTTTAGAGGTGATATTTCTACTTTATTAGTGCATTGGTCAGACTGGAAGTAGAACATTTGGGATTTTAAAAGGAGGGCATAGACCATAGCCAGGAGAAGACAAGGCCAAAAATGGGTCTATAAACCACATCACAAAAAGAATGCCAGAAGAAACTGAAAGTATTTTGCTTAGAAAAGAAAAATCTCATGGGGGAAATGATCCCAGTTTTCAAATATTTCAAAGGTTTTCCTGTAAGAAAGAGATAATTTATTCTGTTACTCTAGAATAAGAGGAAGCAGATCTCAATAGGAAAGGAACGTTACTTTAGTGCTGTAAAAATAAAATGGGTTACTTTGTGAGGTTCCCACCACTGCAAATATTAAGCAAACACAGTCCTTTCAGAAGCCTGCTACTTCCTTCAAGAGCTCAGTGTCTTTTTGCTGTTCTTGGGCTATTCAGGTTACTCCAGTGGCGGCGAAGGAGACCAAGCCACAGACAGATCAAGCCTGCTCCTGCTAAGCTTATGTATCAAGCTCTCCATCCCTTGGCCCAGTGAGGATGCAGTGTCCCTAGATAAATCAGACAGGCTGAGGCTTGCTGATTAAGCCTAATAGCTAGCTGACAGAAGACACACACAACCCGTCTGCCCTCAGAAAACAAAAGACCATAGGGCAAAATGTTTAATGGTGCCCCCCCAAATACTTTGCTTCCTGGGGTAACTTGAGGCATCTAGGAAGGTATGGTAGAGACATTCAGAGATCTAAGATATCCACTTTGGTTTGCTAGAGCAACTTAGGAGTGATTTAGTGATTTGCATTAACTTTCTTAAGAGCAGTGATTTGGCTGGGCATGGTGGCTCATGCCTGTAATCCCAGCACTTTGGGAGGCCGAGGTTGTTGGATCACCTGAGATCAGGTGTTCGAGACCAGCCTGACCAACATGGTGAAACCCCGTCTCTACTATACACAAATCATTAGCCAGGAGGGGTGGCATGCACCTGTAATCCCGGCTACTTGGGAGGCTGAGGCAGGAGAATCGCTTGAACCCAGGAGGCGGAGGTTGCAGTGAGCCAAGATTGCACCATTGCACTCTAGCCTGGGCAACAAGAGTGAAACTCCGCCCCCAAAAAATAAATAAATAAAAAGGAGCAATGATTTATGATTGCCTTGCTTTGCAACTGCAGTTGACTCTCACCATGCTGTGCTTCTGCACTTGATTTTGTTTGAAGTTCATAGTTTAATATTAATCCTATTTATTCAGAATCACAGCAAGAGTGATTTACTATCTTCTTCCCTTTCCATGAGGCAGATAGTTATTAAAGGCCAAAGCTTAGGAAGGTCAGGCAGTGGCTCCATAAGCTGAAACCCCAGCTCTGCTGCCTACTAGCCATGTCACCTTGGGCACTTTACTCCACCTATCTGTGCCTCCCTTCCTCCTCTACAAAACAAGAAAGTTGTTCTTCAGAGTACCTATGATGATTGATTTCATGTGTCAACTTGACTGGGCCACACATTTGGGCAAACATTATTCTGAGTGTTTCTGTGACGGTGTTTGCATGAAGTCAACATTTAAATTAGTAGACTAAGTAAAGCAAGTTGCCTTCCGTAATGTGGGTGGGCCTTATCCAGTTGAAGGCCTGAATAGAACAGGAGCCTGACTCTCCCATGAGTAGGAAAAAATTCTCCCACCCAATAGTCTTCATAGAGCATTGGCTTTGCAGATCTTGCCAGTCTCCATCATCACTGGGGCCAAATCTGTCTTTATTTGTTCTGTTTCTCTGGAAAATTGACTCATATAGTAACTATCACAAGAATTTATGTTAAGATCCATTAAGACAATGCAACTGAAGCCCTTTTTCTATATATCAGGTCTAGAGTAAGTGCTCAATAAACACAAGCTTTTTTTTTTTTTTTTTTTTTTTTTTTTTTTTTTTTTTTAGTAAGGTTATTGTTTAAGGAGGAAAATCATCTCATTGGTTTTATTTGGAGGGGAAGAGAAACACTTGTAAACAGGGCTGGAATGATTGTGGCCAGATACGTTCACACCCCTAGGTGGGGAAGGACTGCAGCCTGGACATCAGCTGTGTCCTCAGAGGCTCTTAAAGTTTCCCATCCAAGTACTTTCCTCGATGACAGATGTACCTGCCAGATCTCTGAGTAGTTGCAACCACACACCCTGGACTCGAACAGGCCCCTCTTTGAGAAAGATAATGGCACAGCCCTGAGATAAGGAGGGGAAGAGAGGTCCCCTGCAATACAATTCCACTGAATTTCCCAAAAGGTTCCTTGCTATGCCCATCCTTCCTGAATCCAAGACCAAAGCCTTTGTCCAAATCCTGGATATCGCACAACTGCACCCCATGACCTTCTCCTCGTTTGTCTCCCTGACTTTACAGACCTGAAGCCTTTCCCTGAATCTACCCTACCCAGTGACATCATACCCATTGTTCCAGGAAGGGCTCACATCCACCTCACCCCTTCCCTGAGGTTCTCTGTCCACCCTAGTCACTTCAATCACCAATCTGACACTTGCCAGGCCCTCTTGTATTGTTTGCACAGTCAATTCTCCTTGGATTTGCACCTGCTGCCTTTTCTGAACCACTTTATATGCTCTTTAAAAATTGTCACTCCATGTCTTGCACCTTTCCCATTACCTAACACGGTCCCACATCTGTTCGATTGTTTGACTGATGACCCATGCCCTGTTGCAACCCCTTAGCCATCAGCAACTCCTTAGTTTTCTCTATCTGAAGCACTGACAACCAAACCTAAATGAGTGTCAAAATCACCTGGAGAACTTTTATAAATTAAAGATTCCTGGGCCTCACCCCAAACCCACACAATCAGACCCTCCAAGGATGGGACTTTGGAATCCAAATATTTTAAAAGGTGCTCAGGTGATTTTAATGAGCTGCTGGTTTGGGGGATCACTACTCTTAGAGATATAGAAGCACTTTCTTGTGCTTTTGAACTACACCCACCTCCAATGAAACTGAGTCAACTCATCCAAGACCATGTTTAAAACCCATCCTCCGGCCAGGCGCAGTGGCTCAAGCCTGTAATCCCAGCACTTTGGGAGGCCGAGGCGGGCAGATCACGAGGTCAGGAGATCAAGACCATCCTGGCTAACATGATGAAACCCCGGCTCTACTAAAAAAAAAAAAAAAAAAAAAAAAAAAAAAAAAAAAAAAAAAAAAAAAAAAAATTAGCCGGGCGTGGTGGTGGGTGCCTGTAATCCCAGCTACTCGTTGGGGGGCGGGGGGGTGGGGGAGGCTGAGGCAGGAGAATGGCGTGAACTCAGGAGGTGGAGCTTGCAGGGAACCATGATTGCGCCACTGCACTCCAAGCTGGGCGACAGAGCAAGACTCCATCTAAAAAAAAAAAAAAATACCATCTCCCACTCTTATCAGGCCAGCCTTCTTGTGGAACCCCACTCGGTCCTCCTGTCCCATGCCTTTCTCTAGACTTCACTGTCCGCCACACAACCTCTTTGTATTCCTCCTTCCTACTACCTCTTCCTCCCATGAATGTAAACAACCCTCCCCTCCTTAGCATCCCAGCTCCAGCCCCCTCCTGAGTGGACCCACATGTTGGCACTGTCTCTGCCTGAGTCTTTCCAACCAGCACGCTTTGCCAACAATGACTTGGGTTGAACTAAAGAAAATTTCTTAGCATTTATGCTGACTATTTAAGGAGAATTTGTTGATGTACTCTTTCCAAGATAAACACTTAAGAATATGGTTGATTACTAGAATATGCCCAAAATTCTACTAGTGGTCTGCATTTTATCTTGCAACAAGTTCTCAAAGGGGGAAAAAATTCTTCATTTAAAGAACTTTAGTACCTTTGAGAGCATGGGAAGTTTTCAAAAAATGAGATCTTCCTGAATGAGGTCTCCAGTTCAAAGAGCCAGCAGCCTTTATCTTTGCCTGCTCATGACAGGTTCGGTGTGCACTGAATTCTAGAATACCAAGGTTGGAAGGAACCTTCAATATCATTTTCTCCAGGAGCTGACAGATTCACAAAAAGTTCTTAGGACACAAACCAAGTGTCTGGAACATTCTTAAAATTTCTTTTGTTGTTTTGTACCACTGTACTCAAAGGCCATACTCCCTGGCTTATCCACCAGGATATGAAAACAATGCCTTTCTAAGACTATGTTAACCCTTGACGTACTTGTGCCAGCAATTTGAGAAATTCAATCAAGAATTATTGATTCTCTACAGTAAACTGATGTCTTGGACCTGACAATTATTTGTTGTGGGCAGGGGGGTGGGTGGGTGTGTCCCATGCATTATAGACGGTTTAGTAGTATCTCTGAACTCTGCCTCCCAAATGTCATTAACAACACCACCACTCCTAGGGGGACAAACTAATCCCCAATGAGAATCACTGCCCTATAGTGTGCTATACAGCCCCCATCCTCCAGGAGTTCTCAGTACAGATAGGACATCGACATCTGTGCCAATCCTCACCAAACCTTGTGATAAACTTTGTATCAGGCACATGCAGAGGAAGAAGGGAGCCCCCAATTCTGCCTTGGAGAGTCAGAAAAGGCTTCACAGAAAGGGCAGCTTTTGGAACAAGTCTTAGAAAGAAGAAGGCATTCCCGGGAAAGAGTATTCCAGGCAAAGGGAGCAGCTTGTACCAAAAGTGTAGAATAATGTGGTGCCTTCAACAAATGGAAAACTGATGAGAGTAACTGGAATTTAGAGCCCATAGTGAGAAGTGACAAAGCCAGAAAGAATTAACCAAATCATTCCTCTTGACCCTTATGCCCACTCCTCACTTGATTGAATCTGAATTCATTTCGGAGCATGAGTTACAGGTATAGGAAGTGCAGGTAGATGGGTGCTGCATCATATACTATCAACCTCAGTCTTAAAGTTTTCATTAATTGGACCCCTAAACTGAAGACATTTGAGCCAGTACATTGCAGATTAGAATGCTGACCATAAACAAGATCACCATGAGCACCTGTCTCATGAAAGCCAGCACCACTCAAACACCCTTCTAGGATTGTCAGTTCCCAGAAGAGGGTAGTGGAAGTCTGGTACAGGCAGCCATTGCTGTTGCCTCATATAAACGAGGAGACCTAAGGAGGCAGCATGGCCTAGGAGGAAAGATGGTAATGTACAAAAGAAGCCCCTGAACTGAGGGCTGGGACAACAGCTTTAGCCTGGCTTTTCTGCTAACTTTCTGAGTCACCGAAATTCCCCAGACCAGTTTCATCATTTGTAAATGGAAAGCACTACAATAATCCTCTACAAGGCCTTAGTGCAGCCACATCACCTTGCTGGTCCTCAGTTTCCCCAGATATTCAATGTGGGGACTGAACTATTCCAGGGGTTTGAAGTCTTTTTTAATCCCAGTGTCCTCCAGGAATAGCCTACAGGAAAGCTATGCCTTCCCTTCATGCCCTGGGATGATGGGTACCTACGCAATTTCGTTGTTCATTTCAGGGCATTCTTAGAATTCTCTGGAGCTCCAGGTTAAAACTCTTGGACTAGGCGGTTTCTAAGGTCTCTGCCAACTCTGGAATTCTATGAACATGATAGCTATGGCTCTTACCCAAAGAGCTTGCATCCAGGTGTGCCTGGTGGGGAGATTTAGAGAAGGAAGTTACTTGACAACAAAAGAATGAATCTACCCTGTCAGAAGGGATACAGTTCTTGCCAAAAAAGAGAAGCTCTCTGACATTAGCCATTGCTTCTGGCCTTCCCAAACATTCCAGCACTCCCATCAAGCAAATTGCCTCTGCCTCCTTCATAGCTTCTTCTATCCAGCTTGCCAGCTGGTCTCTGTATCTCCTCACTCATCACCCATTCACTCCTGTGTCCCCCTGTACATGAACAGAATTACACTGAAATTACTACATCTCGGTATCTGTGCATGTTTTCATGTCTGACTTCTCCCCTTTTCTTTGCATCATCCCTAACAGTTCACTCAGACCCTGCCCAATTCAGACCCCTTGTCAATGTGGGGCTAGAGAGGATGACCTCTGGAAAACCCCAGCCAACTGACATTCATCTGATTCTATGTCACTGAGGAATCCAAAGGAAAGAAAATGTTTATTAAAGTCAGTGAAGTCTAACAAGAAGGTGGGGACAAAGGGAGCATCTAAATTCCAGCACTCTCCCTTGGAGAGAGGGTGGAAAACCCAGTCCTTCCTGCTGGACATCATCAGATCCCAGCCTCTCCAGTGCCAGAAATCAGTGGAAATGTATATATTTTTTAATATACTCACATTGCAAATAAAAACAGTTTTACATCAATACAGGGGTTGGTTGAAATGTGTTCCAACTCTGCTAAGCAAGGAATGAATTGAAACGCCTATAATAATATCAAGCAAGGCAGTCCCTCTGCCAAACTTGGACAGAGGGGAATTTGCACTGCCAGAGAAAATCTGTTCTTCATCAGTGTTTCAATATTCGAGGAAGCCGGGGACATTTTTCTGTGACGGAAGCAATATGCCAGCAGCCAATACTATGATTTAATTCCCTCTATTTTTCCCCTCTCATTGGAAATAATTGTCACAATAATTTGGTGGGCCATAAAGGCCTTGTATATAAGAAAGATTATACTGAAATGGAGGGAAGAGAAATGTGGAGAGGGATAAGGAAGAGAAAGAAATGTAAAGTGGGAAAAAAGGAAGGTGGGAGTTAAAAAGAGGCGGACGAAGAGAGGAATGGGGTGAGAGGAGCAATGGTGGAGAAACAGAAGGAGAAAGTTCAAGAAAAGCAGAAAAATAACAGTGGAAAGGAGAGAGAAAAATGAGAAGAATGTGAGAATGAGAAGGGTGAGTAGAATAAAAATCACAAACAGAGGAGGGAAAATGCAAAAGTCAGAGGTGAAAGAAATCTTAAAGAGTGGCGGGTCAGTCCTCCTCTTAAGTGTCAGGTAGGAGGCCAAAGGGTGAAGTTATTTGCCTGAGACCAGAAAGCATGCCCAAGGTCACTGAGCTCAGAACAGAGAACCAGGACCTCCTCACTGCTGTCTAACGCTCTTCACTCTTGAGCAGGTGGCAAGCAAAGCAAAGAGACAGGGGAATTAAGAAGAAAAAGATGAGAACTTGCATGTGTGTACACATGGATACATCACTTGGCTTCTTCAATCACCTGTATTGTGTAATCTAATCCAATCTAAAATCTAGCATAATCTAATAGTCAAAGTTGCTTGATTCTTAGACCCCACAAGTTTTTCATGAAACGTATCTAAGACCTGGAGAACACTATTTTCTCTGTCATCAAATTGTAAATGGTGGAATCAGGGAGCTGAAGAGAATATCAGGATGTCACTGGGCTAATGTCAGGCCACTAAGTGGACATCTAAGGCCCCCTCTGGGTGGGGAGGGGCTTCTGGCTTCCCAGGATCATAGGTTTACAGACAAGAGTCACTTCTGTGTGCCTAGAAATCCCAAACTCCAGGACCCCAGTTCTAGCTGTGGAAGTCATCTCCTTCAAGATGAGGGCCTTTCTGGCTTAGGCGTTAGTTACTAATTTTCAATCTATCATTTATTTAATAGTATCATACTAGTGTTCATTTATTTCTATAATGGTACCATGACTGTATAAGATGTCAAAATTAGGGAAATCTGGGTAAAGGATACGCAAGACCTTTCTGTACTATTTTAGCATCTCCTCAAAAAAACAAAAAAAAACTTCACAGTGATCTCAAAGGCTAGATTTGAATTGAGAAATGTCTATCATTGCCCACATCCCCAGTCCCTGCCCCCTGGCCAATAATTTACCTCTCTTTTTCCCCCTTCCTTAGTTCCTTACACACATACACGTGATTACCATGGGCTGTTCACCCAAGCTCTGTCCACAACCCCCAGACCCCACAAATAGCCTCTTCTTGGCCATCTATGGGGTCTAGGGATCTGTACACTGGCAGTGTAGTCCACCCTGAGAGGACAGACCCAGGGAAGGCTCAGGGCCATTTGAGCAAGGATTTCAAGAAGTTGGATACCAGAAACATGGTCTAGAAGCTGGTGCAAATCATAGGCTCCAGGGAGGCAAATCCCTTGATGTTGCCCCCTGAGAAGGATGTGAGAAGAAAACAGCCAGTGTAGAGCCTTCTTAAGTGTGAGACCTAGGGCAGGGGTGGCGTTCGCCCAGGTCTAAGGCTAGGACTGTCTCTACCTTACTTCCCACCTGCTGGCTAGCCCAGGCTCAGTGGCAGTGTAGGCAAGAAGAAAGGGAAAATCCATTCTGGTCATACAGTTACTCTTATGTAATTTGGACAGAATCTTAATGATGGTGTTTGCCATATCTTGCTGAAGGGTGTCTTAGTTCATTCTGTACTGCTACAACAGAATACCTAAAACTGGGTTTTTAAAAAGAACAGAAATTTATTGGTTCATGGTTCTGAAAGCCAGGAAGTCCAAATGCATGGCACCAGCATCTGGTGGTGGCTTTCTTACTGTGTCATCTCAAGTGGAAGTCACAAGAGCAAGAGAGAGTAAGAGTAACGAGGTGGCTGAACTAATTTTTTTATGAGCTGCCTGCTTCCATAATAATGGCATTAATTTATTCATGAGGGCAGAGCCCTCATGACCTAATCAACCTCTTGATGGTACCACCCCTCAACACTGTAGCACTGGGGATCAAGTTTCCAACGCATCAACTTTAGAAGGAAATGTTCAAACCACAGCAAGGAGGAATCAATATTTTCTGTTCTACACTCTTAAAAGCCTCTTGGGTCATGATTCATTGACTTGGAATCACTGAAGCTAGCAAAGTGCTTGGCATGTAATTTATAGTGAATAAGTGAAGGAACACTGAACAGCTATTTTCACTGTAATGATATAAGTATCTTCATCAAGATAAACAGTAGATATGATTCTATAGAAGTACAAAGAATAGTAGGCACATAGCCTGGACTGGAGGGGTAAGGATGGTATTCTGAATCATCTTAAAGAATGGATTGGGATTAGTCATGAAGTGAAGAAGGGTATTCCAAGCAGAGGGAAGAATTGTCATGGTATATTGGAATAACTGTGGTAGAACAGAATGTAAGTGTCATGAAGGAAGCCAGTCACTGCACGTATCCCCAGAACCTTGCACAAGCAGGCATCGAGTAGATTGAATATATGTATTAGGTAAATGATGAATATATGTATTAGGTAAATGATGAATACATGTATTCTGTAAATGATGAATATATGTATTAGGTAAATGATGAACATATGTATTAGGTAAATGAGAAAATGTGGGTCATCTCTTTTCAAAACCATAGAAAGCTTAACAATATCCTAGTCTAGGTATTGGCAAACATTTTCTGCAAAGCACTAGATAGTAAATATTTCAGCCTTTAAAGGCTATATAGTGTCTGTCACAACTACTCAACTCTGTTGTGTCCCCTGAAAGCCACCATGGATGACAGGTAAATGGCATGAGTGAGTTCTAATAAAACTATATTTCTAAAAATGGGCAATGGGCCAGGAACCATAGCTTGCTGACCACGGCTCTAGTCCAACACCTAGAGCACAGCTGGATGGTGGCAGCACTTAAACTAAATATTAATGTCCCAATATAAGTGTTTGGACAGACAGTAGCATAGATGTTTCAAGACAAGAGAGATAACTGTAGGCCTCAGAAACCAGGAACATATTCACAGAGGAAACAGGATTCCAATTAGACCTAGAACCTCAGTGCAGTCCAAAAAATGAGAAGACAAGATGTTGAAAAAAGAACACTCACCTGGTAAGTTGCCTGTCTTCTCACCAATGTATTTAGGTTCTAGCTGTGCTTCCCTGAACCTAAGGTAGAGGGGGAGAGGGAACAAGGATAAAAGCAAAACCACATTCTAGGACAGCATGTCAGGCCACAGAACAGACATGACATTGTGTCTCCTAAACGGGGATTTGGGGAGTTGAAAGGCCTTAGTCTCCGGGCGAACAACACAGCTACACAGAAGCAGCCAGTCTGGCAGATGGAAGAGCACAGCCTGATGTACTGCCCAAGAGGGGAACCAGTCCCTGGTCAGAATCTCCCTCTGCATTTCAACTCAGAGAGAATGCACAGTCTCTTAGGATCCCAGATGTGAAAAGCCATTGTAAGTTCATTCTGGCACAGTCATTTTACAAATTGAGAAACTAAGTTCTAGACAGAAGAAACATCTTTCCCAAGGTCACAAAGCCAGTGAGTGGCCAGGGTGGTTTTGACTCTTAAACCTGGCCTCCCAATTCTCTGTAGATCCTTCTCCGATATCCTGCTGAAGCTCCCCACCCCCACCCCCACCCCAGTGCAGGCATTCTAATTATCTTATGTATAGACATACAGGTGTCTAGGCTTTGGAGGTAAAAATCTGTAAGACATTTCATCAGCATTGACTCTATCTCCTATTTGATCACAGTCCCTTGAGGTGATGGGTGGCTTACCTGCTTTCTCTGGCTCTGTGAAGACAGGGTCTCTGCACTTACTGTAAGGAGGTAAGTCCTGCAGTTCTCAGACCTGCTCAGAGAACCCTGCTCTTCAGGAACCATCCCCAGGTTCACTCCATCCCTAAACACAGGAGACTAAGCCCTTCTCAATTCCACATCAACTACCTGAGCTCCTATTAATGCTCTGATTAGAATTATTTGTGTTCAAGAGTATCTGTCTTGCCCACTAGATTGAGAACTCCTCAAAGGCAAGAATTGTGTCTCAGTTATCTCTGTACTTCTGGCCATGAGTCTGACACATAGATAGGTGGTATTAACTGAGGGTTAAGTGGTTATAGCCTCCAGAGGGCCAGGAGAGCATAACCAAGAGATTAAGAGATTGTGTCAACTGAAAAAAAGGCAATCCTGAGTTCAAATTCTGACTCACATGCTATTTAATCTCTCTGAGACTTAGCTTTCTCATCGGAATCATTGTCAGAGTTAAATGAGACAATGCTGCTGGTATTGGTGGCAATGAGGGCTGGTTCCCTTCTTGGACAGCAAATCAGGCTGTGCTCTTCCATCTGCCAGAATGGCTGCTACTGTGCCCTTGTGTTGTTCACGCAGAGACTAAGGTGGTATTAACAGATGGTTAAATGGTTATAGTCTCCAGAGAGCCAGAAGAGCATAGCCAAGAGATTAGGAGATTGTGTCGACTGAAAAAAAAAAAAGGCAATCCTGAGTTCAAATTCTGACTCACATGCAGAAGGTACTTAATCTCTCAGAGACTTAGCTTCCTCACTAGAGTCATTGTCAGAATTAAATGAGACAATGCTGCTGAAGCCTTTGGCAGAACACCTGGCATTCAGTAAACACTCCATCAATGTGCTGGAAGACCAAGGTCAGGCTGCCAGTATCATGGGTTGGGCTGTGGATGAGCTGGTTAATTCACACTGGGCTGTCTCACAGTTATCTTTATTTAGGTACAGGGAGAGCCTGAGCAGAAGATGGATGAGGTAAATCTACCCATGTGACCAGAAAAACTAGAAAATCAGGCCCCACCCAACTCCTGAAGGAAATAACCCAGGGTCGCCCAGTCCCAACAACCAGGCCAGCGGCCTCTCTAAACCAGGCCAGCGCAATGCTGCAGGCCCTCCAAGCCTCCTGCTGATTGACAGAGCCCCACACGCTTTCCAGAGAGCCGGCCCTCTATATTCTCCAGCTAAGGCCTTTATATCTCGGGTTGGCTGGTGACAATGGTGAGATACTTTGGGTAACTGACAAAGCAAAATAGACTTTTTCTTTAAGAAATCAACACATCAACACCTGTTAGTCAAAGCTAACTGAATTCCAGCAGCCTGTGAATGCCAAAAAAGGGGATAAAAAGGCATGAAGGATGGATCGTGGAAGGCAATGACAGAGACTGAGGTCTTGGAGCAGATGGCCATGTGTGGTCATGGAGTGAGTGGGAGGTAAAGGTAGCAGTTCACCTGGGGAGTCCAGTAACAAGGTCAACGCAGAAGGTTGCGGCAGTTAAAAGTTGGACCAAATCTCTCCCAACTGCATTAAGATTACAAAAAGCAGAAGGAATAGGTAACTAAAGGATAAACTAAAATCAGATTCAAGCTCTCAAACAAAACAAGTGCAACAACAACAAAAAACCTTTTAAGAGAATAAAATCTAAGGAAATTAAATTTACATGAAAGAATTTAACTGGATAAAGCACACCTCTGAAATACAAAGTCAAAAGGCTAAATGTAACTAAGCATAGACCTTCAGGGTCTAGCTCTGTGGAAGTAAAGCAGTGGTGTGCTGGAAAAGTTGGTCTCACCCATCCTCTCCCCACCCAAAATGTCCTCCTGATTTGCAGTATTTGCTAATCTCCATGGTGTGAACATTCCCACCATAGCCAGTTTTAAGCCACAAACATGAATATCACTGAGCTCAGAGTTAGGAAGAAATTTAACATTCGGCTCTTGCAAAACCAGTACAAACTGCCCCCAGTATGCCAGTGGAAGTAAGCTGAATTTGGGAAGCATAAAAAGAAGCAAGAGCATAGTAGGTATGCAGCCCCCAAGGACTCAACAAGAAGCAAAGGAAGGAGTAATGAGATCAAAGACCTTTCAAGCTCTCCCCCAAAATAAACAGTCAAATCTAGGATCAGATCCAGACTCTGCTACCCACTGGCAACAAGACCTTGGAAAATTCCTTAATCTCCCTTAGCTTCAGTTTCCTCAAGCGCAAAATGAGGCAAATAACACTGAGGAAGGGATGTTGTCAGGATTGAGAGAGATCGTGACTATAAAGGACAGTGCTAGGCACTTGGGAGACGCTGAGCAATGATCACACATTCTATTCCAGCAATGCATCCCATCCTCCTTCTTCTGGAGCCCACTAGAGCTTTGTAAATGTGCTAGTCTACTGTGACAATATGTTTCCTGGAACAAGTTCTCATTTCAAATATTCTGTCCCTTTGTGCCCATTCATTTCATAGAGTCTTGATTTGAGAGTTCATAAAATATGTTCAATTCAACATAATATAAAATATATTCAACAAGAAGACGACACATTTATATATGAATCTGTCTTTTTCTACAGGCTGTGAGCCTCTTGTAGGCAAGTATATGTGTTACTTTTTTGTCTTTATCCTCAGTTATTAGCCCATCATCCAACATACAGCAGGTTCTTAGTAGATAATAATTGAGGGAGAAAGGAGGGAGGGAGGGAGGCAGGGAAGGAAGGAAGGAAGGAAGGAAGAAAGGAAGGAAGGAAGGAACGAACGAACGAACTAGTTTGTCTCTGTCACATGATACTAGTTCAAAGAGAAGACATTTTGCCATCAGCTAAACCTGGGTTTGAACCCTTGTTTTGTCTGATAATGGCCAAGTTAATAATACCTTGAATAAAATATCTATAAAATAATTTCTGACTCATAGCATTGCTGTGAAAATGACAGTTAAGAATGTTATGCATTCTACAGATTTTTTAAATTGCAATATAATTTACATAAAGTACACAAATCTTAAGTATGACTCTCAATAATTTTATATACAATTTATGTAGCCAAATCAAAATACGGAATATTTCCATCAGCCCCACAAAGTTCCTAGGGAAGTTTTAAAACATGGCTGCAAAGTCTTTGACACTCCTTTCATTGAGAGGTGGGTACTATGTCCCCTCTCTCTGAATCTGAGCAGGATCGTGACTACCTTGACCAATAGAATACAGCAGGAGCGACACTGTGTGACTGCCAAGGCTAAACCAGTAAAGGCCATGCAGGTTCTACCTTATTCTCTGGGACACTCCCTCTTGGTATCCTGAATACCAAGCAAGAAACCTGATCATCCAAGGTTGCCATGTTGAAGAGGCCTCATGTAGGCACTCCAGTCAAGAGTCCCAGTTGAACCCAGCCTTCCAACCAGTCTACCAAGATGTCAGCCATAAGGGAAGCCATAGTGGACCCTCAAGACCAGTCTATCTATCAGTGACACATTAAAAAAAAAAAGAAGAAGACTTACTTAATCAAGCCGTGCCTCAACTCCTGACTCACAAAATTGAGGGTAGAATGTGCTGGTTGTTGTTTTAGCCACTAAATTTTAGGGTAGTTTGTCATATAACAATAGATAAATGGAACAGTTCATACTTTTCCTTTCTCAGTCAACAGTATCCCAACCCCTCCCCTGAAATTATCGTATTTCTAATGTTTACCACCATAGACTAATTTTGCCTGCTCTCAAACTTCATATAACAGAATCACCCAATATGAATTGTTGTGACTGCTGTCTTTCACACAATAGAGTGTTTTTGAGAGTCACTATGTTGTATCAGTAACTTTTTATTGCTGGATAGGATAGTATTCCATGTTATTAATATACTATAACTTATTTATCTGATCTCCTGTTGAGGGACATTTGGGATGTTTCCAGTTTGGAGCTTTTACTAATAAACCTGCTTTCCTGGAAGTCTTTTTTCTACATATATTTTCATGTCTCTTGGGTATATGTCTGGGAGTAAAATTGTTGCATCATAGACTAAGTATATTTGATATTAATTTGAAAATGTCAAACAGTTTTCCAAACTGGCTACAGTATTTTAGGCTCTGACAAGCAGCATATGAGAGTTCCAGACGCTCCACACCCCATCAACACTTCTTATTGTTAGTCATTTTAATTTTAGCCATTCTATTGTGTGTGCAATAATATCTCTATTAGTTTAATTTTCATTTCCCTGAGAGTTAATAATATTGAGCATCTTATTGGCCACTTAGATATCTTTGTGAATTTCCTATTCAGTCTTAGACAGATTTTTTTAAACTGAGTTTTAAAACCCAGTTGTTTGACTTGTTATAATTGAGTCATAAGAGTTATTTGTATATTCTTGATGCTAGTCCTTTGGCAAATATTTTCTCCCATACTGAAGCTTAGTTTTACTTTTCACTTTCTTAATTGTGTCTCACGATGAACAGAAACTAATTTGTGTTTAGTTTTTTATGAAATCCAACTTACCAATTTTTTGTAGTTAGTAACTTTGTGTTCTACCTAAGAATCCTTTGCCTACTCTGAGGTTTCAAGAGATTCTCCTATGTTTTCTATGAGTTTTCTTGTTTTAGCATCCACATTTAAGCTTATAATTTATTTCAAATTAATTTATATGTATAATGCGGAGTAGAAACCAAGAGTTTATTTTTTTATCCCCCTTACAGATATTCAGTTGCTCCAGTACCATTCATTGAAAAGAACCTTCTTTTTCCATTGAACTGCATTGGTGTCTTTGTTGAAAATCAAGTGACCATGTGTAGGTGGGTCTACATTCTACATCTTTCCAAAAGTGGCCTAGCTGTCCGGGTGCCTGAAATTTCATCATTAGAGACAACTGTCTTTATTATTTGTATGATTTTGGTCTTTAAAATCCCAAATATCTATCTACAATATAACAAATTAAGCCCTGTTCTCTATTTATACCTTTGGGTCTTAGAATTCATTGAGTCCCAGATAACAGAAATGACCTGTGCTGGAAGTCAGAGGACCTGAGTTACGGATCATTCTAATTCAACACATCATTCACTGAGGACCTTCTGTTTGCCAGGCATGATGCATGGGGTGGGTCAGCGGGAGGTGAGAGGCCAAGGAATGAGACACATTCCCTGCCCTTAAGGACTTCACAGTTGGGTTGCAGGTCTAATGACCTGAGAACACTTTTGCTGATCCTAGTCCCCACAAAGAAGCCTGGAATTCAGAGTGTAGAATTTGGAGAATGTTTTCTCCTCTAGTAGTTACAAGAATTTTAAGACATTCTAGTCAATTATCTAACAGGTGACCTACATCAATATGTGCCTTAAATTTCTCCATTGTTAAAGAATGGCCTCAATCCTTGGATAATTCATATAAAATACTTAACTCTGAACTTAATATCTAGTGAATGCTTAATATGTTACCTGTTATTATAACGATGATGATGATTCCTCCCAGGGCGGCGGTGAGGATAAAATCAAATCACAGGATCACAGAATCTCATGACTGGAAGTAAACTTCCAACTGGAGTTCAGCAGCTATCAGAATTGCCTGGAGACCTTGCTGAAAAATACGAATTCCCCAGTCGAGGATTCTGTTCCTTTTTTTCCAAGGTGAGGCCTGAGATTTTACAATTCGAACAAAAATCTCCAGGTATTCTATGATCAGCCAAGGTTAGAGACCACTAAATTCTGGCACAAACTGAAGAGGGGAGGGGTAGGAAGATGCCTAAAATTGTCCTAGAAATGCTATTACTATACAAATACAATTGGTTAATTAGATACAAGTATTGTCATTGACAAATACTTCCTAGGAGAAACAGCTAGCACAGGGCAAACCCAGAGAAGAAAGTGCATGAGATAGGAGGGAGCTGAAGAGGAAGGTCATTGGGTGCCAGAGACTCATTTCAACAATCCCACAGTTTCACCTGGGGCCAGACCCTGCTTAAGACCCAGAACCAGTTTCTATCAGGTTGATGATAGGTTAAACTAACACATCTGTTAGCCAATTCAAACTAATTTTTAAAAAATCAGCACCAAAAACTAATTGAGCTCAAGATAAGGCATGCAGATATGGCAAACTCCCAGAGAAATGAGTTTAAGGAACAGTAGCAAATTTCAAAATCTAACTGAGGCATGGTGACCCAGCAGGACTACAGAAGATCAGGGTACCTCCAAAGTTGTGAAAATCCTGCAGACAACAGGCTAAAGAAAGCTGATTTCAAGATTGCTAATGGAACCAAGCAGGAAGGGGTTGAGACTGCTTTTGTCTGCAATAAAATTTTCCACTGATCACACAGATTTCTTTTTTCTTTTCTGAGTTTCAGGGTGGGTGAGCAGATGGCTGGAGCATTGGCAAAGACTGAGTTCAGGAATCTCACTAAGAAGAGTAAAGTAAGATGAAAGCTTTCTGGGTCAGGATTGAGACCAGGAGCCAGAGTGACCCCAACCCCAAATCTCCAGAAAGGATACCTCAGAACGGCACAGCTTTGTAGTACAGGAGGAGAAGCCCTCAGCTGGGAAGCAGGAGGTCTTTCCTCAGCCACTAACAACCCGAGTGGCCTGGGTAAGCCACTTCCATCTTCAAGCCTCAGTGTACACATCACTGCTGTTCACTAGTTACCAGATCCTACCGTCATGACCTCTAAGGTCCCTCGCACACTGAGTGGCATTTTCTGGTCTTATGAAGAGATTAAGAAGCCCACTGGAGTCACTAAAAAAAATGCTTTGCCCACAAAGCTTCACCCACTTTTACTCATATCCAAATGTGCCTCTCAGAATGGAGGCTGGGGCAGGATTCTAAAGTGGGCTCAGTGGCACGGAACTGGCAAGAAGGGGGAAGAGGATGGAGCCCCCAACGTTCTCCCCACCAGCAGCAGACCCTTTCTATACCTGAGCAGCACAGACCTTTAGAAGAACCAGTGGGGTCCCTGCTAACCCCTCCTCTGCCCCAACCCTATCTCCACTTCCCATTGTCACCTCCTTATTTGGGCTGGGGAAATGGAAACTTGTTCACCAAGAGTCCCTCTGCTCTCAAAAGAGAGGAAGTCAAGAAAAGCCAAGGAAAGCACTGCCCAGCATGTCCAATAAGCCAGTAGTATACAGTGAATTTCATCTTACAATCTGAAATGCTCAGGTAGATTCTGGAATGGCCAGTCCACAGTTCAGGAAACTAGAATATTTGGAAGAGAGCCCCCAATCCCATTCTTCTGGGATTCACAATAAGAAGGATAGTTATCTTTAAGAGACAGACATGATATTAATGTTCTCTCTCTTGCTCTCTCATCTAAGTGCATTTATCCCTTTCTTAAAGATAAAGTCAGATTTTTCCTTGTTTCTAATTTAAATCTTCTGGCCATCATATAAGCCCAATTCCTCCTTTTGAGGGAGAGGGGAGGACTCCCTAGTAAACAAAACAGCCCACCAAACTTCCTGACATGAAAGCAATTCATAGCCTGTCTACAAAATTTCTCAGATTATATTGCCTACAACCTGAAAAATGTCTGTAGGCCCAATTTTCTAAGACTGCTTCTTTCTTTTCTCATATTTTGAGAGATGAGGCCCCTAATCCCTTTTAATGGTCACAGCTGTATCCAATGTGTTTCTGAGGCCTCAACATCTCAAATCCACTATTGGTAATGATCCCAGAAGCTTGTTTTACCTCTACCATGAGAGGGGACAGAAAAATCAGTTCCACAAAATAGGCATTCTTGTTCAGGAAGGTTAGGATGCAATGCACACCAAGTGTGAGCACTGCGTGTTTAAAACCTTTACCCTTTTTCAGACAAGATTCAACCAGCTAATTTCATTCCGCAGCCAATTCTCTTTGTGCAATAACAGCCAAATGGCTATCTGGGAATCTAAATTGCTAGAGCTTGGTGCCAGATTCACCACCCATGTGGAACACATGTTAAATGACTTTTGAATTTGTGTGTGTGTGTGTGTGTGTGTGTGTGTGTGTGTGTGCATTCATGGTTGTGGGGGTGAGTGGGAAAATTCTGCCATCCATGACTTTCTGGAAATGCCAAGATCTGTTTTGTCCTCATCTTAAGTAAAAGATTTACAAGCTGTAAATATGTCAGTTCCTTTAAAAAGGAGGCATAAAAGGTACATTCCATCCCCAGATCAAATTAAACAATTTACTCTGAAGGGATCTACTGTCACTCAGACCAAGGCTCCTGTGAGCTTCTCTGCATTAACCAAGGACTTTGCTCCATGGCAACAGCCACCTTTTCCAAAGGCCCAGCCTCTGTTCTTAGTCATGTTAGTGTTCCCAGATGATTTTGCTCATCTTTCCGATTGAGGGGTTCTTAAACTGACGTGTTCCTATATTTCTCTGTTTGCTTTAATTTTTCTTCCCCACCACCTATTTTCTGAGCTGAAAGAAACAATGTTATTCCCAGAGGCCAAAGAAACTAGGCAGTCTGAGGAAAGTTCTTTGGATTTGGAAGGTATGTCAAGCCCAATGAGAGTTACAGAGAATTTTCACCAGGATAAGACTGACACATGGCTAGAACTAAGTGGCCAGGTTTGCTTCACTTACCTTTTCTCCGAGTTTCCCACATCTGAGCCACTGAGCCACCACAGGAGAACAGGAGACCTCTCCCAGCCTCTTTGGAAACCAGTCCTCCTGAGAGCTGAGTGCCTTGTAGGAATGTTTTAGGGAGCTGAATGGGACATGCTGATTCCCTTGCCACGTTTGATTGGCTCCATCATTTTTGTTCCTTTGGTGGTTTTAAAATCTGCTTTCAAACATCTTTCCAATTTACTTGTTTCTAAAGTCATAAATTTCAAAACTGGAGATTTAATGACATTCAACAAATTGTGTATATATAATTTGATTGCCTAGAGAATCTGAGATCTTCTTCTCTGCTGGACTATGAACAGCCTAAAGACTGAGGGCCTGGCTTTTATGTCTGTATCTCCAGAGCTTAGCCTGGTGACTAGCACAGGCTAAGTGCTTAATAAAGATAGTTTGGTGAATGAAACGATGAATAAAAGCTCAACACAGACCCAGCACTAACTGGGAAGACCTTGGGTGGATGCAAGAAAGGAAGGAAGAAAGAGGAAAAGAAGGAAGGATGGAAGAAAGGAAGACAGGGAGATGGGGGAAGTGCAAGGAAGGAAGGGAAAGAGGAAGAAAAGAAGAAAGGAAAAAGGAAGACAGAAAGGAAGGAAAGGAGGGAAGAAGAAAGGAAAAAAATGAAGAAAGAAAGCTGCAGCATAATATACAGTGCTGATCCCTCAGAAAGATAAGATATTCCTACATGAAACACATGGAGAACAATGAAAATCAATGTATACAGCTCCCTGAGCTGGAAGACAAATAAACGAGATGAGAAAGTAGAGTATTCACAGGCAGAAAGAGAATATGTGTGTGTATGCATGTGTATGTGTACACGTATGTGTGTTTGTGTGTGTGTGTTGCGTGTATGCGTGTGGGGGCTGGAGGGTAGAAGAGGGGTGGGCTGGGAAAGGAAGGTAAAGACCACATAGCATCCTGTTAAGTAAAAGGGTTGCAGGCCAGATTTTTCCAGGTCAGCTATCTCTATTCATCAGACTGAGTTAATTTCTATAGTTCCAACTCCCTTTGGCCTGAGTAAACGAAACCTAAGAGATGCTTAGCGTTTATGCCCTTGTTTTCTTAGCCCTTCTGAGTGTGCCGTCACCCAAGGCATTGACCACACCCCTCTCTTTCGACTCCTCCAGGGATTTGCTCTGTTTATCCAGCAAACTTGCATCAGACTGTCTCCAGCCTGGGGAGGCTGCTCTGTTGACTCACTAACCTGTTTGAGAAGCTGACAAAATCAACTTTCTCTGTAGGAATACACAAAAGCAAAAGAGTCTCCTCAAGACTCCCCACTCCTTGCCTTTTTGAATGAATCAATCCATCCCCACCCCGACACATCTAAGGAGAGACCCCGTTTTCCATTTATTTTGTTGGGTTCGGTGCCATTGCCTATATTGTCAATTTAATTCCATCACAAGATCCTGCATGTTTTGTCTACATGTTGACGGCAGCCCCATCCATTTGATTTGTATTTCTTACACTACATGCTGGGCATAAGGGCAATGCACTTAAACTTACAGAAACTCATCCTATGTCACATAAGTGTGCATGAACACACTAACATGCACATGAACACAACCTGCAAAATCCTATTCAGAGAGAATTCTAAAGTCCTACTTCCCCCAAGAAGCCCTTATATGCTGCACAGAGCTTATGTTTCTGTGCCAGAGAAACTGTCCAGAGAAGCTTCTTGGTTTGCTCAACTGAAGGGAGTTGAGACTATAGGAATTAACTCAGTCTGATCAACAGAGATAGCTGACCTGGAAAAATCTGGCCTGCAACCCTTTTACTTAACATTATGCTATGTGGTCTTTACCTTCTTTCCCAAACCCACCACTCCTCTACCGTCCAGCCACCCCCCCACCACACACACACACACACACACACACACACACACACGCACACACACACTTATTCTTTGAAAATTGAGCAAACAAAGAAGATGACGGTGGGGAAAGGAGATGCTGAAAGAAAAGCCTCGTTTCAATTAAATATCTACATATTTAGTCACTGTCTAGAATGATGGTGACATTTCACTACACAAGTATATTTTTCTTTGAGTTCTACTCCATGTCTATATAAATCTTACAGATTTGTTCAACATTTACTGCCATAATTTATAACTGTCTGGGAATACTACAGGTATTATGTTGATGCTACCTGTTTTCCACCAAAAATATCTAGATGATAAGGACTTTACCACTGAGCAATGACCCCAGTCACAAAGGTTTTCCAACTCCAAATGCACATCAGATTCATCAGGAAATGTTGACTTCGGTCTCCACTCACAGATTTCCAAATCAAGATCTCAGGGGTTGGGGAGTTCTTGGAATCTTTGCTTTTAACCCCTTCCCAGGTGACCATCAGCAGCTAGCTCAGCCCTGGTGCAGGTGTTAGAGTTAGGACTCACAATCTAGCTTATGCAGCTGGGTTGTTAGCAAGGTCCCCTGGATGGAACAACATCTACCAACCTCCAGATCTTTGTGAAAGCAATATTTCCCATAATACATTTGAGAGCTAGAGGAAGGAAACCCCACATGTCTAGGGAGAGGAAAACATCTCAAAGAAGTCATTTCTTGAGTCAAGACTCCAAAAGATATTCATGCTGGAGATAAGCCCACCGTGTTCCTTTCAATAGTATCAACCTCTTCTCCCACCCACCCTTCCCAAACTGTCCACTGTGGGCTTCCTTAGGACACAAGGGGAAAAAAATGGAATCATGAAAGATCACTCAGGATTTCTCCAGTGACCCACACATGCATGTTCCAAAATTATACCTTCTAACATTTACACCAATTTGGCATTTACCTATACTCTGGTTTTCACCTATGCTCCATCCCTAAAGGAGATGTTAGTTAAGCTAGTGCCATAGCAATCAGGACAATCTCGAACTTAATATGAAACTCCTCTATATTTAATTCTCTGTCATAAAACCCAGGAAATGTGTGAAGGTCAAAATCACTCATCTTCACTCCTATTTCACTCTACTTGCGAACACTGAACGGGTAGACAAGAGGGTCTCTGAGATGCCTTCTAATTCTCTCTTCTTTATCCTCTACTCCAGCAACTTAGTCTTTTCTTCTCCACCTTGTTTTTTTCCCTTAGTTTGCCCATTTTATGGTGAGCAGACCACCAGCATGTTCTAAATGATTATTGATTACGATGCAGAAAGAGCTCAGCAGTGATGCTCAGTTGGTCTCAAGCTGGTCTTCAAACCCCCTTCTCTTTGAACCTTCTCCAGAATTTGTCACGCCAGGGACACAAACTCCTAAGTTTCTAATTTCTTTATAGCAATAATCTCATCAGTGTCTACAAGAAGGTCACTGACTGCCCTTCCCCATGACCTGCAGCTGTATTTGTTTGCAGTCCTAATATCACTGGCTGCTTCTTCTAAACAATCGCCTCCCTGCCCCATCTCCCTCCCACCCCTTATCCCATCAGCCAGCGGTAAGTTACAGGGCAAGTACAGAACAAATTTGCAACTCTCTCTTCTACCCCAGGTCTCTCTAAGTGCTAATTTTTTCCAGCTTTCACCCTACCGCTCAGATATTTGTACTTGGGATTCCTGTCTTACAGATGTATTTGTTTGTGTGATTCCAGGCTGGAATTAAGTTCCTGTCTCTTCCCACCACGAAGGGATCTCTAAATCTGGAACGTTCTGTCCCGGACATTTTGTTGCTGTCCACTAGCACATTCTATTCTGAATCCACAAATGGCTTGGAAAGGAGGTTGGGCAGGGTTGAAGCTTTACTTTTCAGTGGTCCAGGCTGCAAATATGCATCCAACTTACCCCCTAATACACACCAATTTTGGTGACCAACACTGGTCGTGCATAAGTGCCTAAGACCACCAAATGGATAAACATATTTGGCACAAAGCCCCTGCATGGTGGTGAGCAAGGAAACCTGGAGGTGCCATTAACTTTCAAGAATGTGGTAAAGATTTGGATCTCTAATCCAAACATGATCCTTTCTACAATAAGTGCCAGAGCACCCATGGAAAATAAAACTGGGATCACAAAGGGGAAAGTGCAAAGGCCTGGTGGGGGAGAAAGGCAGACCCAGCCAATAGACCAGTACTGCAGACAAACCAAAAAGAAAACCACATTGAAACTTAAATGGGGGAACAGAGGATGGGTTGGTATTCTTTTCCACTGTTCTTTTTCCATCCACAGAATTACTTAATATTGGGTGAAGGAGTTCCTTAGATGTTATGGATTTGGAATTTTAAGAAAAAATACGATACGACTGCTTGTAAATTTCAACCAGAGACGTGCACAGATTATTTTGGAAAGCACCACAGCCAAGTTCCCTGCTAGAGAACTGGCAGGAGGTCAGAGGGAGGGATGGTGGCAGCCTCCCATGTCAGAGAGTATTATGGGGTGCACTGGCAGGATATTTGCAGCCTGGACCCCTGAAGAGTAGAGCTCCCAGGCCCAAAGCTGCCTGAATTCAGTGACCTGGAACAGGCTGTTTTTGCTGAAGACCCAGGCCACTTTGTAACTTCCTGTAGGCCAGATCAAACTGCTGTTTTCAGAAACCTGCCGACAAAGAATACGCAATTGGGGGAAAAGATCTCCTTTCTTTGTTGTATAATCCCCAAGTTAAAAACTAGAAGCCATAGTTTTAATTATCTGGCCTCTTAACTGAGAAACAACACACACACACACACACACACACACACACACACACACACACACACTCAAGTTTTCCATTGTGAAATGTAGTGGGAAAAACAAAAACCTGGGAGTCTAGAAACCTGAGTGTCACTCTGGGCTCTGACACAGCCTTGCTGGGTGATCTTGGGAAAATTACTATGATTTTCACAGCACCACTCTGTCCCTGTGATTGCCAATTTTTTGTGTCAATTTGGAATGTGTTTGGGGATTAGATTAATACTGAAATATGTAGAGGTTGAGTAGAGCACATTTCCTTCCATATTGTGGGTGGGCCTCATACTATCAGTTGAAGGGCTGCATAGAACAAGAAGACTAGTCTCCCTGAGCAACAGGAGATTCTCTAGCAGCCTGCCTTCAGACTTCATCTGCACCATTGGCTCTCCTGGGTCTCTAGTCTGCTGGATCACATTGCTGATTTTGGACTCACCAGCCTCCATAACCACATGAGCCAATTCCTCATAATAAATCTCTTTCTATATACAGATGCTCCTCAACTTATGATGGGGTTACATCCTGATGAACTCATCATAAATTGAAAATATCATAAGTGGAAACTGCATTTTCAACTTATATCATTTTTAACTTATGATGGGTTTATCCAGATGTAACCCCTGTGTAAATCCAGGAGCATGCTGAAGGTGTATTACTTTCAAGCCATTGTAAAGTTAAAAATTCATAAGTCAAACCATAAGTTGAGGACCATCTTATATATACATCCTATTGGTTCTTTTTTCTCTGGAGAACCCTGACTAATACGGCCCCCAAGAACTGAGTACCTGCCACATACTCAGCCCTGCAGGCATCACTGGGACAAATGATTCTGCAAGCATGGAGCACAAAACCTAGTTGGAAAGACAAGGCTAACTTGGATGAAACACTGCAGAGCAACGTACACTAGTGACAAAGGGTGTGGGCCAGTGGCTGGTGCTACAGGAGTTCACAGGAGGGTTCAGAGGTGAATTTGAAGAGGATGTGGCACTTGTCCTGAGTCTTTATGGCAGCTAGAATTTCCCTAGGGGAAGAGAACAGGAGGGATGGCCCAAAGAAAGGATGTACTTGGTGCCTTTACTCTCCCCAGCTTACCTGTCTCTGTGGATGGCATCATCCTTCACACAGGTGCCCAAGACAAAGGGGCTTCATCCCTATGCCCACCCACCATCACTAAGCATTCCCTGACCTTGACTCTTTTCTTATACTATCAATTACGTCTTCAGACTCCCATCCCCTAACTCTGAGGGTACCATTTCCCTGCTCTCCAGCCCCACACCCACCTCCCCAGTCCAGGCCACCATGGTTGCTCTCCTGGACCACCACGGTAACCTCTTACATGGTTACCCTGCCTTTAGCCTTGCTCCTCTAAGTCCTTTCTCTCCACAAAGCAGAATGATCCTTTCAAAAATGAGCATCAGATCATGCCTCTCTCTACTTAAAACTCTTCAGCATCTCTGCATTTTCTACAGAATAAAATCCAAACCTAGTCTGGTTTTAGCATGCTGTGCTCTGGCCCCTGCTGTCTCTCTGTCTTCATCTATTGCTACTTGTCATCTTGTAGTCGACTAAACAGCTTTCAGAAATGCTCTCGTCTCTCCCACCTCCAGGCCTTTGCACATGCTATCCCCTCTGCCTAGAACTAGTTCTCTTTTTCTTTAGCTAATTTCTACTTGATTCAGATCACAGTTCTTAGATCTTCCAGGAGAAAACCTCCTCTGGCTTCTGCAGACCTGTTTAGAGTTCCCCTAACAGCACCCTGTTCTTCCTCTCTCAAAGCACTTATTATAAGTGCTAGTGAAAATTTTGCTGTTTTCCCAGCTAGATGTTAAGCTTTAAGAGGCTAGGTCTAACTCACATGCCCAGAAATTCCTAAAGTACTGAAGTACACATGATAGGAACTCAAATATTTTAAGTTTGCTAGGTCTGTCCTATACTCTGAAAATACACCAAGTACACCAAGTACAAGGCAGGCCAGCCCTCACAGGGTTCACACTCTAAAGATAACAAACCAGTGAATCACTGCAGTTAAGAGTTATGAAGAGGGCCACAGAGGAAAGAAACAGAGGGCTGTCATAGAGCATTGATATTGTTTGGATGTTTTTCCCCTCCAAATCTCATGTTGAAATGTGATTCCTAATGTTGGAAGTAGGGCCTGGTGAGAGGTGACTGGATCATGGGGACGGATCCCTCATTAATGGCTTAGCACCATCCCCTTGGTGATAAGTGAGTTCTCACTCTGGTAGTTCATATGAAAGCTGGTTGTTTAAAAGGGTGTAGCACCTCACCCGTCTCTTGCTTCCTCACTCACCATGTGACATGACTGCTCCTGCTTCGTCTTCCACCTTGAGTAAAAGCTTCCTGAGGCCTCAACAGAAGCCAAGCAGATTCTGGCACCAAGCTTCCTGTACAGCCTGCAGGACCAATAAAACCAATACAATCTTCTTTCTTTATAAATTATCCAGTCTCAGTATTGCTTTATAGCAATGCATTGGACTAACACAAGTATATTGGGGAGGTAGAGAGAGAACGCCTACTTTAGACATCCAGTGGTCAGGGAAGGCTTCTCTGAGAAGCTGACATTGAACAGGAATCTGAAGAATGAAAACCGGCCAGTCACGCATAGGCCAGGGAAGTGAAGGTTCTAGGTAGGAAAAAGCCTACTATATTCTAGGGATGTCAGGAGGTTAATGTGGCTGAGAAAAGAGGAGAAATAACATATTCTTCATTCTATCAAGCCCACATTGCCAGAAGCTTATACCACAATATCTTTATCAGCTGTGGGCTGAGTCACTCTAGTGCAGTGGTTTGTTCCCTCCAGTGGGAAGGGCACATGGTAACAGAGAAGCCCCCACACGGCATTGCCTTTTCTACAAAACATTTCAAAGCCCTAAGGCCCTGCCTTCCAAACCCAAATTCCAACGTAGTGAGGTGAGCCTATTCGTATTAAATATGTTTCATGTGCTAAAACTCATTAACAACCAGAAGAAGAATGAGAATGAGATTATTATCAGTCCCTTTTTGCCTGGATGGAAAAAGGATAGGATGAGAAAACAGGACTTCTACTGTCTTTCCACCCATCAAACCAAGATGTATCTCTTTGAGAACACGGGCTCTGCAGATGTCCCTGGGATGAGTCGTGCCCTTTCCAAAGATTAAGCACTGAGGCCATCCTTGAAGTCATGGCATCCCGGCCCCAACCACTTTATCCCTAGGCCAAGTTTGCACCTCTGTACACTAGATCTGCAATGTGTCTTGTAATCTGCTCCTGGTTGGACTCCACCTTTTCCCTGCCCTAGAACAATACCCAAGATACATTGATTGGGAGTAACTATGGATAACAGCAGGAACGCTTGAGCCAAGGACTGTTTACATGTCCTTTGAACAACCAGTTCTCCTGCTCCACCATCAGAGCCAAAACTCCCTCCCTCCATTCCCCTCTTTCTCCAGCCCTCAGAGGCGGTCCACATTCCTAGTTTAGGCAATGCATTCTTGCTGCCCTGACACATACCACCAGAGTGGGCCAGGCAGGCTCTTGAGACAGCCAAGCTACCCACCCAACACTTGGCTTTGGCTGAAGGCATCAAGCCAGGCCATAGCGTCATAGCAGCTAAGGTCCCTTGATAAGCCACATCAGCTCAACTCTTTAAAATTGATCATGGCATTGCTGATGGAGCTGATGAGAGTTACATCAGACTATCCCTCCAAAGCCCAGATTGAATGACTATTAATTATGATAGGCCTGGCAGTTAACACTCCCCTCACTGTGGAGGCCGCTGCTAGATCCACATCTGGAATGGGTTTCAGGGAGGGAAGGGTTGCTGATTACAGGATGAGCCATAACATAATCAGAACTTCTGGGCATGAAAAGATCTCTAAGGCAGCGTTTGGGTTCAGTTTCATCACTACTAAGTCACCACTGATCCTAGACGATTTTTGAACCAATATCTAATGTCAATGCCTTCTATGAATAGGATTCATTTATTTATTCATCTATTTCTTTAAAAGGTATATTTAGCACCTTGTATGTCATATACTGTGCTAGACATGCAGGATAATGAGATGAATATGACATGTTTCTTGCCTTCAAAGAGCTCTGTAAAGGGTGATGCATAGGATTTTTTCTTGAGAAGACAGGGCTGAAAGACCACTATATGAACCTTCTAAAGTCAGTAACTACCAAAAATGTCATGACTAGCTAAGATAAGCATCCATCTGCAGGGACTGTGATGAGGATGTTGGTGGGTATATTGCTTTTATATTCTGGTTACTTATTATAATCTTAATAACCAAATTTGTGTACTCATGATATACCAGAAATAGTTCTAAATGCTCCACATGCATTATCTAATACTAACAAACCTGAGTGACATATGCTGTCATTCTCCTATTTTCACCCTGACTTTACAAATGCAGAAACTGAGGCTTAGATTGATTTATGTACCTTTTTCCTCAGAAAGACTTCCAGGGGCCCCAGGTGAAAATTGCAGAGCTAGTTTGAGCCTCTTGCTTTATGAAGTTTGTTCATTCATCTCTGTATCTCTTCCATCAGTGGCTACATTTCTCTGCCAAATGGTGAACACAAAACCACAGAACCTAAATTGTGAGGTCATTTATTCATTCAACAAATATCTATTTTTGAATTCCCATGTGGTAAGAATATAATGATGAAACAAACATAGGTTCTGCCCCCAGAATACTTTCAACCTGGTAGGGTAGATAAGAAATGAAAGGAAATAAGATAGAAAACAGATCACAGGTGCTGAACTTAACGGGCTGCAGGATGCCAGCCTGATTTCCAGGCTGACATTGGCCCTTTGGTGTCCCTGTCTGAAGCTCCTGAAGCTAGACCCCTGGGCTGCAGGCCCTTAGTATGACCCACACCTTGGAGGTGCACCCTCATGCAGCCCAACCTCATCCTCCAGTACCCATGTCATCCACTTCATGGACAAGACAACACCAAAAATTTACTTGGTGTAGCTCAGTGGAACTACAACTGTCGAGAAAAAAACAGTCAAAGGGAGAGGCAAGGAAAAGTACAGGCGCCTGAAGAACAACTGCTTGGAACTCAAAAACAATCACCGAGAAGAGAAACACAGGAAAGAACTTAACCTGGATGGCCACAAATTCAGCAATAAGGAATTGAAAAATAAATATGGTGCAAACATACAGGTCTCTCCAACATGAGAGCTTCAGAGCTCCTGGCTTGGGATCACCCTAATTCAGGTCTCTCAAAGAAACATTAAAGATTGTCAAGTTTTGGTGCCAGTGTTCTTCATTCCTCTGTGGCATTCCTCTGCTGGGTTGCATTTAGCACTCAGTACTCCTGTGATAAGTCTGTGTCCCTAGACAATGTGTATATGAGTTCTGTGCTTACTCTGGTTGCAGGGATCTTTGCTTATTACCAAGAGGTAAAAAACACCAATATCATGGCCACCTATAGTAAAATTATTCTTCAGCAAGCTCTTGTTGTCTGAGATGCAGAGAAGGATGCAACTTCTGCATAATAGTTGGTAATCAAGACATAGTGGAGATTAAAGGATAGGACTAAATTCCTACAGATATCAGGTTGCTGGCTTTTCAGGGAGGTAGGGTAGATAACTCATCTATCAATGGGATGTCCAAGCCCTAGTCCTGCTCGTGTGACTTGTCTCATGACAATCCCCTGGAAAAAAAAAATACTGTCTTCTATTCCACAACCTGTTTAGAAGGCACAGCAACTGGCACAGTTGCCAACACAGGCAATGGCACCATCATTGGACAAATGGCCTCACTGATTTCAGAAGCTGGAAATGAGAAGACACCCATTGCCAGTGAGATCGAGCACCTTGCTTGCATTGTGGCAGGAATTCATAGGCATCCTTTTCTTTATCATCAGTGTCCACGAAGTATCATGCATTAAACCCCTCCATCTTCCTCACTGGCATCACGTGGCCAATGTACCTAAGGGCCTCCTTATCACTGTCACTGTCACTCTGTTACTGACAGAAAATGGATGGCCAAGTAGAAATGCTCGTGAAGAACCTGGAAGTGCTGAAGACCCTCAGTTTCACCTCATCATTTGCACTGACAAGACTGGCACCCTGACTCACAACAGGATCCATCCATGGTGTAACAGATTAATGTGGCTGACACACGTGAAGAACAGTCAACCCAAGTCTTTGTCCAAGGCCCTGGAATCTGGGACTCCTTATTCATGATAATAATATTGCATAACCATGTTGAGTTCAAACCAGGATAGGAAAGTCTTCTCAACATGGAGAAAGTTGTGGTTGAAGATGCCCCAGAAACTGCCTTTGGAAATTCTCAGCAGTCATCTTGGGTGATGTCATGGAAATTAGAAAATGAAACTGCAAAGTAGCCAGGCTGAAATCCCTTTTGACTCTACCAACAAATTTCAGCTCCTCATACACGAGCTGATGATCCCAATAATAAATGCTTTATCATGGTGATGAAGGTTCCCTGGAGACCTCAGAGAAGTGCAGCCGAAGGACTATGTCAGGAATAGCTGAGTGAGTTCTTAACGATCCTCTCAGAAGCCATCTTTGCTCAGACCTCTGCCCAACAGAAATTGGGTGAGCTGTCAGAGACAGGATGCTTTAACAGAGAATGGAGTCAATGCTTTAAAAAAGTAGGTATCAGGATTGCCACGAGAAAAGTAGGTCTTGATGTAGCTAAAAATTCAGGATACACAGCCTTAATGAACAACAGTGTGACAACTCTGCATCTACAAGATGGAGGAAGGTTACCTAATCTTTGACAACCTACAGATTACTGCTTACACTTCAAGAACATTGCTGGGTTTTCAAATCTACTTATTGTTGGCTTCACCCTGCCCAGTGACACCATTACCATCTTGGTTCATAATCTGGGCACGGACATAATTCCCTCATTGCCTCAGCTTATAAGAAAGCTGAAAGTGACCTTATGAACCAGTGTGCCACAAGAAGGACAGACTGGTGAACAAGCCACTTGCCACGTACTCCCCTTTCACATTGGCTTCACATGAGGCCTGGGAGCTTTTGTTGTATATCTTGCCATTTATGCCCAGGAAGAGTTTAGACCCAGTGCTCTCGTTAACCTCTGGGTCAAATGGGAAGAGAACAGCATGAATGACTAGGAAGACAGTATGGACAAGAATGGGCAAGATGCCAGAGGAGATACCAAAAAAGGACAGACTATCCAGCCACCCTCAGTGGCATTCTGATGCAGCAAATTGTCTAATTGGGCATCAGAAAAACTCAAGCAATCTCATCTTCCAGCAAGGTCTTTTCAGAAATAAAGCCATCGAGGTAGAGACCGACTTACAGGTTATCATAGCATTAATGCTCTCCCACTGGGAATGTGAAAGCCCTGAATTTCACTATGCTCACAATTGGTTTGTAGAAATGCCACACGACACTCTTATTTGGGTGTATAATGACATGAAAACTTTCCATCAGGCTTTACCGTGGAAGCTGTTGTGATAATGTATCACTAAGACCATCTTTTTTCCCAAGTCCCCCAAATTCACATTGGTAAAGATTTTCATCTTTTGGTTGCTAGCTACAAGATCTCTTGTGCAAAAAGGACATCATCAAAATTCATTCCAGGGGAAGACAAAAACTGTATGAAAGGTACTCAACTGATGTTTTGTACTTTACAGCTGAGGTTTGACTATTTACAACTTTTATGTCTATCTCCATCTCCTGTTTTAAAATATGTGAATTTCAAGTGATGATGTCCATGCATTCATAAGAGTCCATGACACTAAATAGCCTAGCGTAACCCAGTTATCTTCTGGGGTCCTCCTACACCTGAAGGTCTAGATAGAATTACTTAAACCTCCATTCTACATGCTATTGAAGGTACAGTTCCCTCCCCAAGGTTTCTATGAATTCCTGGGGAAATTGTTCACTTTGCTAAAAAATTCAGCTCAAAGTTTGTAGGAAATTAAAGTGGGGGCAGGGTCACATCATAAGAACATGGACAACCGCCACTTTGACTCTCAGATATTGCCATGGCACAATTTCCCTGGCCACATCACCCCTCACCCTAACCTACTGCCATCTCACCAGTCTTTTCTTGCATTTCCTCCTTCCATCTTCTCTTTTCTTCTCCCTCCCATATTGCCCTTCACACCTACCAGTAGAACTCCAACTTGGCTTTCTCCAACTCTTGTTCCAAGACTGAGCTCCAAGTCTACTTTGAGTATCCTAACTAAAGGTGCTCCACTAAACAAAAGGATCTTTGATTTACCACGAAGTCACTGTGGTTTGAAATAGTAACATTTATTTCTTGTAAAATATTTGCAAAGCATTTTTCAGCACAGATTTTATACTGATCATGTTTCATGCTCTTAACTTAGGTTTATTCCTTTGTGGAACACACATCTATGTTGACAGACCCAGGGAAGCCTCATTTTAAAGTAAAAGACATTTTATAAAACAAACAAACAAACCCTAAAGACACAAAATGTTAAATGACATTTAAGGTCCCTTAAATGTCAGAGTTATGGTTAATGCTAAGGTTCAGGGATCAGAATATCTCTAAATGACTTCTAATGCATCTTCTCAATTCTAATTTCCCATCATTCCAGATCATGTACCATGATGCCCAATTAGGAGCACAGAAGAGACATGGAGCAGGTGCACCTAGACCAATCCATCTGAACTAGACTTGCAAAGATAAGGAAGACAAGATTTAAAGAAAAGTTTAATTGATTTCATTTTCCTTTGAATGAATCTGTAGATTACAAGAAATCAATGTTGGGACTTTGCTGTTTCTGAGGCATTCTCAATTACCTTTTATCCTTTATTACTTGCAAAATTAAAAGATTCTACTGCAAAGGTCTATCCTTCTGTCTTTCTTTCCTTTGAACAGTGTTGATTGAGGGCCTTCTCTGTTTTAGGCAGTATATTGCCACTGAAAATACATAAGACAAGTAAGATAGAGCCCCCCAAGGAAGGAGTTCAAGTTCAACAGGAGAAATAAACAAGGAAACAAGCATAACTCATGCTCAGACCTTCTCTTGCAGTTCCTGCAGCCCAGCCACAGGCTCTGGCCTCTCCTATTCTGATGCAGGTACAACACACAGCCCCTTCTCTGGCACATCCACCCCAAGGCCATGCCCACACACCATTCGGTTATTTTAATAACATATTAAGCCTTTCAGGAGTCAGGATCACCCCCCTCCCCAACCCTGCCAGTCTCTTCTACCTCTTGGCTGCCCCTCACTTCTTTTTTTCCTCTCCTTACTCCTCTTTCTCAGAAGCAACACAAATTTCCCTAGTTATCCTACACATAGCAGTTCTGAGGGCATCTTTTATCACAGCCTTCAGCTGAGCATACCCTTGGGTGTCACCCTCCCCAACAGTGACTCAAAATCTTTTTTCAAAATAAATACAGGACCCTCCCTGAAAAGTTCTGGAGAGGAAGGGAAGTGGGCCTCCATCTGTGCTCAGACCACCGAGCTGCACTCAGAATGGGATGGGTCCTGTCCATTACAAGATAGAAGAGGCAGCCTGGGTGGGAAATAATAAAGAGAATTCTGGTGGCTGAAATGGATTTCTTGTTCTCAGCAAGACCATTCCAGAAATGTAGGGAGTTGGCCTGTGGGCTCGCCAATGTTTGGGTTATGTTTCAACCTTGCTTGAGCACCAGAACTGTGCACGGTGCCAACTCCCATGTGCTTTGAGGAGGGCTGGGTACATTATGCTTCTCTGCTTTTGTTTTTGGGTTTTCCCCCCATGTGCCTGGGATGTTTCTTCCATTAAAACCAGGACTTTTCCTTCCTCTGGGCCTCCACACAGAATCCAGCCCAAGCCAATCAATACTCCTAGGACATGCTAAATCTATTTTAGTGCCAAAAATATAAATAATTTATTTGAAAAAATGCTGATAACTCCACAGAGAACTTTTTCATGGGCTGTGTCATTTCACTCCAAATTCCTTAATGAGAAGGGGGTCTCTTGCTCAGTGGTGACACGGCAATGCCAGGCTGTTTCTTTAGATACCTCTACCTAGAAAGAGAAGGCAGACCCTGAACATGAGGCAGGTTGTTCCTACAACGTGGTGTGGGAGTCTCCACTTCTCCCCCTCTGACATCCAGCTCTTCCTATGTCCTTCTTATACACAGGATCTGCATCTCAATTCAGAACTCCAGATGTGCTCTCGCCAACAGACAAGCATTCTTGCTAAGGTAACCTAAATAGAACATTCCAGAAAAACAGGATTATTTTCTTCAAAGAGGCCTATCATGTAAAAGACATATGAGATTTACCCAGTACTATGTCAGAAGAGAAGAATGAAAATAATAGAGGCTGCTAGAAGGCAAAAACATCGTCACTGTGTAAAAAAGGTTTTTAAACCAAAATTAGAATTGAGCTATTCTGAACACCTGAAGTTAGGTATTATCTCAGCTTTGGTCTCCTCAATATTGATTCATAGCATTGATTTGCATGGGGTGTTAGAATGTCCTAGAGAAATAACTTGATCCATGGCCAAACTTGGGGTTCAGACACAGAAACAAGCATGATTAATTTGAAGTGTGTAGGTAGAACATGCTAAAAGAAGCTCTATTTCAAGGGCAGCAGAAAAGGAGAATCTGCAGGAAAATACTGGAGTGCAGGACACAGCCCCAGACCTGGGCATCAAGGCTGAGAGCTGAAGTTCTGGGAGAAGCAAGGTGGTGGACTTGCTTTAATCTGCTCCAGTCCCAGGGACCCTAATGGCATGAGCATCCCATTGGAAGGAACAGACCTTGTGTATACATTAAAATAGCCATGATACCTACTCAAGCAATTCCTCAGAGAGGACCACAGAAGAGTAGCCTACCAGGAAAAGGAAACCATTTCTATCCTGGCTGGAAAAAATTGTCATCAAGTAGCTTGGAGCAGCAGGGAGTATGTCAGTTGTCTAGGGTGGAAAGGCCCTGGTACGAGATACAGAACAAGTGCAAGTTAATAGACAGAGCCTGGGACCCAGCCACTGGGACATCAGAACCACTGGCCCAGAAGACAACAGTGGCCCCAGCTCCAGCAGTGGCTTGGCAGATTCAGACATCCATGTTAGGTAGCCCTTACAGATTTTCACAGAGGAAGTGGGGATAGTCCTCTCATAACCATCATGACCATGAGGACCAAAATCCTGAAGCCACACAGAGGAAGGTCACTGATATGGTTTCACTATGTCCCCACTCAGATCTCACCTTGAATTGTAATTCCCATAATCCCCATATGTCAAGGGCAGGACCAGGTGGAGGCAACTGAATCACGAGGGTGGTTTCCCCCATGCTATTCTTGCGATAATGAGTGAGTATCACGAGATCTGATGGTTTTATAAGCTTCTAATATTTCCTCTGCTTACTCTCATTCTCTCTTCTGCCACCTGTGAAGAGGTGCCTTCCACCATGATTGTAACTTTCCTGAGGCCTCCCCAGCCATGCAGAACTGTGAGCCAATTTAACCTCTTTTCTTTATAAATTACCAAGTCTTGGGTGTTTCTTCGTAGCAGGGTGAAAATGGACTAATACAGTCACCAAACTATCAAGTTTTGTGTCTGCCTATTTTTAATATTTTCTAAGGTCGTAATTACCACAGAATAATTTCATACAGTAAAATGTACCCTTTTAGATATACAATTTGCCAATTCTCACAAGCTTGTACAGTTGTAAAATAACTCCTACAATCAAGATATAGAACATTTCCATCACCCCAAAAACATCCATTCATACCTCCTTGTATTCAAAAGCTCCCTTCATTCCCAGCCCCTGGCTACCACTAAGCTTCTTTGTAAGTATATGTATATATTTACAAAAATGTATGTGTGTATACACACACACACACATATATATGCATACACATACACACACACACACACACACACATTTTGTCACTTCTTCCAGAATGTCATATAAATTAAATCAAAACCTATGTAGCCTTTTGACCTGAGTCTGGTTTCTTTCACTTTGATAAGGCATGTGAGATTTATCCACACTACTGCACATGTCAGTAGCATGTTCTTTTTCTTGCTGTACTAGTAGTACACAGTATAGACATACCACCATTTGTCCATTCACCAGTTGATGGACGTTTGGATTGTTTCCAATTTTTAATGATTATAAAGGTATTTGTATACAGGTTTTAATATGGACATATGTTGTCACTGGGTAAATATCTAGGAGTGGGACTGCTGGACCATATGGTAAGTATATTTTTAACTTTATAAGAAACAGCCAAACTGTTTTCCAAAGTGGCTAAACCATTTGGCATTCCCACTGTGTCTATTACAGTGGCCTCACTGGCACTCACAGGATCTCCACCTGAGAGTGCTGAAGTTCTATTTCTGTTGCTCCAGCACCCAGGAAGTCAGAAATGTCCAGAGATGGAATTTGAAGCCACTGGGAATAGTGATTTTCCTGTCCCTGTGGTTGTCCTAGGAGGGGCTGGGCAACTGCTAGTCAGGGATGTGATCAAGGACCAGACAGTTTGGCCTTCCAGATCTCTTTCAGATCTGTTTTCTCTGATGCTGTGAACACGAACGTCACCTTAGCTGGCAGTGTAGACCCCACCCTCCCACATTTCTCACCACTTGGCTCACTAGACAAATGTGCATCTCCGTGTTTGACGTCTTTATCAGTTTGACTGAAGTGTTTCAGTAAGTTGATATTTTTCATGCAGTCCATTGGACCTCTTAACAGTTTTTGCAAAGAGGTAGTAAATTAATGACCCGCCCACATTCTGTTGACCTCTACAGGGCTATAAATATTTTGCTCTAATGCTCTCTGCTTTAGCTTCTCCATCTTGGGATAAGAGCACCCAGCCCCTAGAACACTGCAGAGTACCCCAAGAATAGAAATAACTGAGTAGTGAAGCAGGTGATCATGACCAGGAAGATGGCTTAGACTCTGTCCTCTTTGTGCTGGGTTCTGGAGGCCGACAGGTCTGAATTTGGATTCTAACTGTGTTACTAGCTGTGTGACTCTAAACAAGTCATTTAACCTCTTTGAATCTTGGTAAAGTGGGCATTCTCTGCAAAGGATTAGAATTCATAGAGGTAAAGTACCTTCTATACAGTGTACACCCTCTGGGAAGCATTATTTTTGCTTTTACTGTCCTCACTACTACTAGTACTACTACTACTACTACTACTACTACTACTACTACTACTACTACTACTAGTACTACTAGTACTGCTGCTGCTGCTGCTGCTCCTACTACTACAAGAGACTTTTATCATCTCTGAATAGTGCTGGGAAGTAGCACTAGACATAGAGCTGAGACCAGGACCCAGAGTCCAGGTTAGGGTAAGAAAAGTGACAGGCAGAGCCAGGTAGGGGAAGGTCTGCCATGGTGACCCAGAGGAAGTGACTCAGCAGCCAGTATGGAGAAGATTGGTACTTCATGGTGAAGCGAGTCTGAGATTCCAGACCTGGAACCGTTCCTGATGTTGTCTCTGAGCTCTGGGCCTAGAACACATTTCTAGCTAAAGGATTCACATGTCTGTCTCCCAGGGCATCTCAACTCCTCTCTGCTATTTTGGGACTCTGGGAAAAGACTTACCCTAAAGTCTTTAAGGACACTAGTACCAACAGCACTGAGTAGAAAGGTAACTGAGCAGTTCTGAGATGATTTACTCTTAAAACCCAGAGACAGTGGGCAGATAGGACTGATCCCTGTTAACCAGTCTTTGCCAGATAAATCAGTAACCGTTAATACCCATAGATTTTGTTTTTAAAGAGATTTCTCTAGACCAGGCCTTCATCATCTCTGACAAAATGGAAAAAACAAACTGAGTATGCTCTCACCTTGAGAAGTGTCTATAAACAGTTCTCTAAACAAGCACAGCTAATTTCCCACCTCCCATTTTTGCCCCTGGGTCCTCGCATCTCATCTCTCTGTCCAGTCACTCTCACCTTTCCTAGGTTTGGGAGACAAAGCAATTCACTCACTCTCCCAACCATGTAGTAGACCAGGATCACGGCTTCCAGCCCAGAACCGTGCCATGAAGGAGCCAAGAGCTGAGTGAGCAATGGATGTCTCTTCTCCCCAGCCCTGACCTGTTCAGGATCTGGGAATGGATGGGAGAGTGAGCATCTGCTCAGAGCGCCTGGAGGACAGCACACCTGACTTGGATCTCAGCCACATTGTGTCCTGGTCATGGAAACTTGGGCAAGTGGTAACTTCTCCTATACTCAGTGTACAGACCATTCATCTATGAAATGAAGGCAGTAACACTCCCTCAAAAGATTATTTTGGGAATTAGAGATTAGACATAAAAAGCACCTGGCACATACTAGGCACTTAATAAACCATAGCCACTTTTATTATTCTTGTCTTCCTTCTTTTCATAAGGACTAGATAAGAAAATCCACTTGAAATTCTAGCACCCATTTCACCAGATTCTCAGGTGTGTACAACTGGGAAGGAGGAGAAGGGTTGGGCTCATGAGCATGGACTCTCCTCTGTTCCTGTGGTCTGGATAGGGGAATAGACAGGTTCTTTGCTTTTCAACTCTATTCTCGGAGGGCAGCCTCGGAGTGATGGACAAGTTAGAATTGAAATCGTTCAAATGTCACTTTTCAGCAACTTAACTTTAAAAACGTCTTTTAAGGGGGAAGTTAAAGCAGGTGGCTGATTTTCCATAATCATTATTAACATTTGGTTATAGACATCATTTCTCTGGCACTCCCAATGTTCCCTCACCCTCCCACACCCACCCCACGCCATGGAGAACCAGGAGTTGGGCTTGAACACCATGTTCTGCCTCCACCTGCAGTTCACAGGTGATACCTGTTTGTGGGACAAACAGAGGAGTCCAGTTTCCAAGGCTGTCAATCTGGAAACCAATCCATTTTCTAAAAAGATTGGAAACGGCGTCTCAACAACTTGCAGTTAGGCATAAAGGCCTTGGCCTCCAGAGAGGCTCTCACATTACAAAACTTGATAGAAACCACTTGCGTGGGGGTTTAGAGAGACAAGGCCCAGGTCACTTTGTTCCTGCTACGGGAATCTGGATGGGAGGCAGAGCTGTCTCCAGATGCAACCTCAGATACCACCCCAGTCAGCAAGCTGTCCAAGCAGCATGGGCTGTTTCTCCCAAACCAGCCACCTCCCTCTGCCCTAACTCTCCACCCCATCTCTGTTTTCAATCACCACATTAAAAATCAAGCTCAGCTCTTTTGCTGGGTTATTTGGAGTTGATCCAGGTGGAATAGCATACTTTGCATGCAAAAGAAGAGAAGATGGTAGAAAGGAGTTAGGCAGAACTCAGGGGACACCATCTCTCTGTGTCTCAGGGTTCTGGGATCAGGTTCATTGAGACCCAGGTCCTCTGAGATCCTCTGATAGCCTCAAAATGGAAGAAAGGTGACAGCAGAAAGGAAAGTGTAGGAGAACACTTGAAAGAGGTCTCAGTCATGGGAGTCACGTAAGTGGACAAGCTCTCAGACCATGCAGGAAGACCTTTTAGACCAAACCACCCAACCAAACAAAACTGAAAGAAGCAGGCTAATAGGAGAATTGAGCCCCTCAAATCAGGAATACCCAACGCATGCTCTGCGTCATTCCCGGACACGTGATCTGACAAATTCCTTTTGGTGCTAAGTTGCTTTGAGTTGGGATTCTGCCACTTAGAAACACAAAAGCTCCAGCTATACACTAAGTTATCTGCCCAAAGTCACACTGAGTAAGAAGCACATCAGGCCTGTTAACCAAGGCCTGTCTGATTCAAAGGCATGCTTTTTCCCCTTCTCCATGTGGCCCTCCATGTGCCTCTTTCCAGTGCCAAGTTCATTGGCAACTTCATCAAAGCAGGAGGTAAAATAAAGAATTTTGTTCAATAATGAAATGTGCCAAGAGTTGTTCTATAGGCATTGGGATTAGTGATGAGAAAGACAGCAAAAGACGTGCCTGAGTGGGGAGCAGGTTTGTGAACAGACTGGACTGAAGGAGGAGAGGAAGAAGGTAGAAGAAAGCAGGGACTAAAGCCATGCTCTGTGGCATCGGTTATGGATGTCTCTCCTCCCTAGCACCAGGAGACTTGAGGGTACTACCCCCTGAGAGAGTGCGTCTATTTAATTTTTGCCAGGATAAATTTCCTCAGATTTCTAGCTTGGCAGATATAGTGTATGTATGCCCTTGGACTGACCATGTTGAAGTTCTGTAAGACAAAGGACAGAGCTTAAATTCAAGACTTGGCCTCTCACACTTAGTCCCACTATATAGATGAGGCCATTGGGGCTCAGAGAGGTTAATAGTAATGACTATTTCATGCCTACTTGCCCCTACATATTGAATGAGAGAGCAGACTACACAGAGGTCTATAAAGGTAAGAGCACGGCACAAATGTAAGATGGTATGATTCAAAAAGGCGGAAGCTAAGGTATCTCTTTGGTTGAATCACCTGTTTGCTACACTCTGGGTAGAACTCTGATTGACATACAGCAAATTTCTGTAAATTCCTGTTTGGTGAGGGGTCAGTAATAGTGACAAGTCAGGATGAGCTCATTTCCATTATATAAAGACTCTTTCTACCTCAAGGAAAAAAAAATGCAGGATTCTAAAATACTCATAACACTTAGCCTGTCTGAAGCCTACCTTAAAATTAGGAAAACAGGATATAATCAGAGCCTCCAATAACAGGTTCGCCCCAGAAGGATATCTAGAAGGATGGAGGCAAGCGGTTAAGATATAGTCTCATTTAGCAAGTCAAGTTTATGAACTTGAAAATATTAAGACCCTTGGGGGTGTATTAGTAAGGGTTTGGGGTGGCAAATAATGGAAATGAACTGAAGGTCATTCTGCTCATTTCTTGATCAAAAAAGGAATTTAGTGGAACAACATTGGGTAGCCCACAGAACCAACAGGAAGGATGAAGAATCCCACTCTTCAGGGAGAAGAGCCACAGTCATGCCCTAGAAACCTACTTAGGGTGCCATTCTTGCCACCACTTGACCTGAGACACTGCCTCTTCCAGCACTGCATCACTACCATTAGACCCTGGATTCTGGTTGTTGCCACTGGCAGAACTAGTCCTACAACATCCCTGATTCTTTTTGTCAAACCTCTTGAGACTGAAAGTCCTGTAGTGAAGGCATCTAGTACACTTGTTTTAAGTCACATGACTATGACTTTGCCTCCAAGATTATCAGAGAATAGGAGTCTGACCCTTGGAGCTTACTCTGTAGGGTGGAGTGACCTGCTTCCCACCTGGACTCACACAATGGTGAATTCTCCTAGCATAGAAGAGGTTAAGATAACAGGCAGACAACATGGCAACTAGTGTCCCTGCAATGTATCTGGAGGGAAGGGGAGAGGAGGGGAGGGGAGAGGAGAAGAGAGGAGGGGAGGAGAGGGGAGGGGAAGGGAGGGGAAGGGAGAGGAGGGGAGAGGAGAGGAAGGAAGGGAAAGGAAGGGAAGGGAAGGGAAGGGAAATATCTGGTTGAGAAAATTCCACTGGACACTGATTGCATAGTCTCATGACTTTTAGAGAAAGAGAGATTTCTTCTTGGCATCTTACTCTGTTCTCTTCAGCAGATGGATGCTGAAGGTTAGAAACCTCCCCACCACCAGCACCCTTTCACCAGGTCCTATTCAACCTTTGGCAGCTTGGAGAGACTCAGTCTGGTCCGCCCCGCCCCACCTCCAGTTTCATCTTATGCTATCCTGCTCACCTGCCCTAATCCCTTAAGTTCCTTGCCCCAATCTCTCAGGTTGCTGCCCCATCCTGTTTCTCCCCTCCAGCACACATCCAAAACCCAAATGAAATCTAGAATTTTAACAAGTGTCCAATAATGGAGTCACACAATATGAAGAGCAGGGTAGCGGGAGAGCAGGCTCCACTCTCCTTCCAGCATGGAAACTCCACACCAATACACCTTCCTGTTTTTAACTAGATAGCTCTGCCTACTCTGGTTAACATGCCTAGTAGCCAGAAATCAAATGCCAAAATGCCCCATCCTGAGCCTTGTGCCTGGACCCACCAAAACAAGTCTTTCTGGGCTGACCAGAAGATTCCGGATCTTGGAACAAAAGAGCCTCACAGCTCCAGACTCTGCGTGGTGACTCATTCCTCATGGACAAGTTAAACCTCCCTTTGGGAGAAAGAGCTAAGCTACAGGTATCCCAAGCCCAATTCCAAAAGCCCTCCAGGAACAGAGCTCAGAGGGAGCCAAGGAAAGTGGAGACAGGGTGGCAGGGCTGGGAGGGTGCCAGAGGACAGGAAATGAGCTTCTGCCCTTCAGTTAGTTTCCAGGAGCGATTCCTTCCAGCCAGGCTGAATGGGATGCACACAGCTGCCTCCCTGATGGAGTTTCAATGTTTGTGTCCTCTCCAAAGCTGCAGCTGGACAGGACAGTCATGCAAAAATGAAAACAGAAGAATCTTTCTTCAACTTTCTTTCAGCCCAGTTGAAATAGAAAATGCAGTCACAAGATAGAAAATAACATATTGGCAATATTTGTAATTCAGCACAGAATTAATCAATAATATTGCTTAAGAAATGTTTGTTTGGTTTTTTACATGTCTAGAATCCTGGGAAGAAAATCTAGTTTAAAGAGAGAGAAAGATAGAGACTTTGAGATTCTGATGGAAATGTCTTCCGGGTACTTTTAAAGTTTAAGTTAATGGTCTTGGTTCTATTTAAAATACGTGTGATTTCCTTATTAAAGAAGAAGTATCTGTTTATTGCAGGAAAAAATCAAAATTCAATTAATGGAAAATCTTTTTAAAAATTCCTCCTCCCATTAGATGTGCATACATTCCAGATTGTTTTCTATACATTATTGCTTTGTTTTCATAAAAATGGAATTCTACATATTTTGTAATCATTTTCCTTTTGATTACATCAATAACATCTAATTGAGGTTGTTATTCTAAATGGATATATAGTGTATCATTATATTGGCATTCCATCATCTAGTCAACAAATCTCTATTACTGAATATTTACTGTGTTTCCGATTTTTGGTATTATAAACAACATTCTAATAGGCGCTCTATCTTGCATATGAATTGCCTGGTCATTTCTTTAGGATATATTCCTCAATGTGAAATTACCATATAATATTTATTAAATATTGATATATATACCAAACTGCCTTCCAGTAGGGTCAGATCAAATTGCACTTCCCTAAACTAAGAATGCCTTTTCTCTGCTTCACTCACTATTATGGGTGTTGTCATTCTTTTCTGTGTTTCCTAACTGTATCCAAGTTTACTTGATAACTGTTTGTATTTGCTTTAATAAAAATATCATGAGAATTCTTTTTCTTTTGATTGCATATGTGAGACAAGGTCAAACTTAATCATCATCAGTTAATGGAAAAAAGAGTAGAAAGAGTGGGAAGGAGATAAGGTAGAGTCCACTGAGGCAAGTAAACAAGAATTAGAAGTAACTGTCTAAAAATATCAACATGCCCCAACTCCAGGGAGAAAGGAGGCATTAGAAACTGACTTTGGGTCAATTTCCCATGCTATTGGACCAAGAACTCTTTCAGTGTTACTCCAAATAGTGCAAGGACCTGGGCCGCTGGCTTACACACCTATTTTTAAGTTGGAGACTTCCAATTCAGGTGCTGTCAGATGACATGTATATATAACATACAGATGGTATACATTTGAGCAGAATTGGATTTGGTTTGGTCTGCAGAAAACCACCCAAGAAAAATTTTGGAGATTCTCAGAGGGATGAGACTGAGCTTAGCCCTCACCTGGTGTGGGACCCCAAGCCTTTCCACTGATAAGCGACTGTTAACATAACTAGAACTCCCAACCCCAAATATTAGAGACTGGTTGGGGCCGAGGTGAAATAAATGATTACTCTTTTGAAGTGTTCTTCACATGCTGTTGGTTTCCTTTCTTTTATATTTACATGTGTAATCTCTTTTAATTATCACAGCAAACGTTTGAGGTAGATTTTATTATTTTTCCCACTCTACAGATGGATGAGCTGGAGCTGAGACCACTACTGCAAAGCCAGAACGTGAATCCATGTCCTCTAACTCATGCCCTTTACACTATTACCACCTGGCAGAGTTTGCAGTAACTCAAACTCACTTCTAGTACAGTTGGAGCAGAGGCTCCAACAAGAGCCCAGCGGTGGCCAGATTTCTTCCTGCTTTACCAGATAAGAAAGAAAACAGTAATAGGGTGACGACAATACCCAAATTCACTTTGGGGTTCTGGGCATAAGAGAAGAGTTACATGTGCCTTCCTTCATAGGGTAACAGACTCCAATGCTTACAGGACTTCTGAGAGATGTTAAGAAATCAATCCCCATTAGACAAATTAAATCTAAATAAGTAACACCCACTCTGCATCTTCCTGGAAAAACCCATCCCAGGCCCATATGGCTTCAGGCGAGTTGCTTAGAAATCATGAAGATCATGCAGGGACACAGGATGCAAATGCAAGACACCGATCATTTGGTCTCCTCCTTTCCATGGCAGCTTTCCACCAGGAGGCTATGGGAAGGTCATGGCCACCAGATGTGGCTGAGGACAAGAAAGCTGGTTCCTGGCTGGGCTTTGCCAGAAGCCTCCCTCCACCCTGCTGTACCCATGGTGTTCTGACAGCCCTGTGATGCTCACATCCACAGCGGCCTCTCCAGTGCTTCCGGTGGCCCATCTGCCTGGGCAGCAGGAATCGGAGGGGCGTGACATGGAGACACAGACCATCTAGTGCTAAATGTTTGTTAAGGCTGAGTAGAGTCTGGAATGTTGGTTTGAGGGCTGCTGTCTGAAACATCAAAGCAATGAAAAACTTAAACGAATATGCCATTTGAGATGTTCTCCAAGGTGGGTGAGCTCTTACAAGCAAAAACTGGAAGAACTACTCTGGTAAAGAAAATCCCTTTGGACACTGATTCAAGTTCTGGCTGTGCCACAGTGGTGTCATCTCACATACCTCCCCACTAACCCGCTCCCCCCATACTATGTTGAATTTTCTGTCTTTAGCCAAAGCCTCTTCAGCCTAAATGAGACCTTCTACTGGTGGAACTTCAAAGCACTCCATCTCCCAGCATCCCCCACTTTCTCGAATTTCATTTAAAAGACAGTAAAACACCACCTCTACTCCCACAAAGACAAATGCCATGCAATCCATTCTCCAACCTAGCAGGCCCTTCTCAGGCCATCTCACACCACACACTCACCCTCCAGCTTCCTGCTGCCTAAGGTGCTTGAATCACTCCGGATCCCTGATTCCGGGGAAGCTTGTCAGATAGCTCCTTTTATCCCACACATTTACACCAACTGCCATCATCATCATGCATTCAAACTTACATTCCAGGACAGGCATGGACCACAGATGTCCCAAAGCCACATCTGCTAATCCACAGATTCACACATCACATTACAGGAACTCAATTATTTGGTGACTAAAGTCGAGCTCAGAAACCTCCTCTTCATCTTCAGTAGATTCACTCTTCCTCACTCAACTTCCTCATTCCAACAAATTCGGAGACCCTCTACTTTTCTAAGAACTTGTAGGTCCCCCTTAGACCTCCATAACACCTAGGAGAGTTAGATCTCATTACTCCCATTTTATAGAACAATAAATCAAGGTTCAGAAAGATTGAATGATTTGGCCAAGTTCACACATTAGGCTGGAGACTGCCTGCTGGGATTCAAACTCAGATCAGTTGACAATCTATGCTCCATCTAGCAACTATAAGACAAAGGATTTACACAAGATTACACAATTGTTCAATAGGATTAGGAAAATAGAAACAAGAGGAAGGACAGGGCCAGAGGAAGAGAGTAGCAGAGATGAGCTAAGAAGGTAACCTTATTGTCAAGGTAAAGAGTTGAAGTTTTACCTCACAGGCATTTAACCATGCCAGTTTTATAAGCAGAAAAGCAAAACTAGGGGGAGGAAGAAATAACCTAAGTAGAAAAAATTCTTTAAAAATCATGTGTCAAGGTCCCTGCCTCCAGCAAAGGCTTCCCTTAAGCCATCCAGACAGGGTGGAATGGTTTCTCAGAAATCTAAGCCACTCCATGCCTGTGTGATATGAAACCCCATGCAAATGCCAATAAGCCTTCGCCAGAGGCTCCCTGACATGGACTGTCCCTGTATCCAGCTGCCCCAGGACAGCAGGGCTGCAGCAATGGCTTGGTGAGCAGCTCTGGTTTGCAGCACAAAGCTTTGCACTCCCCCTGGACTGTTAGCCCTGACAGTGCATAGCTGTGGTTTCTATGGGAAAGCCCCTGGCTACCCATGCCAGGCCTTAAATGTAGGATGGATCCCACAAAATCTCCCATCTGAACCTGCATTAGGACTCAAATCCTGGGCTGATTCTGGCAGGGCTGGGCCTCCGGGCACAGATTAGCACAGAAACCCCAAGAACTCAAAGCACCTGCAGGCCAGGATCACTATGGCTGGGAAGCCAGCATTCCCAGGTCTCCCTGACCAAGTCAGATCTCTCTTCCCAGAAGCCTTTTCATGGTGAATAGGACACTATGACCAGGAGTCAGGAAACCTGGGTTCTTGTTCTAGGCCAGTCACCAACCAGCTCTGAGGCCTTGAGCAAATCACTAGCCTTTGCCAGGTCTCTATTTTCTCATCTCAGGAATACAGCACCAGCCCTTGCTACTCTGCAGAACTTCTTAGAAGAACATGTAAGAGCATGGATGTGGAAGTCATAGCCAACTTCCTTCTTGGTGGGATACCTGGAGAAGACACAGAGATGGCAGGTCGATAGATAGATAGATAGATAGATAGATAGATAGATAGATAGACAGACAGACAGATAGATAGAGATAGATAAAACAGATCATCTCCCAGATTTCTGGGAACAGTTCAGATAGCAGATGTTCTTCCTCAGTTTACTCATAAGCATAGTCATTCTTTTAAGGTGGTGTGTCCTAATTTCTTGTGAGATAATAGAGACGATAATACAACCCCAGGGAGATGGATAGAGCCTAGAGGAGGGGCTGAGGGTGTGCACTTAGCCATCACTACTCTACCTCTGCTGAGCTGTTCCATCTTGGACTAGTTACACATTTTCTCTGGGCCTCAATGTCATCATCTGTAAAATGAGATTATTAAGAGTTGTACCCACTTGTGGGTACATAGTACCAAGCACATGCTCAGCCCTCTATGAATGGTGGTTGATGATGTCAGAAAGAATTCTGACTTTCAGGCTTTATCTATGTTGCTCTGTCCTTCCACTCCTCCCCATCCCACACATCCAAAGTATATCTTGTAAGTGTGACCCTGGGTGTGCCTTGAAGGGTTTGGTTCTTTCTTTTTCCTATGCCATCCTCCTGGAAAAGAGCAGATCTGCTGAGGCAACCAGCACTGAAACAGAGCTCGTGCCGACTCTCAACTGCTGGGGATACAAAGGGCTGCTAGGGAGACGGAGCAGGAAGCACAGCCCTGAAAGAGTGCACTGTCTCCCCAGCATCTGACAATGAGCTTCTCAGTGTGGAGCTCTGTGGGGCACAGTTGCCAACTGTCACTCACATCCACTGACACCACTGTCTATGCCGTTTGTCAGCATGCAGGATGCCCTCATGTGGTTTGACCTGACTCTCTCAAGTCCTGGGGAACAAGGTTGCAGCCTTTACATGAAAACAACCAGCTGAATGCACAGTCTGGTCAGATTCACAGCTGGAGTTTGCATCAGTCACCTACCACCCTGCAAGGTTCTATTCTTCAATTTGACCAACTAACTTGTAACTGGGGACACAGCCCAAACATGGAACCAGGAAAGGTCAAGGTTACAAGCTACCTTCAAGATCATCTGATCCAATAACTTCATTGTCCTGGTGGGAAAAGCAAATCCCAGCAAGGGGACTTACCAGAGATCATGCAGTTGGCCAGGGAGTGGCTCAAGGATCTAGGAGTAGCAAAGGCATCTCCTCGCCTGGGAGAAAATAGAACCACAAAGAGCAGGAGGTGGGCTGGTGGCAGGGAGTGACACCGGTTGCATTTCAGGGGCTCCGCAAGGGGTGGAATGAGCACTGGACTGAGGGTTAGAAGACCAGGGTCCCCCAGGTGTCTCTGCCTTGAATCAGCTGGGCCCCCGTGAGCGGTCACTTCCCCTCTCTTTGGGTCTCAATTCTCTCTTATAAAATGGAGCATCCCATCCACCTCTCAGAATGGGTTCAAGGAGCAGATGAAAATGTGTTTTGAAAATCCTAAGGCTCTACATATGTACAATCAAATTCTGCCCATCTACATAGCCACTTTTAGCGGTTGTCCCTGAGGCCTGGAAGCAGGCAGAGGGGAGAGTTAGGTAAGGTCTCTGAGCACATCCAAGGCTGGAGGGCTTCCCTCAGCAAAGGGGGCCCAAAGCACCAGGCTAAATCCATGTCATTCAAGCAGCGCTCAGGTTGTGTCTAAGCAGCTTTGATTTTAAAAGATTAGGAGGGCGGCAGGGTGGAAAGAAAAGTTGATGAGGCAGCAAAGTCCTGCCCGCAGTACCACACTGCCCTCTGCAGGGTGTCTGTGAGAAGGCACTTCAGCTGACCTAGGTCAGGTTAATTCCGACTGCCCAGGGTCACAGATCCATTCCTGTGCCTCCACGCACTGCAAGCCCTCTCCAGGTAGAAACAGGGATTTGCGGGGCGGGGCTGCAACCACCCTTGGCAATCTGCTCTGTCTTCAAACAGCGCAGATCTTTCTCGGTGCCTGGCCCGAATCTTCCTCTTGTCCTGACACCCACAACCTTCCAACCTGCCCTCCGAGGAGCCTGCCTTAGCGTCTCTTGCTTCTGACTCCAAAGCCAAGATTTAGAAGGTTCTAGAAAACAGAACAGCCCTGGCTTCTGCTCACCTCATTGTACCCTCTCTTCTCCCGAATAAGGTGGTGTCTCCATACCCTGGACATATTTTGGTCCTTGGAGAAAGCCCCCACACTGAAGGAGACATGTCCTGCCTGAATCAATGGACAAGCCAGCGTCCTGCAGGTCTGAGTGATGAACTGAAAAGTCCGTGACTTTCACAAACATAAGACTCAGTCTCCACAAATGATCTGGGACTGGGGGGACATCCAGGGCCCAGAGCCTGCCCCCATAGCAACAAGGAATGTCCTCCAAGGCCCTCGTGGCACCAGACCTTCCCCCTTCTCCATCCTCTCCCTGGCTGTGCAGTTCAGAGTGGGGCACTCTGCAGCTGGCTGACCAGCCTCCAGGCGTGGGCTCAGGCTGTGCTCCCTATGTGCCCTGTGCAGACCCGAGGAGCTGCTGCAGCCGGCCTGGCCATGTGACACGGGTGATTCACACACGCAGACGTCCAGACCAGCTTCTCTTTTCTTCCTCTCCCAGGCCATTACAAAAGGCACAGTCTCAGCACAGTGCTGCATTGTTCTCAGGGTCAGCAGAGGCTGGAAGCTGAGGGGAATTAGGAAGACAGGGAGCCGAGCATAGGGTGGTTTTCCATGCAGCGTATGCGCCTCGTGCAGGCCAAGCCCACTTCCTGTCTTGGCTCCAGCTCTGGAGCTCAAGTTTACATCTCCCTCCTTTAGAACCAACTTCGGTTTGGGTTGTTGGCTTCTTTAATTTTCCACTCTCTGCACATGTGCATTTCTTTGAAAAATATACACGTGCTGTTTCTTTTTTCTTCTCCAACACACATCATTCTTTAGAGACTATAATATAAATTCGGAGTCCAGAAGCCTTTGTCTTTCAGAGCTTGCTTTATCCTTTGTCTTCTGCTCTCTACCCTCAACAAGACACTAAGCACAGACAGGCAGGTGGATGTGATCAGAGGTACACGTGGGCAAGGCCAGGACTGGGGGGTGCAACATGGGTGAATGGAAGAGAGAGGAGGCTGGTCAGCAATGGTGGCAGGGGGTGGGGGATGAGGAAATTTGGCCAGGACTGGGGCAGTCAAGGATTTGGGAAATTATTCCAATTTTCCTATTCTCTAATTATGAAAAATCTTCAACTCTGGGTAGGTGAAAATAATTTCCTGATAAATAAACACTTGGAATCAGAAGAGCTTTTGGCAGGCTGGTGGTCCCATTCTGATCACTTGAGAGGTAGCCCTTCCTCTACAGCAGGCCCATGGCCAGCAAGACAATCTGTCCCATGGCTGAGCAGCTCAACTCATTAGAAAGAGCTTTAAGGCCGGGCGCAGTGGCTCACACCTGTAATCCCAGCACTTTGGGAGGCTGAGACAGGCGGATCATGAGGTCAGGAGATTGAGACCATCCTGGCTAACACAGTGAAACCCTGTCTCTACTAAAAGTACAAAAAAAAATTAGCCAGGCGTGGTGGCGGTCGCCTGTAGTCCCAGCTACACGGGAGGCTGAGGCAGGAGAAAGGCGTGAACCCATGGGGCGGAGCTTGCAGTGAGCCGAGATCGCGCCACTGCACTCCAGCCTGGGCGACAGAGTGAGACTCCATCTCGAAAAAAAAAAAGAAAGAGCTTTGAATATCGGGTCAAAATCTGTCCCCCAAGTGGTAGGTTGTAAAAATGGCCACCCTTTTTTCACTCCATGCCCTTAACACGTGACTTTGCAGGACCAATCTATGACTTGCTTTGATCAAATGTAATTTCATGCCATTACTGAACTTAGACTTCAAGGGACCTCACATACTTCCGCTCTCTCACTCTGAACCCTGTCGCTGGCATGAGAACAAGATCAGTATAATGTGCTAGAGGATGAACTAACACATGGAGGAGAACTGTCATCCCAGCTTAGGCCTTCCTAAGCTTAGACCAGACAGCCCACAGCCAACGTGATAGCTGACTGCAGATGCATGTATGAACCCCAGCTGAGATCAACCAAGCCTGGCCCGGGTCAGCAGAACCACCCAGCTGAGCCCAGCCCAAATTGCTGGCTCTCAGAATTATAAGCTAAATAAATGTTGTTTTAAGTCAATAAGTTTTGTAGAGTTTTGTTATGCAGAAAACTAAACCAGTGCAGCCCATAATAGCCTTCTACAGCTATACAGAATAATCCCATGATTCCTTGTCCCTGAGGACAGCCCTTTAAATAGTGAAATACTTATCATTGCCTCTAAACACCAGAATGACTCTTGGGGAGGTCATGCTACTAGCTCCTGTTTTAGACGAAAATTACCCACCAAGACATCCTTTGCCATTTCTTTTTCACTTGCTGCCAAATTAGGAGCTGCAAACATCTTGCAGTTGCTGTCAGCATCCTTCTACAACATCTTACCCACTCATCAGGGCACTCTGACAGCCCCATACCCCAATAATCTGATCTTTCCAGCACATTTTATTGAAAATTAAGAGAAATTGTAAGATTGAGATGAGGAGGGCATTAAAGTACAATGAAAGTAGTTAAGTCAATTAGACTTCTTGAAGCCACTTCTGAGCCAAATCTGCCAAAACTGCCAAAAAGCCTCCAAAATAAATGTCCATGGAAGGCTTCACATGGAGCCCCAGCTCCATGGGTCACAGCAGTTGAGGGTGGTCAGGGGCTGCTGCTTCCAGCATTGGCCATGTGAAGCCAGAGGCAAATGCGTTGAACTTGGTCTTGGGGCTGATGGGGAAGGTCATCAACCCCACCACAGGAGGCAGATCAGACCTATGGCAGCCTCCATTCAGAACCAGATGTGGAGGGAAGTGGTGTGGGAAATGGCTGCCATCTGTGGATTTTCTGGCTGAAGACGACTGCAAAGTTTGCCAGTTTCAAACAAGCCCTTGCAGCTTGGCTTCCTGTTTTTCGTTTGTGCTCCCCGTGTGTCACGGCACAATTATTCTGGGAGACGTGCTCAAAATGGACACGGTCTCCAATTTTCTTTCCCTAATAACAGTGCGGGAAATAGGGGTGAGGGAGGCAGTGAGAGAGGAAAAACCCCAAACCTCAGAAAAGGATGAAAACACTTCTAAACTCAATTTCAAAAATGAGAAAATCAAAATCACCAAATCGCAATACACAGCGCTTTACTCATTCAATCCAGTCCCCTTATGGCTGGGCGGGCTAGCGAAGAGAAGACACTTCATGGACATGAGGAGTGTGAGTTCTACTTTCATGGGATCAAGAATATTTTGAAATTTTCTTTCCCGAGAGCCTAAAAATCATCCACTTGGGATGGCAACAAGGTCAAATGGCCGGTGGTAGGGTCCTGAAAAGATGCCCTCCACCAGCAATTATTTTTCAACCACATACATGGCCTTGGCCATGGCTCAAAGCAGAACAAAGAAAGGGCAACTCTCTTCCAGCTCTTTTTTTGTCTTCTACTGGACAAATTAATCAGCCCCAGTGCCCAAATCCATTCTTATTCATGGCCATGAAAGAAGTTGGAAGTCTAGAGTATGCATGTTTTAAAGGTCTTTGGAACTGTCTTGCTTTTGAATTTTAGACAAAAAGATTAGGATGTGTTTGTGTGTGTGTGCCTATGTATATGAGCCTGGATTTATCCAGGCTTTTATCTATGTGCCTGGGTACACACATTTGTGTTTCTGAGAGTACCAGCTAGTGTGCAAGCATGGGTTTACATAAATATGTCTATAACATGTACACTTGGTACAAATGCCTGTGTGAGCTCATGAATGTGCACACTTGCTGGCCAGCATGTGCATAAAGTTGTGTCTGTGTGTGCATGCACATGAGTGTGTGAATGCCCCACATGTGTTGCACTAACCTGTCTGCAGTCTGTGTTCAACGTGGGGTGGCATGAGTGTGCATGCAAGTGCACACCTGCCTGTGAGAAGGTGTGTCTGTGTGTGCATGTGTCTGTCCGTGCAAGCAGGGCTCCTGGTCTGTCCCCATCTCCATCTTCACCTCCCCCTCCATGAGCCCACAGCAGCCTTTGTTTGCCTCCCTTTGGGATCTGCCAGCTAATGGCAGGAGTTCTTCTCCCAGGGAAACAACACTCCTCCCTGCTCATTTGTGTCTCATCAGAGGGCTAACTGGCCTGGAGGGGCTCCAGGCTCCAACCCATAAATGGCAGCCCACGATGGCAATGGACGACTTTCTTAATTGCCCGTGATGCTTGCGGGTGCAGTGCAAACACAACGGTAGCTATTAGGCTGCGAGGCCTGAAGCAGGGTTACATTTTGCGCCTGTGTGAATTTAGTGTTCCTGGGAGTTGAGAGGCCAGAGTGGGTTGGAGCCACCGAGAGGCTGTTATTATGGCCTGGCATGAGTCTGCTGTTAGCTTCTTGAGACCCTGAGGCCATTTCACCACACTCCAGAATTGCAGCACCCCTTGAATTTCCAAACCAGGGACCCTGGGCAGCAATCCTCCACCCCACCACCACACACACACACACACACACACACACACACACACACACACACACACAGAGTCATGCTTCTTTCTCTATTCTCTCTGTCTCTGATTTATTTTTCTGTCTCTTTCTCCCCACTCTGGTTTTTCTCTCTCTTCCACTCTTCCCCTCTATCCCTTTCTTGCTTCCTCCCTTCTCCTCTCTCTGCCACTCTCCTAGTTTATAAACTCACAGCAGCAGACCTAAAGCTGGACAGTGACCAGCATCACCTTCACCTGCCCAACCACCAGCAGCAGTCTTTCTTCTTCTGCAGCCCAACCCCAGCCCAGTCTTTCCCTTTGGTCTCCATCCAGCCCAGTCCTTCACAGTTCTGGGTCCTAACAGGAACATTTGTTATGTATACGTAACTCTAAGGCTCTGAGGAGGCTGGAGGGGTTTAGCAATGGGCTTTTTGTTTCTTTTTCCCCCTCTGTTTGCCCCTCATAAGTGCCCATGATAACCAGTGCTCAGTCTCTTGTTTTCTGCATTGGTGGCTTCAGCTTACATGGGGGAAACTGAAGATCCAAAGACAGAGGGAGTACTCTACATCAATACATCAAAGGAAAGGTGCCCAAACGCAGGACTCCTCTATAGCTTAAGGCACAAAACTTCTCCTCCGTAGGCCCAGATTGGAAGAACATGGGTTTGAAGGCTCCAGCTGTGGCACTTGAAGGAATTTGGAGCAATGACAGAAGACTGTGTGATTTCCTCTTGAGAGGAGAAGTGGGCCAGGAAACAGTGGTAAGACACTGCTTTATAAATGGCTTAAAATATCCTCATTCAAATAGTTCTTCATAACATGTTGCTTGGCTCAATGTTTATGGGTGAATAAATGATGAGTGAGTAAACAAATGAGTGAATAAATGAATGACTAGAAGGCAATTACGTTCCCCTCCCTAGAGATTCCTAGGAATGAAAATCATACTATATCTGGATGATCTCTCCTTAAAGTAAGGGAATGCATGAGGTGACATCAGCAGGGCTCTCCAACAGGAGGAAGTAGCAATCCTCCAGTAGGTCCCCTGCCCTAGCAGCACCCAAGTTCCTTTGTGTGTTAAATGGTCTCCACTAATGATCTCAATTGATCTTCCCAACAATAAAGCATTGGAGATGAGGAAGCTGTGACACGATGAGGATGAAGGCATTTCCAACTCTTTCACAGTTTTCATCCAATGGCACAGCATCCTCTCTGGTCCTTTATCTCAGCCAGGACCATGAGAGGCTCCCAGGTGACCCCGCACAGCCTACTCAGGTATAGTTGGAAGAGCATGGAACAGTAATGCAGATACTTAATGCTTTTGTCCTTCTTATTTTGTCTACCTTGCCAGGTGTAGAGGCACTTTCTGACTGACTGGGGAGGAAATACGAAAGTTCAGCTCCTTTCCATCTAGTTGGGACAAACTCTGAGGCATAACTTGCATTCTATCATGCCTCTGCAGGATCAAGGTAAAGTTTATCCTCTATGAGTTTATAACAGAAATTTTATGCTTGCTTGCCTTCTTCCCCTTCTCTTTCCTGCATGCCCCACTCCCTTTCAAGTTCTCCTAGGATCATTTTGTTTAAAAAATTACTTGTACACTAATACTCATCTCAAGATCTACTTCTGGAAAACTGATTTTAAATAACAGAGTACTCAAACTAAAATGCCTAGTAGAGTCTGTTGTGAGGAGGTATAGAAACCTCACACTCTATCCGTCTTAGTTTGTTTCATGCTTCTATAGCAATACCATACACTGGGTAATTTTATAATGAACGGAAATGTATTTAGCTTGTGGCTAAGTCCAAGGTCAAAGAGCCACATCTGATGAGGGCCTCCTTGCTGCATGATAACATGATGCAAGGCATCACATGTGTGTGAGAGACAGAGAGAAGGGAGCCAAACTCATCCTTTTTTAAGAAACCCATTCCCAAGATAACAATCCATTCATGAGAGCCCTGCCTCTAATCACCTCTTAAAAGTCCCACCTATCAACACTGCTGCATTGGGGATTAGGTTTCCAGCACATGAACCCTGGTGAACACATTCAACTCACAGTGGCATCCAAAGACAGCAGCCGCTCCCAGTGGGAATGGCAGTCATACTGAAAGATAGCGTGATTTTTTAAAAATGTTTAACAGAATCCATGGTTTCATGTATCTGTCCATTTTTAAGTGTGAAAAACATCTGAGATCTTTTTTAAAAAACTGTTCAAGCTGAGAACACATCCACAGATGGGATTCATATTCTGACTACTAGATTTCAACCTCTGCATTGGTGGTTCAGATTCTAGTGAAGAAATGATTGGAGGTGACTTCAAACACCACCCAATCAAAAACTACCAAGCACTGAAAAGGGCAGAAACATGACCCATGGTGTCATGACAAATCAATTAACCAAAACCAACTTGAAACCTACACGGATATTAGAATTATCAGACAAAGAAATAGAAACAGTTATTATAATTGTATGCATGTATGTATATTCAAAAAGTTAAGTAGAAGATATTTTAAAAGATCCAAGTCAGACTTCTAAAGATGAAAACTAAAATGTCTGAGATGAAAAGTACACTGACTAGACCAAATGGGAGATCAGACACTGCAGGAGAAACTTGAAGACACAGCAATATGAACTAGCCATGAGGATACGTAAAGATACAAAGATATTATAGAAAAACTAACAGAGTATCACTGAGCTATGGGACAACTTCAAGCAACCAAATATATGTGTAATTGCAGTCATCAAATTTGAGATGCAAGGGAGAACAGAAAAATTATTTGAAGAAATACTGGCTAAATTTTTTTCCTAGTTCAATGAAAACTATACACCCACAAATCCAGAAAACACAATGAATGCCAAGCAAAAGAATATGAGGAATATCACACCTCATAATCAAATTGCTCAAAACCAGTGATTAAGAGAAAATCTTAAAAACAGCAAAAGAAAGATTCATTATGAACAAAAGAGCCAAGGTAAAGACAGCAGATGTCTCATCTTAAAACAGTACGTGAGGGAAGGCTGTAGGGCAATATCTTTAATGTATTGAAAGAAAAAATATCAACTGGAATTCTATACCTAGTGAAAATATCTTCCCCCCCAAAAAAAGTGAAATAAAGAAGTTTTCAGGCATAAAAAACTGTAAGAATCTATCACCAGCAGACTCACATTAGAAGAAATGTTAAATAAAGTCCTTTGGGGAAAAAAAATTAAACAAGATGGAAATATGAATGAATGTGCACTAGGAATGAAGAACACCAGAAATAGTAGCTTACATTATATAAAAAACTTACCTCAAAATGAATTGCAGATGTAAACGTAAAATATAAAACTATATACATAGAAAATATAGGAAAAAACCTTTGTGGTTTCTTAAGATTTCATACATACAATACCCAAAGTACAAGTGATAGTAGAACAAATTGATAAATTGGACTTCATCAAATGTAAAAATATCTACTCTTCAAAATCAGAATGAAAAGACAAGGCACAGACTAAGAGAAAATACTTACAAATCATATATCTGATAAAGGATTTGTATCCAGATTTATAAAGGGAACTCTCAAAATTCAATAAAGAAAATAAGCAACCCAACAAAGAAAACAGGAAAAATATTTAAACAGACACTTTCCCAAAGAAGACACATGGATAGCAAATAAGCACATGAAAAGATATTCAACCTCATCAGTCATTAGGGAAATGCAAATTAAAACCACAATGACATAGCACTAAATAATTATTAGCATAGCTAAAATGGAAAGGACTGACCACATCAAGTGGTGGTGAGGATGTGGAGGAACTGGAACACTGTTGGTGGGATTGTAAAATAGGACAAGCATTTTGGAAAGCAGTTTGGTAGTTATTTTAAAAGTCAAATATACACCTACCATATGATTCAGCCATTCCATTCCTGGATGTTTACCCAAAAGAAAGAAAAGCATATGTTCCATACAATGACTTGACATGAATTTTTATAACAGCTTTATCTGTAATAGCCAAACACTTGAAATAACTCAAATGTCCTTTAACAGGTGAATGGGTAAGCAAATTATACTCACATGATGGAATACTACTCAGCAATCGAAAGGAATAAACTACTAATACATACTACAATCTGGATGAATTCCAGAATAAGTATGCTGAGTGAAAGAAGCCAGACTAAAGAACATACATCATATATTATTCCATTTGTATAAAATTCTAGGAAATTCAAACTAACCCATAGAGTGGTAAAGCAGTTCCATGGTTGCATGGGTGAAAGAAGCAAGAAAGAAAGGTTACAAAGTGCCACAGAGAAACTTTTTGGGATAATAAATATGTTCAACGTCTTGACTCCAGTGATGATTTCATGGGTATACACCTGTGTCAAAATTTATAAAACTGTACACTTTATATGTGTGCAGTTTGTTGTATACCAATTATGCCTCAATAAAGCCATTTTAAAAACAGCCTTATTATACTTATTTATTGGTCTGGCAGTCAATAATGATGTATTTAAAAAAAAAAAAAAGAAAGAAAGAAAAAGAAATTGTCAAAAAAGGTGAAGTATTCTTAACCTGGACGTGGAAGCAGGGGAACCATAACCCACAGGTCAGCCCTACTGTGGCCCAGGGTTCATTCATTCCCTTTCCACATGCCTTCATAGGCCCTCCAGGTGACTGAACATTTACTGCAAGGTCATTTAATTAATATCCATGAGAAAATGAGAAGGTATGTGGATTTTCAGCAGCTTCATCAACTCTTTACTTTGTGTACTCTATATAAAAGTATGCCTTTTATCAAGGCATAATGCCTTACTTAAGCTTTTAAAAAAGTACCTATCCTTTACAATAGAAGCATAAGTGTACAATACATCAAATATGAGCCAGAAGTAAGCCATTTGTTCTCACCTGCTGTGCATCATGATCTTACCAGTGTTTACTAATAACCCAACTATGAACGTGCAATATGCTTCTATTACACTGTCTTGGTCTCTGGGTAGAAACCCTCAAATGATGACTTCAGTGTCTAAATCATGACTCTGTATCCAATGGCTACCTCATTTATCTTCATTTATATTTTAAGCATTTTCCACTCATCGACATGTGTTTCTTATCTCCCAAGTATGTTCACAGCAGCCCTGTGGGAGTAAGAAGAGCAGACACATTGTCCCCTCCTTACAGACAAGAAAACCCAGGCAAAAAGCAGCGAAAGGATCTGCCCGATATGACACAGCTAGTCCCCCAGATAAAATCACAGGCCTGATATGATACAGCTAGTCCCTCAGATGAAAATGCAGGCCCAATATAACAGAGCTAGCAGGCCCGATATGCCACAGATTGTCCCCCAGATGAAAACCCAGGCCCAGTATGACACAGCTAGCCCCCCAGATGAAAATCCGGGCCCAGTACTACACAGCTAGCCCCCCAGATGAAAACTCAGGCCCAATATTACATAGCTAGCCCCTCAGATGAAAACTCAGGCCCTATATTACATAGCTAGTCCCCCAGATGAAAACTCAGGCCCAATATAACAGAGCTAGCAGGCCCAATATGACACAGATTGTCCCCCAGATGAAAACCCAGGCCCAGTACGACACAGCTAGCCCCCCAGATGAAAACTCAGGCCCAATATGACACAGCTAGTCCCCCAGTGAAATCACAGGCCCAATATGACACAGTTTGTCCCCCAGATGAAATCATGGACCCGATATGACACAACTTGTCCCACAGATGAAAACTCAGGCCCGATATGACATAGCTTGTCCCCCAGATGAAATCGCAAGTCCACAGACATCTGTTGGAGGTGCAAGCTGACGGCCCTGCTGCAACATGTCCGACCACACAGCCCCCAGCAAGGGGAATGGAAGGAATCATGGTCTCCAACCAGTGCCTCACAGAGGCCATGACCTTCTGCAAGGTCAGCCATGAAAGCCCTAAGGTCAGAGCATCTCCAGTTCTATCAGCCACAGGGATGCCAACCCCCTGCCTATACTCACTCAGTTGGAAGGCACCCTGAACCTAATGGCCAAAGAGGCCAGAAGATTCCATGGATCTGGAAGCCAAGGTGAATGCCTTTGGTCCAACTGAGCTCTGTCCCTATGGTCAACAGGCAGTTTAAACAGGTCTCAGCCAGTGTCTGTGCCGGGAGCCCAAGGTCAGGAAACACTGCGTGCATTCTACGTGCCATCAACACAAGACCCACTGCATGGGAATGGGGCTCAGAGACGGAGGCAAAGAGGGAGAATGGTGAGGGGCTGATCTCAAGCATGAGCCCTAGAACCTCACCCCCAGCTTTGCATTCCAGCATCTTGTTCCTACTGCAGGAAGGCCACAAGCCTAAGGGGTCAGTTAAAATGCCAAAGACCATCACATTAAGTGCCAGACGCTTATCTCCAAACAGCTTGAAAATAAACCAGCCAGACACCAGCAGGGATCTACAGCTCCAGAACTTAACATGCAGAAGTCACTCAGGAAGCTGGTGGAGTGCGGTGGCTAGCATCACAAACTGTGGTGTCAAACAAACCTGCTTTCACAGCCAGCTCTTCAGCTTCCCAACTATGCGACCTCAGGCAAATTACTTTCCCTCTCTCAGCCTCAGTTTCCTCATTCAGTGCATGGAGATGATGCATACCTCATTGGGTTGCCATGAAGATTAAATGAGTTTGTGTATGTCAAGGGCTTAGTAAAATGCAGGGTACACAGTAAGTGCTCATTAAATACAAGTTGTTATTGTTGTAGTTCTGATTGGAGAGAAAGGAAAGGGGAGAGTCTGGCCTGAGGGGGGTTTCCCTGTGCAGGAAGGGGATGCAATGAGTCCCCAGATGCCCTGAGGCAAAGAGAGTCAAGAAAGAGCAGGTAGATGCCAAAAGCAGACATAGGAGGCCACCAAGCCCTCTACATCCTTCTTCTATTTTCCAATTATTGCTCTCATTTGACAGATGACAAAATTGGGACTCAGCTGGTCGCATGGCAGGACCCCACAGCAGCTCTGGTTTCATCACAGCCCCTGTTGCTATGGTCTCCACTCCACCCTTTGTTGGGATTGGATCCCTTCCCATCTGGAGATTCACTGGGGACAGGATGTGCCTTTCGACAACCCTCTTCCAGCTCAGCAAACAGCTGACCTGCTTGAGACCATTCCTGACCTCCGCTGCATGGCATCTGTGGTCATGTACTGGTGCCTGCACCACAAGACCCTGCGAAATGAAGCCCTGTCATACAGAGAGCCCTACAAAGCCCATCAGCCCGCCCTGCTGCCTGAGGCAGAAGCTCAGGGCACAGACCTTCGAGCCTTCATTCCACAACTGTGTGTTGCAATACCTGCCCAGACAGCTCTATGCTAAATAAGCACAAGGGGTGTGAGTGGAGAAAGGTGAGTGGAGATAAATCACCAGGCCCTACTTACCAGCAGAAAACAAGCCATCCAAGTCACAAGGTTGGCTGCAACAAATGTCTAAGAGGCAGAAGCACACATAAAAGGTTCTAGGAGTTCCAAGAAGGGAACGGAGCCTTCCAGCTGGAGAGCAGGGAGCAGGCATTTGACCCAGGTGACATTTCTGTGCCCCAGACAGCCAAATCCACATGGATTTAGTTCCTGACTTTCCCCGGTGAGATGCACGAACAGGTGATGGAGCAGCTAGGAGCTCCCTCCCTGAAGGCCTGGGAGGGGAGTCAGCTGAAAAGTGTGCCATCCTCCTTAAACCTACTGCTTCGTCAGGCTCTGAGACTCCCCACTCCACCCTCCCCCACACCAACATAGTCTGGCTGGATTTCCCTGCAGAAAGGAGTCTCACTGAAGACCCACTGGTGACTTTGGAGCCAGTCTGACTAGGAGAGGGCTTTGACCCCATGCAAGGTGCATGGAGGATCTGAGATCTCACCTCCTCTGCCCTCAAGTCTCCATGAGTCCTTGGACTCTGGGGGGCCTCTCTTATACCTCAGTCATTAAACAAGCATGAACTTGGCCCTCTACTCCCCAGCCCTGGCATAGGTGCTGCATATAGAGCATAGACCTGAATAGGAAGCTAAAATTACACCACTTCTTAAAACCTCTCCCTGAAGACCTCAGGCTTCTCGAGTCTTCTTTCTTTCTTTCTTTCACTCCATTTATTGAACAGTTATTGAGACCTACTCTCTGCTAGGCCTGTGGTCTCTCCCTCCTTTCAAAATTCACTTTCTTTGTAGTAGGGCTTCTCAAACCGAGGTGGGTTGACCCTCTGCTGCAGAAACATGAGGGGTTACAGAAGGGTTTCCGAGGCTACCTCACTCTCACTCCAAAGTGAATCAGAGCCCCACCAGTAAATATGGGTTCTTAGCCAATGCTTCAGGGACCTGATGAACATTTAAATCTGAGGACCACTGACTTAGAGCTGTTTTCTCTAGTTTTGTCCTGTGTTGTTGCTTCTCATTTCTGAACAACATGCTTTTGACAATGCAACAGAATTTGATGTTTCTGCAGGGCAGGGCTAGGTCACATTCATCTTCTCTCCTAGGACACCCTTCTCAGTCTGTTCAAGCTGCTATAATAAATATCATAGACTGGGCAGCCCATAAGCAACAGAAATTTATTATTCACAGTTCTGCAGGCTGCGAAGTCCAAGATCAAGGAATCAGCAGTCTTAATACCATCACCTTGGGGGGTTAGGATTTCCATATATGAATGGGGGATGCTCGGGAGAGCACTGTCAATGACTAATCAGAATGGATCCCATACATAAACAGTGGTATTCCCAAATCCAGCTTTCTGGGTGTGGCCTCTGCAGTCACTTGGGGCCCTGAATTTACGAGTGTCTATATTTGGTTTGATACTATGCTATGACCATCCTGAAATTTGTACTAATTTTATCTCTGTGTTTGGAACTGGAATATAATGGGACATGGGAATGCACGTGATCAGAGTAGATAAGGGACCCCGTGTGCCTACCATTTCTTGCCAACCCATTGACATATAGCATTTGCAGTGCCCCATGAGTACAGAAATCTGGCGGACTCAGGATCCCGGGCAGTTCAGAAACATTCAAAGCAAGTATAAGGTAAGTGTATAATGTCTATGACTGAGTAATATTGGAGTCGTAGCTCTAAAAGTCTACATTTCCCATTCAAACCAACCCGCTTTGAAATGACTTTTAGAAACATAAACAATCAAGAGTCTCTATCATACCCTTTTCTTTCCTGTCTTGATTCCCTATATGAGCCAACCATTTATTTATGCTGAAAATGATAACATCGATGGAAAAACAAGATGGGACAATCCATAAATCTTTTTCCTTTCAGTCCTTTCTTACTCATCAGTAAACTGAAGGGAGAGAGAGTTGATAGGATGTGTGCATATCAAGAAGTGAAGGCCAGGCACGGTGGCTCACTCCTGTAATCCAGGCACTTTGGGAATCTGAGGCAGGTGGATCACTTGAGGTCACGAGTTCAAGACCAGCCTGGCCAATGTGGTGAAACCCTGTCTACAAAAAATACAAAAATTAACTGGGGATGGTTGTGCACGCCTGTAATCCCAGCTACTCCAGAGGCTGAGGCAGAAGAACCGCTTGAACTCGGGAGGCGGAGGCTGCAGTAAGCCGAGATTGTGCCCCTGTACTCCAGCCTGGGCAAGACAGTGAGACTCTGTCTCAAAAGAAAAAAAAAAGAAATGGAATGACTAATCAGAATGGACTCCATACATAAACAGTGGTACTCCCAAATCCAGCTTCCCAGGTGAGACCTCCACAGTCACTTAGGGCCCTGAACTTACAAGGGTCTTATATTTGGTTTGATACTCTGCTCTGACCATCCTGAAATTTGTACTAATTTTAACTCTGTGTTTGGAACTGGAATCTAATGAGATATGGGAATGTACATGAGCAGGGGAGTAATGGACCACGCGTGCCTACCATTATGGTGAACAGTAGAGTTAGTTTTGTGAGTTTCCAGTCATGTAGTCATGAATGAGCTATGAAATATAATTGTGTCATTTCAGTGATTCCACCAATTAAATACTATATTTGCAACAAAAACTGGCATTTTACAATATAAAGAATAGTAAAATTGAGGGTAATAATTTCATTTTTAAGTGTTTATTCACTTAGAACTACATTAAATAGCAACTTTAAAACACCATGAGGAACCATGAAAGAAAGGAAAGAACTTTATATTTTAAAACCTTTAATGGCATTTTTTTTCCTGCTGTTTGAAGAAGGGGGCTACATTTTTATTTTGTACTAGGGCCAGCAAATAATATAGCCAGCTCTGGTTATACCCATATAGGTACAGATAAATATCTATCTATGTAATATAGATGCTGTATTGCATCTGTAATATAGCAGACGAATACTGGATGACATTTATCTGGATAATAGTGGAAGAAATTTGCAGATGTCAGAGTTAGAAGCAGTAATATGCTGGGGCTGGCTCCTCCCATTCATACCAGCTCTCAGCAGCCAAGGTGGTGCATCTCACCCAAGTCTGCATTTAATGACATCACATTGTAGCTTGAAAATGGCCATAATGAAAGTATTCACATTGCAGAAATCAGTAGACGCCACTTTTTTTTTTTTTTTTTAAAGATGGAGTCTCACTCTTGTCACCCAGGATGGAGTGCAGTGGCGTGATCTTGGCTCACTGCAACCTCCACCTGCCAGGTTCAAGCAATTCTCCTGCCTCAGCCTCCCAGGTAGCTGGGATTACAGGCACCTGCCACCACACCCAGTTAATTTTTTTTTTTTTTTTTTTTTTTTTTTTTTTTGTATTTTTAGTAGAGATGGGGTTTCACCTTATTAGCCAGGCTGGTCTCGATTTCCTGATTTCAGGTGATCTGTCTGCCTCGGCCTCCCAAAGTGCTGGGATTATAGGTGTGAGCCACTGCACCCAGTCAGAGCTTTTTTATTCCAAAGAGCTGGTGTTAAACCTTTACCAGCATACAATTAATTGGTCAGAGGTTATCTAGTTCAACTTCCTCACGATGACAGAAACAGAGAGGAGAAACAATTATCCAAGGTCCCACCACTTCAAACAAGGAGCTCATCATATTGTTTCTGAGGTCCTAGCATGGAAAAGAGTGATCCCAGGGAGTCCACTGTAAACCAAAACCCAAAATAACTGGCATCCAGAATCCTGGCAGATATCCCAGTGCCAGTCTGGCCTGCTCCTCCCGGCATGACGCATGCCCCCTAGGATACTATTGGGGGTTAACTGGGACTGATTATGTCCTCCCTGGGCTGTCCTGTCACCAGGCAGGAAGGTCAACCTTTGCTTAGATATGCTGGGTCTCACTCCAGAACATGCTTCCCGGCCCATAATTACTTTCAGAGCATGCTGTTTCCACTTAGGGAAACCTGAGCTTCCTTCCAAATGGCACCGGACATGACCCGAAATTATATGTTTGCCTGCCGAAATGGACACACTAGTCAAGCCTGCTGCCTTCAAGTCACAACGGATTAAGTTGTAGGAGGGGGCCATGCTGCTGGGTGAAGCTGAGCTGGAAATAGGGAGCCTCTCATGGGTCTAGAAGTCTGAGTTGTGTTTTCTCCACCCATGCCTGGACCAGCTCCAGGCACAGCTCTGCAGCCTGGGCCGCAGATCAGGGCCATTCTCTGCCTAAAGTCTTTGTTAGTTAATGTGAAACACATTTTCTAATCACCCGTGATGTGGCAGGCATTAGAGATTCAACCCTGAGTGAAACGTTTATCCTGTCTTTATGAGGCTCACAGTCTGACAGCAAATAATTACAATTTAAAGGAGACTGTGATGTAATCCTTGAGAGAAGGAAACATAATGTGTTTAATTCTGGCTCAACAGAGTGGTGTGACAAGAGATGATATTCAACCTTGATACTGAAGGACAGGTAAGACTGAACGCTTTACTGTTTCTTTCTTTCTGGTTTTTTGTTTGTTTGTTTGTTTGTTTTTCTGAGACGGACTCTCATGTCTCACTCTGTCACCCAGGCTAGAGTGCACTGGCGTGATCTCAGCTCACTGTAACCTCTGCCTCCTGGATTCAAGCGATTCTCCTGCCTCAGCCTCCCAAGGTGGGACTACAGGGACGCACCACCAAGCTGATGGCTAATTTTTGTATTTTTGGTAGAGACAGGGTTTTACCATGTTGGCAAGGCTGGTCTCAAACTCCTGACCTCAGGTGATCCACACGCCTTGGCCTCCCAAAGTGATGGGATTATAGGTGTGAGCCACCGCGCCCAGCCTCTTTAAGTTTCTAAGCACTTGCATGAATATCAGTGAATTTGATGCTAATAAGCATGCTATCAAATGAAATAAGAAAGATAGTACTGGAAATAAGGTTCAAGGTGATTTTTCCCATGAATGTGATTTGTAACTGTGTCCCCACCCAAATCTCATGTTGAATTATAATCCCCAGTGTTGGAGGTGGGGCCTGGTGGGAGTTGATTGGATCATGGGGATGGATTTCTTATGAATGGTTTACACCATCCCCTTAGTGCTGTCCTCAAAAATAGTGAGTGACCTCTCGAAAGCTGGTTGTTTAAAAGTGTGTGGCACCTCCCCCTCGCTCTCCTGCTGCTGCTTTCACCATGTGATGTACCTGCCCCCCTTCCCCTTCCGCCATGATCGTAAACTTCCTGAGGCCCTCCAGAAGCTAAGCAACATCAGCACCACACCACCTATAAAGCTTATAGAACCGTGAGCCAATGAAACCTCTTTTCTTTATAAATGACCCACTCTCAGGTATTTCTTTATAGTAATAAAAGAACAGCCTAATACACCCATGGTCATATATGTAGGCAAGGAAGAAAGGGGCTGAAAACACAATAGCTGGGAGAAGACAGCAGATGTTAGTTGCCGTCTAACTAGAAAAGGAGTTTGTCTTGGAAATGAAAGTGAAGAAGGGGTGATTCTTAAGTCCCAGGATCCTGGTACAAGGGCATCTCCCACGCTCTTCTCACTGGAAGTTATTGCCTCAGCCCTCTCTCCCACTCTGGCTTCTTTCTGCAGCCCCTGGTTCCCTCAATGCTGGAGACTCAAAGTCTATAATCAATGGTTGGCAGGATTGGTTCCTTCTGAGGGACATGGGAGAAGAATCTGCTCCAGGCCTCTCTCCTTGGCTTGTGGACGACCATCTTCACGTCATCTTCATTCTACATGTGTCACTGGGCACAGATTTCTCCTTTTTATAAGGACACTAATCATATTGGACTAGGGCCCACTCCTAATGACCTCACTTTAACTTGATTACCTCTGTAAGAACCCTATTTCCAAATAAGTCCCATTCTGGGGTGCTGGGGGTTAGGACTTCAATGTATGAATTCGAGGGGACTATTCAACCTGTAACACGAAGCAAAAATTTCTTCTATTCTCACAATATCCAGTGACTCCAGTCTTCCACCTGTTTCACAGAAAGGTAGAACTAAGCCCAGGCATAACAAGCTGCCTGTCCACTGGCGCTACAGTGAATCCTCAGCAGGAGCCAGAAGCTGACCCAGCACACGGACTCCCAGCCCAGAGTGGTCACCACAGGCTCCTGTAAAGCCAGAAAGCAGAGGCTTCGGAACAGGAGTCTAAGCCCATCCAATACCATGTGGTTTGCTCAGGGAACCATTTATTTACTTTAAAATACAGACATATAGAGAGCTGCATGCTCTCCAACATATGTGAAACAACCTCGGTTCAGATGATCTGCAAAACCCCAAATTGTCCCCATTAGGTTCCCAGGAACTTCTTTGCTGAGCACTACTGGACCTCAAACCCCATGGCCTGGATGGTCTCCAGTGAGTCATTCCGGTCACTCCACAGTCTGAAAATCCATCACATGACCCCCATTCCTGCCCCTCCTTGGCCACATCAGCAGAGCTTTCTAAGTCCATGCTCAGTTCAAATTCAAAAATAATGCTCTTTCCTTTTTTCAAAAGCCTGCATGATCTTCTGGATAATCCTATCCTAGGTCTCCCAAGGGTGACCTGACAATACAGGGGAAGGAATTTAGATTGGAGGCTAGGGAGAACTCCGAATGCACCAGCATAGCTTAGCAAGCTTAGTACCTCTGTGGTGGCCACTGAGCAGCTCTGATCAGCCACTGGGTTGAAATTCAGGAGATTTCCTGCAGCCATGCTGGCAGGAGACTACTGGCTATGGAAATTCTGAAGCTACACCTGGTTCTCTCTGTGACTCAACTGAATCTCTAAGCAATGAACTCAACTTCCTGTGTATACCCTATGGAGGAGTAAAGGCTTTAAAATATGCACTGGGGAATCAATTCATACCTCCAAAGGAGCAGGACTTCTTAGGGACCATCACCATAATAACTATCATCACCAGAACTTTGTGATGAACTTGTGAGCTATGACACAGGGTCGAGCTGCAGACAGAGCTTCACACTGAGTCTTGGCTCTCTGGTTCGCAGTTAAAAGCAGGCACTGTGGAATAAACTGACTCTTAGACTACCAGTGTGTTGGTCATTTGCCTGTTTGGTCTGCTTGCTAGTTCACTTCTGCCCTGTTCCGCATTGCAGAATACTATATTTCTTAGACTTTCCTGCCTGCTGACTTCAGGATAGCTTTGACCAATGGGAGGCATGACAGAAGGCTGGAGGAAGAGGGAGGCCACACTGTTTCTGCCACCCTCTTTCTGCTCTGGGCAGCATCTCAGGGAGTGTCAGCCTCACTCTATGGCCCTAGCTCCCACCACACGGGCCAGCCATGGTCTTCGCTTCTGCAGGTGGCCCCATCGTGGCTGACAGTAAAACCACCTCCCCCTTATTCCTCAGCCCTAGGGAGGAGTGTTGGAAGCTTCCATGTCGTTAATTCCCATTTGGTTTCTCAGCTCTCCCATCTCTGCATAATCAATTCCTTGCGTTCAACTCTCGCTATGTAACACACTCAGAGTGGTTTCTGTTTTCTGCCTGGACCCTGACTAATACAGCAAATGACAGAAATTCAATCAAACTAGCCAGGAAGGAGAAAGAATTTGTTCTTCACAGAAGGAAACCGTGGGAAGGGAAGGGCGCAGCTGGGTCTCAGAGCAATTGGATCCAGAACTATCTGTGTTGCTCATCTCTGCTCCTCTCTACAAGCCAGCTTCCTTCCCCCAGATAGGCTTCCTCCACATTCCTTGGGAAATGGCCCTGAGCAGCTCTTAGACTCGTATCTTCAGGCTCAGTGCCAGAAGCGAACAACTGTTTTTCCTTCTAATCCAATTTAAAAGATACAAGGTAAGGGCTTCTATCGGTCTAGCTTGGGTCAGTGTCCGCCTCCATGGCCAAGGGACCAGGGAACTGGCTGACAGAACCTACTAGAGTCACAAGGTTGGGGAGTGTCCAAGAAAATGGTGCCAGAGTCCCTTAATAGAGATAAGGCTTATTAGGAGGCACAATCTCAAGGCAAAGACTTCTCACTCTCTCAAGAGAGAAAGGAAAGGGGTGAATGCATTTCCAAGCTATCCACAGCTCCACAAAGGGATACGGCCAGTTTCTGATTCACAGGGGATGTCTTCACACATCCAAGGCATAATCACTGTCCCTGAGAACCTTCCATCCCATAGAAGAAAAGAGAAAAAATTGTCTGCTGGATCCCTCTCATCTGTCTTTCATAGGTCAAAGTTTTCTACATGGGGCACTATCTCCCCATGCTGCTGGGCTGTAGCCTTGCTTGGCATCTTGGGGGCAATCCCTACCAAAGGCATTAAAGAAGCAAGGCAAGCAGTGTGGCGCTTTAACAGAGACTAGAATGGGGAGGCCTCTGAGGATCAGGTTGGCCACAGCAGAAGCAGTAAAGGTGATGTTGGAGCTCAGAATTCACCCCACAGGAGGGAACCCATGGGCAGCAACATGACTGTGGCAACAGACACAGAGGATCAGTCTCCATGAGCAAGCAGTGGGGTCCTAAGAGAGAGGAAAGGTTCAGCAAATCCAAGATGATGCAGACATTAAAGCAATGGGGTGGGAGAGGCAGGTCCCAAAAGAAGGACAGTGCTGTTTTTAGCAGGAAGAGGTCATATAGGGACAAAACAATAGGTTCAGGAATAGGAGCCTGCCAGGTTGAACAACGAAAGGTTCAACCAAAACAAGGTATTTATAGAATGTACACATCAAGGGCAAACAAACAGGTACATGCAATGCAGACAGAGCCTCAGAGGTGGACTTGCCAGAGCTGTGTGAGTGTTTTCCACTTCTCTCCCTCTCTTAACTTTGACCATAGCTCTCCACTCTCATCTTTCCCTCTTCTGAGCACCTTTTCTGGGCAAGAGCCCATCTTAGGCAAATAATGCATGGTCTGTGCCCGCACTCGTATACCTGACTTCAAGTACGTCTCACCTCCTCCTCAACCAAGCCATCATCTCCCACCAGTCTCCATGATCCTCTCCTAACTCAGCAGTCCCCAACTGTATTAGTCCTTTCTCATGCTGCTACAAGGACATACCGAAGACTGGGTAATTTATAAAGAAAAGAGATTTAATTGACTCCCAGTTCTGCAGAGCTGAGGAGGCCTCAGTAAACTTACAATTATGGCAGAAGGGGAAGCAAACACATCTTTCTTCACAAGGCAGCAGGAGAGAGAAGAATGAGAGCTGAGCAAAGGGGGAAGCCCCTTATAAAACCATCAGATCTCAAGAGAACTTACTATCACAAAGATAGCATGGGGGAACCTCCTCCATGATTCAATTACCTCCCACCGTGTCCCTCCGATGACACATGGGGATTATGGGAACTACAATTCAAGATGATATTTGGGTGGGGACACAGCCAAACCATATCACCAATCTTTTTGGCACCAGGGACCAGTTTCATGGTGAACCAGGTGTGGGGGGTAGGGGAAGAAACTGTTCCATCTCACGTCATCAGGCATTAGGTTCTCATAAGAAGCACACAATCTAGATCCCTTACATGCACAGTTCACAGTAGGGTTTGTGTTCCTATGAGAATCTAATGACACCACTGATCTGACAGGAGGCAGAGCTCAGGTGGTAATGTTTGCTCACTCCCCCAGTCACCTCCTGCTCTGTGGCCCGGTTCCTGACAGGCCATGGACTGGTGTCTCTATGGCCTGGAAATTGGGGACCCCTGTCCTAACTGGTCCTGCTTTTCTACCTTTGTTTCACTTCAGTGTCTTCTATACAGAGCAACCAGGTGATCCTTTTAAAACCCAAATCAGATCATATTTGTTCCCTTCCTCAAACCCTCCAAAGACTTCCCATCACACCTCAAACAAAATCCATGATCATTGTTCCCCAGTGTGATCTGACCTCCAGCCTCCTGCCTGCCATTCTCCCCTTCACGGCCCCCAGTTTCAACTGCACTGGCCATCTTGCTGTTCTAGAACCCAGGCAACATGCTTCCACCTCAGGGCCTTTGCTCCTGCTCTTTTCCCTCCTTAAACCACTCTTCCTCCAGAAAGCAGTGTGGCTCATGCCCTTGTTTCTTTCAGAGCTATGTCCAAAGTCAGCTCCTCAAAAAGGCGTCCCTGATCACCCAAGCCAAAACACACTCTCCTTCACGCTCTTTCCCTTACTCTGTTCCTCTAGTCCTTATAATACCACTTTACCACTCATGACATCAAATTATGGGTGGGGGGTGGGGTGGGGGTGCAGGTTTATTTCTCCCTCTTCTCCCTCCCTTTTAGAATGCAAGCTGCAGGCAGAAAGGGGCTTTGTTATATTCCCCACTGTAGCTAGAACAATGCCTGGCACCACCGGGCTCTCAATAAATACTGGTGCAATAAACGGATTAATCTGGTGGGGGAACAGATTGGTCACCACGGTATGACAAGGGCTGGCATAGACACAAGAACAAGAGCCTTGGGTTACATTCTCCAGCCAGAGGGGTCTGGGAAGTCCCAGAGGGCATAAGCAGCTGGGACTCATCCTGCTTGCAGTTTCCAAACCAGTTCAAAAACAATAGGAGCTTCTGATCAGACAGAGTTGGCCGACAGGGAAGAGCCAAACTGCTTCTGGTGCAGGGCAGTTCAAGGTGAGCTCGATGAAGTCACTTAGGGCCTGTGCTTAAAATACAGTTTATTTTCTATTTTTAAAAATGTTTGTCATCGAAATGTCATGGTGGAAGGGGAGTTTGGGAATCATCTAGGTCAGCTATCCTGCTGCACGGGTCAGGAAACTGCATCTCAGAGACAGAAAATGACTTTTTCCAAGTGACACGGTGAGTTGGTGGCCAAGTCTGCTTCCCTGTCTGGGATGCACAGACACTCTTGGCTTCTCAAGTGCCTAAAGGGTTTGGTCCCAGGGACACTTATCCTTTCAGACAGCAGCTTCTGAGAACCTTTCATGCCAGTATATTGCTAAGGTGAAACCTGGCTACTAGAGAAAGCTTCTCTGTGTTTAAATTCAAATAGTGTGGTTTGTCAGAAGAGTGAGGATTTTACTGCTCTTATTTAAAAAAGGGTTTTGTCAACATCATGAGGGCAAGGACACCTGCCTTATTCACTACTGCATTCTAAGTACTGGCCAGCTGCTGGACACATGGTAGGTACCCAGTCATTATGGTTGAATTAACTGGTTAAGGAAACTAGAAAGTAATTCCTCCAGAAGAAAAAAGTTGAGCATGAAACTTGGTATTCTCTCCATTTTGCATCCATATGGGGGGAAGACACAGGGAGGCTTAGGTTTTAGAATGATGATGGGAGTGTTAGAATGACAAACTAAGGGATTTTCCTGGTTCCAGTAACTCAGTATGGATTAAAAAGCAACAACTTTCATCACTCAGCACTCATGGTGTTTCCTCGATTTACAAAGTAATAAGAGTTGGGGTGAAACTTGAGAGTTATTCATACCCTTGTAGGGTTTGACTTAAGTGGCCATGTCACAAGAAATGTCCTAATAAAGCTTTGATTATGAAGTTACCAATTTTCCATCTACCATCAATATTAGGGAAAAGGCTACCTTATTGTTCTTAGGAGTTTGCCTCTTTTTCAACTTGCTTTTTACGACTTCACTCATCAATGGTTTTAATAATGTGTTCTATTCCATTCCAGGATGTGGGAGTCAATCATGTGTAACAAAAGGTCACCACTGCCACATGCCCTAAGACATGAACAAACCCCTCATAAGCTGAGTCAGGAGATCTAAATTGATAGCCAGACAGCAGAGGCTGAGGACAGCACCTCCCTCAAAGCCAAGCAACAGGGGTTCCTGGCCTGGGCCATTCTTTAGAGGCCCCACTCCGGCTTTCCTCTGGCCTTGGGGCTCTTCATAGGGCAAGGATTTCACAGGCCCAAGAGAATATACCAGACCAAAGCTCAGGGCTTCCTTCTGAACCATACTCTAGGTTCCTGTCTGGGCCTCTGCCCAGGGTTCCTCCCTACAAGACTAGAGCCAACCACCCGTCTAGTGCACACAGACACACACATGCCCCCAGACTGAAGGGGCATCAAGGCTGGGCTGCAAGAGCTGGCACCACCATCACTCCTACCCTTGTGTGCACACAGACACTCTAGATTCGAATTGGGGGCTTGGGTAGGAGAAGCAGAGGGGTAGGTGGGAGCGAGGGACAGTCCTCCCTGCTCCAGTATATTCTAGCTCAGGGCTCTGCAGAGTCTGAAGTTCTAAATTTAGAAGCTGATTGTCTACGTTGTCATAAAAGGTATTGTGTATCCCAAATTATAATTCCTACCACCACCCACAAATAAATGCCAATATCTTACTTCCTACCTGGCTTCATTTCAGTTTGGTTAACAGTATTTTGTCAAGGAAGAAAGAAAGAACATACAAGTTTGCAGCTTTGCTTACAACTCTTGAATACTTAGCCATATACTATGGAGGAACGAAGTAATGAAGCCCTCCATTCCCACTCCCACCCTGGGCCCCTCTGAAGTCAAGGTTGAGCTGAGAAGACACTCCTCCCTATGGAGGCCCTGGGAGCCCACTGCTGCAGGGTACAAAGCCTTTGGGGAGGGAGCGGGCAGCACTAATCCCAGAGCAGCCTCCAACCTTTCTCTGAGAGAAGGAAGGAGGGGCTTTCCTGGGAAGTGGGTTGCCCTGGTCATTGCAGTTCCTAAAAGTCAGCTGTTTCAAAAAGGGGAAGAGAAGGAGATGAAATCAAAGAGCTTGTGCTGGGGAGGAAGAGGGGGCCTAAATGGACTTTAAAAGGGCCTAGAGGGGTTACTTTCTTTTGCTGATTGTCTACAAGGCTTGGAAGGATTTTGAGGGAAGGTGGAAGAGGTGGAGTAAGAGGGCAGAGGCGCACCTGGTTTTCCCATACCTTGGGGCTGCTTGGCTGAAGGAGTGGCTTGGGCTCTAGGTCAGGTGGCAGCAGAGGTTGCTGGGTCCAGAGGAGTTCCCAGGACAAGACTCTTAGGACTGCCCATCACTTCCAGCACACAGGGCATGCTTCTGAATGAGGCACAGTGCAGTGCCTAGAAGCCACGATATTTCTAGGGGCCCTCAAAAATGTTTTTATTTTAGTTGTCTTTCAAAAATCAAAAGAAAAAAATGAATAGAATACAAATGAGTATACAATCATGAATCCAGCCGGAATTACATTTGTTTTTACACCAATGTAGTCATAAAGTATAAATTTTAATATTCCTCTACAGGGAGAGGACCCATGAGGGCAAAGTGCCCACAGAAGTCATGCTGTGGCCCTGCGCAGCAAGAGGCCTTCTGGGGGCTGCAACCCCATGGGGAAGATGCAGCTCAGATCTGAGGACCAACTCCACCAAAGCTGTGAGTGTAACAGTGGCCAGTTGAATGTAGGAATCCAAGCAAAGCACTTAGCACCAGTTCAGGCACACAGCAATAAGTATAGGGTATCCTGGTAATTGCTCATGACCATTGGCCGCCAATAAATGGTTGAGTATGCTGGGTAAAAGCACAGGCTTTGAAGCCAGACAAATCTAGGTTTCCATCCCTGCTTTGCATCTCACCAAAGCTGTGACTTCAGGCAAGAATCTCAGTTTCTCCAGCTGTAAAATGTGAATAATATCCTCAGAGGACAGTACAGAGCCCCACACACACTAGCTGCTCAATAAATGTTAACAATGAATACTGACAGTTTCAGGACCAGCCAAAAGGCAGGTACCCACAGGGTAAATGAGAAGCATCTCCCATCCCAAAACATCTCTCCTCCCCAGCCTGTCCCTCATTGCTTCAAATCTGCTATGTGAACTGGTGTGTGTTAAAATGTAGACAAGATTCCCAAGATCAAAGTAAGACAGTGAACTTGCGGGAAGGGGTGCGAAGGCAGAAGCTTGCCAGAGCCCCACCATGCCTGTCAGCTCAGCATCCAGGAGGCATAAGTAGCACTGGGCAGGGGCTCTGGAATAATCTGAGTGACAGATTCTTGATCCAGGACTAGAAAAAAAGAAGAGAGAGAGAGAGTGAAGGAAAGAGATGGGCTACCACCCAGGGAGAGGCAACATGCAAATGTTTCCACTCTTGCAGGTGATCTTACTACTCAGCCAGATGGGTTGTTCATCTTCCCATTTGCATTAATATGATTAATATGCCCTCCAGAGGTCATTTCATCCTTCCCTCTGCCTCCAGACAGGATGACTAAGAAACCCCAGGGATACCGGAGACCTACTTGCTTTTAAGGTCTCTAGGGAAGGGGAGTTTCACAGCCCCTTCCGCCTCTGTCCCCGCACATCTTAGGCAGTTTCCAGTTATGCCCCAGAAATGGCATGGAAGCCACAAAACTTCCTAGTGATGTAAAAATCCTACATCAGCCTCTGTCTCCCCTTCTTCTCCTGCCACTTTCTGTTCATCTTAGTTGCACCTCAGAGCTCCCACCTACAGAAGACCCACTTAGGAGGAACCAATTCACAGAGGGCATTTCGCAAATTTTTTTTGTAATTGCTGGATTTTTAAAAATCTTTTTATGCTAGGATAGAAAAAAAACCAGCTGAATCCAGACCAATAATCTGTCTTCCTAAAAAAATTACATTATTGGACTAAAATCAACCAAATATTTTATTTTTAATTTCCCAAACCAAACAACATGTGCAGATCTAGGCTCTAAGTTTCGTCCCCTTCTCCCAAGCAACTCATCCCTGACGCAGAACAAGAGTAAAACCAAACAAACAGGAGAGGAAGGGCGGGCAGAGCAAAGCTCATTCCTTCTGGGACAGCTGCCTGATTTCCATCAGGCCAAGCCTGAGACTTTTGTGGCCCAGCCACAAGGTCGATTATGATTTGGAGGCTGACAGCGCCTCACAGGCATCTACAGAAGCTAGAACCTTCTGATGGCTGCCCACACACAGAGAAAAGCAGGGCTTGTTTCAAATAAAAATCATATCATGAGATTAAGGCATCAATCAGCAAACATCAGGGCTATGCATAAACAACCTTAGAAATAATTTCTTCAAAAGATTTGGCTTTGAAAATTAGCAAATAGGTCCTGGAGAGATAGAGCAACTTGACCAGCAGGGCTAGGAGGCAGGACCTACCTTGTCAGGACTAGGATCCAAGGGGTCCCAATCCCAGCCCTAAGCTGTCTTCATGACCCCACTTGCCTCCCTAACCCCAACTGAAACCCCAGCAGCCAAGGCGAAATTTCTGGGTCTCACTGCACTTGCATTTGAAGCATCAAAACTAAGCCGAACCCAAACCGTCTCCTCCCCCACCCACCTTCTTTCACTCAACAATAGCTAAGTGAACTCAGCTGAAAGTTTCCAAAGAATTTCACTTTGAGGCCAAGCCCAGAGATGGAAACTTTTAGCCTGGGAAGGGAATTTAGCAGGACGCAGGGGAAGGGAATTTAGCAGGACGCAGAGCAAGTGAAAACAGAAGGGTGGAATTAGGCAAGAGAAGGGCATCACAGCTTCTGCACAGCTGTCTCGCAGAGGCCCAACACCATGCCTGGTCCAACCTGCAATTTCCCCCCAACAGCTGCTGCAGTACCTGGCATGTACACAGCCCTGGCAGGAGGGCACTGGTCTTCTACCCCTAGGGTCTCAGTAATGGGGTCTCTGTCCTTTTCGCTCTGTGACTAGACACTCATCACTTCTTTCAGAGATATCACTGATGGCCCTGAGCTGGGCTTTCCCAGGGGTCTGACTATGCCTGGCCTGCTATGGGCGCCACTGGGGGCTGCAGGAAGAGGTACCAAGGCACCTACGGGGTCCCTTGCTAGCCCCAGAGGAGGCCCTCAAATGACTCAGTCTTTAAAGCGAGTGGGACAGATAGAGACTGGAGAGAAATCTCTTTTTTTTTTTTTTTTTTTTTTTTTTGAGACGGAGTCTTGCTCTGCCGCCCAGGCTGGAGTGCAGTGGCCAGATCTCGGCTCACTGCAAGCTCCACATCCCGGGTTCACGCCATTCTCCTGCCTCAGCCTCCCGAGTATCTGGGACTACAGGCGCCCGCCACCTCGCCCGGCTAGTTTTTTGTATTTTTTAGTAGAGACGGGGTTTCACCGTGTCAGCCAGGATGGTCTCGATCTCCTGACCTCATGATCCGCCCGTCTCGGCCTCCCAAAGTGCTGGGATTACAGGCTTGAGCCACCGCGCCCGGCCGAGAAATCTCTTCTTACTGGGACAGCCAGACCTCCCATTCGCATCTCCAAATGGACCTAGGCATTTCCCATAGAAAGAATGCTGCTCCAAAAAAGGCTGAGAGTCCGACGGCACCTGCTAGGCGGTTGTCAGAGTGAAATGAAATAATGGCTCAGGGCCTGGTGCTCAAAATGGACCATTGACCACTAGAACAAAAGCTCCTTGAAGCAGGGCACCAGCTGGCTCTCTATCCCCAGAGCCTGGCACTCTACCTGGCACACAGTGGTGCCTAATTAATCCTAGATGAATGCGCACTCATGCACTGAGAGCAAGTGAAGTGCTGGGGGACCCAGAGGGCCACACACCCATGACCAGCAGCCAGTCCCCAGCTCCAGGACGGTGTAGGAGATAAGGTATCTCTGTAATGTGGAGGCTGCTTCCTGTCAAGGCTGTGACCCTATGAACTTGAGGATCCCCCAGGGAGGATGCCCAGGAAAGAGCTTCCCTCAAGGGTTGAAAGCAATAAGGGGGGCCAATTAGGAGTTCACTGGCAACCCAATCCCTGGGAGACTGATTCACCCTCATGCCCCCTACTGGGCATGAATACTTTACTATGAGTGCCCCTCTCGGAGTGTCTCAAGAGGCAAATTGGATTTTTTTTTTATTATTGATATATTTTTATTTACTTTTGCCTTTTATATTCTGGTAAATATATATAACATTAAATTTCCCATGATAGCCATTTTTAAGTGTACAATTCTGTGGCATTAAGGACACTGACACTGTTGTACAACCATCACCATCCTCCTTCTCCAGAAATGTTCTAATTATCTCAAAATGAAACTTTCTACCCATTAGATAACAGCCTCCCATCCTCCCCCTCCTCCTAGGCCCCAGCAGTCACTGTTCTATTTTCTGCGTCTGAATTTGACGACTCTGGATACCTCCTACATGTGGAATCATATAATATTTGTCCTTTTGTGTCTGGCTTACTTCATTCAGCATAATGTCTTCAGGGTCCATCCATGTTGGAGCAGATGTCAGAATTTCCTTCTTTTTTGAGGCTGGATAATATTCTATTTGCATGGAAATGCCACATTTTGTTAAGTCATTCATCCATTGATTAACAGTTGGGCTGCTTCCACCTTTTGGCTCTGGTGAATTATGCTGCTATGAACATGGGTGAGCAAACAGAAAGGCGATTTTTGGAAGGGAGGGAAGGGAGTTCTGGGTTAGGGGCCAAGCCAAGGAAAAGAGCACTGAGATCCCTCAACTTGGGGGAAGGTGATAAGGAGAAGCCACACTGACACCATCCTGTCTCTACCTGCCTTTGCACCTTACTGGGAATGGGCTGTAACCAAGGCTAAAACTAAAATGAGTACTATCAGGGAGAAGCACATGCATAGGAACAAAAGCAAACATGATATGAGACTTATTCCATGCCAGGCAATATCCTAACTGCCTTACACATATTAACTCTCTTAACCCTCCCAATGGCCTTCTGCACAAATACTGTCAATGGCCATGTTTTACAGGAGAGGAAAACGGCACAAAGAGATGAAGTCGACTGCTCATGTCACCAGCCAGCAATAGGCAGAGCCAGGATTCGAACTCAGAATTTCAAGTCTATGTTTAAATCCAGCCCCGGAGGGTGGAGGAGGGGAAATGTTCTCATGCCCTGATCCATCACAACGTCTTCCACCAGCAGAGAGAATGAGGAATTAAAAGTAAAGATTCAGGAAGAATTGGTCTTCCTGAGAGATGTCAGGCCCACTGTGGCTGAAATCTTGTGGGGTTTAAGAAGCTGTGGACCCAAAAGGGGCTGGAGGGGGTGACTGGTGCTGAGAGGAGAAAGGGTGTAATTCTGAAGCCAGGAGGAGTCCCAGATGGGGAGCCCTCTTGGCAGCCTAGGTTTCTGCGGGTCCACTTGCTTTGGGAACCACAAAGCCAAAATGTAAAGGAATCTATTTTCTAAGGAAAACACATACTTATACATTCTGAGTAATTTCCCGTGGAACAAGGAAAAAATAAACACAACACCCCAAATGGTTTTTCGCTTACAAATGGGTTCAAGTAAAGAGAAGTAGGAGAATAAAATATAGGGTCAGGGGAAAACTCTACTGATTCCAAACCTCAGAAACAGCCTGGAGGCTTGAGAGGGTGGGAGGGACAGGGAGGGTTGGGGACCGAGGTGCCCAGAGTCAGGGGCTTCCTGTCTCCTCTTCTAAGAGCTCCTTGCCCACCCTCAGAGGACCAGAGGAGGAGAAACTGTGGACGCACAGCCGTAAGCCCAGACCAGGCTCTACAGCCAAGGGATTGTGTAAATGAGCCACCAGCGGTGGTGCAGGTAGGTAAAGATGAGAGCAGTGGTCCCATTGTCATTAGCTGGGTAGTCAGAGAAGAGCAGGTGGATGAGGGGCCAGGGCCCAAAAAAGGACAATTAAGTAGAAAGCTGCAGACCACAGGCATCATTCAAAGGAACTCATCAAAGAGAAAATGATAAATGACAGTATAATCGTGAACAAAACACGTCACTTTCCTGGGTCCCGCTGAGTCTCCCCTATAAATAATGGGGCGTACACTATTTGATTTCTACCACTGATAATTCCAAATTAGATGAGGGGATAAGTGGGGGGACAGAGTTACAGAATGGGGGATGGGACTGGAGGATGAGTACTGGGGCCTGAGGATGGGCACTCGAGAGCCAAGAGAATTTGGAACAGCTAAGAGTCAATTTGCACTGCAAATCAGACCCAGGGAGAACATCCTGACTGGCAGGGGTCCCAGGTTATTGAAAGTTTGGCAGCACCAACATTCAGAGCAGCTGGCCTGGATTTGCTCTAGCAAAAGATTCACACCATGTGGGGACTGCCAGGTCTCCAGGGCCCCAAGGGCCCCACTCTGCCCAAGGCAGCCTGAAGAGGTTGAGATCCCCTGGCCAGCAGTGACCTACCTGTTCCAACTACACTGCACTTCACTGGTGAAAAGCCCTCCTTTCAGTTTGGCCCTCACAACAGTCTGGTAAAGAAGGATGAATCCTCATTCCCATTTTACAGATAAGGAAACTGAGGCTCAGAGAAGACCAGTCTTGGCAAGCCACACGCCTAGCAGAGCCAGGAATGAGCTCATGTCCTGCCTCATTCGAGGAGGAGGCGCCACACGGGGCATGGAGGGGTGTCATTGTTCCCCAGTGTGTGCCTGGTTGCGGGGACAGAATGTCAAAGGCAGGAACCCCATCTTGTCCTCTGCACAGGCCCTAATTCTCTTCCCCCAGGCCCACGGAAAGGTGCTGGAGGCAAGGAGGCCCAATGGGAAGAACACTAGACCCAGTAGACCTGTGTCCAAAGCTGCCTGCCCTTGGGCAAGTCAGTTTCCTCATTTGTAAAAGTAGTGGTTGCACTAGACTAGTAATTTCCAATATTTCAGCATCAGATCTTTGCTTTTCCCCAGTGAATCTCACTAGACCCCTTGCTAAAAGGCCACTCCAGAAGAATCAGAGTAGAAACCTGGCAGGGCTAGATGCTCACCAAATTTCCATCCAGCCCCTGAGGCCCCTCCATAGGACTAAAGTCAATGTGGAATCCAACTTGCAAACCATCCGATTTCCCAGTCGCCTTCAGGGCCTTCATCCCTCTCCACAGAGCCACTTAAGGACACAACTTCTCAAAGCCCGATGTGGCCCTCCACTCTCTTCTCCTACATGCTCAGCCACCACTGAAATGCTGTCAACTTCCAAATCATAATTCCAAGTCACAACAAATGCCTACCCAACACCTACCCTTGGTTGTCTGTATTAGTTGTCTACTGCTGTATAACAATTTACAACCAAATTTAGCAGCAAACACTTAACATCTCACACAATTTCTGAGGATTGGTAATCTAGGAGCAGCTTAAGTTACTGCTCAAGTTCTCTCATGGGTGGCAGTCATGGGTTCTGTCTCAAGTTCTCTCATGGGTGGCAGTCAAGATGTTAGCTGGGGCTGTATCATCTGAAGGCTTGACTGAGGCTGGAGGATCTGCTTCCAAGATGGCTCACCCTATTCACATACTGGCAAGTTGGTGCTGGCTATTAGCAGGAGGCCTCAGGTCCTTGCAACATGGCCCTCTCACAACATGGCAGCTGATTTCCCCTACAGTGAGTGCTCCAAGGGAGAGCAACCAAGATAGAAGTCACAGTGCCTCTTATTACCTGTCTTGAAAACCAGACGTGATCACTATCACCATAATTCTTTTATTAGAAGCAAGTTACTGAATACAGCCCACAATGAAGGGGAGAGGAATCAAGCTCCACCTCTTGAATGGAGAAGCATCAAAGAATATGTGGACTTATTTTAAAACCACTACACTGTCCAAGGGCAGACTTATAAACTCCTCCCCCAAACCCAGTCTCTTTCAGCTGGTGCCTATTAAACTGTACCCACTCAAGGTAGCCAGGAGCCTGGGCCATCTCTTCTGTCATGCTCACATCCCTCATGTCTAATCAAACACCAAGTTCTCTCATTCTCATCTCCTAACATCCTAACTACAAGGTAGCAAAGATGATGGTTAAGAGTATGGGCTTCCTGGCCAGGTGCTGTGACTCACACCTGTAATCTCAGTACTTTGGGAGGTCAAGGCAGGAGGATTGCTTGAGACCAGGAGTTCAAGACCAGCCCGAGAAACATAATGAGACCCCATTTCTACTAAAAGAAATTTATAAATAAATTTTAAAAAGAGTATGGGCTCCCAGACTGAACCCTGGCTCAACCAATTACTAAACTTCCACTTGCCTGTTTCCTCATCTTTAAATGAGGAGAATAGTATCTACCATATTGTGAGGATTAAATACTCCATGTAAAACCCACAGGACAATGCCCGGCACATAGTGAATACTAAATAAATACTTGCTGTCGTATTTCTCAAATTTGCATCTCTGTCCATCTGCACAGGTCTAAGCAATTGTAATCCTTCACCCAGATGATTTACACAGCCTCCTATTTGGTCTCCTTAAATCCACTCTGTTCTCAAATATGTTCTCCACAGAGCATCCAAAGGGAGCTTTGCAAAGTGCATATTCAATCATGTTAAACATCCACCCTCCACCACCATTGCTTTAAAACCCTCAAAGATTTTTAGTGCTTCTTAGGATGAAGATGAAGCCTTCCTCTCACTCTGCACAATCTGGGCCCTTGCCCAAGTATCCAGTCACCTCCTGATAAGTCTCCCTGCTCTTCAGATTTTCATCAAACCCACCATGCTTCTATCTGCCACCAGGCCTTAGCCCATGCTCCCCCAGAGGAAAACTCATGTCTTCCCTCACACCACCTTACTTCACCTAGAAAAAATCTAATCGCCTTTCCTATCTCAACACAGGTGTTATTGTCCAAAGAAACCCTCCCTGACTTCAAAATCTCCTTAGAACACACATCCCAGTCTGTGATTTTTTGATTAACCCCCTCTCTCCCACTGTACACGAAGCTCCACGTGAGCAGAGACCACACCTGCCATTGCTCACCATTCTTTGCTCAGCTCCTAGCCCATGTGTGGCACAAGGTCAGTTTCCAGGAAGTGTTTGTGGAATGAATAATTAAATGCTCTCGCTCTCTCAGATATTGCAGGGAGAGTTCCAAGTGTCAGGGACTGGCCAACAGAAAAGGACCCACCCTCCAAGCTGGCCTCCTCCCACCTCACCCACCCTGGAGATGCTGAATCATCAAGTCACTCCTAGCTGGACCACGTCTCACATAAACAAATATCAGACCCCTCCGGAAGTGCCATGAAGTGGGGCTTCCTGCCTCACTCTGGGGCTGCCAGAGCTCTCCATACCACTGAGAAAGTGATTGATGGCTTTATCCATGGCTTCCTCGGATGCTGGGGAAAGGCTCAGATTTGCCTGGCTTCTGGAGGCTGCAGTTCCTGAGTACAAACCCCTGGCCTTCTCCCCAGCTGCCCTCCCTGAAATCGGGGTCAGGAAACACATTCCCTCTCCATTAATTTATTTATTCACTGACTTCAGCCACCTTTCAGGGACTCTTTTTCTCCAAATATCTACCTGGGCCCCTGGGGGGCAGTGTGGGGTGGCAGAGAGCACATCCCATCTAAGTCTTGACCAGCTGTGCCATCAACATGCTTGTGGCTTTGGAAATTCACTTTCTTTTCCTAGTATACCATGACACCTGCCTGCTTCCTCCTGCAAGTGTTCAATACTCCATGTCTGCAATTATCTCCAAGTCACCTCTTTCTTTCATCTCTATCCCCAGCCACTCCCTGATGCTGGTGGCACTCTCTGTCACACAGAAAGGACTATTCATCCCTGGAAAGATTGTGCACTGGTTCTGCGCTGAGCACAGAAATCCAAGTCTGTCCCACAGAGAAAAGAGAGCCTGCTTCTCACATCACACAAAGGCCTCTGTTTTGCCCGTGACCTCCACAGTCACCCTCCTCGGCCTTTCTTGTCCACTCAGCTAACTTCTTTATTTTGTGTCTGTCCATGCCATGCCTGCTGCTGATGTGCCCAGTGTGAGAATCCTGTCTGCTTCCCAATGTCTGAGGCTCTCCTGTTCCAACCATAGAGTCACAGGACTCCCAGACCCCAATCTGCAGCTCACCAGGTCACAAATCCCAGCGTGAATCCTTACAGGAAGCCAAAGAAAGGAGTTTCATCCCCCACCTTGGGGCGCAGCTCCCTTTGGCCTTGCAGCCCTGAGGCCCCGAGGCCTATGTGCATGGTCACTGGCCTCCTCCTGTCTTGGGCCCATCCTGAGGTCCTGTCTTGGTTACCCGCTTTGAGAACCAACTCCAAATGCCCAGCCCCCTTGTCTTGCTGTTGTTCCTGATTTGCTCGGAGGCCCTGCTGCTGGGGTACAGACATCCCTGGGCCCCCTAAACTCCTGAAGATCACCTTCTCCAGAGCCCCAGAAGGTAGGCTAAGCCCACCTGGTGTGACACCTGACTCCATACCCTGTTTCTCTATCCACTCACCTTAGCCATGGACCTCCTATCCCTTGTCTTCTGGTCTGGATCACCCCCAGCACAGTCTACCTTGCCTGCCTCTCGCCCAGTTAAAAGTCTCCCTCAGTTTGCTCCCTGCAGTGGGATGACCCTAAATCTTCCCCAAACTACTCCTTGTCAAGCATTTCTAGGGCCCCAGAGTAGATCTGAAAGAGACTTAGCTCTTGCCCTAAGACACAATGTTCCTTTTCTTATATCCCTGTGTTCAAATTACGTATCATCCAACAAACTGCTTTTTAAAAATCTGATCCGTGCTGGCTTCTATTTTATGCACTGGGGTCGAAGCAATGAAAAAAACAGAGAGGAACCTCTGCCCTCAGGCGTTTGCACTTCAGTGAAAGCCCACCAGACATGGAGTCAAACTCCAAAACGAGAACTTCCTCTGCCTGTCCTGAGGCCTCTCCACTTACCAAGTGGAGTCAACCTTTCTGGTATTGTCATCTTGAATCTCGAAGCATCGAGCTCCATTAGTGTCTCCCTCCAAGCTCCACTCCTGTTCCAGCTGTTGCTCCCCATGGTTTCCCCTTCAGGGGAGGAACAGTTGTGCCCCCTTTGGCGCCTCCAATATCTCCATTGCTTTTCCTTCCCCCTCCCTGTTGCCTCCTCCTCTTCCTGGGTCAGATTTACTAGTCAGCCCTTTTACCCCTGAGGAACGTCCTCTGTCCCCTCTCCAGTAACCCACCCCTCTTTTGTTCTGTCTCATCAGCAAGGCGAGCCTGCACTGCTCTCCATGCAGATTTTCTCCTCCCCAGAGGCTGCCACTGGAGTCCACAATGACAGGGGAGCCGAACATTTCCCAGTCAGTCGCCAGCCCTCAGCAGAGCTTGGCCTGGGGCCCATGCAAGCATCTCAGGAGAGGAAAATCAACTTTCCTGGACCCAGCCCTGGCTTTCCAGTGAGATCCCACAGCCTCCGCAGGCTGCTGGCATCCACTCTGGAAAGGACATATGGGTGGTAAACAGACTGTGTGTGCCCTGCAGCCTCCACAGGGCAAAGGCCTGGCCCTTGCCATAGGAGCAGATCTGACGCATGCATAGTGGTTCTGGTGCATAACCACCCAGAACATGGTGCAGAGGAGCCTGGGCCTTCGGGACCTCTGAGTCACAGAGCAGCCAAAGAACTCCCAAGGGCTGTGAAGGTGGGACAGGGATGGGGAGCTGCAGTGCCATGGTACCACTGCCTCTTCCCTCCCATACAAGGAGCTCTTCTGTATGGCCTGGCGCCTCAGGTTCCTATGGCCCTGGCATAGACAATAAGAAATAGCCTGCCTCGCTTCTTTTGCCCCCAGTAAGCACTCAAAATGAGAGTCGTCCATTCTCCTAGGCCAAGCAACTAGGCAGATACCAGCTCACAGGTGAGTGGAGGCTTGTACCAGCCTGCCCTGCCTGCCAGCTTCACCAGAGTCTGGGCATTCTTAGGCCCCTCCATTATGCCAGGGGTCTCCAGACCTAATTTTGGACTATCACTAGCACCCAGCCACCCTCTCCAGCGGGCTAAGACCCCATGTGAGTGAGGACAGGCTGTGATGAGAAGGGAGTGGCACTCCCAGTCAGGCAGAGAGCACCCTGCAAGTGAGCACATTTGGTCAAGACAAGGAAGGGCTGCTACAGAAATCTAAGTGGATATCTGACACTGGGGCAGTGGAACTCCACCCCTTTGGAAGATGGACTGTAGGATGATTGAATCCTCCCTCACCAGGTTTCTTCTTCCCGGATTAGAAGAGTTTTAAAGTCAACAACAGAGGCTAGTTCTGGAGCAAAGAAGCCCTAAGCTACAGTGACCCCGAAACAGAAGCTACGAAGGCAAGAGCTCATACCTGTAATCCCAGCAATTTGGGAGGTCGAGGTAGGAGGATCATTAGAGGCCAGGAGTTTGAGGCTGCAGTGAGCTATGATCATGCCATTGCACTCCAGCCTGGGCAACAGGACAAGACTCTGTCAAGAAGAAAGAAGAAATAAGGAAGAAGGAGGAGAAGGAGGAGAAAGAGGAGGAGGAGGAGGAGGAGGAGGAGGAAGAGGAGGAGGAGGAAGAGGAGAAGGAGGAGGAGGAAGAAGAGGAGGAGGAGGAGGAGGGGGAGGAACAGCAGCAGCAGCAGCAGCAAAGAAGAGAACAGCATCTTTAGAAAACCAGCTATTCCAGGAGAAGAAAAGCAGCAAAAAATGATGATAACCTCATTATCCTTGGAACCTAATAAGACTCTAACCAGATCATAGCTGCCAAGAGAGGGGGTTAATGGTATTCAGAAGTTACAATTGAGGTGATGGCAGCTGGAATATTAGCAGGACCTTCCAAAGAAGGCAGAAGAGAAATTTAAGAGGCGGTGGTGAGCAGGCATCATCTTTCCTAGAGATCAACACCAAAAAGATTATGATACAGACCTAGGAGGGAGAGAGTCCAGCTTCCAGATTCCAGACTGGAGGCCGGGAGGGTACATAATTCTGAGAGCCCTATCAGTCCTTCCTTGAAAGAGAGAGAATTCACCTACAGAAATGCAAGGAAGGGAGGGTCTACCCACCCCTCCCCCCAATACCACTCTCACGGTCTGCTGGCAACCCATCTTTGTGGACGCAAGCTCCGGCATCCATGGCAGGGTCATTTTTACAAGGTGCTTACACCCCATGCCTCCCGGTGCTTTTGACACTCCCTGGAGGGACACTGCCAAGGCTCCTGGGAGCACAACAGGAGGCCCTTGGGCGCAATCCTGGAGCCAAGTTCAGCTGTTCCCCCAGCTGGAGCCCAGCCTCCTGACTGTGCACCCCAGCTGGCTCTAGGGACTTGGGGAGGGAGCCTTCCACTTCTCTTTGGAATAAGGGGCCTGGATTAGCAATATTTCCCAACTATGATTTGAGGAATTCTGACCCCACTAGATGCTCCATGGCAAGAGGTTTCACTGGACAAATAATCCTGGGAAATGCTGCAACTCTGCCAACCCTCTCAGAGCTCTCTGTTCTCCTTAGCATAGTAGAGGCTTTGAGCAGCCTACAGTGAGGAGGAGAGGGAAAGCAGCTTAACTTTGGTGATGTTTTGTACTGGCCTCCACACATGAATTCTGTTCTATATGCTTTATCTCAAACCCTCTAGGAAGGCACTATTGTAACCCCATTTCATAGAGCCATCCTCTGGGTGGTTCTGTGCTGCTCCTCTTGGCCCAGAGTGTCTCCAATGTCCCATTCAAGCCTGGGACACTTGTCGTGAGCACGGCTTTAGAAATTCTGGACAGGAGGACCTCTATGACTAATTAGACGCTTTCCTCACACTGAGACGAGTCCCATTAAATTAGTGGGGGGCAGGGGGAGGGGAAGAGACTGAGAGACAGACCGAGAGAGAAAGAGAGCAAGAGAGACACACATCAAGACAGACACACACAGCTGTAGAGGGAGACACAGAGAGAGATGTGGAAAGACACTGAGAGACACATACAGAGATACTGAGAGAGAGACTGAGACAGAGAGAGACACTGAGAGACAGAGACACAGACACAGAGACACTGAGAGACAGAGAGAACATGAGAGAGACACTGAGAGACAGAGACACTGAGAGACAAGAGACACTGGGGACAGAGAGAACATGAGAGAGACACTGAGAGACAGAGACACTGAGACACAGAGACACTGACAGAGACACAGACACAGAGACACTGAGAGACAGAGAGAACATGAGAGACACTGAGAGACAGAGACACTGAGACACAGAGACAGACATACACACAGAGAGAAGGTAGTAGGGAGAGGGGAGCGCAGCCACGGTTGTGAGGAGAACCGGCCGAGACAAGCTTTGTGAGTGAGCTGGTGCTTTGGAGGGGAGATGAAGGCGGCTTGAGTGGGGGATCTCAAACCCACCTGGGCCAAGCCAGATCCCCCTTGGAATGTGTTTCCATTCACAGGCTGAGGAGGGCAGTGGCCGTGCCTGTGAGAGAGGAACTCTCACAGAGGAAACAGGCATATCCTCATCACCCTCTGGCTCCTTATGGGCAGCTTGGCCTGGGTGAGGAGGACCCCCGAGTCCACCTGGGAAATCTCAGCTGCCTGCTAGAGAGGGCAGCTTCAGGGCTAGGGAAGGAGGAGAACTAGGGCCAGAATTGTAGGGGCAAGGGAGCGCGTGCTCAGTGACAGACCCAGGCTGAGTGTGAACGACCCATTCCCCTCCACCCCGCCCTTTCCTCCAAACGACTCACATGCCTGCCCCCCTCAGCCCTGAACACCTAGCCCCAGCCTGCACAGAAGGCCTGCAGTCTGGGAGCAGGCAGGCTCAGAGCCCTGCAGGTGGCAGGTGGGGGGTTGGTTCTGTCCATCTTTGGATCCCCACCCCCAGCCCTGTCCGGGACATTTGTCCTCAAAGGAGCTTTATTTGGTCTTCTCTCCATTTCTGTGCAAGCCTAGTGAGAAGCCACGGCCAGCAAGAGGAAGCAACGGCCATCTGCTTGGACCTCATTTGAGAAGGGCTGAAATGGGCTACCTGTCCCCAGACTTCCCTCCCACGCAGTATGTCAGAGTCTGGCCACTAGGAGAAGGTCTGAGAATGTTAAGGTTTGAAGAGACCCAAAAGCCTAGCCTTCCAGCAGAAGCCTCCGTCCCTACAGGCTGGGGCAAAGAGGGCGGACCCCAGGTGGCAGCATGCGGGTCACATTTGTCTCACACGATTTGGCAACTGGTAAGTCTAAGCACTGTGGCCCAAGGGCTGGGAGTTCCCACTCAGAAGTAAGACTGCCGGGATCTAAATCCCGGTTCTGCCACTTCCTATCTGAAAAACACATGCCTCCGTTTCGTTCTCTATAAAACACAGCCCCATCACCAGGCTGAAGGCAGACTCTTTGGGGCAGATCCTTCACCAGCCCATTTTGCAGATGAGAAAACTGGGGTGAATGAGCCGGCACTGGGACCCCAGGTGCTTCACTCCAAGCACAGAGATCTTGCCGCTTCAGCAGGCCAACTTCCCTCCCCAGGGAAGGCTGGGAAACAGTAACCGGAGAAGCGGGCAGGAGGGACTCAGAACCCTGCCCGGCCCCCAGGAGGGTCTCTGCCCGGGTGCCAGGCTCAGAGCTGGCCAGTCCTGCCATTCCTCTTGCCTCTGGTTTTTCCAAATTCTGCCTCTACCCCTGGAAAGCCATTGCAGGCAGGGCTCTCCCAAGCCTCGTTTACAAAATTATAAGCTTCCTTTGTCCCCAGTCTCCTCTGGTTACAATAACACTCATCGGCTCTCCAGAGCTTTCAGGGGCATGGAAAATGTGACTTCACTCCTCAAGGATTTCTGATTTAACAAAATGGCATTGGGGAAAGAAAATGAAAAAGAATGTCTCTGTCCATCCCTGATAGAAAAGGCAATAGGGCTCCAGCCTCCCAGCCCAGAGTCAGGGCCAAGAGCTCCCAGAGGGCCCAGAAGGCACAGACAGAGGACCCTCACTCCCTCTTGCACTCCACAGACTGGAAATCAGCCTCTCTGGGTGGTGTCTAAGGGGAACAGGGAGGGAAAGGGTCACTGAAGACAGGTGTCAAAGCAGGAAATAAATACATTCTGTCTTGCCATTCCCCAGTTTGGCAACTTTATTATTCCTTACCTTCTTTACTCAGTCAGTCCATCAGTCACTTGTCCTAAGTGCTTAAAATGAGTGACTTTGGTGTCCAACCACCGGGGACAGTATTCTGGCTCTGCCATCTTTCCAAGCCTCAGTTTTCTCATCTGCAAAATAGAGACAATATAGTCTGGACCTTACAGGGCTGCTGTAAAAGCTAATGAGATAACCTGTGCCAAGGACTTCGCACCAGGCCAGCAGATCAGAAGCTCTCAAGACAGGGTAGCTCTTGGTGCTGTCATTCATCCCCGCAAACCTCTGTCAAGCAGAGCAAGGTGTCTGAGGCTGCACTGTTGGGAGTACCCATCTCATGGCACCTGCAGTCTAGATACCCAGCCCTGGAGACTCCTAGCTGGCCCATTACTTTAAGTCCTAAACACCAGGACTAGTCCAATAGGTAAACTCACAGGGTAAGGAGAAGGGCTTAGTGAGTGCTTGCTGCATACAAGACGCTGTGCAGGTGCTAGGGAAAATTCTGAAATAGCAACTATAAATCAAACTCCACGATTTCAGGTATATGAGAAATATAATTTTTTAAAAATTTCTTTAAATCAAGTTAAATCCATCTCTGAGCCCCCATCCCACCTGAGACAGGAAATTCGGTCCTGGTCATTAACAGAACCTACCCATCCTCTCTCTCACCAGCATCATTGGAAGGGGTGCATGCATGGTCACTGGCCATTTGTCCCCAGTGGGGACAAATGAGATACCTGATGCAAGGCCACACAGTACCCAGGAGCCCAGGGGCTCTGCTGCTTCTGTGCCAACCACTGCCAGAGAAAGCTGGTCACAGACACATCACAGTCAGCCCTCTGAGGTCCTGCCCACCCTGGGCATTGCGAGGGAAAAGGGAGCTGTGCTTCCTGGACTCTTCCCTCAAAGGCACTCACATCTCAAGTAACTCAGGCTCCCCGAAAGGAAGAAAAAAGAAAAGAAAGCAATTCCTACTCCCTGGCCTGCAGCAGCAGACTCCCAAAGCAGGGCTCCCAAAGCAGGGCTCCCAAAGGAGCAGGCTGTTTACATGGGAGTTGGGGGCAGTGGAGACAAAAATATAGGGATAACAGAAAATGAATCGTTGTATCTCAGAGATGGCCCCTCTAAAGAGGTGACTTCCAGGGGCTCCTAACAAGACACTTGTACCTCCTCCACCTTCTACTCCTACCCTATCACCCACAGGCAGAGGAAGCAGCAAACCACGTGGTGACATTTCAGGTCTAACAAAAAGCCCTCCAGGAAGTAAATCAATCTCCCCAAAGCTTCCTGAACACCTACACTCTCCTTCCTCTAAGGCAGATGTCCTGGAGAGGTCTCTGTCAAAAGGGATCTGTTGACTTACCACTGTCACCTTGCTGAGGCCAGGGCAACAGGGAAGATTAAGTGTTAACTGGGAAGCAATACTTATCCAATAAGGGAAATAGGTATTTATTTAGCATCTACTAGGTACCACCAGGTGATTTCACAAACATCCTACCTGCTCATCACAACCATGCAAAATGAGTACTTCATTCCGTTATTGATAAGGAAACAAAGGTCCTGGGAAAGAGGCCAAGGTCACAGAGCTGTATTATGACAAAGCTGAGAACACTCAACCAATATTTAATAATAATACTATCACTTAGGGTACTATTATCATTCCCATTTTATAGAAGAGACTCTGAGGCACAGCAATTAAATGATCTGTAAGGGCCAAGAAGGCTGCCCCTGAGGCCTGAGCTATTTACCCCCTCATTTTTCTGCCTCTGCATGAGAAGCAACTGGTTGGAAAGTCCCACCAGTTCCGGGAATTCATGTTCTGCCCAGATTCCTGCAAATGAGTAGGGAAGCACTACCAAGGATTCTGGTGGCTTTGCATAGGACTTAAAGATTCACATTATTTTGAAATAAAGTTTTGCAAAGAATACAAATGCAAATATTTAGAAAGTAATTACAGAGCATTGCTTTGGGCAGCAAAAGACAAAAACCCCTACGTGCCTCACTGCCTTCTCCTACTCACCCCCCGCATCAATTCAAAGGCCTGGAATCCCTGGCTCTGTTCAATAAGCAGAGATGGCTCTAAAGAGAGGACCCAACGTGCTCAGCAGTCGTGGATAAAGGAACACCAACAGCCAGAGACGGAAAGATCCCTTCGTCGGACAGATGAGAAAACTGAGGTCCGCGTGACGGAACAACTTGCCCAGGGTCAGGCACCTGCGTAGGCACCTGGACACATGTGCGTGTACACGCACGCAAGGCCACGCACGCTGGGGCTCTGGCCGGCACGGCCCTCACGTGTCCTCACGCACGTATTCCCCGCATCGGTTCCCCCAGCGAGCCCCTGCCCGGGCCTCCGGAGCTGCTCACACGCAGGTGAAGACTGCCCCCTGGTGGGCGGGAGCCCTCTGGAGGTTTGCAGGGCCAACGTCCTGCGCCTGTAATCCCTGAAAGGGGCTCCTCTGGAATCATCCCCAGGCCCTGGGGCCAGGATCGAGGCTGCTCTGGGAACTGGGCTTACATGGGTATGGGTTGGGACCTCTGGGGTCTTAGAACCAGGGAAATAATAAAGCAGGGGCTTGATGTTGCAAGTTTAGTCCCTGAAAGCTGATTGAAAATGGAGATGAGCAACAGGAAATTTTTGGGGGGTGCTTTCTAGAGATCAACACCTCTTCCAAGGAAGGGATACAAGCAGGGCTGGGCAGAGAGAGAACGTGGGCTGTAGCACAGTCACCTGAAGGCCGGGAGCACAGAAGTTAGGATGGCCCTCTGGGACTAACAGGTTTAGCAAATAAAAATACAGGATGCCCAGTTAAATTTGAATTTCAGATACATGTGAAAGTTTTTTGTATAAATATGTTCCATGGAAGGAGAGGAGGGTGTCTGTGCAAAAGCAGTGGGAGTTGGGGGTTGCAGTGGTGATGCAGACTGCTTACATATAGAGAGATGGAACAAACAGGTAGAACAGTCACCCACCACATTCGTGGTTTCTGTGGATTAAACAAACTGTGGATTGAAAATATTGGGGGGAAAATGGCTGGTTACGACTGCACCAAACATGTACAGGCTTTTTTTTCTTGTCATTATTTCCTAAACACGATAGTATGACGATTATTTACGTAGCATTTACACTGTATTATGTATTACAAGTAATCTACAGGTTACAGGAGGATATGTGTAAGTTACATGCAAATACTACACCGTTTTACAGAAGGCATTTGAGCATCCATGGATTTTGGTATCTGAGGGAGTTCTGAAAAAAATCCCCCATGGATACTGGGGGACAATTATACTAGGGATAATAGGAGCCATGTTTCTCACTACTGGAAATGAGAGTAGGAAATATGGAAAAAAGAAAACAAGAATAAACCCAGTGGAATTCGAGATATTGGTGTGAGCTCAGTTTGCAATATATAGAGGTATAAAATACAGATATAAATGCATGAAGGACTATTATGGACTGCATGTTTGTATGTAGAACTACTGTGGACTGCATATTTGTATCCCTCTCCCAAATTCATACATTTAAACCCTAACCCCCAATGGGATAATATTAGGAAGTTGAGCATTTGGAAGGCAGTTAGGTTTAGATGAGGTATGAGGGTAGAGAACCCCATGATTGGACTGTATCTTTTAAGAAGAGAGAGAGACTAGAGCTTGCTCTCTCCACCATGTGGGGATACAGTGAGAAGATAGTCATCTGCAAACCAGGAAGTGGACTTCACCAGACATGGATTCTGCACCCTGATCTTGGACTTCCCAGCCTCCAGAATTGTAAGAAATGCATTTCTGTTGTTTAAGCCACCTAGTCTATGGTATCTTGTTATAGAAGCCCAGAGTAAGAAAATGACTCTAGATATAAAGTTGGAATGTGTGTGTGTATAGTTTGTTTGCTTGTATGTATATCTATATCTACATATGTAGATATATGAGGATATATGTAGCGATACATATATTCTCTATCTCTACTGAGAAGGTGTGGGGATAGCAACACCCTAATAACAATAACTACATTCCTTGGTTTCTAAATACCATTCTGTGCTAAAAGAAACCAGAGCTCCTTGCAGAAATAGCCATTTCTAAGACCAGAGCTGAAAAAGTACTGTCAATTACTAAGTGACAGTGACAGTTATTACAACATCCAACTATGATTGTTGATTTCTCCCTTTAGTTGTTTTTTTGTTTCATGTATCTTGAAGTGCTATTATTAAATACACACACACTTAGAATTGATATCTCTTCTCAAGGAATTGACCCCTTTATCATCTGCATTAGTCACCTTGGCCTGCCTAACAAAATGCCATAGACCAAGTGGCTTACACAACAGAAGTTTACTTTATTACTGTTCTGAAGGCTGGAAAGTCCATGATCAAGGTGGCAACAGGGTTGGTTCTGGTGAAGCCTGTCTTCTCTCCTTGGCTTATAGATGGCTACCTTGTTGTGTCTTCATGTATTAGTCTGTTCTCACATTGCTAATAAAGACATATCTGAGACTGGGTAATTTATAAAGGAAAGAGATTTAATGGACTCACAGTTTCACATGGCTTGGGAGGCCTCACAATCACATAATCATGGTGGAAGATGAATGAGGAGCAGAGTCACATCTTACATGGTGGCAGACAAGAGAGCTTGTGCAGGGGATCTCCAATTTATAAAACCATCAGATCTCATAAGACTTATTCACTACCATGAGAACAATATGGGGGAACCACCCCCATGATTCAATTATCTCCACCTGGCCCCACCTTTGACACGTTACAATTCAACTTGAGATTTGGGTGGGGACACAGCCAGACCATATCACTTCACATGGTATTTCTTCCATGTATGCAGAGAAAGATCTCTCGTGTCTCTTCCTCTTCTTATATGGATACCAGTCCTATTGGCCCCACCCTTATGGCCTCCTTTAACTTTAATTTTGTAAAGGCTCTCTCTCCGAATACAGATACTTTGATGGTTAGGACTTCAACATATTAATTTTGAGAAAACACAATTCAGTTCAAAAAATAATCTGTACCATTATGACCCATGATCATCTTTATCTTCTCCTCTATTTTGTCAGATATTAATATAGCTATACCAGCTTTTTTATGTTTGATGCTTGCATAAATAGCTTTTTCCATTCTCTTACCTTTGTCAGTGTGTTAATACTTAACACACATCTCTTCTAAACAGTGTTTTTCTGTGTCTTGCTTTTTAATTGTCTGACAAACTCTGCATTTCAATTTCAGTGCTTAGTTTTTTATTAATTAAATTATTGATGTGGTTTGCTTTATTTCTACCATCTTGCTACTTGTTTTATCTGTTCCTTCTATTCTTCATTCTTTTGTTTCTCCTTTCCTGTCTTAATTGAGTACTTTTTTAGTGTTCTGTTTTCTCTATTGGCTTTTTAATCATACCTCTTTGTGGTTTTTTTGTTTTTTGTTTGTTTGTTTGTTTTTTGCAGAGACGAGTGAACATTTATTTTTGTACCTTTCTTCCTATGTGTATTTCAGGACTTTTTCAAAACAAGGTCCCAGGAATCTCCAGATTCAATTACATCCCTGGGCTTGACTGACTGCTGCAGGAGTCTTAGTGAGCCTTGTACAAATGCTAGAGTTATTCATTTACCAACATTAAACCCTAGGATAGAAGATGCAACAAAAGCAGGTTTCCTTCGTCCATGGAATATGCTGATTTCAGATGAGGCAACAGCCAATGTAGAAAATGCTGTAATTTTTCCTTGGAACTGGACTGTGATGAGAGGTGCTTGCCATGAACATAGCTAGTCTTTTCTTTGACCCTTCCTTTCCAGTTTTTGAAGATAAAGCAGGAAATAATCTTCTCTGAATTTACTTGATAAAAATTCCCCCCCAAAAAACAAAAACACATGCTTCCACTTCACTGATAAAGATTTACTGCAGTTTGACACCTGGGTCTAGTTCAGCTGGCGGATGAGCTGATTGATGTGTTCACCCCATAGCCAGGTGTGCCCATCTCCTTGAGGAAGCCCACTCTATTTTTGGTAGCATGACAGGCCACTGAGAGGTGGAAAGGGCACAAGAACCATGAGATCTCCTGGAAGTGCTTCCCTGGGAAGGCAATTTCATGAATGAGGTCTTCCAAGCAAATGACACCAAACTTCAAACTTCCCTAGGTGCTCCTCAATCAGTGTTGTCTGTCAGAGGGATGGTCTTATTCTTGACCTTGGCTTGTCCAGTTTGAAAATGAGTTCCCGGACAGACTTCAGATTTGGAAATCCCTAGGTCACATAAGGTTCCACTATATGCAGCATTTTTAGGTTCTTGGGGGTGACTTTTACAAGACACCACTAAAAATTTTCTTTGGGCAAAGTCTTGCAATGGTTCTCTGCACCAGTAAACATGCCATCAATCCTTTCGATGTGTACAACAAAGGCCAAGGAATGTTTATCTGGTGATTCCAAGGCATGAAGTTTCACTTCTAGTCGTCTGAGACACACCTGGTCACGTTTCTGCCTCCAGGAATCATGTAGAAATGATTCCAGTCACTTAAACCTGAGCCCTTTTCCTTTCCTCTGCCCCTTCTTTGCCAAAAGTGCCTGCTTTGCCTGGGTGGCTTCGAGGGCTTGATAAGCCTTCCTGTTTTCCAGGAGATTTTCTGGGACCAAAGGGATTTTTCTTTGCTCTTGCTCCACCATCTTTCTAGTGTTACAACTACCTGTACTTTTTATTTTAGTAATTGCTTTAGAGGTTACAATAGGCATTCTTATCAGACTTTATCTTGAAATAATATACCATACACATAATCTGAGATACTTAGCATAGTATAACCTCATTTACCTGCAATCCATCTTTTGTGTTATTATTGCCATATACATATTTCTGCATGAATTATAAACTCCCCAATACAATGTTATTATTTTTAAATGAAAATGTTAACTTTTGAATAATTCAAGAAAATAAAAATATAGGGTTATATTTATTCATGTTTCCCATATGCCATATTCTTCAATCCTTCCTGTAGATCCAGATTCTCTCTAGTAGCATCTCTCTTCAGCTTAAAGAATTTCCTTTAGCATTTAGTGTAGTACAAGTATGCTGTTGGAAAATTCTCTCTGCTTTTATGTTTAACTTAATATACCTTTATTTGTCTTCATTTCTGAAAGCTATCTTCACTGAATATTTAATCCAACATTGATACTATATTTCTTTCTGCAATTTAAAGATGTTATTCCATTGTCTTCTGGCTTTCAATTTTTATGATGAGAAGCCAGCTATAATTCTTATCATTGTTCTCCCGTATATAATGTGCATTTTTATTTGGTTACTTTTAAGAACTTTTTTTTCCAGTTTTTTTTTTTTGTTTTTTTTTTTTACTTTAAGTTCTAGGGTACATGTGCACAATATGCAGATTTGTAACATATGTATACTTGTGCCATGTTGGTGTGCTGCACCCATCAACTCGTCAGCAGCCATCAACTCGTCATTTACATCAGGTATAACTCCCAGTGCAATCCCTCCCCACTCCCCACTCCCCATAATAGGCCCCAGTGTGTGATGTTCCCCTTCCCGAGTCCAAGTGATCTCATTGTTCAGTTCCCACCTATGAGTGAGAACATGCGGTGTTTGGTTTTCTGTTCTTGTGATAATTTGCTGAGAATGATGATTTCCAGCTGCATCCATGTCCCTACAAAGGACACAAACTCATCCTTTTTTATGGCTGCATAGTGTTCCATGGTGTATATGTGCCACATTTTCTTAATCCAGTCTGTCACTGATGGACATCTGGGTTGATTCCAAGTCTTTGCTATTATGAATAGTGCCACAATGAACATACGTGTGCATGTGTCTTTATAGCAGCATGATTTATAATCCTTTATATACCCAGTAATGGGATGGCTGGGTCATATGGTACTTCTAGTTCTAGATCCTTGAGGAATCGCCATACTGTTTTCCGTAATGGTTGAACTAGTTTACAATCCCACCAACAGTGTAAAAGCGTTCCTATTTCTCCACATCCTCTCCAGCACCTGTTGTTTCCTGACTTTTTAATGATCGCCATTCTAACTGGTGTGAGATGGTATCTCATTGTGGTTTTGATTTGCATTTCTCTGATGGCCAGTGATGAGCATTTTTTCATGTGTCTGTTGGCTGTATGCATGTCTTCTTTTGAGAAATGTCTGTTCATATCCTTTGCCCACTTTTTGATGGGGTTGTTTGTTTTTTTCTTGTAAATTTGTTTGAGTTCTTTGTAGATTCTGGATATTAGCCCTTTGTCAGATGAGTAGATTGCAAAAATTTTCTCCCATTCTGTAGGTTGTCTGTTCACTCTGATGGTAGTTTCTTTTGCTGTGCAGAAGCTCTTTAGTTTAATTAGATCCCATTTGTCAATTTTGGCTTTTGTTGTCATTGCTTTTGGTGTTTTAGACATGAAGTCCTTGCCCATGCCTATGTCCTGAATGGTATTACCTAGGATTTCTTCTAGGGTTTTTATGGTTTTAGGTCTAACATTTAAGTCTCTAATCCATCTTGAATTAATTTTCATATACGGAGTAAGGAAAGGATCCAGTTTCAGCTTTCTACTTATGGCTAGCCAATTTTCCCAGCACCATTTATTAAATAGGGAATCCTTTCCCCATTTCTTGTTTTTGTCAGGTTTGTCAAAGATCAGATGGCTGTAGATGTGTGGTATTATTTCTAAGGACTCTGTTCTGTTCCATTGGTCTATATCTCTGTTTTGGTACCAGTACCATGCTGTTTTGGTTACTGTACCCTTGTAGCATAGTTTGAAGTCAGGTAGCCTAATGCCTCCACCTTTGTTCTTTTGACTTAGGATTATCTTGGCAATGCGGGCTCTTTTTTGGTTCCATATGAACTTTAAAGTAGTTTTTTCCAATTCTGTGTAGAAACTCATTGGTAGCTTGATGGGGATGGCATTGAATCTATAAATTACCTTGGGCAGTATGGGCATTTTCACGATATTGATTCTTCCTATCCATGAGCATGGTATGTTCTTCCATTTGTTTGTGTCCTCTTTTATTTCACTGAGCAGTGGTTTGTAGTTCTCCTTGAAGAGGTCCTTTACATCCCTTGTAAGTTGGATTCCTAGGTATTTTATTCTCTTTGAAGCTATTGTGAATGGAAGTTCATTCATGATTTGGCTCTCTGTTTGTCTGTTACTGGTGTATAAGAATGCTTGTAATTTTTGCACATTAATTTTGTATCCTGAGACTTTGCTGAAGTTACTTATCAGCTTAAGGAGATTTTGAGCTGAGATGATGGGGTTTTCTAAATATACAATCATGTCATCTGGAAACAGGGACAATTTGACTTCTTCTTTTCCTAATTAAATACCTTTTATTTCTTTCTCTTGCCTGACTGCCCTGGCCAGAACTTTCAATACTATGTTGAATAGGAGTGGTGAGAGAGGGCATCCCTGTTTTGTGCCAGTTTTCAAAGGGAATGCTTCCATTTTTTGCCCATTCAGTATGATATTGGCTGTGGGTTTGTCATAAATAGCTCTAATTATTTTGAGATACGTTCCATCAATATCTAGTTTATTGAGAGTTTTTAGCATGAAGGGCTGTTGAATTTTGTCAAAGGCCTTTTCTGCATCTATTGAGATAATCATGTGGTTTTTGTCTTTGTTTCTGTTTATATGCTGGATTACGTTTATTGATTTGCATATGTTGAACCTATCCAGTTTTAACTTTCAGAAGTTGGACTATCAAAATGCCTGGGTGTGATGTTCCCTGTATTTATCTTGATTGAGATTCACTGAGCTTTCTATATGTGTGACTTACTGATTTTGACCAATTTTGGAAAATTGGTAGGAAGAGCCATTATTAAAATTTTTAAAATCCTTATTTGAAAATCTTAATCCCTAGGTCAGCAGTCCTCAACCTTTTTGGCAGCAGGGACTGGTTTCGTGGAAGACAAGTTTTCCCCAGATGAGGGTGGGGGTGGGGAACGGTTTCAGGATGAAACTGTTTCACTTCAGATCATCAGGTATTAGATTCTCATAAGGGGCACGCAGCCTACACCTCTCGCATGTGCAGTTCACAATAGGTTTACACTCCTGTGAGAATCTAATGCTGCCACTGATCTGACAGGAGGCGGTGCTCAGGCAGTAATGCTCACTCACCTGTTGTTCACCTGCTGCTGTGCAGCTCAGTTCCTAACAGGTGATGGGCTGGTACTAGTCTTCAGTCTTGGGGTTGAGGACCCCTGCCCTAGGTTGTCCATGGACTTGTTTCTAATTGAGGTCTTTCCTGTTTCTTCATCTGCATTTTTTTTTAGTTTGGAAAAAATCTCAAATTTTCAAGAAAGTTGCCCAAATGAAGCAAATCTTTTTTTCTCTAAATTATTTGAGAGGCAATTTCCAACAAGATGCCCTTGCTCACTGAACACTTTTGTATGTATGTATTGCCTATAACAAGGATATTCTGCAATATAACCTAATCAGATCATCAAGGTCAGGAAATTAATGCTACCATTATTACTATTATCTCATCTTCAGATCTCATCCATGGTTAGTTGTCTTAATAATGTTCTTTACTGTAAAATATTATAGTCCAGAAACTCACGATGGATTTAGATGTCATGTCTCTTTAGTCTCCTTTAGTCCATAACAATTTCTTTCTTTCCGTGCATTTCATGATCATGACTTTTTTGAAGATTATAGGACAGTTATTTCATAATATGTCCCTTAACATAGATTTGTCTTAAGTTTCTCCATGGTGTATTTTAGCTTTTGCATCATTGGCGGAAATATCACCAAAGTGAGCTGTACAACTTGAGGTGGGACATCATTGTTATTTATCTCACTAATGGAACAAGTTATGCACAGAAAATTTACCAAGAGAGACCATATTTTTTATGAGGCTTTACTTTTGTGAGACCCTATAAAGTCTCAATAAATTTAATAGTATTAGAGAAATACCAAGTTTTTTTATCTGACCACAATAGAATCAGATTAGAAATCAAAAATAGAAAAATAACTAGAAAATCTCTATTTAGAAACCGAATACTGTAAGTTTAAATAATCCGTAGGTCAAAGAATAAATCAAAAGAAATTGTAAAGCATTTTTCACTGAATGAAAATGAAAACACAACAGAGCAAAATCTATAGAATGTTACTGAAGCATAAATTAAGGGGAAATATATGGCACTAAATGCCTATATTAGTAAAGAGGACAAGTCTCAAGTCAATGGCCTCATCTTTCACCTTAAGAAACTAGAAAAGAAGATTAAATCCAACCCAAAGTAACAGGAATAAAGAAAATAACAAAGAATCAAGCGGAATTCAATGAAATAGAAATCAGAAAAATACAGAAAATTATGAAACCAAAAGTTGGCTCTTTGATAATATCAGTAAAATTGACAAATTTCTAGCTAGACTAATACAGAAAAAAGAAAAACAGAGATGACACAAATTACCAATATCAGGAATGAGAAAAGTGGCATGACCATGGCTTCTAAAGATATTAAGATGAAAAAAGAGGATACTGTGGACAATTTTAGGCCAATAAATTGAACAACATAGATATAATGGACAAATTATTTGAAAAACATGAACTACCAAATCTCACTCATGGGAAATCAATAATATTTATACTGATAACCCTATATTTATTAAGCTAATTGAATTTGAGTTAAAATTCTTCTCATACACACACACTCTCACACAAACCATGTGCAGGTCCAGAAAATGACAAATGTGAAAGAACTTCATAAGTAATTTTTTTAAAATTTCAATAGCTTTAGGGGTACAAGTGGGTTTTGGTCATGTGGATGAATCATATAGCGGTAAAGTCTGAGCTTTTAGTGTACTCATCACTCAAATAGTGTACTTTGCACTCAATAGGTAATTTTTCATCCCTTACCCCCTCCCAACCTCTCCACTTCTGAGTCTCCAATGTCCATTATACCACTCTGTATGCCACTGGGTACCCATAGCTTAGCTCCCACTTAGAACATGCAGTATTTGGTTTTTAGTTCCTGAGTTATTTCACTTAGGATGACAGCCTTCAATTCCATCCAAGTTGCTGCAAAAGACATTATTTCACTCTTTATGGCTGAATAGCATTCCATGGTGTGTGTGGGGGGGGTGGGGGAGGGAGGTCTATGTGTGTGTGTATATATATATACACTTCAGATATATATACAGATGGTACCACTGCAGTCCAGCCTGGGCGACAGAGGGAGACTCCATGTCAAAAAAAAAAAAAAGGTGGAATGCTGCCATTGTTTTTGTCCTTTTATGGCTTCTTCTGGTCATTGTCATAGTGACTGTCAACCATCATGGCCCTGGGAGGAGTATTGTTTAGCATGGAAATGTGATTATAATAAAGCCTGAGGTACTTTTGAAGTCACTCCTCATCTATCTTGGTTCTAACCTTCTCAGTTGGTGTGGTTACAAAGGGAACATTTTTATCACAGGTGTCCTGTTTCTTAAAGATAAGCAGAGTTAGGACAGATAGAAATTCAGCTGTGTTATGTAGGCATTACACCAGTGGGAATAGATCAAATGGTAGATCTAGTTTTAGTTCTTTGAGAAATCTCCATACTGTTTTCCATAATGGTTGTAGTAATTTACATTCCCACCAGCAGTGTATAAGTGTTCCCTTTTCACCACATCCACACCAACATCTCTCGAGTTTTAACTTTTTAAGAATAACCATTATGCTGGGGTAAGATGGTATCTCATTGTGGTTTTAATTTCCATTTCCCCAATGATTAGTGATGTTGAGCATTTTTTCATATGTTTCTTGGCCATTTGTATATCTTCTTTTGAGAAATGTATGTTCATGTCATTTGCCCATTTTGAATGGAATTATTTGATCTTCAACAAAGACAAAAACGTACATTAAGGAAAGGACACCCTATTCAATAAATAGTGCTGGGAAAATTGTTTAGCCACATATAGAAGCGTGAAACTGGATCACCATCTCTCACCATATACAAAAATTATCTCAAGATGGATTAAAGACTTAAATCTAAGACCTGAAAACATAAAAATTATAGAAGAAACCCTAGGAAAAACTCTTCTGGACACTGGCCTAAAGAATTTATGACAAAGATCCCAGCAGCAAATGCAACAAAAAACAAAAATAAATGAATGAACCTAATTAAACTAAAAAGCTTTTGCACAGCAAAAGAAATAATCAACAGAATAAACAGACAACCTAAAGAATGGGAGAAAATATTTGCAAACTATACCTCTGATAAAGGATTAATGTCCAGATTCTACAGAGAACTCAAACACATCAGCAAGAAAAACATTCATAAACAACTATTAATATAAGGAGTTATTTGTAAAACTCAAGCAGATTTCAAACCTAGAAGAAATGAATATTTTTTTAAAAATTCATAACTTGCTACAATTAACCTCAGAAGTGATAGAAAGTCAAAATAAACAAATTTCCAGAAAGGAAATGAAGTAGTAAAATAGCTCCCCACTAAAAATTCACAACCTACATAGTGTTACAGAGACATTATATCCAAGTTTGTTGCTGTTATTGTTGTTGTTGTTTTTTGAGATGGAGTCTCACTCTGTCCCGCAGGCTGGAGTGCAGCGATGCAATCTCTGCTCACTGCAAGGGCCGCCTCCCGGGTTCACGCCATTCTCTTGCCTCAGTCTCCCAAGTAGCTGGGACTACAGGCGCCTGCCACCACGCCTGGCTAATTTTTTGTATTTTTAGTAGAGACAGGGTTTCATTGTGTTAGCCAGGATGGTCTCGATCTCCTGACCTCATGATCCTCTCACCTCGGCCTCCCAAAGTGCTGGGATTACAGGCATGAGCCACCGCGCCCAGCCTATATCCAAGTTTTAAAGAGCAGATGATTACAATACTGTTTATTCCAGAGCATTGGAAAAAGAAGGAAAACCTTAAATGAAGTAATAAAAGTTTCCCCCTAAAATTTCACAGCCTACATAGTGTTACAGAGACATTATATCCAAGTTTTAAAGAGCAGATGATTACAATACTGTTTAAACTATTCCAGAACATTGGAAAAGAAGGAAAATCTTCAAATTCTTTTTATGATGTATGTATAATATTAATATCAAAACTTGAGAAAGAGGCCAGGTGTGGTGGCCCATGCCTGTAATCCCAGCACTTTGGGAGGCCAGGGCAGACAGATCGCTTGAACCTAGGAGTTCTAGACAAGCCTGGGAAACATGGCAAAACCCCATCTCTACAAAAAATAGAAAACTTAGCCACACATGGTGGTGCACAACTGTAGTCCCAGCTACTCAGGGGGTTGAGATGGGAGGATTAACTGAGCCCAGGGAGATTGAGGCTGCAGTGAGCTGTGATCATACCACTGCACTCCAGCCTGGGCAACAGAGTAAGACTGTCTCAAAAGAAAAAAAATGAAAGAAAAAAATAACTTGAGAAGGACTGCACATGAACACACACACAAACACACACAAAAGGAAATTCTGTATCAATTTCATTTAGGGAGATACATGTCAAAATATGAATGAAAAATTAGCAAAAATCATGAGCACATTAAGAATAAAACATCACTATTTCAACCTCCGATATGAAGGAGTAAAACACCTAACAAATCAACCTTTCCATAAATGACAACTACAATCTCTGGGGAAAAAAGTTAAAAGTAAAAAATAAGCCAACTACCCTGTCATTGAAAAGCGATCAATGAGAGGAGGCAGTAGCAGATGTGGGATGAAATTCATGTTTTGTGGCTTGACTCTGGGAATAGCAGCAGCTGTTCTGGTGGTACTCAGCAACAGAAACTCCAATAGAAAAGCATATCATCATTCTTCCTGAAGGAACTAAAAAAAGGATACTGGGGAAACCAGAGCTGCCAAAGACAGAGGATACCCTAGAAAAGAGAAAACCAAAGAGGAAGTATCCCAAAATCTGTGTATAAACTCTGCCCAGTCTGATTCCCCTGAAACACGTATGTACAGGGCAGACTAGAGGCGGTCTGAACTGAGATCTGAATTTCCACACACTACCGGCAAGAGAGACTTTGAAGTATGACTCTCCCAAGTTAGTTGCTTCATAAAACAACACATCAATACTATTTGGAACAATATAACAAACTCCAGAGCCTCCACAACATAACATTCAAAAGATCTAGAATACAATTTAAAATAATTAACATACAAAGAACCAGAAAAGTGTGACCCATTCTCAAGGAAAAGAGCAACTAACTGGGGTTCAGTCCTGAGAAGAATCAGGTGTTGGAATGATCAGATAAAGACTTTAAAGCAGCCATTATACCTATGCTCAATGGGGTAAATGGAACCTTCTCAAAATAAATGAAAAGATCAGAAATCTCAACAGAGAAAAAATAAAATAAAATAACCAAAAAGAGATTTTATCTGAAAAATTTAATAACTAAAATAAAATTCACTGGATGGGCCTATTTGCAAAATGGAGATGACAGAGGAAAGAATCAGTGAACTTAAGGAAATCAACCAATCTGAAGAAGAGGGGAAAAGAGCACCTCAAGGACATGTGGAATAATTTCAATAGTAGAAGAAGAGAATGGAGCAGAAAAAACATTTAGAGAAAAAGGCCTGAAAACTCTCTACATTTGGTATAAGATGTGAATGTGCAAAACTAAGAAGCTCAGCAAGCATCAAACAGAAAATATTTAAATAAAAACTTTCTTGGTAACATCATGGTCAACCCACTGGACCCAAGGAAAAAGAGAAAATCTTGAAGGCAGACAGACAAAAATGAAATGTTACATTTTTATCTGGACAGCAACAGTTTAAATGGCCATAGACTTCTCAGATGTCAGAGGTCAGAAGACTGGAGAACAACATCATTAAAGTGCCAAAATAAGAAAACTATCAACATAGAATTTTATATCTAGTTAAACTTGAAAAGTAAAAGCAAAATGCATTTTCAGATAAAAGAAAAGTAAATGAATTTCTTCTAGTCATTAATTCTGGCTTATGAGAGATGATACCAGAGGTAAACTCAGATCTTTAGGAATAAACAGAGACCAACAGAAACAGTGAGTATCTGAGTAAATCTGAGTAAATATAAAAGTCTATTTTTCCAATAATTTCTTTCAAATAAACATGAATAAGGAAAAATTGTGAAATTCTCTTGTGCAGTTTATAATGTATACAATATAACTGTAACATAAATGCAGGTGAGGTCATAAATGAATCTATAGAGTCACAAAGTGCCTATATTTTATGTAAAGTAGTACAATAGTAATCTTAAATAGACTGAGAAAAGTTAATGATATGTTGTAATGCTTAGAACAATGACAAAAATAAAATTTTAAAAAACAAAGAGGTATAGATTAAAAATTAATAAATACATAAAATGAATTAAAAATGCTTGAGCAGTCCAGAAGAAAGTAGAAAAACAGGAAAATAGAAACAAAAAATAAGTGAGACAAACATAAAACAAATTACAAAATGGCAGAACTAAGTTCAAACATATCAATAATTATATTAATTATGAATGGCCTCAACATCCAAATAGAAAGACAGAGGTTAGAGAAATTCATTTAAAAATAAACAATAAAAAACATAACCTAACATGCTTTAAATATAAAGATAGGAATAAGTTGAAATTAAATGAATGCGAAAAGATATATTATGCAAACCATAAGAGAGCTACATTAGTTATATAAATATCTGATAAAATAGAATTCAAGATAGAACAATACCAAAAATGAAGAGGGAACTTTTATAGTGACAAAGGGATCAATTCACCAATGAGACGTAATAACCATAAATGAGTATATATCTATCAACAGAGCCTCAAAATACATGAAACAAAAATTGACAGAATTAAAAGGAGAAATAGACAATTCTATAATCACAATAGGTTTTTAACACCTCTCTCTCAGCAAGCAATAGAGCAACTAACAAGAAACATCAGAAAAGATCTGTAAAAATAATGGCATTATTCAAGAATCTAAATAATAATATTCACCATGTTGACCTAACAGTTACAAAACACTACCCAACAACTTCAGAATGTATTTATTTCAAGTGTGCACTATGTGTTTGCTGAGATTTACCATAGTCTGGGCATAAAACAAGTCTCAAATTTAAAAGAATTGAAATCATACAGAATATTTCTCTAACCACAACCAAATTAAATTAGAAACAAATAAAAGTAAGATACGCAGAAAAACCCAAAAGCTTGTGATAAGATTCTTAACACACTCATTAGAATGTTTAAAATTAAAAAGACTGACAATACCAAATGTTGGTGAGGATGTGGAGCAACTGAAACCTTCATGCATTGTTGGTGGAAATGAGAAATGATGCAACCACTTCCAAGAAGTGACAGGTTGTTTTTGTTTTTTTAAGTTAAACGGCATACTCTGATTTTTCTTCAGATTGCATAAATCTTTCGCCTTTTACTAAAATTTTAACATACACCTACCATATGACCCCACCAGCCTATTTCTAGGTATTTACCCACAAGAAATCCAAGCATTTGTCCACAATAAGATCTGTATGTAAATGTTCACAGAAGCTTTACTCTTAATAGCCAAAACACTGGAACCAACTTAAATATCCATCATTTAACTAAATGAATAAGCAAAAAATATAGTATATTTATACAAAGGAATACTACTCAGCAATAAAACAGAACAAACTACTGATAAACACAAAAACATGGAAGAATCTCAAAATCAGGCAAAGGAAAAGAAGGCAGAAATAGATAGACAGATAGATAGATAGATAGATAGATAGATAGATAGATAGATAGATAGATAGATAGATAGATAAGGCTGGGCGCGGTGGCTCAAGCCTGTAATCCCAGCACTTTGGGAGGCCGAGGCGGGCGGATCACAAGGTCAGGAGATCGAGACCACAGTGAAACCCCGTCTCTACTAAAAATACAAAAAATTAGCCGGGCGCGGTGGCGGGCGCCTGTAGTCCTAGCTACTCAGGAGGCTGAGGCAGGAGAATGGCGTGAACCCAGGAGGCGGAGCTTGCAGTGAGCCGAGATCGCGCCACTGCACTCCAGCCTGGGCAACAGCGTGAGACTCCGTCTCAAAAAAAAAAAAAAAAAAAAAAAAGATAGATAGATAGATAGACAGACAGACACACACACACACACACACACAGAGAGACATATATCTAGTATTACTCAATTTATATAAAATCTTAAAAAAATCAAGCATGTAAAGGGGTGTACTGTAATGGGACATAAGGAATCTTTTGGGGCGGATGGAAAAGTTTTGCCTCTTGATTATGGTCGCAGTTTCGTGGCTATATACAACGGACAAAATAGTGTGCCCTTTAAGTGAATTCAACTTATTGGGTGTTATTTACACCTCAAAGATGATATTTTTAAATTTCAGCACAAAAAAATTAAAAATGGGATCAAGTGGGATTATTCTAGGAATACCAGGATAACTCCTTAAAATCCATTAATATAGTTTATTATGTCAAGAGACAATAAATAACATGTGATTATCTCCGTACATTCTGGGGGAGCATTTGATCAGATTCTGCACTCATTCTTGATATTTAAATTTAAAATCAAATAAAATAGAAATGTGTGGATATTTCCTTGACATGATAAAATGTTTTGAATAGAGAACTACAGAAGCTATTCATGCTAAAGTCAGAAATAAGACAATGATTACTATATTCACTTCCTATTGCTGCCACAACAAATTTCCACAAATTTAATAGCCTAAAACAACACAAATGTATTCTCTTACAGTTCTGGAAGTCAGAAGTCTAAATGGTCGCACTGAGTTAAAATCAAGGTGCCAGCAGGGCTGCATTTCTTTCTGGAGGCTCTAGGAGAAAATTTATATACTTACCTTTTTCAGCTTACTAGAGGCTATCTGCATTCCTTGGTTCATGGCTCTCTTCCATCTTCAAAGCCAGCATTTGCATCATTCTGACCTTGGCTTCTAACATTGCATCTCCTTCTCTGACTCTTACTCTCCTGCCTGCCTCTTACAAGGACTCTTGTGATAATCTTCCCATCTCAGGGTCCTTAACTCAATCACATCTGCAAAGTTCCTTTCCTTTGTAAGTCAACACATTCACAGGTCCAAAGATTAGGACATGGACGTCTTTGGGGTGGCCATTATTCTGCCTATCACACTTACCAAGTGCAAATGAGGCTAATAATCAGATAGACAAGATGGCTTATTCAATGGATCTCCATTGGCCTCTTTACCCAGACACCCCAGTATTTGCTCAATGGGCTCACTAACAACGTGGCCACAATAGCAGGGATGGAGGTTATACAAGGGCTTGGATTTCCCTTCAAGCTTGATCTAGCTTCCACTATTGCTGAGTACACAACTGCAGAGACCAATCCTGAGTGCCCAGTACAGTATGTAACTACCCTATTAGACACCTTCCATCATGGAGGAGGAAGCAATTTACCCTTGCTGGAATAGGCATTTCCTGGAATATGGATTTGTCTTCTCTGCCTGTTGTAGTTTGACTAACAGCAGCATCCATGGACTTTCTGAATACTTGAATTACCCTCGCTATCCCTTGCAACACTGTTTCTGTCCAGGAAAAATAATTTTAAAGCAACGGATGATAGGCTTATTTATACAGCATACACTTGTCTTATCATGGTACCTCATCATCCCAAAGCAGTTGGAGTAATAGAACAGTGAACAAACCTGTTGAAGGCTTAATCACAGCTCAATTTTGGACTCAGCACCTTATGAGAGTTGGGTGTCATTTGCATGATGCAGTATATACTCAGAACTGGAGACTAACATATGGTTCTTTTGCTCTCACAGCCAAAAATGTGTGTATTCAGTAACTAAGGGGCAGAAATAGGAGAGGTGCCCCTCACTATTAAACCTAATGGTCCCTTACAAACTTTTTTTTTCCCTTTCATTGGGCTCAGCTGACATCAAGACATAAGTGCCCAAATGAGAAATTCTTCCCCTAGGTAACTAAAAATGGTTCCACTAAACGAAGAACTAGGAACCTGTTTCTTTTTGTGCCACTAATCAACAGACAAAGGCAAAGGGGAACTAAGGTTGCTATATCTTGTGTGGCAGCAGGGAAAAGTGTGTCAAGAACCCAAGGGATCCTTTGGAGCATCTTCAGATGTTGGCAAAATTAATAGAACATACAGTGACCCAATAGAGACAGTATTCAAAGCCCTCAGGAATAAAATTTTTGGTCGCTTCACCAGATAAATACCCAAATGATTACTACAATCTTGTGACCAGTTAGAGAAGTGAGGACGATAATAGCCACCTATACTCTCTTGCGTTATTTAAAATATATATATATATATATATCTTTCCATTTGTTTTTTGTTTTTTTCCATTTCCCCACCATTTTCACAGAATGTGTTTTGGTGGATAACTTTATAACATAACCCATGAGCTACAAAATATAAAGATGGAATTATACAGAAACTAGAGAGGGAAGGCTCATCACCAAGTGATAGTTGTAATTACTGATGGGACTTTAGGTGTCTCATCTGTTTTGGGGAAGATAATGAGTTTGTTTGCTTTCTATCAGAGACTATTGTATTATATTAAAAGGGAAAATGTTTTTGCTGCTATCAATGTTGTTTGTCAGTTTAAGCATGGATAAAAGAATATGGTTAGTCCAAGGAACGAGTTTAATCATTATGGTGGGTTGACACTCAGTCTCCATCCCATCTTCTCTCCAGTATGCTTTTCTGAATGGAAGAACCTAGAAAACTAAGAAATACATTTGCCAGATTCCATTGTAGCTAGAATTTTAGATGTAATTTATAACCTGCCAACTAGATTCATTCAAGGTTTGTGAAGTCTAAGGTGAGGCAAAGGTGGAGATCAGGTTTCTACTGCTTGTGCTGTTTCCTGCTGGCATCCTGTGGAATTGCTGGTTTTTCTGTGGCAACATTAACGGAGGTCCAAGTATCTAACCGCAAGCTTCAGGACTGCTGAGGCAGGGATTGGAGCACCCATTCTGCTGGTCAGTTCAGAGCAGCTCTGCATGATTCCAGAGACAGCAGCGGTGGTGACTTCCTCATAAAAACAACTCCCTGTTCACAGAATTGGCAGTGTGATTTTGGAGCTAGCAGCTCCCTGACTGCAGAAGAGTCACAGGGACTGTTTCTCAAATGGTTTCTAAACTCTCAACCTAGAGTCTCTTTGTCCAGTCTTCCCAATAATGTTGAAATCCACTTAATAAATTCCTGTGTCCTGGTCATTTGGGTATGCTATAATGAAATACCATAGACCAGGTAGCTTATAACAACAGAAATGTATTTCTCACAGCTCTAGAGGCTAGGAAGCTCAATATCAAGGCACCAGTAGATTCAGTGTCTGGGGAGGGCCTACTTCTTGGTTCACAGACAGTGCCTTCTCCCTGGGTCCTCACATGGTGAAAGGGGCAAGGCAGCTCTCTGGGGCCTCTTTTTATAAGGGTGCTAAACCCATTAATGAGGGCTCTACCCTCATGACCTAGTCACCACCCGATATGGTTTGGGTTGTATTCCCACCCAAATCTCATGTCAAATTATAGTCCCCAATGTTGAAGGAGGCACCTCGTGGGAGTTGATTGGATCATGGGGGCGAATTTCCCCCTTGCTATTCTCATGATAGTGAGTCAGTTCTCATGAGATTTGTTTTTTTAAAGTGCATAGCACCTCCCCCTTTGCTGTCTTCCTCCTGCTCCAGCCACATAAGACATGCCTGCTTCCCGTTCACCTTCCGCCATGATTGTAAGTTTCCTGAGGCCTCCCCTGCCATGCTTCCTGTACAGCCTGTGGAACTGAGCCAATTAAGCCTCTTTTCATTATAAATTATCTAGTTTCAGGTATTTCTTTATAGCAGTGAAAGAACTGACTAATACACCACTCAAAGGCCTCTCCTCCTAATATCATCACACTGGGGATTAGATTTCAACCTAGGTATATTGGGAAGATACATTTGGACCATAACATCTTTCCACTCAAACTAGCGAGAGTGGGTTTTGCTCTGTACCAAAATCTGGACCATGCAGTTTTGTTCATGTGAACCTGGATATTGATTTTCAGCTTTTAGAATCAACGTATAAATAAATCATCAAAGAGAATATAAAGGCTACTAATTTGACAGTATAAGAGTGATAAAGACTGCTGGTTTTTAACCAAAATTGTTTTCCTCTTTTTCCTGGGCACTTGAGTAGACTATATTTCCCAAACTCCCTTGCAGTAAAGTATATCCATGTAACTCAGTTCCAGCCAATGAAATGAGAGTAAAGTGACAAGTACCACTTCCAGGCCTGGTCCATAAACCTCTCCCACGTACCCTTTTCCATGCTCTTTGCCCTTTCCAGCTGGCCGAAAGGCAGATGCTTACCATGGAAACTGCATTGATTTATGGTTGTATTCATAAAGCTTCCATCAGACTAAATCAATGAATGACTTGCCAGTGCTGTTTTGTGAGCAATCAGTAAAGTTTTATTGTGTTTGAGACTTGTTTCAGCACCTATTAATAGCCTAATGAATACAGTTTAAGTAAAAGCACACATAAAAAACATGAATATGAACAGAGAGAATAGGTAAAGGAAATGAACCTGAATAGCCTCAATGTACAAAATGGGGACTCAAGATATATTTTTATAATTTGTGTTGCAAGAAATAAAAATATGTTTATATAAAGTTCCAAAAGTGGAAGGTGAAAGGAGGAGCTTAAGTGAGTTAATTCTCATCTGTCATAGCAGGACATGGCTGGGTAATCTCTAAAACTGATCATTAAGAAACAGAAATATATCATTGAAAAGAGAATCACAAGCAAACTAGACTTTAAAATAGAAAGTTAAAATTCCATCTGAATAATGGGCCTGGGATAAGGAAGCTCCAGATCAGCTTAGTGGTCATGAGACCTGTGCTGCTGCATAGGGCCCTGAACTCAAAGGGCTCCATGCTTGGTTTAATGTTCTGCTATCAACGTCACGAAATTCTTAATGACTTTGTCTTTGAACTTGTGTTTTCTAAATGAAATCCAGTGGACCAATAGAGCCTGCTTGTGAGCAGATATGCTGAATAAGCTTATTGGCTAATCCTTGCTGCTTTATGCACATGGAGCTGTTGGCAATGTCACATGAGCACATAATCCAGTGGATGCACAATACATCAGAATCAAAGGGAATACAGGTAAGTGTATAATATCTATGACTAGGCAAACAGGACACTGTTGTACAGGGTACAACTAGCCCTTGTAGGCCAGGCTTTCTATTTGAACCAGAACTTGCTATGAACTCAGAAAAGGGGAAATGGTGTTCTAAATGACAAAAACAACCAAGGAATCCTATCCTATTCTTTTTTATTCATGTTATTTTCCTGTGTGAGCCAACCATTTGGGCTAAAAATGATGGCTTAAAAGGAAAGGGAGAAGAGTGGGTTCCAAGACGGCTGAATAGAAACAGCTCCAGTCTACAGTTCCCAGCATGAGCAATGCAGAAGATGGGTGATTTCTGCACATCCAACTGAGGTACCTGGTTCATCTCACTGGGGCTTTTTGGACACTGGGTCCTGCCCATGGAGTGTAAGTTGAAGCAGGGCAGGGCATCACCTTACCCAGGATGCACAAGGGGTTGGGGAATTCCCTTTCCTAGCCAAGGGAAGCTGTGACAGATGGTACCTGGAAAATTGGGACACTCCCACCCTAATACTGTGCTTTTCCAAAGATCTTAGCAAATGGCACACCAGGAGATTATATCCCATGCCTGGCTTGGAGGGTCCCACACCCACAGAGCCTCGCTGACTGCTAGCACAGCAGTCTAAGATCAAACTGCAAGGCTGCAGTGAGGCTGGGGGAGGGGCGTCTGCCATTGCTGAGGCTTGAGTAGGTAAACAAAGTGTCCCAGAAGCTCGTAGTGGGTGGAGCCCACCATAGCTCAAGGAGGCCTGCCTGCCTCTGTAGACTCCATCTCTGGGGGCAGGGCATAGCTGAACAAAAGGCAGCAGAAACTTCTGCAGACTTAAATGTCCCTGTCTGACAGCTTTGAAGAGAGTAGTGGTTCTCCCAGCACAGAGTTTGAGATCTGAGACTGGACAGACTGCCTCCTCAAGTGGTCCCTGACCCCCAAGTAGCCTAACTGGGAGACACCTCCCAGTAGGGGCCAACTGACACCTCCTACAGCCAGGTGCCCCTCTGAGATGAAGCTTCCAGAGGAAGGATCAGGCAGCAACATTTACTGTTCTGCAATATTTGCTGTTCTGCAGCCTCTGCTGGTGATACCCAGGCAAACAGGGTCTGGAGTACACCTCCAGCAAACTCCAACAGACCTGCAGCTGAAAGTCCTGACTGCTAGAAGGAAAACTAACAAACAGGAAGGACATCCACACCAAAACCCCATCTGTACGTCACCATCATCAAAGACCAAAGGTAGATAAAACCACAAAGATGGGGAGAAACCAGAGCAGAAAAGCTGAAAATTCTAAAAATCAGAGCGCTGCTTCTCCTCCAAAGGAATGCAGCTCCTTGCCAGCAACAGAACAAAGCTGGATGGAAAATGACTTTGATGAGTTGATAGAAGTAGGCTTCAGATGATTGGTAATAACAAACTTCTCTGAGCTAAAGGAGGATGTTTGAACCCATCACAAAGAAGCTAAAACCTTGAAAAAAGATTAGATTAATGGCTAACTAGAATAAACAGTGTAGAAAAGACCTTAAATGACCTGATGGAGCTGAAAACCATGGCACAAGAACTACGTGATGCATGCACAAGCTTCAGTAGCTGATTCAATCAAGTGGAAGAAAGGGTATCAGTGATTAAAGATCAAATGAATGAAATGAAGTGAGAAGAGAAGTTTAGAGAAAAAAGAGTAAAAAGAAACGAACAAAGCCTCCAAGAAATATGGGACTATGTGAAAAGTCCAAATCTATGTCTGATTGGTGTACCTGAAAGTGACAGGGAGAATGGAATCAAGTTGGAAAACACTCTTCAGGATATACTATCCAGGAGAACTTCCCCAACCTAGCAAGGCAGGCCAACATTCAAATTCAGGAAATACAGAGAATGCCACAAAGATACTCCTCAAGAAAAGCAACTCCAAGACACACAATTGTCAGATTCACCAAAGTTGAAATGAAGGAAAAAATGTTAAGGGCAGCCAGAGAGAAAGATCGGGTTACCCACAAAGTGAAGTCCATCAGACTAACAGTGGATCTCTCAGCAGAAACTCTACAAGCCAGAAGAGAGTGGGGGCCAATATTCAACATTCTTAAAGAAAAGAAATTTCAACCCAGAATTTCACATCCAGCCAAACTAAGTTACATAAGTGAAGGAGAAATAAAATCCTTTACAGAAAAACCAATGCTGAGAGACTTTGTCACCACCAGGCCTGCCTTACAAGATTTCCCAAAGGAAGCACTAAACATGGAAAGGAACAACTGGTACCAGCCACTACAAAAACATGCCAAATTGTAAAGACCAATGATGCTAGGGAAGAAACTGCATCAACTAATGAGCAAAATAACCAGCTAACATCATAATGACAGGATTAAATTCACACATAACAATATTAACCTTAAATGTAAATGAGCTAAATGCTCCAATTAAAAGACACAGACTGCCAAATTGGATAAGGAGTCAAGACCCATCAGTGTGCTATATTCAGGAGACCCATCTCACATACAGAGACACATATAGGCTCAAAACAAAGGGATGGAGGAAGATCTACCAAGCAAATGGAAAACAAAAAAATAGCAGGGGTTGCAATCCAAGTCTCTGTTAAAACAGACTTTAAACTAACAAAGATCAAAAGAGACAAAGAAGGCCATTACATAATGGTAAAGGGATCAATTCAACAAGAAGAGCTAACTATCCTAAATATATATGCACCCAATACAGGAGCACCCAGATTCATAAAGCAAGTCCTTAGAGACCTACAAAGAGACTTAGACTCCCACACAATAACAATGGGAGGCTTTAACACCCCACTGTCAACATTAGACAGATCCACAAGACAGAAAGTTAACAAGGATATCCAGGACTTGAACTCAGCTCTGCACCAAGCAGACCTAATAGACATCTACAGAACTCTCCACCCCAAAACAACAGAATATAGATTCTTCTCAGCACCACATTGCACTTATTCCAAAATTGACCACCAAGTTGGAAGTAAAGCACTCCTCAGCAAATGTAAAGTGCAATCAAATTAGAATTCAGGATTAAGAAACTCACTCAAAACCACTCAACTACATGGAAATGGAACAACTTGCTCCTGAATGACTACTGGGTACATAACAAAATGAAGGCAGGAATAAAGATGTGCTTTGAAACCAATGAGAACAAAGACACAACATACAAGAATCTCTGGGACACATTTAAAGCAGTGTGTAGAGGGAAATTTATAGCACTAAGTGCCCACAAGAGAAAGCAGGAAAGATCTAAAATTGACACCCTAACGTCACAATTAAAAGAACTAGAGAAGCAAGAGCAAACACATTTAAAAGCTAGCAGAAGGCAAGAAATAACTAAGATCAGAGCAGAACTGAAGGAGAGAGAGACACAAAAAACCCTTCAAGAAATCAACGAATCCAGGAGCTGGTTTTTTGAAATGATCAACAAAATTGATAACACCGCTAGCAAGACTAATAAAGAAGAAAAATAGAGAAGAATCAAATAGATGCAATAAAAAATGATAAAGGGGATATCACCACGATCCCACAGAAATACAAACTACCATCAGAGAATACTATAAAAACCTCTATGCAAATCAGCTGGAAAATCTAGAAGAAATGGATAAATTATTGGACATGTACACCCTCCCAAGACTAAACCAGGAAGAAGTTGAATGCCTGAATAGACCAATAACAGGCTCTGAAATTGAGGCAATAATTAATAGCCTACTAACCAAAAAAAGTACAGAACCAGACAGATTCACAGCCGAATTCTATCAGAAGTACAAAGAGGAGCTGGTACCATTCCTTCTGAAACTATTCCAATCAATAGAAAAAGAGGGAATCCTTCCTAACTCATTTTATGAAGCCAGCATCATCCTGATACCAAAGCCTGGCAGAGACGACAAAAAAAGAGAATTTTAGACCAATATCCCTGATGAACATCAATGCAAAAATCCTCAATAAAATACTGGCAAACTGAATCCAGCAGCACATCAAAAAGCTTATCCACCACGATCAAGTTGGCTTCATCCCTGGGATGCAAGGCTGGCTCAACATATGCAGATCAATATACATAATCCAGCATATAAACAGAACAAAAGACAAAAACCACATGATTATCTCAATAGATGCAGAAAAGGCCTTTGACAAAATTTAACAGCCCTTCATGCTAAAAACTCACAATAAATTCGGTATTGATGGAATGTATCTCAAAATAATAAGAGCTATTTATGACAAACCCACAGCCAATATCATACTGAATGGGCAAAAACTGGAAGCATTCCCTTTGAAAACTGGCACAAAACAGGGATGCCCTCTCTCACCACTCCTATTCAACATGGTATTGGAAGTTCTGGCCAGGGCAGTCAGGCAAGAGAAAAAAATAAAAGGTATTTAATTAGGAAAAGAAGAAGTCAAATTGTCCCTGTTTCCAGATGATATGATTGTATATTTAGAAAACCCCATCGTCTCAGCCCAAAATCTCCTTAAGCTGATAAGCAACTTCAGCAAAGTCTCAGGATACAGAATCAATGTGCAAAAATCACGAGCATTCCTATACACCAATAACAGACAGAGAGCCAAATCATTAGTGAACTCCCATTCACAATTATTTGAAAGAGAATAAAATACCTAAGAATCCAACTTACAAGGGATGTGAAGGACTTCTTCAAGGAGAACTACAAACCACCGCTCAATGAAATAAAAGAGGACACAAACAAATGGAAGAACATTCCAAGCTCATGGATAGGAAGAATCAATATTGTGAAAATGGCCATACTGCCCAAGGTAATTTATAGATTCAATGCCATCCCTATCAAGCTACCAATGACTTTCTTCACAGAATTGGAAAAAACTGCTTTAAAGTTCATATGGAACCAAAAAAGAGCCCGCATTGCTAAGACAATCCTAGGCCAAAAGAACAAACCTGGAGGCATCAGGCTACCTGACTTCAAACTACGCTACAAGGCTACAGTAACCAAAACAGCATGGTACTGGTACCAAAACAGAAATATAGACCAATGGAACAGAACAGAGACCTCAGAAATAAGACCACACACCTACAACCATCTGATCTTTGACAAACCTGACAAAAACAAGAAATGGGGAAAGGATTCCCTATTTAATAAATGGTGCTGGGAAAATTGGCTAGCCATAAGTAGAAAGCTGAAACCGGATCCTTTCCTTACGCCTTATATGAAAATTAATTCAAGATGGATTAGAGACTTAAATGTTAGACCTAATACCATAAAAACCCTAGAAGAAAACCCAGGCAATACCATCAGGACATAGGCATGGGCAAGGATTTCATGACTAAAACACCAAAAGCAATGGCAACAAAAGCCAAAATAGACAAATGGGATCTAATTAAACTAAAGAGCTTCTGCACAGCAAAAGAAACCACCATCAGAGTGAACAGACAACCTACAAAATGGGAGAAAATTTTTACAATCTACCCATCTGACAAAGGGCTAATATCCAGAATCTACAAAGAACTCAAACAAATTTATGAGAAAAAACCCCATCAAAAAGTGGGCAAAGGACATGAACAGACACTTCTCAAAAGAAGACATTTATGCAGCCAGCCGACACATGAAAAAATGCTCATTATCACTGACCATCAGAGAAATGCAAATCAAAACCACAATGAGATACCATCTCACACCAGTTAGAATGGCGATCATTAAAAAGTCAGGGGCCGGGCGCGGTGGCTCAAGCCTGTAATCCCAGCACTTTGGGAGGCCGAGACGGGCGGATCACGAGGTCAGGAGATCGAGACCATCCTGGCTAACACGGTGAAACCCCGTCTCTACTAAAAAATACAAAAAACTAGCCGGGCGAGGTGGCGGGCGCCTGTAGTCCCAGCTACTTGGGAGGCTGAGGCAGGAGAATGGCGTAAACCCGGGAGGCAGAGCTTGCAGTGAGCTGAGATCCGGCCACTGCACTCCAGCTCGGGTGACAGAGCGAGACTCCGTCTCAAAAAAAAAAAAAAAAAAAAAAAAAAAAGTCAGGAAACAACAGGTGCTGGAGAGGATATGGAGAAATAGGAACACTTTTATACTATTGGTGGGACTGTAAACTAGTTCAACCATTGTGGAAGACAGTGTGGCGATTCCTCAAGGATCTAGAACTAGAAATACCATTTGATCCAGCCATCCCACTACTAGGTACATACCCAAAGGATTATAAATCATACTGCTATGAAGACACATGCACATGTATGTTTATTGTGGCACTATTCACAATAGCAAAGACCTGGAACCAACCCAAATGTCCATCAATGATAGACTGGATTAAGAAAATGTGGCACATACACACCATGGAATACTATGCAGCCATAAAAAAGGATGAGGTCATGTCCTTTGTAGGGACATGGATGAAGCTGGAAACCATTATTCTGAGCAAACTATTGCAAGAACAGGAAACTATGTTCTCACTCATAGGTGGGAATTGAACAATGAGAACAATTGGACATAGGGTGGGGAACATCACACACCGGGGTCTGTCATGGGGTGGGGGTAGTGGGGAGGGATAGCATTAGGAGATATACCTAATGTAAATGATGAGTTAATGGGTGCAGCACACCAACATGGCACATGTATACATATGTAACAAACTTGTATGCTGTGCATATGCACCCTAGAACTTAAAGTATAAGGAAAATTTTTTAAAAATTTAAAAAAGAAGGAAAGGGAGAAATAGGAAAATCCATTGTTCTTTTTCCTTTCAGTTCTTCCTTACTCATTAGTAAGCTTAAGATAGACAATGTTGGTAGAATGCGTGCATATCAAGAACTAAAATAATACCACTATCACTAGAAAAATGCAAACCAAAACCACAATAACATATCATCTCACTCCAGTTAGAATGACTATTACCAAAAAGACAAGAAATAACAAACGTAGGCAAAAATGCAGGGAAAATGCAACTCATCCCTTTTGGTGGGTCAGGATGTAAATTAGTACAGCCACTATGGAAAACAGTTTGAAAGTTTTTCAAAAAACGGAAAATAGAACAATGATACAATACAGCAATCCCACTACTGGGTATTTATCCAAAGAAGAGGAAATCGGTATATCAAAGGGATACGTGGACCCCCATGTTTATTGCAGCACTATTCAAAGAGCCAAGATATGCAATCATCCTAAGTATTCTTCAAAGGATGAACTGATAAAGAAAATGTGATGTCTGTGTACACAATGGAATACTATTCAGCCATTAAAAAGAATGAAATAATGTCATTTTCAGCAACATGGATAGAATGGAGGTCATTATGTTAAGTGAAAAAAGCCAGACACAGAAAGACAAATATTACACGTTCTTACTCATATGTAGGAGCTAAAACATTGATCTCATGGAAATAGGGAGTAGAATGATAGTTACCAGAGGGTGGGAAAGGTGGGAATAGAATAAGAAAATATGTAATTTAATGGGCATAAACATATCATTACATGGAAGAAATAAGTTATAATTTGATGGCACAGACAACTAACTATAGTTAATAATAATTTATTGTATATTTCAAAACAGCTAGAAGAGAAGATTTGAAATATTCCCAACAAAAGAATAAGTGTTTGGGGTGTTGGATATCCTAAATACCCTGACTTAATCATTACACATTGTATGCAGGTATCAAAATATCACATGTACCCCATAAATACAATGTGACTCCAAAAAGTTTATGAGAAAAAAATGGAATTAAAAGATAAAAATAAAGTATAAATTTTATTTGTCAACATAAACTTTACCAAAGTCAAGATACTTTTGTAAGCTATGATACCAGCCATTTAATACATTTCTAAAGAACTGAGGGTCCTGGAAATTTAACCATGTCAATGCAGTCTTTTTACATTATTAAACAGAGAAAAATGGATGCCCGCTACAGATTTTTAAGATTAGGAAACAAAAAGAAGTCAGAAGAGACCAAATCAGGACTGTAATGTGGGTGCCTAATGATTTCTCATCAAAACACTTGCAAAATTGTACTTGTGTAATGAGGAAAATGTCATGGTGGAGAAGAACTCTCTAGCGAAGCCTTCCCAGGGGTTTTCTGCTAAAACTTTGGCTAACTTTCTCAAAACATTCTCATAATAAGCAGATGTTATCACTCTTTGGCCCTCTAGAACGTCAACAAGCAAAATGCCTTGAGCATTCCCAAAACTGTTATCATTACCTTTGCTCTCCACTAGTCTGGTTTTGCTTTGACTGGACCACTCCACCTCTTGATAGCCATTGCTTTGATTGTGCTTTGTCTTCAGGATCATACTGGTAAAGCCATCTACCAGGATCATACTGGTATGGCCGTGTTTCATCTCCTATTACAATTCTTCAAAGAAATGCTTCAGGATCATGATCCCACTTGTTTAAAATTTCCACTGAATGTTGTGTTCTTATCTGCAGATGATCTGGGCACAAAAGTTTTGGCACCCATCTAGTGGAAAGTTTGCTCAACTTTAATTTTTTAGTCAGAATTATGTAAGCTGAACCAATTGAGATGGCAATGGTGTTGGCTATTGTTTGTGCTGTTAATCATCAGTCCTCTTCAATTAGGGCACAAACAAGATGAATTTTTTCCTCACAAATTGATGTGAATGGTCTGCCTCTGCAGGCTTCATCTTCAATATTGTCTTATCCCTTCTTAAAACAAGTTACCCATTTGTAAAGTGCCAATTTCTTTGAGGCATTTTCCCCATACACTTTTTGTAAAGCATCAGTGACTTCACCATTCTTTCACCAAAGCTTCACCATAAACATATGCTTGTTCTTGCTTTAATTGCAGCAGAATTCATGTTGCTCTGATAGGACCTCTTGTCAAACTGAGGCCTTATCCTTCTTAGTGCCTCAAGCAAGATCCTGTTTAGACATGCTATGATGAATTAGTATGAGTTTATTTTGGTACAAAAAGAGTTGGAAATTCATGCATCATTTTTTCATAATACACATTTTCCATGAACTTTTTGAAGTCCCCCTCATAGGTACAATTACTTTGTACCAGTTAAAAATAAAAATTAAAATTAAATGAAATGAAATAACAACAGTTGAATTTGTTTGGGTTAGCATTTCCACTGAATGTATGAGCTATAAATAATTGTGTAATTTAAGTGATTTTACTTGTGAGTTAAATATTCTTATATTTACATTTAAAACTGGCATTGCACAATGTAAAGATGAATGTTATCATACTAATAATGTTTTTAATTTGTACTTAGAATGAAATTGAATACCAATTTTAAAATGCCATGACAACTAGGAAAGAAAGAAAAATGCTTTATATTTTAGTACCTTTAATGGCACTTTTTCTCCTGGTATTTTACACAAGGGGCCCTGCCTATTCATTTTGCCTGGGACCTGCAAATTAGGTAACCTGCTCTTCAGGGCTTTTTGACTTTCATTACAGCACTTTTACTCAGCATGTGCTCATATCACTTTAATAATTTTTCAAAATATATGTGCATGTTTTTAAAAATAAAAATAAAGCTAGACTTTTCTGCTTCTGAGAAAATAGAGCAGATGCACTTTTCCCTATTTCCCCTATAAATTATGACTAAAACTCTGGAATGAATATATACACACACCAAATAAGAAACTCTGAAAAGTGAGGAGAAGAGGGCAGACCCGGTAGGGACTTTAGACCATAGGAATGACACAGTGGTGACATCCCTAGATTTTCTTTTTGCCTCATATTCCCAGACTTGGAGCTTAAGAAGCCGGCAACCCCAGAAATGCCAACTGTTGTCAACACAAATAAAAGTCCCAACAAACCTCTGCTTTCTTTAGCCAAATGATTAATAAATGGGCAGTCTAGAAAAAACAAATCCTCGATGATAACTGCTTTACTGCAGCCAAACACCACAGAAAAATCTATGGCTCCACTCTCCCACACACCAGCAAGGACTGAATGGGGAGCCTCACCACCCCAAACCACTCCCCCTAGGGTTTAGTCAGAGAAGGACAAATAGGGAGATGGAACTTTCATCCCCACCTTAACAAACTCCACCCCCACAGTATCAGAGGAGGCCTTGCGAGTAGTAATAAAACACCCCTACCTCTCGCAGGAGGTGTGCACAGGGGCCCAGTGGTGAGGCAGAATTCCCAATGCCACCCAGTGGTAATGAGGAGTCACCCCCTTAGGTGTCAACAGAAGCGGCATGGGAACCCTGCATTTCTAGACCTATCTGGCAGTAACTGAATGACAACCCCCTCTTTCTTCTGCTGGGACAATGTCAGGAAAAGCCAGCTAAAACTTGCAATTTAAATAAGATGCAGAGTCTCGTAATACCCAAAATGTCTAGATTTCTATTTAAAAAATCACTCATACCAAAAACCAGGAAAATCTCAAACTGAATGAAAAACATAATCCATAGATGCCAATACCAAGAGATGTCAGAATTATCTGCTAAAGGTTTTAGAATAGCCTTTATAAAAATGCTTCAATGAGCAATGATGAACATGTAAAAAATAGAACTTCTCAGTAAATAAATAGAAGATGTGAGGAATAGACAAATTGAAATTTTAGAACTGAAAAAATATAATAACAAACATTTTAAAACTCAATAGATGGGCTCAACAGCAGAACAGAGGGGACAGAGGGGAAAAAAAATCAGTGAACTGGAAGATTGAATAATAAAAATTACCCAGTGGGAATAATAGAGGGAAAATATACCCCCCCACCCCCGCCAAACAAAAATGAACAGAGGCAGGGCACAGCGGCTCACACCTGTAATCCCAGCACTTTGAGAGGCCAAGGCAGGCAGATCACTTGAGGTCAGGGGTTCAAGACCAGCCTGGTCAACATGTTGAAACGCCGTCTGTACTAAAAACACAAAAATTAGTCGGGTCTGGTGGCGCACGCCTGTAATCACAGCTACTCAGGAAGTTTAGGCACCACAGCCGCTTGAACCCGGGAGGCACAGGTTGCTGTGAACTGAAATTGCACCACTGCACTCCAGCCTAGGCAACAGAGTGAGACTCTGTCTCAAAAAAAAAAATTAGCAGAGCTTCCAGGAACCTGTGAGACTATAATAAACTATCTGACATTCATGACATTTATGTCATCAGAGGTTCAAAAGGAGAGGTGAAAGAGGGTTAGGCCAAAAAAGTACTTAAAGAAATAATGGCTGACAACTTCCTAATTTTGGCAAAAACATAAACCTACAGATTCAAGAAGCTGTGAAAACTTCAAACATAATAAACTCCAACAAATCTATACCGAGACACATCATAATCAAATTTCTGAAAGCTAAAAACAAACAAAAAATATTACATGGATAAAACTATTTGACTGACAGCAGATTTCTCATTACAAACCATACAGACCAGAAGGAAGTGCCACAATATTTTTCAAGTGCTGAAAGAAAAGAACTAACAGCCCTAAATCATATATCCAATGACAATGTCATTCAGAAATGAAGAAGAAACCAAGACATTCCCAAATGAAGGTGGTAGGGGAAGGCAAATGTGCCTCGGGAGATCTACTCTAAAAGGATAGCTAAAGAAACTTGTCTGGACTCGATATCATAAAAGAATTCTTGGAGCACCAAGAAGAAAAAAACAACAGGAGTAAAAAATATACTTAAATACAATAGACCTTCCTTCTCCTCTTGAGTTTTCCATAGTTGAAGCAAAAATTATACCACTGTCTAATGTAATTCTCAGTGTAACTGGAGGAAATATTTAAAACAATTATTTTGAAAAGTGGGAAGGTAAAGGGACATAAAGAGAAGAAAAGTTTCAACATTTCGCTCAGACTGGTAAAATGTTGACACCAGTATACTGTTATAAGGTACACATCAGTAATATAATATCTACAGCAATCACTTAAAAAGCTATACAAATAAGTATCCTCAAAAACACTATAGAGAAATAAAAATGGAACTCAAAAAAATGTTAAGTAACCCACAGGAAAGCAGGAAAAAAAACAGAGGAAGAAAAACAAAGAGAAAACAAAAATTAAAATGACAGACTTAAGCCCTAACATATCAATAATTACGTAAAATGTAAACCGTCAGCCGAGTACCATGGCTCACATCTGTAATCACAGCACTTTGGGAGGCTGAGGCGGGTGGATCACGAGATCAGGAGATCGAGACCATCCTGGCTAACACGGTGAAACCCCATCTCTACTAAAACTACAAAAAATTAGTTAGGCATGGTGGCATGCACCTGTAGTCCTAGCTACTCGGGAGGCTGAGGCAGGAGAATCACTTCAACCCAGGATGCGGAGGTTGCAGTTAGCCGAGACTGCACCATTGCACCCCAGCCTGGGTGACAGAGCGACACTCTGCCTCAAAAAAATAAATAAATAAAACATAAATGGTCTAAATACACCAATGAAGAGAGAAAGATTGGCAAAGAGGAATAAATATGCCGACCCAGCTATGTGCTGCCAGAAACTCGCTTCAAATATAATTATATAGTCAGATTGAAAGTAAATGGATGAAAACACATATATCATACATACAAATATCAATCAGAAAAAGGAGTGGCTTTATAATATAAAATAGACCCCAGAGCAAAGAAAATTACCAGAAACTGAAAGAGACATATAGTGATAAAAAAGTCAATCTACCAAAAAGACCTAGCAATCCTAAGTGTACATGCACCAAACAACAGACTTGCAAAATATGTAAAGCAAAAACTGATTGAATTAAAAAGAAGCATAAAGTCCACAATTATAGCTGGAAACTTTAATGCTCCTCTCTCAACAGTTAATAGAAAAACTAGACAGCAAATAAGCAAGAATGTAGAATAACTCAACTGAATATTCACCAAGAAGATGTAATCAACATTTATGGAACACTGCACCCAACAACAGCAAAATACTCTTTTGTTTTCAAATGTTCACAAAACAAGGTAGACCATATCCTGGACCATTAAAAAAAAAAATACTTGAATAGGTTTTAAAGACTCGAAATTATACAGTGTATTTTCCAGCCATGATGGAATCAAACTAGAAATCAATAACATAAAGACAACAGGAAAATCTCCAAACACTTGCAAACTAAACAACATTCTTCTAAACAACCCATGAGTCAAAGAAAAAGTATCAAGGGAAATTAAAATATATATTTAACTAAATTAAAATGAAAATATAATGTCAAATTTTGTGGAAACAACTAAAAAACTGCTGAGAGGAAAATTTATAGCACTAAACACATACATTAGAAAACAGGAAAAGTCTCAAATAATAATCTAAGCACCTACCTGGAGAATCCAGGAAGAAAAACAGCAAAATAAACCCAAAACTATTAAAAGAAAAAAAAATAAAATAAAAGATGTGAGCAGAAATCAATGAAACTAAAAACAGAAAATCAATGAAACAAATATTAACTTATTTGAAAAGATCAAATATGATTGACAAAATTCTAGCAGGACTGACAAAAAGAGAAGACATGAATTATCAATATCAGAAATTAAACAGGGAATATCATCACAGACTCTGCAGACATCAAAAAGATAATAAGGAAATACTATGAACTCTACACATATAAATTTGACAACTTACATGAAATGGGCCAATTCTTTGAAAAACACAAACTACGACCATTTACCCAATCCTGAAAGATTACCATACGATTCCAGTTATAGAATGTTCTTGAAATGACAAAATTGTAGAAATGGAGAACAAATGAGTAGTGGCCATAGATTAAGGAGGGTGTAGGAGAAAAGTGGGCAAAACTGTAAAAGAGCAACAAAAAGGACCCTTGTGGTGCTGGAACTATTCTATACCTCAGCTGTATCAATGTAATTATCCTGGTTGTGTTATTGTAGTACAGCTTTGCAAGATGCTACTATTGGGGAAAACTGAGTAAAGGACACATGAGATTTCTCTGTATTATTTCTTGCAGCTGCATGTGAATCTACAATATCTCAAAATAAAACGTTTAATTTAAAAATAAATAGGCCAGGCGCAGTGGTTCATGCCTGTAATCCCAGCACTTTGGGAGGCTGAGATGGGCGGATCACTTGAGGTCAGGAGTTCAAGACCAGCCTGGCCAACATGGTGAAACCTCATCTCTACTAAAAATACAAAAATTAGCCAGGCGTGGTGGCACACACCTGTAGTCCCAGCTGCTCGGGAGGTTGAGGCAGGAGAATCGCTTGAACCCGGGAGGCAGAGGTTGCAGTGAGCCAAGATTGTGCCACTGCACTCCAGCCTGGGTGACAGAGCAAGAGTCTGTCTCAAAATAAATAAACAAAATAAAATAAATAAAGCCAATTCAAGAATGTAGGTGGGAGAGGTAAAAAGAGGTAAAAGGAAGAATCAATGCCTGGTTTTTGACACATAATTTCAAAAGAAATCAAGAAAGAGTACATAGAGGTGAAGGAACAAGAAATAGAGGTCCACATGCAGAATTTCAAATGACAAAAAATAGCCAACTATTCTTACCAGCAAAAAATTCCAGGAGATTGTGAAACGGGAGGATCCCTTGAGCCCAGGAGTTTGAGGCTGCAGTGAACTGTGATCACACCACTGCACTGCACTACAGTCTGGATGACAGAGCAAGACCCTGTCTCACAAAAAAAAACCCCCAAAAAAAACAAAAAAAAACTTTTATATGTTTGTTATTTAAATTAGGAGGAAGAGTAAAAGTAATATAGGAAGCTAAATTATTTTCTTTTACTACAAAGATTCAAAAGCTAATTTTACGTATAACTGTCTTAACCTATTAGTTAGATTAGACCAGCAATTCCCAAAGAACTAAAACCAGGAAAAAACTAGAAAAGATTGCCTCAATTTTTATTTTCAGTACTTTCAGCAGACTAAGTATTTGAATTGGCTCCCCAGCTTAACAGAATAAGAAAAGCTGTATAACGTTTTTCATCAACTGGAAGATATTTAGGTTGCTATCTAAACAATGAAAAATGAGGACACCAAGATCCAGAGGGGAAGGAAATTCAAAGAGGTGAGCCTGGCATTTGGATCTGATTTTCTCCAGATGCATCAGCCCATTCTGGAAGACAGAAGTGACGGACTGAGAAGCTGAGCATATCTTTTCTTTTGGGGGAGGGGGTTGGTTTTTTTACTGCTTGGTGTTCTCTGAGCTTCTGGAATCTGTGGTGTGCTGTCTGTTGCTAATTTGGGGAAATTGTTGACTATAATTTGTCCAAGTTCTCCCTCCTCTTCTCTTCTCTCCCCTTTCCCTCTCTCTCATCTTTTGGGATTCCAATTACACATATGTTAGCCCACTGATATTATCCTACAGTTCTTAGATGCTTTGTTCTGTTTGTTCACTCTTTTTTTTTCCCTTTGTATTTCAGTTTGAATAATTTCTACTACATTTTCTTCAAGTTTACTGATTCTTCTCTCAGCTATGTTGAGTCTACTGATGAGTCCATCAAAGGCATTCTTCATTTCTGTTACTGTGTTCTCTATTTCTAGCATTTTCATTTGATTTTTCTTATAGTTTCCATCTCTCTTTTGAAATTACCCGTCTGATTATCCATGGAACAAAGTGGATTAATCTCAAAAACATATTGCTACGTGGAAGTAAACCAAACTCGAAATACTACATACTTAATGATTTCATTCACACAACATTCTGGAAAATGCAAAACTACAAAGACAGAAAACATATCAGTAGTTACTAGGTACTAAAGGTGGCAGGAGTGGATTGGCTACAAACAGGAATGAGGGAACTTTGGGGTGACAAAATATTACATATTTTTATTAAACAAATGTATATATTAATAAAAATTTATAGACTGTACACTTAAAATGGTGAAATTTTACTGTATGCAAATCATATGTCAATAAACCTTATTTTGAAAAATATAAAACAAAATGATAGAAATAAAATAAAGCCCTGCCATTACACATACTCCAGAAGAGATAAATTTTTTTAACTGGCCACACTAAGCATTGTGAAGACACAGAACAATGCAAATTCTCTTACACTGTTGGAGAATTGTAGATTCCTGCAAGAACTTTGGGAAATTATTTGACAATATCAGCTAAAATTGAACATATGCACACCCCACAACCCCGCCATTCCCTTACTAGGATTATACCCAAAGTAAAATTCACAAAAATGAATGCCAAGAGACAACTACAAAAATGTTTATAGGCCCTTATTCATCATAGCCAAAAACTGGAAACAGTTGCATATAATTGGTAATTCAATGCACTCTACATTTCTATATACTAGTGTCGTATGCACTTTTCTAAACACATTTTGTGCTTGTTTTATACTTTATAAAACATATTCCATATATAAGTATGCAAAGCCTTTAATGCTCGACCCATGCCCACCTCCACAGCCTAATTTCCTGTCCTAGACAGTCTCATTCAAACAGACCACAGCCTCTCACTCTCCATGCCTTTGCACACTCTGTTCCCATTATCTGGATAGTCTGCTACGTGTCCAACTTTGATACTCTTCCTCTACGTGGCAATCTTCAACTTCACTTCAAAGCCTAAATCAGATATTATCTCATTCCAAAAGCCTTCATTGAACTCCCACTCCATGCAAGCTTCCCACAACAGGGCTGCGTTAGGTACTTCTAATTTAATTCCTCATAACACCGTATGCTTTAGGTCAGAGTTTATCAACCTCATCACTTTTGACATTTTGGGTCAGACAATTATTGATGTGAGGGGCTGTCTTGTGCATTTTTAGGATTTTTTTTTTTTTTTTTTTTTAGCATTCTCACCCTCTACTCACTAGATGCCTGTATTATGCCCCCTCCCCACCGCACATTGTGACAAATGTTCTCTGAGCAGCAAAACCACCTCTGGTTGAGAAGCACTGTTCTGGGGCTTTGGAGGAGCCTTCCCGTGCCTGAGTTCAGAAACAAATGAGATATCAGCCAAAAGTCAGGGAGATGAAAATCGGAACGTTAGTGATAGAGTTGAGTGGAGAATGTGGCTCTACCCTGCCATCCCGGAGACAAACAGTGCAGGACGACCAAGGGCCCCCACACAGGCAGGCCCCTCGCGGGATGGCAGAGAGGAGACTGGGATGCCAATGTCCTGGGAACGGGCTGGCTGAGGGAAGGGAAAGATGGAAGGAGCTGGCCGACTTGCTGGATTTCTCCTTCCAACTCCCCAACCTGACATGAAAAAGATGGAGCAGGGTGAGGAGAGAGGCCAGGGGATTACTCAAGAATCCTTCCAGAGGGAGGAATGACGATAGCCCTAACACCGTGCCTCTGTCACAGCCTTGGGGACATCATAATTCCTGGCCTCTTGTCGGTCTCCTGCATGGAAATGGAGGGTATGGACTATGTCCTGCTCATCCCTGCATCCCCAGGGCTGGCCCAGGGCCTGGCTTGAGCTGGGAGTTCAGTATATGTCCTTTTGTTCTTTTAGTCCCCACCATTGCTGGTATTGCAGTGTGCCTGGGACCCTTAGAGCCCCACAGTATCTCTGGAGAAAGCCACGCTCCCTACAGTGAATCCTGAAGCCGCCCCTCTGCCTTCCGTGTCCCTGGTTCACAGACATTGCTCACCAAGGGAGCCTGATACGTGAAAGAAGCTCAAATGTTCCATCAACAGGGAAGGCGTACGGCAGCAACGGGCACTTCCTCTGCACCACAGCCATCAGACCACAAGGGGGCGATGTCCCCCTTCCAATGCCTCTACAACGGCCATCCCTAAAACCAACTCCTCACCCCAGGACCAGAGCGGACATAGGAGGGAGGTGGACTCCCCACTCCCCTTTCTAAAGGAAGGAGGTGGCCCTGCACTAGGTGATTGCCCTCATGGGCCACAGCTGGGCATCTGGCTGACTCAGGTTCTAGGCTTCTCCTTCCCCCGACCTGTCCCCCTCGAGGTTCTCTCCTATAGAGCTTGGGGCATCCCTAGCCTCTCCAGACCCAGGGAGGTGACCATTCCCGGGTGCTATCCTGGGGGCTCCACCAGCCCTGGGCTGGTCAGGAAGGCCCCATGCTGGCCCTCAGCTTCCCACCCCCACCATCCCCACTTCTAAGTGGTGCTGCTACCTCTCAGGTCCTGCTTCCCTGTGCAGCCTGGATTCCTCCCAATGCAGCCCGGAGACCTTGTCTAGCCTCATCCGCCTCTTGGGTGACTGTCCTAGATTCTCTGTCACTGGATCTTTGGACCAGCCAATGCTGTCAGTTGCCTCACCTGCTGAGGGCGTGGTGAAACAGGTGGTCACTAGGATGTCATGGGCCCTGAGCCTCCTCTCTAAGGCCTGTCCTTGCTACCCCTTCTCTTGTCCCACTCTTCTCTGATCTCACAAGGACTTCTGCCATCTCAGGACCTGGACCCCAGCATGCTCCTGCCCCCACCCCATCTACACTGTTCTGGATAAGCCCAAAGTCTTTGGAAGCAGATAGAGATGGGTTTGAATCCTTATGCAGCACTTATTAACAGAGTTGTTACTTACCTTCTGTGAGGCTTGGTTTTGTAATCTGTGAAATGGGAGTGATCATGGCCACCCTTTTGAGTTTTTTGTAAGTGACATCCTGTGCATCTCATGCAGGGCTCAACGCTATCATAGACAGCCAGTAAATGTTGCTTCCCTCCCACCATTTCACATGAGCACTGGGCTCGGCATTCTACACACAGAATCGTGAATATCCACGTAACTTTGTCAGCTAGTTATTACTGGTCCATTTTATAGACGAAGAAACTGAGGCACCACGAAGTCAAATAATCTGTCCGGGATCACGTAAGTGGGGAACTAGTAAAGCTGACACTTGGGCCCATATTGGATGGACGTGAAGGCAAATCCTGCTCTGCCTGGGCACTCTGCCCCAATGTTCTGCATGCAGGTAAAGGAGAGTGTTTTACTGTCCATGTTTTCTAATAGGCTTCTCAGTGCTTTGATCCTACCTCTGCAGAAGCACCCACCACCGCTCCTTTTAGGGAAAAGAGGCCTATTTACCTTTTAATTTTACTTTCAATCAGTCAGATTCAGTTCCACGTTCATAGAGACTTGGGGTAGTTCAGGGAAATCAAAGCCTGGGTGTCCTTGGAGAAAGGTTGACATTCATGCCCACTCTTTTTTGGGGGGCCATTGACTTCTGAGTCTGGGAAATAAAGATGCCTGCATTTCACGTCCTCTGACCCAGATCCCGGAGGATTGGGAGCAGCTGTTTCCATCTCCACAGGTGCTGGAACCTCCAGGAATGTGGTCACATGGAAGGGGAGGAGCAAGGGTGAGTGGAATAGAACTTCCAGAGGTCAAATCACCCAAAAGGTCCAGTGGAGCTGAACACTGCACTGTCTGCCATAGGAGAGGAACTCACCTGCCCTGCCAAGCAGCAGGCCGGCTGCAGGGGAATGGACAGGTTGGCCTTGCAGACTCAGGGAGCAAGCACCAGGGCATGGGCCATGCAGGGCTGTGAGAGGGCAGCCCAGAGACACCCAGGTCCCAAAGGCCCAAAGAACGGGAAATAGGGGTTTTGAGAGGGGAAGGATCTTGCCTAGGACCCATTGTGACCAGAGCCCCTTCTGCTGAGCCACACCCTGGAGCCATAGGCTCTCTGGCTTCTGCCCCTGCTGACTGCCTGCGTGGTGGTCATTGAGGAAATCTGGGCCAGGTCCAATCCGCCACGAGGGATTGATTGATAATGGGAACAGAGACTGTGGGTCTCCGTCCTGACCGCTCTACTGAAGCTTTTAATAATCAGCCTGCCTCTAAGTGCCTGAAGACTCTCGGCTTCCAGCTGTCTATTAATTGTGCCTCTCAGGCCCTTGGACAGTTGGTTCAGCCTGCTGCCCACTGTGACCGCTTCCAGGAAGGCCAACGAGTGACTGCAGTTCCCAAGATGGCCACTAGAGGGAGCCTTAGCCCGTAACAGCTCTGCCTTAACTGGCGGAGGAGAAGAAAACCAAAGGGTCCCAGAATCCCTGCCCGTCTGGACATCCCAAAGTCCTCCTCCCTTAGCTCTCCCCAGCCCAAGTGTAGGCCCCTCCTGTTTTCAGAAGTTCTTGAAAAGGGAGGTCTCCATCCTCCCCTGAGAACCACTGGCAGCAGCTCCAGCCAAAACCCTGCCTACCGGTGCCTCAGCGGCGTGGGGCCTGGGGGGAGGCTGCCTGGGAGACAGAAGGCAGATGAGATGGGACACGGAGGGACAGAGAGGAGTGAAGGAAGAGGGCAGATGCAGACAGGAGGGGCTGGAGGGGAGGAGGCGCTGAAAAGGGAGACAGGGGAAGAGTGGAAACAGGAGAGAGGAGACCCCAAGGGGGAAACCTTGAATTCAGCCTCCCCCGCCTGCCCTTCCTGCCGGTCCCAAACACCCATCCAGAGGAGGACCCGTCTCCCTCCCGCCAGTGTCGGCTGTGGCTCCAGGCCTGCCCTGTTTACCTGGCCCAGTCACAGTCTCCCAAACACCAGTCCAGGATTTGGGGTTATTAGAGGCTGGGGAGGGTGAGATCCTGGAGCCGGAATCTGAGAAGAGGAAGCGCGGTGAGACGACTGTAACCCAGCACCAGGCACACACACAACGCTGACGCTGCCCTGAATTCCACCCGGCTGCGGCTCTCACCTGATCTCCACCTCTCTTATCTCCGCTTGGGATAGAGTTCAGCTGGTTTTAGTCATCTGAAGGACTGTCATTCACAGAAGCTTCTCCTTCTCCGGCTGACACCTGCTGATACTGCAGCAGGAATGATCCAGGTTAGGTATCAAGCTCTGTCCAAAAGGCTGCCCCTGGAGGGGGCTTCAGCTTTCAGGGACAAATCGCCTTCCTTCCTGCCCTCTGTCCTCCCCATCCTGACGTCTATGGAGGAGAAACCTTGGCAAAAGTGACTAACGGAAGCAAAGAGTAAAGCCCAGGAAAACACGTTGATTGGGGTGGGTGGGGGTCAAGGTCTTCAGAGCTGTCTATACTTGCTGTGTCTCTACTTCCTATTCACTCAGCAGTTCACCAGCTCTACAAATATCGTGAGACTTTCATGAGCCTGACACTGTGCTAAGCCACTTCCTTGGCCTCTTGCCTCCTGGTGATGCTATTGCTCTTTTCTCAAAGGAAAGGACAAGGATGATTCCTTTGTGGTCAAATTCAGTGACCTTCCTCCGGGGCTCACTCAGTTTGATCCTAAGGTGGTGGCTGGACTGTTGACCAACCATTCTTTCCTTCTAGAAACTCTCAGCTCCTTTCCCCATCAAAACAGCACCCCTCCTAGGTCCTCCTCCTTCCTCTCTGAGACCTCTGTCTTCTTCACAGGACCCTCTCCTCCTCTTCTTCCCTTCTCCTTACATAGCAATGTTCCCCTGCTTCCACCCACGACCCTCCTCTGTCTACAATGCCTCTGTGTCAGGATGACTCACAGCCTGCAAATGCACAGCAATTTTCCTTTGTCTCTATTTATTTTGTACATCACACAACCCTCGCTACTGCACTAGCAAGAAACTTTAGGTTGTATCTAATACTTGGAACTTAGATAGCACCAAGGCCTGGAGACAGGCCCGCTTGGTCATCCAGTCCGTTGTCCTCAGGGGTCACCCTGAGATGTCCACCATCTAATCTGGGTGGCCATGTGAGTTAAGCTGCTCTCTCTGTAGTCTCTGGACTCCACACATGGAGCATAGGAAGCTCTGGCCTGGAGCCCCAGGCCTTGTCCTCTGTGCCCAAGATACAGGGGAATGGACAGATTGACCTTGCAGAGGAGTAAGCACGAGGACAGAGCATGCAGAGAGGCAGTCACCTCCCTGGAGATAATGTTGAGAACTCCATGCAGCCACCCACCCCAACCCCAGACCCTTTCCCATTCTCTTTCTCCAGTCCAGGGGGGCATTTGAACTGACCCAACTTGAGTCACGTACTCTTCCCTGGACCAGTCTGCTGTATGACTGGAGGAAGTGGTCATCAAGATATCCCAATACACTGACATGGCCCCTGGCAGCCATCCCTATACATACCCCCCTCTTCCCATGAAAGAGGGGGACTCAAGCTGTGCACCTACCCCCTCCCCATATGGTATCTAATATAACTCTTAAATCCTTCCCTCCAGCACATGTTGGAGTATGAATCAGAAATTTCCAGTTGTTCCCAATACCCACTCTCCTCTCCTCCTTTACTAATACATCCCCAGAAGTATGGCTGTACTCATGGCTGCACAGTATAAAAGTTACATTTCCCAGCAGCTAGTTGAGGCCTTGTGACAGCTTTGGCTATTGTGATCTGAGCAGAAACAATGTATATAATGTAAATGTACCACATCCTTAAAGAGAAGGGCACGCCCTCCCCTTCCTCTTTTCCTGCTTTTCACTGACTAGAATGCAGTTGTAATGGCAGGAGCTGGAGCAACCATCATGGACCACATATTGAGGATGGCAGGGCGATCAAATTGAAGGACCCTGGGGTCCTGAACAATTTCACAGGGGAGAGCTATAATACAAGTAAGACAAAAATAAACGGCCACATTTAAGTGTTTGGTAATTCAAAGCCTTTGTTATAGAAGCTGAACTAATATGCTAACTGATAGAGCTAAAGAGATCTTCAGGGCAGGTGCAGTGGCTCACGTCTATAATCTCAACATTTTGGGAGGCTGAGGCAGCAGGATCACTTGAGCTTGGGAGTTCAAGGCCAGCCTGGGCAACCTAGCAAGACCTAGTCTCCGCTTAAAAAAAAAAAAAGAAAAGAAAAGAAAAGAAAAAATTAGCTGGGCATGGCGACACACACCTATAGTCCCACCTATTCAGGGGACTGAGGTGGGAGGATTTCTTGAGCCCAGGAGGACAGAGCTGCAGTGAGCTATGATTGCACCACTGCACTCCAGCCTGGGCAATGGAGCAAGACCCTGTCTCTATAATAAACAAAAACGAGAGATCTTCAGTCCATTTCTATAGCACTTTCCAGCTATGAGATTTGGGGCAAACTACTTAATCCTTCTAAGCTTTCATTTCCTTAGCTGCCTACCTATTTCCCACAATCATTGTGCAAAATGAATGAAATAGCATTGAATAAAGCACCTAATATAACATTGACATATACTTGGGGTTCAACTGATGTTGAAACTGACAGCCCAGTCATCTTTACAAAATACCAACTAGATCCCCTGCCCCCTCGATTCGGAATCTTTGAACACTCCCACTGCTCTAACTACAAACACCAAACCCTTCCTGTGGCCTACAAAGCCCTGCCTAGCTCACCCAGCCTCTCTAGCCCAACCTTCCCCACCTCCCCCGGCTCCTTTTGCCCACTCTGACCTTGCAGTCATCTCACTGCCTCCACAAACATTGATCGAGGGCCTTTCACAGTCCAGACACTGTGCTGGGACTTCGCACATACACACCCGGAGCCTTGCTCTTGCAGACTTTACGGTCTAGTGAGGGAGAAAGAAAAAAATAAGTTCACATAAATAAATAAGCATAGCTAACATTTATTGAGCACTTACTACCTGCCAAGTGCTGTCTGAGCTGTTTTTACATATATAAATTATCAACTCCTACAATCCTCTGAGTTAGGTGTTACTATGATCACCCCACATTTTACAGATGTGGAAACAGAAGCACAGCAAGGTCAAGCAACTTGCCCAGGGTCACACAGCTAGTGGGCATGGAGCCAGAATTTGAACTTGTGTAGTCTGACACCATAGCCTGTGCATTCAACCATGAGTCTGTTCTGCCTTCAAATTCATGCCAAATTACCACTGTGAAATGTGCTATCAAGGGAGTGTACGTGGGGTTCAGAGGCATGAAGACTCTCCTGCCCCTGGGCCTTGGCATGTGCTGTTCCCTCTGCCTGAAACACCCTTTCTTCCCTCTTTGCCTGACCAACTCCTGTTCACCCTTTGGATTCTGACATTCTGCACATGTCACTTCCTAAGGGACGCCTTCTCTGCTCTCCCCAGACCAGCCAGATCCATTTAGAAACTCTTGCTCCGTAAAGCACTCTTGCTCCCGTGCACGATCACACTGTGATTATATATTTGCTGATTCTTTATAAGTTTTTCCTGATCCCATGAGACCCAGAGTGCCGTGAGACAAACAAGCACATTGTTAGTGCTCAGGGCCAAGTACAGTGCCTGTACACAGTAGGTGCTCAGTATGTATCTTTCAAATCAGTTCATTGATTGGTTGATTGACTTACCCCAAGCTGGGCCTGCTGTCTCCAGAGTGCTAAAGCTCCATCTCTCCTGGTGGTCTCTTGCTGTCCTTGAGGACCCCTGCCCATGCCCCAGTGGCCTTGGCTCCTAATACCCTACACCAGCCAGAGTCCCCTGAGGGAGGGAGAGGTAATGGTTCGGCCAGATCTGATTCTGCAAATGCAAGAGGGGCTGAGGGAGGGCCGGGGCGGGGAGATGACAATCTTCCAGGCACCCCTTGGTTTCCCAGGGCCAGACCTGGGATGGGGGTTTCTCAGGACTGATCTGGGAGTCAGGAAATGGAGCAGAGGTTAAGAGGAGGGGCCCAGAAGATGGACATCCTGTCTTGATGGCCAGAGATGATCTTTCAAACCCCATAAAACCTGGAGCCATGGAGGCGGTTGTACCAGCATCCCACACGCCGTAGTCTGGAGTCCAGAGCCGGCCAGATCGATATCGTGTGAGAGGCTTTCTGCTCCAGCCTTTTCTGCTGCCAAGTGTCCCCAGAGGCCTAAGGAAATGGCGGAGAAGGCAAGAGGCACCAGAAAAGGAAAGGAAGCACATGTTTCTCAGTGTCCCGCAGGGCCAGCAGTAAGCCGAGCACCATGCTAGGTGCTGTGTGGTCATGCAGCCCTCCAGGATAGGTGTGACCCCATATGACAGATAAGGAAACTTGGGCCCAGCCATACCTATCCTCTTGGCTCCATCTGGATGAGGCGGTCTCCTGGCATGTGCCAGCAGCCATACCCAGGACAGAGCCTCGAAAGGGCCTTTTGCAGTCTCTGGGCCCAACATTTCCAGGTACAGGAGCTCACCCCTCCCAAAGCACCCCTTTCCATTTCAAGCATCTCCTCCCACCTCTGGCCTCCCTGTGGCCCTCATCTGTTACATGTGGAGCCCAGAGAATGGTGACTCTTCCAGCGAGGGGGCCATCAAACATCGGAGGCCAGCATCCCATCTCATCCTCCCTGATCCCTGAAGCTCTTCTTCTCCAGGTCGAGCTCTCAGCTCCTTCGGGTGCTCCTTGGGGCCCTGACCCTTTCCCACCACACCCCAGCTTGCCCACATCCACATCCAGTGTGTGCCAGGCACCCCCCCCGCAGCTGATCTGATCTGCAGAGCTCATGGAGACATTCTCTCCCCTCCTTTGATCCTGCCCTTCTGCCAACCAGTGCAGCAGGGGTCAGCTCACTGTGGGAGAAGCTCCCTGCCCCACTGATGACCCCATGATCCCTGGGACTGACTCATCAGTTAGCTGAACACCAGAATGCTTGGAGAGAAGGCGGTAGGAAAGGAGATGCCTGTGTGGAGACGCAGCATATTCCGAGGGACTAGGTCTCTTGTGTACATGTGTCTGTGTGTGTACGTGTGGGCCTGTATGTCTGCACATCTTGTGTGTGTGCATCTGTGTGTCTCTGTGCACGTGTGTTCATGTGTGTGCATCTGTGTGTGCATGTGTATATGTGTGTCTGCGTGTCTCTGTGTGTCCGTGTGTGTCTGCATGTCTTGTGTGTGTGTATCTGTGTGTTTGTGTGCATGTGTTCATGTGTGTATGCATCTGTGTGTCTGTGTGTGTGCCTGTGTATATATGTGTCTGCATGTCTCTGTGTGTCCATGTGTGTGTCTGCATGTTGTATGTGTGTGCATCTGTGTGTCTGTATGCATGTGTGCTTCTGTGTGTGCATCTGTGTGGATGCATATGTGTTCATGTGTGCATCTGTGTGTCTATGTGTGTGCAACTGTGTGTGCATGCGTATGCACGTGTGTCTGTGTCTCTGTGTGTGCATGTGTGTGTCTGCATGTCTTGTGTGTGTGCATCTGTGTGCCTGTGTGCATCTGTGCGGGCATGTGTATGCACGGGTACCTGTGTGTCTCCGTGCGTGTGTGTGTGTCTGCATGTCTTGTGTGTGTGCATCTGTGTGTATGGGGGGAAGGTGTGTCTTATTCGTATACCTACTGTCAGTGTTTTTAGAATGGGCCATATCCTTCCCATGTTCTGACTGCTTGTAAATTGCTAAGCACTAATAAATAGGCATTTTCACCAACTAACAGGGAAAATTCCAGAAAAACCAGTTTCTTAAAAGAGGAAGGCAGACTTTGATTTCACCACCCCGCCCCCCACCCCAGAAGGTATTGTAAAGCCCGTGGAGCTGAAATGAAGCAGCCTGCAAAGCCTCTTCCAGGTGTCCCCTCCCACCCAGCTGCGCAGGCCCTGGGGGTGAATCCCATGAAGATATGGCCATGGCTCCTCCCCTCTTAGACCGCCCACGGGACGCAGGAGGAGGGACATTTGAGGCCCGGAATTTTTAAAATACCAGTGGGCTCCACTGCAGATGGGAGGGGATGGTATCCTCCCACCCCCAAAAAGCGAGGCAGGGATCTAAGCCAGTCCAGAGGGGACTTCTTCCCACTGTGCCTTCCTCCACGCCTCAGCTCCCCACCCGTCCAAGCACAGGTGCCCATGGGCCTACACACACCCCTGCCCTAGAAGAAGCCAATCTGAGGAGAGGGCTCCTAGCGATTTTCAGCCTGGGTTGCACAGAGTTACCCAAGAGTGATTAAAATTCCCACTGCCCAGGCTGGACCTTAGACTGACCCACTCAGAATCTCTGGGGTGGGGCCCAGGCTTCAGCACTTTCCCGCCGAGCTTGAGACAAGAGAGAGCCTCATAGCCGCCATCCCTCTGCCCCTCCTTGCCCCCGCTGATGTTCCTACCTCTTCCAAGGCTGGACTCTCTTCACACCCTGCACGCCTTGTGCAACCAGAGTTATCCTGCTCATCAGGACCAGGACTGGCCCCTACTGGCCTCGGCCAGCCCCAGGCAGCAGAGATTCCAGAATCTTGTCAATAAGGCAAGCACCCAAGGTGAGGTCTAGGGCTGCTTCTCTCCCATGGAGACCCACACTGGATCCTCATGTTTCAGGTGGTTGAGGCAGAGCCCGGGGCTGAGCATCTCAGCCTGGCCTAGTACCAGCAAGAGATACACATGCAAGCAGCTCAAACTTCAGCACTCACGCAGATTTTCTGGGGATCTGGCTAACATGAAGATTCTTATCTGCAGGCCTGGGGTGAGGCCAAAGGTCCTGTCTTTCCTGTAAGCACCAGGTGATACTGATGCCAATGGTACACGGGCCACACTCTGCATAGAAAATGCAAAGGTGGCTGGGCGCCTTTAATCACACCTGTAATCCCAGGACTTTGGGAGGCTGAGACAGGCGGATCACGTGAGGTCACGAGTTCGAGACCAGCCTGGCCAATATGGTGAAACCTCATCTCTACTAAAAATACAAAAATTAGCCAGGAGTGGTGGTGTGTGCCTGTAATCCCAGCAACTCAGGAGGCTGAAGCTAAAGAATCACTTGAACCTGGGAGGCGGAGGTTGCAGTGAGCTGAGATCGCACCACTGCACTCCAGCCTCCTGGGTGATGGAGTGAGATTCTGTCTCAAAGAAAAAAAAAGAAAAGAAAAAGAAAAAGAAAAAAGAAAGAAAGAAAATGCAAGGTCCTTTGGGTATTCTGTGTGATAATGTGTGTCAGGAGAGCTGCCCTTCTTCACCCAGAGCCCTCCGCTGCAGCCCCGTCCACTTCCTTCTTGAGGTACCAGGAGCACAGCCACCACACTGCTGAGTCCCCTCAAAGGCCAGCTGCATCAGCTCGGCTCACAGGCCATAACTTGTCTCTCTCATCAGACACTCCTCCCCTGTACCAGGCCAACCCCCGAGGTCCCTACATCCCTCCGCAGCTGGACAGTGTCAGGGGACGACCTCCTGACCTCCCCCATCACACACCCAGGAGCCCTGGTCCACTCCCTGGGAAGCCAGCCTACAGCCTAGCCCATAACCCCGTATCTGACCAGTGACATCAGTTTGGTTTCCCGCTTGTCCATGGCTCATCGGAGTGTGTCTCTCCCCTCAGAAGCCAGCACCGAGAGCGGAGAAAGAGGCAAGAGCTAGGAAGAGCCTGGCTGAGAAGTCAGCTCACCTGGGTTCGTAGCCTGGCTGGGCCACTTACCCCGGCTCTGTGATTTTGAGCAAGTGTCTTCACCTCTTTGAACTGCAGTTTCTTCATCTGTGAAATGAGGACAAGGATGACCCTTACCTCTCAGGTGCACGTGCGTGAGAAATGATACCCAAGTGCTTAGCACAGGCTCTGGCACTTAGCAGGTGTTGGCTGAATGCCAGCCTTCACCAGTGGTGATGCCGAGTACCAGCTCTTCCAGCTAGAAACTGTGTGACCTCTCAGTGCATCAGTTTCCTTATATGTCTCTGTGTATAACAGTGCCTACTTCACGGTTTTGTTGGGATGTTAGATATCAGCATGACGTCATCAGCATGACGATATCTAACAGATAGCAGGGTGCAAGACATGTTCAGTCTCCACCTTGGACAGGGTCTGAGTTTCCTGTGTCTTGTATCCCTCATAGCAACAGGTTTCAAAGTATGATCCAGGGACCCCGGGGGTCCCTGAGACCCTTTCAGGAGTGCTGAGGTCAAAACCATTTTCATAATGCTATTAAGCCATTATTTGACTTTTTTGCTCATTTTCCCACAAGTATACAGTGTTTTCCAGAGGCCCATGATGGGTGATATTGCAACAGATTGTATGCAGAAACTGATATAAGAATCTGGCTGTCTCCTGGTAAGCCCGACACGAATAGGCCTTTACAAAATGCAAAGCACATGGTGGCTCATGCCTGTTATCCCAGCACTTTGGGAGGCCAAGGAGAGAGGATTGTTTGAGCCCAGGAGTTCGAGACCGGCCTGAGCAGCATAGTGAAACCTCTTTTGTACAAAAAAAAATATTAAAAAATTAGCCAGGTATGGTGGCACACACCTGTGGTCCCAGCTCCTTGGGGGCTGAGGTGGGAGGATCACTTAAACCTAGGAAGTTCCCTAGTCATAGCGAGCGCGAGCTATGATTGTGCCACTACAGTCCAGCCTGGGCAACAGAGCAAGACTCTGTCTCAAAAATAATAATAATAATGCAAAGCAAAGTCACCCTTCTCACCCAGTGCTTTTGTTTTAGAAAATATTTTTTTTCACAAAAATGCTATCTATATTAACATGTGAAGAATTTATTGCTATGGAAGTGAATTAAGTACTTTTGGTGTTCTCAGTTTTAATTTATACTATGGTAAAAGATCAAAATTTATACTATGGTAAAAGATCAAAAGATATAATCATTCTAAACAAAAGCCCTTTGGGGTCCTGAGTAATTTTAAGAGTGTAAAGGAATCCCAAGACCCAAAAACTTGAGAAGGCCGCCCACAGGAGGACCGTGAGGGCCACTGAGGGCTCAGCACAAACCTGCTCAAATAAGCTGGTCCAAGCCCCCCTCCAGCCACACGGTGAGCTCAGGGGAGAACTTGCGCCATGTCATTGAGTATTTTGGATCTCCCAGAGACTCCTGTGCTGTGCTAGGCGTGCCTCAATAGGTCCCACTCCCAAACTTTCTGAATTCCAAAGAATTCACCCAGGAACCCTGGGCCTGGTACACGAATGAACCACACATTTGCCACTTGATGGGCACCAGCCCTGAGAGATGTTGCCTGACAACCCGTGTTCCCCCTCTCTCTGACAGACCTCACCCCTTCCGGGATCAACCACTTCCCCATTCTCAGTCCCCGTAGTTTCAGGAGGCTCCAGAGGCAGTTGTGTGACCCAGATCCGGATAGAGTGATTGGTTTCGAGTTAATCATATGAGCCAGGCAAGATCCAGATCACAGCCAATGAGCACGTGTCCCAGTTTCTTGCTGAGAACATTGGGAGAAAAGAGCCCTCTTCTCCTAGGGCTATCGAGCTGGTGGGATGGAAGCCCAGAGTATCTGGGGGCACTGCCACTCAGATACAGCTTGCCTGAAAGTTAAGCCAACTCAGACCCAAGTGATGGGGACGAATTCCTGATTCTACCATTTGAGCTCTTAAATGCAGCTAGGCCCGGACTTCTCAGTCACTTGGGCCAAGAAACTTATTTTTTTCTTAAACAAGTTTGAGTTGAGTTTCTCTTCCAGCTGAAAGAGTCTGAATGAATAAACGCATGGAACCAGAACCACAATGCGGATGGTGGGGAAGCCGCTGGGAGGATTTGAGCTGTCCACCAGAGGCATTGCTGAAGCCCACCTGGATCTCTGGAGAGGCCCCTTTTTGCCCACCAGAGACGTGGCAGACCCCTGTCCAAACAACACAGATAGATAACGGCACAGAGCTTTCTTCAACTTTATCATTTATAAAGCCATACAATGCATCGCAAAGAAACAAAGCAGCTGTACAGGAGTGGGGACGCGTCAGTGTACAATACATTCATGTCCAGGATAAGGAGCATACACCAGGATTTATACACGGTGGCAGCGGCTATAGGCACGATGATACAAAATATAAGTATATTTCCATCTATATAAATACACAGCTGGGGTGGGGGAGGATGCTGGATGATCTTGTTTCTCTCGCAGAGGGCCTGGGAGGCAGGGAGGGTGGTGGGAAGGGATTTCTTACATTTGTTCTGAATGACGGGTCTGAAGGGAGGAGAGAAATGGGGAAACGCAGCCTGCACACACTGATGTGCTCTCACACACACGCACAAACCAAACACAGACACAGGAGAGTTGCAAACGGCTTAACACTGACTGGAAAACAAGCTTGGGACATCCCTCTACAGTAACTCCACTGCTGGCAAGAGCCCAGGCGTGGGATATTGAACAGAGGTCCTCCAACATTTTGGACATTTGAGGACAGAAGGGCCAAGAGGGACGAGGCCCCCACCCTGCCCCTCTGGGTGGCCCACTCCTCACCTGGGCCATCGCTGAGACTCCACCAACTGGTTGCCCTACAGGCCTCACCTCCCGATTCCCCTCACTGCTGGGCAACATTGAACTTGAAGTTCCATTGCCCAGCACCTCCAACCCCTACCCCCAAGTTCCCTAAAGAGATGAGCAAAACACACGCACATACATACATCCACACTTGCACATGCACACACACGTCCTGTGTTACCACTGGCCAAGGAAACGCAAGTCTCAGGATTCCAGGGCCTGGACCTGGGGTAAAGGGCTGCTGTGGGACTCCGCCCCCTAACCTCTTGGAGGACCCCGAGTGTGGGGGTAGAATTGGGTGGCTCCCTTGACTCACATGATCTTCCCAGGTCCTAAAACTGGAAGAAAAAAAAAAGTGGGAGAAGATCCAGGAGGCAGGAGTGATGGACAAAAGTGGGAGTGAAACTGAAAAGTGGGAGTGAGACTAGATTTGATCACACTCACCACCCTTCTGTGTTCCCTGGACAGCATGTTCCCCTGGAGCCCCTGCGCAGGCTCATCAGAACAAGGCAGAATCCCCTACTTGCCAACCTCCTGAGAGCCCTTTATAGGGGCATCACGCTTGTCCAGGAGGACTGCCCCTCCTGCTCTCACACAACCACTGGCCCCTCCATCCCTCTCCTGGCCAGTCTCGGAAGACCCAGGGGGCCTCAAAAGCCAGGGGAGAAGGAATCCTGGCCATTGGTGTCCACAGCTTTCAGAGCTACTGGAGGAGAGGCTCAGATGAGGTGGCTCAAAGGCCTTTCCCAAACTTAGAATGTGATGTATCTGTCACTCAAGTGCCTGGCTAAATAAGAGAGCCAGAATACCATGCTAGCAGGCTGATCAAACCGCTCACTTCCTCCCTGTTTTCCTTCTCTGGTCCCCTCTCCATTGTTTTCTCGCCCAATCCTTCCCTCTTGCTCCCCTTGGGAAAGAGCCACATGGAGCTCACTGGGCCCCTCCCCCAGCTGAAAGGACATGACCCTCTTCCCTCCAGACACCCAGCTGGACGGCTGGCGGCAGCACGGGACTGAGCCTGCTGGGGTCTGCGTCGCTGCGATGGCCATGACTCCCCGGCTCTTTCTTGCCCATCTTCTCCCAGACCCTTTCCCATCCCAGCCCATGTTCAAGGCCAGACAGCGCTCTCCTGGCTGACACACAGATTCAACAATAAACAACAGTAAAATAGATTGAGGGAGGGAGAAGACAGAAGAAGATAAACATTTACAAAATAATAATTAGTAAAAGTGCTTTCTTTTAAAGGAAATCTTTGGCAAGAATATACTGCAGTGCGGAGTGGTGTGTGCGTGGAGTGGTGTGTGTGCGTAGGTGTGTGCATGGCTGCACAGCTCCCTGTGACACAGGAGGGCTCTGGTGCAGGGCCCAGAGGTGGGGCCACTGTGGGGACTGGGAAACCCTTCCTCATCATTCACCTTGAAAGGCCACACTCTCAGAAACTGACTCCTTCCGCAGGTATGCTGGGAGGGAGTTACCAGCTTTCTGGCATCAATGGGTCCTCCCGCAGGGGCACACACAGCTCAGGCTGGAATGGAGGGGCTGGTCATGCATGCAAGGTGGGCTGCGGTGGGTGGTGAGGAAGAGGAAAGCGACTATGAAAGCTGACCCTAGACTCAGTCCCGGGCACCAGCCAGGCTGCTTGAAGGGTCTGATACATCGCCCAGCCTCAAGTGTGGACAGAACATCCATGCCAGGAAGAGGCTCCTGGGCTGTCCAGTGGGAGATGAGATATTTACAAAGGAAGGGGATGGGAAATATCTCCTATCTTGGGAGATAACTGGGGTTTGCTAGGGAATGAGGAGAGGGGGAAACCCAGATATTTGGCTTGAATATCTCAGAAGGAAGAGCACTTTGGAGGGACTTCGATCACCAGGCACAAGGTTTCACTCTGGTAAGCAGGGGGTGGCCGGTGGGGCCTCTGCCCCTGCTCTCCACCTTCTGCAGACACCCTCCTTTCCAACTCCCTGAAATAGAAAGTCCACACTGACACAGCTCCTTGGAGGAGAAAAAATACAAAAGGCATACACACCCCTATGTGTGCCACACACACCCATGTCCCCGCATGCTCACACACTTGCTCAGGCCTGCAGAGGCAGGGACAGCTCCCCACACATCCTGGGGGCTGACTGCTGGGCCCCTGGCTTGCTGAAAAGTAACGGGGCCAAAGGGTGGAACATATGCAACCCCTCCCAACACTGAGCCCCACACAGTCTAGGGAAGGCCAAGGCCAGGGCAAGGAGACCCTGGCTGCTCCAAGAACAAAGGCCCCCTACATTTCAGGCTTTACTTACATATGTAAAAAGGGATAGGAATTGGTTTATACCCAGGGAAGGCAATAAAGCAATATGGAAAAACAATAAATACTTCTTGTCAATTTACCTATTCTTTTTTTAACCTTTTCTTACATTTTATTAGCTTACAGATTCTGTCAGTATGTCTCATGTATATATTATATAATATTTATATATCAGTACAATGCCTCTCTCTAGGGGACCCCCATAGGCTTAAGAATGGAGTCCTGGTGACTTTTCCATTCTGGCTTAGAGTCCTTAAATGGTGGTCAGGTGTCTTCCCAACTGTCCAGTGGACCTTAGGCCCTTTGGCCCAAGTGCAAGCCTTCTGCCCTCTGCTGCATGGGCAGTGTGGCTCAGCTGGGGAAACCAAGGCAGAAAGGGTGACAGTGAGGTTTGGCATTGTAGGTAGGCGATACGGTGTACAGGTAGCAGCCCCAGGAGCTCTGCTGAGGTCAGAGGGTGCCTGCAAAAGCCAGACCCTAAAACACTTACAGAGGGGAGGATAAGGACTCCAGGTTTCTCCCCTGAGCCTCACTGAGCAGGAAGCAGGTTCCCCAGGGTGAATTCCAACACAGGGACCCTGCAGAATAGAACAGGGCTGGGCAGAGCAGGAAGGCGCAATCCCCAGCCCCTGAAAAGGCATCATGCAGGTAAGCAGATCTGAGATAAGGCTGGTCCTGGGGCATGAAACCCAGGAACAGGGCTGAGAGGTGGGAGCTAAGGCAGAGTCCAGGGCCCCAGCAGGAGCACATTGCCTTCCTTGCTGCTGAGCCACAGGCCTTGGGGAAGACACTCCGAGCTCAACAGCTGCCTGTTCTGACAGATCTCTTTGTATGGACACACATATTTCTACCTCCTCAAACCAAAGCTCCAGCCTTCTGGCCAAGGCGGGACAGGGTGATGCCATTGCAGACCCTCCCACTCCTGCTGGGGTCTTTGCAGAGGAGAAGGGTCTGGCGGCACCCAGGGCCACTAGAGTGCAGGTGCAGGCACCAGGAGAGAGCCTCTGCCACCCACAGCTTGGTTGTTTGTCCCTCCCCTGCTGGCCTGCCACCGCCAACCCTAATCTTTGGACAATATGCATGTGTGTCTACAAACACATGGGACAAGGACAAGCCGAGCTGTTTATAATTCGAGTGGATAAAGGCTGAACTAGATCAATGTGTGAGGATGTGGGTGCAGACACACACTCACACAACAATATAGTAAAGGCACAGCAAAGAGACCTGAGGTGCCTTGGGTCTGAGATACTTTCAAGCGAACAAGTTCTGCCACTTGATGTCCCACGGTGGCTCTGTTTGGTTTGACAATCTACCCTACAGGTGGCCAGAAAAAGATTCTCCCAGCTTGATTTCCCCTTGCAAAGCAGTTGAGTTAAGGAGACAGAGCTTTTCCATCCATCCCCCCGCCAAAATTGTGGATTCCCAAGGAGGTTTGTTCCTTCTCTTTTGAGGACATCCATCTTCTCGGGGTAGGGAGGGGGTATTAGGCGGACCTGGTTAGTTTTGGAGGCTTTGGGTTTTTGCAGTTTCCATCTACCCAGGGGAATCCAAGTTCTTCTCCTCCATCTTTTGCTTTCCCTCTTTCTCTCTCTCTCTTCCCCCTCTCCTCTGCAATTCACTTCCCTCTCCCCACGTTGCACTTTCTTCTCTCCTCCGAAATTGGCCCAAAGTCCTCCTTCTGGGTTCAAGAGTGGTCAGGATTCACGGGTCCCCTCCCCACGCACCCCTTCCCCAAGGCACTGGCCCTGGGCAAGAGGCAGGGTTCATCTCTTTTGGCCGGCGTTCAGCATGACCTTGGAGACGAAGTTGACGATGGCAGAGGCCGGCTGGTTGGGGTCAAGTTCAGCAAAGAGGTGGCAGGCGTTGTCCGTGGTGCTGCCCTGCTTCCGGGCCACAAAGCCGAAGAGCCTGCAGGCAGGAGAGGGCAATGGGCATGAGGGGAGGGCAAATGGAACCCCAGGAGGTAGACAGCAGCCCAGGTAAGCAAGCTGGTCTCAGGCCAGCCTTTCTCCCCCATCCCTCCAGTAAGCCTCAGCATCAGGGACTCGGAGAGGCACAGAAGAGAATCCTCTGTGCACTCTCCTGACTGCAAGCCAAGGCCTGGAAACAGTGTCCCGCCTTGTTTAAGGATGGGCAGAAATCCCCCTTGGAGGGGTGCGAGGGAAGCTGCAGGGGACTGACAAAGCTGGATAGTGAGGGGTGGGGAGGAGACCAAAATAAAATGGGAACATTCCTAGACAGGCCTCTCCCCGCCCATCCCAGCCCTACCCCTACTGACTGTTCTGACACACAACACATATGCCAATCAGGAAAGTGCTGTCTGCCTGCAAAGAGCTGGGCCTCCTCAGACACCACAAGGTCAGGGAGACAAAGGTCAAGTAGTTCACACCCCTTCACACACACACTGATTCTTCCTGGGCTCAAGAACCTTGGAAGCCAGAAAATAAAAAGGGAAGGTGGACCCCACACCCATTCCCCACCCCCACCCGCAGGCCTGGAGTGACCCAGTGTTCTCTTTGCAAAACAGAGTTAAAAATATGAGGGCAGAGAACAGAATGTGAGCTCAGGCCCCCTCCCAGCCAGCATGTTGCTAATTAGAGCGAGATGGGGAAATGAGGACAGCTGGAGATTCCGATGGAAACCCCTTTCCCTACCGCAGGACCATGGCAGCTAAAGTTAGCAAAGGGGGATTCGGCTGTTCGCTGTGTGCCATACACACCACCACACTCATACACACCATCACACACACACCACCACACACACACACCACCACACTCATACACACCATCACACACACACCACCACACACACACCACCACACTCATACACACCATCACACACACACCACCACACACACACACCACCACACTCATACACACTGCCCACATACCACCACACTCATACACACCATCACACACACACCACCACACACATACACCACCACACTCATACACACCATCACACACACACCACCACACACACACACCACCACACTCATACACACCATCACACACACACCACCACACACACACCACCACACTCATACACACCATCACACACACACCACCACACACACACCACCACACTCATACACACTGCCCACATACCACCACACTCATACACACCATCACACACACACCACCACACACATACACCACCACACTCATACACACCATCACACACACACCACCACACACACACCACCACACTCATACACACCATCACACACACACCACCACACACACACACCACCACACTCATACACACCATCACACACACACCACCACACACACACACCACCACACTCATACACAGTGCCCACATACCACCACACTCATACACACCATCACACACATACCACCACACACACACACACCACCACACACATACACACCGCCCACATACTACCACACACACACAGCACACACACACCACACACATACACACCACACACCACCACACACACACCCCACCACACACATACACACCGCCCACATACCACCACACACATACACACCCAACACACACCACCACACACACACACACCATCACACACACCACACACACACCACCACACACACACAGCACACATACACCACACATACACCACCACACACACACCTACCACACACATACACACCACACACATACACACCACCCACATACCACCACACACATACCACCACACACACACCTACCACACACATACCACCCACATACCACCATACACATACACATCCCACACACACCACCACATACACACCATCACACACACCACCACACACACACCTACCACACACATACCACCCACATACCACCATACACATACACATCCCACACACACCACCACATACACACACACCATCATACACACCACCACACACACACCTACCACACACATACCACCCACATACCACCACACACATACACACCACACACACACTACCACATACACACACACACACCATCACACACATACCACCACACACACAGCACACACACAGCACACACACACCACCACACACACACACCTACCACACACATACACACCACCACACACATACACACCACCCACATACCACACACACACACAGCACACACACCACACACACCGCCACACACACACTTACCACACACATACACACCACACACACCACCACACACACACACACCACCCACATACCACCACACACATACACACCACACACATACACACCACCATCACACACACAACCATCATACACACCATCACACACATACCACCACACACACACAGCACACACACCACACACACCACTACACACATACCTACCACACACATACACACCACATACACCACCACACACACCACCCACATACCACCACACACACACCACCACACACATACACACCATCACACACACTACACACCACCACACTCATCACACCATCACACACCACATACACACACCACATACATACACACCACCCACATATCACACACACACCACCACACACATACACACCACCTACATAACACCACACACACCTACCACACATATACCACACACACCACCACACACACACCACCACACACACACCACACACATACACACCATCACACACACCACACACCACACACACCACCACACTGACACATCACATACATACCACCCACATACCACCACACACACACCACCACATACACACCACCACACACACCACACACATACCACCACACACATACACACCACCCACATAACACCACACACACCACACACACACTACCACACACATACACACCACCCACATAACACCACACACACCACACACAACCACACACATATACACCATCACACACACCACACACACACCACCACACACATACCACCACATACATACACACCACCCACATACCACCACACAAACCACCACACACATACACACCATCACACCACCACGCACACACACCACACACACAACCACACACATACACACCACCCACATAACACCACACACACTACCACACACATACACACCATCACACACACCACTACACACACCACACACACACCACCACACATACCACCACATACATACACACCACCCACATACCACCACACAAACCACCACACACATACACACCCTCACATCCATACACACCATCACACACACACAACACACATATCACCACACACATATACACCATCACACACATCACATGCACACACCACACACACACCACTGCACACACCACACACACACCACTGCACACACCACACATACCACCACACACACATATACCACACACATACACAAACCATGCATACATACATACACAGGCCACACACATACACAACATATACACACCAAACACCACACACACAAACACAACATATATGCACCACACACACACACACACACACAATCTTGCATTTCCTACAGCTGTGCTCCCCCAGCCTTGTTTCAGGGGCCGGGAGCAACAGGGCTAAAGGCCTGGGGTAATGCCCAGGTGGAGCGGGGAGCTGGGGTCCACAGGGCAGCCCCCAGCATCTGCCTTTCCTGGCTGGCTCGGACCCTGAGAAGGGGTGGGGGTGATCCTGGCAGAGGGAGGGAGCATGCCAGCCCTGGCTGTGGGTGTCTACCAGGATGGAGACCCAGCAACTGCACCTGACGGGAGCACCGAGCCTGCCCTCTCCTGATATTCCTTTCAGCTGTGGCTCCCAGGCTCCCGCAATAGACCAATCCTGTCATCTGCCACAAGGAATAGATCCAGGCAAGAAGCCTCAGCCCCTAAGGGCAGGAGGGAGCCCTTGCAAGATCCCAAGAGCTAACATCTCCTTGAATTTTGCACCTGAGATCCCTGGCTGGCCTCGCCTTGTCCCTGTCATGATTCCCTGTTAGCCCACTGCCCTGCTCAGCCTCTCCCTGTGGCCTCTGTCCCACCCATCAAAGCCTCTTCAGCAGGAGGTTCAACTCAAAACCAGCTCCTGAAGGAGGAAAAGAGGGATTTCCAGGCTTAGGGGCCCCGCTCCCTTCTGTCCCTGACCCTCTCCCCTCGCAGGGCCCTGTGGTGAGTGAGCACAAGCACCTTCAAACACGAAGTTCCAGCCTGCCGCCGAGGCCAGCAGAGACATGGGAGATGCAGGGACTCGCAGCACTGATGATCCTATGAAGCCTGGACAGGGCTGAGCCCCACCATCCCACATGGCGTCTCCTAAGCCGCCATCACTGACCATGTGATAGACTAGTCAGTCCATTCATTCGGACTGAGGCATCCTCATGCTCTTCCAGCCTCTGTTCTCTCATTTCTTCACTCAACAAATATTTACCAGCCTCCCCATGTGCCAGACATGGCCCTTCCCTCCGGGAGCCTGCAGTCTGGTAGCCATGAGGCCCCTCCCCTGAAATAGTCCCTCCTACTCCCATTCTCATTTTGACCTGTCCAAATTGAACCTGTCTTTGAAGACCCATCCTTAAATATCTGCTCTTACCACCTCTCTGAGGTGCTAATGTGTTCTCTTGCATGAGCTCCCCAGATGGAAGCTGAACTCTCTTGCTGCCTCTCCCTCCCTTGCAACTGACATTTTTTTTTTAACAGTGAACATTTTGTTTTTCTAAAGCAACCTTGTATGAAGTTTGCATGTATAAAGGTGAAAGCAGTATTTTACAGCTCCAAATGCATGACATTTACCTATTATAAAGTCAATCAATGAGGATAATAGGGTTGCTGGAATAATCCTGACAAAGTGAAAAGTGGATGACAGATCATAGTGACAGTCTCATGTCAGCTTCAGACCCCAGGTTATGCCTATATTTTGTTTTGGTTTTGTGACTGTGAGAAAAGCCTAGTTCCTACTGATAGACAACTGCAAAGAACAGCAGAGTTTTCCCTCCCTTCTGAACACCAGGTGCAATCCAAGGATGCTAGGATCCTTGGAACACAGTTTGAAAGTCACAGAAGCATCTTAGTGCTATTTAGACATCTATCTTATCTGCTGGGCCAATGGGCCTCCTGAGGGCAGGGTCAGAGACCCAAGCAGGAGCTGAGTTCCTTGGAGGCCCCTAGGACATGTCCACTGGATGGAGGAATCCACCCAAAGGTCCCAGGCCATCCCCAGAATTCAGACCTTCTGGGCTCCACATTCTGGTAAGGCTGCCTTGCTTGGCCACAAGACTCATAGGAAAGCCCAAAAAAGCAAGAACAAGAATAAAGGCAGCTAGAATTGGGGCAGAAAAGATCATGTAAGCAACCCCTGCCCCACTTCCATTGCTTCCAATGAGACTCTGTTTTCTGTCCACTTCCTGCCATCCCTGCTGCTTCTGACCCTGGGAGAATGAAGGTGGCTAGACCAGAGGCTGGGCCTCTGGCCTGGAGGAAGGACAAGGCAAAAGGCCTGTATGCCTGGTCAAGCTTCGCTTGGAAGCTGAGTGACCTCGGCACAAAGGGTTTTGCTGCTCTTTCCCTACCCCTGGCCCTGGTTTCTAAATGTGCCCCATGCTTCCCTCACTGTGTAGTACAAAGGCCAGCCTGCTGGGTGGGGGATAAGAAGTCACACTTACTTAGCAGGGGCACCACCCTCTGTTTTCATCCACCTGTGGAGAGAAAGTGGGCTCAGGGTAAATCACCATACTTTCTCCCTAGAGCCCAGCCCCACACACAGCCAGACCTTCTGGAGGAAGCCAGGGGACCGACCCCCCATTCCCAGGGCACAGGAGCTGCCCAAGCTCACACAGAGATGCATTCAAGGTGGAGAGAACACTGCAGCCTGCCTCCTGAGGGGCTCTCCCCATCGTGGAGAGGAGAGGCAGGTTCAGGGTCAGGGCATGACAGAAGGGGTGGCCATGGGCACTGAGTCCCTAGGAGAGTCCCCATATCTATAGTGGGAAAGACTCAAAAGATACCCAACACGATTATTCACACATGGGCAGATCTTCCAGCTGAATGGAGAATGTACACACATACACATGCACATGCATGCACCCACACAGACGTGTGGGAGGGAAGAGAGCTATGTGGGAGGGAAGGTGTGTACAAGAGACTTACTTTCTTTCCTGTGGATCCAGGTCACAGAAGGTGACAGTATTGAGGGGGTAGTGGCGTCTGAAAAAGAGCCTGCAGCACAGACATCAGATAAACAGAGAATGAGTGCTAACGGGGCTGCTTTTCCCCTCCTTCCACCAGCAGGTCAGGCCACCTTTCCACCATCTGTGGCTATCACAGGTCCACACAACCTCTCTCTTATGAGCAAGATGGCCTGAGCTGCTGACACTGGCAACCTAAGCAATGTACAGAGACAGATGTGCCATAGAATCATCCCAAATGCCAGGGGCTGGGAAAGGAGGAAACTGGCACTGAGGAATAGGAAATGTGGGGAGGGGTTGGAAGAAGAAGCAAAGAGGCCGGGGACACTGTTAGGAGAGAGTCCAAGTGGATGGGCTCTGCTCCTAGAAAGCAGGTCCTTTTTATCAGTTGTATTTACAGCCATATACGCAATGCTGGCAAATTCTCACAGAAGGATGGATGAATGGGTAGATGGATAGATGAATGGAGATATAGATGGATGAAGGGAAAAATGGGTGGTCAGGGATAGATGAGGGATGAATGAATGCAGGGATTAGATGGATAGATGCATGGATGGATGGATGGATGGATGGATGGATGGATGGATGGATGGATGGATGGATGGACGGATGGATGGATGGATGGATGGATGGATGGATAGATGCATGGATGGATGGATGGATGGATGGATGGATGGATGGATGGATGGATGGATGGATGGATGGATGGGTAGATGCATGGATGGATGGATGGATGGATGGATGGATGGACGGATGGATGGATGGATGGATAAGTAGCTGGGTAGATGGGAGGTAGATGCAAGACAGATGGACAGGAGGGTAGATGAGAAGTTGGGTGCAAGGAATTAATCAATTGGTAAATGGGTGGGTACATGGATGAACAGATGGGTCACAGGAAGGAGAACCCCACCCAGGAGCAGGCACAGGAGTCTTACTTTCTCTGGTTGTCAGTCAGAGTGATTCCCTGGGCAGAGACTTTGAAGTGAACGATGGTGGCAGCTGGCGTGGGGTCTGCAGCCAATGTCTCAGATGTGGCTTTGGAAATGGCCTGTGGCCCAGTGAGTGACTCCATGTCCACAGAGTTGACGAAGAGCACATTGCAGGCTGGAAGAAACCAACCCAAGGGGGAGTCATGGGAGCCGGGGTGGGTGAGGACATTAACCCAGATCCATTCTTCAGGGAGAAGGTAGCAGATAAATTTCAGGCTAGCCTTGAGCCAAGGCATCTGCACATAGAAATGTGATCTTCCCGGAGATATTTGGGCCTGGAGAGACCTCCAGCCTGCATCTGCAGGAGGGATCAGGGCAGGAAGGCAGAAAGGAAGGCCTGGGCATGGGTAGTTTCAGGTGACCACTCACCTGCCCCTTGTTTCAGCAGGTCTGCTGTTGAATTGGCAGGGCCAGAGCTATCTTTCGATTCATCTGTGGGGTCTGAGACAAAAATTCAGTAGGAATTAAAACCCTAGAGCTGGAAAGAAGCACAAGTTTGGCTGGGCTGAAGTTGAGCTCTGCAACTCTTTGGCACAAGGGACATTGCTTTTCATACCAGAACATGGCAGTCAGCCCTGAGTTAGGCTCATTCTGAATGTTTGATGATTGCTCTAAGCACCCAGCACACTGGTTGTGAGCTCTGGAGTCCAGCAGAACTGGGCTCAAACCCTCACCCCAGCACTTACTAAGTATCTATAAAACAAAGACGATGATCATGGTACCCATGTCACTTGGTTTTTGAGAGATTCCATGTACAATTTAGCCAGTGCTTAACATAAAGCAAGCCTTCAAGTGAAATTGGCATTGCTGTTATTGTTTTGCATTGATATATCTTTGTGTAGGTCAATAAATCCTCTAATTTCTGTAATTCATTAAACCATTGATCCAGCATAACTCTAATTCCAATGTTAATAAGAATTGAGTGATAGACATATTAGCTTGATTTAACCCACAATGTATGCATTTATCAAAACATCACATTGTACATGGTAGATAATTTTTTTTTTTGAAACAAAATCCTGCTCTGTCACCCAGGCTGGAGTGCAGTGGTGTGATCACAGCTCACTGCAGCCTCAAACTCCCAGTCTTTAGTGGATTCTCCCACATTAGCCACCAGAGTAGCTGGGACTACAGGCATGAGCCACCATGCCTGGCTAATTTTTTTACTCTCCTGTAAAAATGGGGTCTTCTGATCTTGTCCAGGCTGGTCTTGAATGCCTCACTTCAAGCAATCCTTCCACCTCAGCCTCCCAAAGTTCTGAAGTTATAGGCATGAGCCACCATGCCCAGCCAATATTTGCATTTTTAACAAGTCCCCAGGAGATGCTGATGCTGTCGGTCTAGGCCCATACTTCGAAAACGACAGGTTTATACAATCTAAATATTAAACAGTTTTTTAATTGCTGAACTACTATGGTAAATTCCATAGGAATATAATTCAATTCGTGTCTGAATTGTGTCATTGGTTAATAGTGCTATTTAAGTTGTATTTGAACTTATAAGCTAATAATGTTGGTCCATTACCATTAATAGTTCAATGAACTGAACTGGATAAATAGAAATTGTCCAAAAATACTGGAGGTGTTATGTGTGGGCATAGCCCCAGGAGCTCCAAGACAGACTAGAAAAGATCCTAGGGCCACAGCCTAGGAGTGCTTCTGAAGGTCCTATTGTTGAACAGAGAGAGTGGGGAGAAGGCAGCCCAGCTCCCAGTTCTGAGACCTTGCACTGGGGGTGAGGCCAATGACCCTCAGGTGAGCCCTGTGTCTCCGAGGGCTGGGCAATAGAGGCCTGTGCTGGGAGGAGTTCCAGGTGCCCACCTGCCATGCTCCAGGGCTGATGCGCCTCCATGAGAGAAGCTAAACACCCCCTCTCCAGCCCTGCCGTCTCACTCAGATTCTCATCCTGCATGTCCTCATGCTCTTGGAGTCCATTCCAACTTCCCACAATCAAAAGAAGACTTGCTCTTCCCTAACAGCTCAGCGTCCCCTCAGTCAGGGAACACCCTCCCAGCACACAGATTAGAAAATCCAGCGACATCGAGGCACTGCCTTCCCTTTCCTGAGGCTGCTCTCTCCTCTCCATCCAGACCAACCCCCAACACCTCAGTCTGCCTCCCCGCTCTCTTCCCCAGATGCCATCTCATCCTCCAGGACATGTCTCCTATCCCCTACTTCTCCTGTCTCCTGTCATCCCTGGGATGACACGTGGTCTGAAGATTCCATATGAATTTCTTCACACGGAGGGTTTTCCTGAACAATCTGGCAAGTCCATTTATGTATGTTCCTGGAGTCAAGCTTTGTCATAAATTTTTTCTTCTTTTTTAATAGGAAAAAAAGGAGAGTAATTTTGAGTTTCTCCAGATTGGTAAAATGATGTGTGTCCTCCAGCCCTGGCCCATGTCCAGAGTGGCTGGCAGGATCAAGACATGACGGGGGCCAGCTCAAGGGTGTGGGTGGTGAGCCAGGAGTCTCACGTCCCTACCTCGATTTGGAATGACCAGCTTGCAAGGCAGGGCCAATGGAATGATAGAGTGCTGGTAGACCAGGGCAGACAGCGATCCTGCAGGGAAGCAGACAGCATGTCAGGGGCAGCGATACTGGAAGTCAGAGGGGAAACCTCCACCTCCATCCTCATCCCGATACACACGATCTTCCACTTCTTTGTTACTTCTACCTCAACCCACCAACAAAGCTGAAAATTCACACCCTCTTTTTAACAAGATCCAAAAGAGAAGATTCCCAAGGTTCACTCCAGCAGTCATAAAGTTACCTAACAACTTTCCTTTGCAGAAAGTTCCTCCTAACATTGCTCCTAACTCGCCCCACTTACTGGGGCTCCTCTGAGAACAGGGCAGAAGGATCAGAGAATTGTGGGATCCAATCCCAACTCAGTCACATCTCACCTGTTGGTTCTCAGGTAAGTGTAACTTTGATGACTCTCATTTTTTCATGTGTCAATTCCTCCCTATTAGGGAGGATGACCCCTATCAAACAGGATAGTTGTGAGGCCAGACGTGATAGAAGGTGCTGGGACAGTGACATTCACATGGTAGGTGGTCAATTAAGGCAGCTGATTTTACTATTGTTACTCCAGTTATAGTGAGAATAAGTCCCAGCTGGGCAGGACAAATACAGAATGCAGTTTGGCAGAATTAGGAGCCGCACTGCAGAGGGAGACAAGCCTCCATTCATTTTCTCCGCTGATTTCACGACAAGGGTGGCTGGCAGAGCCTGTCAGAAAGAACTTGGAGGAACCCAGGACAGGGCCAAGACTCAGGCCAGACTGTAGAGACGGGGGCAGCAGGGACAGCTCACCGAAGTTTGGCTCATTGGGGCAACCCTTGAGCTTGACTCCTCTGGGGCCGGTCTCTATCAGAAAATGCCTGACCAGCTCATGGGTCATGTCTCCTGGGACAAAGAGAAAGACATGAGGCTCAGTCCCTTCCCATGGCTTCCTCCCACCACCTCCCAAGACTGCTTCAAAACTTCTGCAGTATGCAGGGCCAAGATGGGAGAAATGGCCGAAGAGAGAATGTGACTGGAGCCCCACGGACTGCAGCGCCCTCTGCTGCTCTCCCACCCCGCAGGAAACACATGGCAGGCACCCAATCTCCTGCTTTCCCCATCTTTGACCCCAACCATTGCCAAGCCCAAGACACCCGCTTCCGAAGAGTCTGATGGGAGTTAGGGTCCTGTGCAGCACCCTGGGTCCCTCCAGCACCTCCAGGTTTAGCAACTGTAAAGCTCACCTTGTCCTGAGCCCCGTTCTGGGAGATGAGGTTACCTTTTTTATTCTGCTGCATGATGGTTGGAGGTGGCGAAGACACCTTCATGGCCAGCCCGTAGGCGCCTCGGAAGGAGTGACTGTCACGGATGATGAAGGCCCCGGGCTCCTGGTCCTTGAGGAGTGCGATGGCTGCATGGGGAAGGGACAAGGAGAGGGGAGGAAGCAAGACATTGGTGGCATTAGTTTTACTTAAGTCTCACTGAGCCTACCGACCTTTGTTCTTTCTTAGGTGAGACAACGTTCTTTGAAGTTAGAATTTAACTAGTCCTAAGGGTCTTCCTGTACTCCAGTTGGCAACCTTATTCTGTTGGGTTTTTTGTTTTTGTAAGACCGGGCCTCACTGTCACTCAGCCTGGCATGCAGGCACAATCATGGCTCACTGCAGCCTCGACCTCCTGGGCTCAAGGGATCCTCCCACCTCAGCCTCTCCAGTAGCTGGGACCACAGGCCACTGTTCAGCATGTGCCATTTTGCCTGGCTAATTTTCTTTTTTTTTTTTTTTGTAGATTCAGGATCTCACTATGTTGCCCTGGCTGGTCTTGAACTCCTGGCCCCAAGTGATCCCCCTGCCTTGGCCTCCTGAAATGCTGGGATGACAGGTGTGCGCCACCACACCCAGCTGGCAAACTTCCTCTATAAATGGTCAGAGAGTAAATATTTCACGCTTTGCAGGCCATGCAGCCTCTGCTACAACTACTCCACTCTGCCACTGCAGCAGGACACCAGCACAGAGAGGATGCAAGCCAGCAGGTGTGGGTGTGCCCCAATAAAACTTCATTTACAAAAGCAGGCAGCATCCAGATTTGACCCACGGGTTGCCGTTGCTGACCCCTGTCCCACACCCAGACAGGCTTCCCCTGAGAATCATTCCCACATTCCCAACTTTGTTCTCTCTCTCTGTAAAATGCAAAAACCTCCCACATCAGGCAGACAGAGAGCTACGGTTTCATGTTATCTTGGCAGACCTTTTACTTTGCCCAGGAAAACCAAGGCTTTGCTGTTTTTAAGAACCCTTCCAAGAAGTGTCTACAACCACTGCTTCTGTGTTCCCACACTTCACTGCGGGAAGTGCCTCCTACTGTCTAACTTCAACCCCAGCCCCCTCTGTGATGACCCCCTGCTACAAAGAGGACTGAATTTGCCTCTGTTCCTTGCCCAGGGAAGACACAGGAGGCCTCAGCCAGCTATGACCTCTGATGGACCACAGAGCCCAGCACTCACCCTGCTCCCTGGAGATCTCAGGCTTGTACCAATACTTAGAAGTGTCCTGGACAAACTTCACTTTAGCCCGTGTCTCCGGGCTGTTGTCTAAAGCAGGAGAAGGGAAGAAAGTGTTATGGGTTAAATTGTGTTCGCCCAAAACATACATCAAAGTCTTGACCCCAGTGCTTGTGAATTTGACCTTATTTGGATATAGGGTCTTTGCAGATGTAGACAAATTAAAATGAGGTCACGCAGGATTAGGGTGAGCCTTAATCCAGTATGCCTGTAGGCCTGGTGTCCTTACAAGGAGAGTAGACAGAGATACACACAGGGGAGAGCACCATGGAAGGTGCAGGCAGATACTGAGGTGATGCATCTACATGCCAAGGGACACCAAGGATGCTGGCGGCCACAAGAAACTGGGAGAGAGGTCTGGGACAGATTCTCCCCCAGAACATCAGGAAGGACCTAACATTGCCAACACCTTGATTTTGGACTTCTAGCCTCCAGAACTGTGAGAGAACACATTTCTGTCATTTTTAAGCCACTAAGCACATGGTCCTTTGTTATGGCAGCCCCAGGAAACTGACATCAAAAGCTGATGTCCTCGAACGCACAGTGGAAGGGACCTTCGGCCTCCTCATCCATCCCCTATCCCCTGCACGCCCTCTGGGTGGCTGAGCCACCTCCTGGTGGAGGGCCTGGCACTGCATTCTCGCAGAGCCCACCGAAAGCCTTCCTCCACCCCATGTCCCCCTTTCCCTAGAAGACTGTGACTAAACCCTTCCTGCGGCTTTTCTCCCATGGGCTAAAACGCTTGCTTCTAGAACCTTCCTCCACAGGCTCAGTTTCTCAACTTCAGCACACCCACCATGAAGATGAGGGCAGAAAGATCCATTTCTGCCCCCTGTTCCCCCAGGCCCCTCCTCACTTTCCACAGGGAAAGCCTATGTTCTGCATCACAAAGTACAAAAAAAACTCACTTCTCTTTGGATTAAACAGGTGATAGCTGGCCTAGAATCTAGAGGCCATCTACTGCATGTCGGGCACCCCGCTTCTCAGGCAGACAACACCCCCACACGCACCCATGCCCAGACTCTTTGCAGACCTTGCAAATTTGTCATAGAACATGAGATTCTGGAGGGAGCTCAGACAGGACAGAGTCCAACTGCCTACTTTTACATATAAGGAGAAATTCAGAGACGAGAAGTGACTTGCCCAAGTCACACAGATGGTGGCCTTGGTAAGAGGCCCTAGCAGCCAGTTTAGGACCAGCTAAACTATATCTTCCTGTCTAAGCATCAGGATGTGTGGCCCTCACTCTCAACCTCTTCTTTCAGCTTTTGGCACCAAAGAAAACCAAAAAAAAGGGAGGGGAAATAGAAAGAGATGAGGATTCCACATTTTTCCTCTCCTGTCTTCAGAGACCGAAGCTGGCATGAAAGACACTGTAAAGTTAAGAGAGCAGATCAGGAGACACAAGTTGTGTCTCCAGTGCTTAGTCAATTTCAACCTATGATTTACACTCCCTTATGCTTCTGGGATCTGTCTTCCGGCGATCGTGAGGGGAGAGGTCAGCTCCCTTTTCTGGCAGCTGTGTGCTGAAGAAGGTCTCTGGGTTAGGCAGCTGGGCCGTGCAACTGCTTCAGGCTGCCTTTCTCCGTCCGAAGCCCCAGGCCCCACTGCTGCCATGGCCTGTTTAATGAGCTGTCAGAGGCGGCTGCAGTCCCACATGCCTTCCTGTGTTGACTCCAAAGGCTATTTTAAGCAGGGAAGATGGTGGGAAACAGGAAGTGTCCCAGCTACTAGACGTTTTGCATCCTTCAAGGAGAGGGGCTGGGAACCAGATGTCCCCGGGGGGCGGCAGGAAACAGGGGGTGCAGGGTCATTCTAGGTGTCCTGGCTTGGCAGGCTCAGGGCAGGACCTGAGAGTGATACCGGGAGAATCTAGGCAGCTGGGGCCCATCTGAGGCGGCCCAAAACATTCTAAATCTGCCTCAAACATTCAGGGCCATGGTGCACACAGTCAAGTTAGAGGCTGGCCTTTGTGTTTAGACAATGAGCTATCTAAGTAGAGGCAAAGGTGGCAAGTTCTGGCGATGGGTGAAGAATTCACTGCACAAACCTGCATGGGCTTTGATGAAGTTGGGTCTATGAGGAGTGATGTGGCCACTGCGGGGGTGGCAAAGGTATGGAGATCCAGGTTTGGAAGGCAGGTTTTCAAGGTCATGCTAAATAATGATGACCCCCCAAGATACGGACACATGATAAAGATAACTCCAATGATGCTTGAAGACCATTAGTTTTGGGGTGGCGTGGCCTGGATTGGAAGCCTGGCTCTGCCATTTCTTGACTGTATGATACTAGACAAGTGACAGAGCCTCTAAGCCTCAGTTTGTAAACTGGGGTTAATAATATTAATACCTACTTGACCAAGTGGCCAAGAAGCTTAAATGAGACAGTACTTAGCTCAGAGCCTGGCACACAGCATGTGCCCAGCAAGTGGTAATGGCTATGAGGATGATGATAATCATAACCGTAATACTATTCATCATTATTCTTTTTATCATCCTCATCTGTATCTACATCCTCATCTCAGCATCCACAACCACAGCACACTTATGGGGAGGACACCTCCAACTCTCCTTATACAGATAAACTAAGTCCCAGAAATCAGTGATTCACCCAGGCTCGCCTGCCAAGGGAATGTCAGAACATTCACTGGGACAGATATTTCACTCTTGTACATACTTCATCAGCAGGAGAGGTGAAGATGGAAGTGGAGAGGCTCACCTGGCATGGAGTACTTGGAGAAGTCGGGCAGAGTGTGGGAGAAGGAGACAGTGCTGCCCCCGCTGGGACTGGACATGCCGCTGGCGACAGGCGAAGACACCTTCCCGTTGATGGTGGCATAGTTGGGGAGGCTGCCTGCCCGGTCTCCCACCGACATCCTTCGCTTCTCTGGCAAGGCCGGTGTTGGGCTCCCTTGCCGGAAGGCTGCTGAGTCCGGCGACGGGGAGGTGGCAGGGCTGCTCAGGCCAGGGTAGTAGGCAGGGGAGACAGGGAAGGAGGGCGTGGAAGGAGCCTGGTAGCCAGAGGCACTGCTCTGCCGGGACACTGTGGGTCTCCGATCCTCGGGGGTAGAGTAGCCACCATAGGCCACATGCCGGTCCAAGCAGGGGCTGCCAGGAACCACAGATCCAGACCCTCCCAGGTGACGGCCCAGGCTGGGGCTTCCAGGGCTGGGTATTGCATTGCCATGGAGACCGGAGGCCAGGTTGCCTTGGTGAGTCCCAGGGTGCCGGCCCAGGCTGGGACTTCCCGGGGTGGTGGCCACATTGTTGTGGAGGCCAGAAACCTGGTAGGCCCCTGTTGGGTGCCGACCCAGGCTGGGGCTCCCCGGGGTGGTCGCTGCACTGCTCTGGGGGCTAGAGACCGTGCTACCATGGAAGCCAGTGCCTGGTGGACCCATCACCTGGCGATGGCTCAAACTGGGACTGCTGGGGGCAGCCATGCTGGGGTTGATGGCCCGCCGGCCGAAGCCAGGGCTAGGGGGAGTGTTGGTGCCCACTGTTCTGTGACGCGCCTGAGGGCTCCCAGGCACGGTGTGGACGCCAGCCACACTGAACTGAGCTCGGGCCTGGCTTTCTGGAGATGAGCTGAATTGCTGAAGTGAGTAGTCGGGGCTGCTGTAGCTACTGCCCACAGTCGGGAGAGGAGAAGAGCTCTGGTAGTTTCTCTGGGCAGACGGGCTGGGCTGTCCCAGGCTGCCGGAGCGGAAGCCAGACTCCAACAAAGGCTGGGTGGGCGTCCGGGGACCCTGGTCACTGCTCTCTCCGGATGGGAAACTCCCCACTGAAGTGCTGCAGAGAGATGGAGGGTTGCGATGTCAGCGGACAGAACTGAATGAAGGGTGGATTTACAGCGTGCTCTCTGCCCTCCCCTCCAACCACAAACAACAGGAAGAATGGGCCCACTGGCAGTGCGGCAGAACGTCAGAGTTTTATATGTTACCTTACAGAACCATCAGGGGAAGAAACTGAGGCTCAGGGAGGTTAAGCAGTAGGCTTAGGACCACACTGCTTATAAAAGACCAGGGTTTCAACTTAGCTGTGTCTGATTCCCAAGCCCACGTCTTCCCCACTGCACCATGCTCACTCCTGAGCCACATCAAAGTGAAGAGCCCTCTCCTATCGAAACTGGAGGTGGCTGTCATGATAGAGCCTCCAGCATCACACAGATTCCCAGTGGAGTTTCCTGGCTCCTGTTCCTACTGGGGGTAGCCCTGCCTTGACTCAGTTTCCTCAAGTGTGATGTCATCATCCTCAAACATTGACTGAGAGTGCTAGACTGGGGCTTTCACTCCTGGATGGCTCCAAAAAAGCAAAGACAAGGAATCATAGGGGAAGGCTTCACATCAGGGGATTTCAGGTCATTATAAGGTCTGCTCTCCAGCCACTGGGGATGTGGCCACCAATGGAGAAAGCTGTCTTGTATGGTAATGAGGCTCCTGTCATTAGGAGCATTTAAGCAGAGGCTGACAGACTTACTGGCCTGAATGTTGTAGAAGGAATTTCCTGCATTGGGAGGTTAGATGAGATGAGCTCAGAGGTCACTACCAATTCTGACTCTGAGACAATTCAGTTCAGAGGAGACTATACCTGGGGTAATTGCCACAATCAAAAGTTCCCTTGTACAGTTAAGTCTAGGTCCGCATGGAGTGACATATGAGAGCACAGCAGCACAATGTGATGGCCAGTAAGTTTTTTGTTTGTTGAAGTTTTTCCATGTGGAACATGACAGGGCTGGATTAGCTGACCCTGACTCCTTCTAGACCCAAATTTCTATCCATCTATGGCGAGAGAAACAAAGGTGGACGGGGGCTTTGCATAAACTAGTAGCTGTGGGGAGGTAGCAGGTAGGCTGTGCACCGGGAACTCCCCATGGGGAGGGGTCCTTACTTAGCCAATGGGCCAAAACCTGGAGCTGCAGGCCGGAAGGATCTTGTGGTGGGCTGGCCCTCCCTGGGCCAGGTTGGATAAGCTCACGTTCACGGGGTGATGTGAGGTTTTGGTCGGGAGTGTGTTCTTGGGCCAGGCAAGAGCCAAGGGTAAGGAGACGGTCAGAGGCCAGGCTAGGGCAAAGTCTACTTTGCATCCCAGAAGGCGCCAGAGCAGAAGGTCACCACCTGGTATAATCTAGAATAAACTGGATTCGGAGGAGTGCGAGACAGAGCCAGGCTAAGCAGGGTGAGAGAAGGAGACACTAAAATGGAGTTCTGGAAGGTTAATCCTAGGGGAGAAAGGCTAGCTTCCTGGAAAGGGCCAACACTTCAGCAGGAGGGATTTGAGTGAGAAACAATGAACAGCTTGCTAATGCCAGGGCTCACTGAGCACCAACAACGGTGGTGGCTGGGGCAACTTAGGAAAATCCCCTTTCCTTTAAAACAGGAAATGCAACCCTCTGCTGGAGTCAGGCCTCCTGAGCAACGCAGCCTGCTGCCTGTTAAGAGGCTGGGGAGGGGGAATGCTTGGCTTAGAATCCAGAAGACAGCTGCCTCCGCTCATCTGCTCCCCTAGTCTTCCCATGGTACCCCCGCTTGCAGGGGAGGCTCAGCATTGAGCCAATGTAGACAGTGCAGCAAACTGGACCCACTGGGCCTGGCAGGGGAATTTGCAGGCCCTGTGACATCCCAGGCTAGGGAGGGCAGTGGGCACAGTGAAGAAGGGATGGTCAGGGCAGAGTCTCCCCTCCTGGGGGGCGACACCTCCTGGATCCTCCTCCTTTGCCTGGCACTCGATGCCTCGCCTGAGCTGATCACAACCCTCCTTTCTTATGTTGTCATCCCATCTCTGTGTCCCCTCCACCTTCACCCCCACTGCCCCAGTCAAGCAGCTCCTTGCCGCACCCCTCCACTGAGTCTGTCAGCAGGGACTGTCCACCCAACTCTGGGCTTTCATCTCTGCATGATGCAATCAGAAATATGAACGCCAGTCGTCCATCCACCGAGGCACCCCCTAATGGCAGGCCACATGCCCTCAGCATCACACTCCCACCGTGGCCACAGCCCAGTCCTCTGTCCCTGCTGGGCTGTCCTTCTGGAATGCCCTCTCTCTCTTTCTTCATCTTTCAACATCCCGCTAGTTCCTCTGGACCCTCCACAAATGCCTCCAGCCCTCAGAAATCCTCCCTGCATCCCTAGCCAGAAATAATGGCCCCTTGTTCTGAGCTCCAAGCCCTTTACTCATGTGTGGGCTTTGGGCCCATCTGACTCTCATCGTGTGCAGGGAGGGCGCCATGACGCAGGTCTGGGGCAGAGGACAGAGATGTGGGCTCTGGAACCACACGCTTCCACCTGAATCCGATTTATGCCACTGCTTAGCTGCGGGACCTTGAGCAAGCTACTGCACCTTTATGCCTCAGTTTCCTCGTCTGAAAAGTAGGAACAATAACAGTGCTCACCTCCTAGGATTGCTGTGAGGATTAAATAACTGCATAAAGCACATAGCAAAAGTGCCTGGTACCTAGGATGAGCCCACGATATAAGTCATTACTGTTGGTAGATTTTCAACTTGGAGAAGGACTTTGCCGCATTCACCGTGGTAAGCCTCACTCCTTCCCGCACAGTTTTGGATGGGCGGAATTGAATGAGGCCTGGGAATTATAGGTCACTGGGCTCCCCACAGGATTCAGCACGCAGGACACGTGCCCTCAATGCACCTTGATGAAGTGGTTTGCAAGGTGCCACCATCCGGGTATGATTTCTGCCTGTCCATGCCACAGGCAACCGATCCAGGAGGCCTCACCCATCCCGTCCCAGTCCCAGGCCTGGATTCTCATCCCCCACCCACTGCCCCTTCCCAGCTTACCTGTCAGCACTAAGGATGGGGCTGCTGGTGGAGAGGGGGCTGGGGGAGACAAAGGATCCACCCAGGGTCCCGTTCCTCAGGGGTATCTCGTGGCCATAGGCCTGGGCGGCTGGAGCGCTAAAGCTCTTGGGCTCAGAGTCCTGAGCTCGGGGCCCAGCCACAGCTGTCCGTGCCACAGACTCCACATAGCTCCGGGGCTCTGGAAGGGGCAAGGGGAAAGAGACTCTGAGCACAGATCCACAGGGGTGCAGTGCAAGGCCCACCCAACCTCCCCTGGAACACAGCCTCCCGGACTCCTGCCTGGGAACATAGGAATAGCCCCCAAAGGACAGGAAAGGCTCCTGCCTGCCCAGACCCACCCTGCCCTGCAGTGACCTTTCACCAGGGCCTTGCTCAGAGGAGGGGGCTCTGAAATGGATCCCAGGCTCTGCCTCAGAATATGGTCATCAGAGACTCTTCCCTCCAAGAACTAAGAGTCTGTCCACAGCTGGCACCCTCTTTGGCTGCTCTCTTTCTTCAGTGATCTTGCTCATTGAAGGCCCTTCCAGGTTCTCCTGGTGCCACTAGAGTCTGAGGCCCTACAGCGGGCCCAGAGGTCCATCCCCGCCTTGCCTGTATCCCAGGGAAGTGCCAGAGTTCATGTGAGCTCCACCCCCTACCCAGAATCCAGAAACAGCCTTAGCCACCTAGCAACAGGCCTGCATTGGTGAGACTTGCCCTGTGGGGCTGCTGTGGACTCACCAGCCCCTTCCATGCCGAGACACACCCAGGCCTCTCCGCCTGACACACTCAGCATTCCTCTAGAGACTAGCGTCAGGGAACCCCATTCCCAGGCGGAACTCAACATTCCATCGCCCACCTCGGGCATTCCTGTAGCACCAAGCAGTTTACAGAGGACCTCATTATACACGGCCCTACCTGGTGTTCAAAACGGCCTAAGAGGAGGGGGTGGGGGACACATGCTAGAAAAGGCCACTTTACAGATGAGGATGCTGAGGCCTGGCAAGGGAAATGACTGGGTCCCAGATGGCCCGACTCCCAGACCAGCACCTGCCCGACTCCTCTAGGGCCTCTGAGGCTAGCTCCTAAACGAATTCCATTTGAAAAAGGAAGAAGCAGCAGAACACTTTTATTTACCCCAGGCCATGGTCGGGGAGGGATGTCATTCCTACCACCTCCACACCCCGCCCTGTCCCTGTCTTACCCAGGAGGAACCTGGCCTGAGTACAGAGCCATACTGCCCAAACTAAGTCATCCACTGAAATCAGCCTGAGAAACTGAAGAACCAGAGTCTGTGCAGCCCTCAGGAGGCCAGGCCCCTGCAGCCCCCGCTGGCCAAGACAGTGATGGTAAGAGTTGGAGAAGAGCCCCCTCCTCCAGGTCCCTCATGGGTGACAGGCCTGTGGTCCAGCTGGCTGAAATGCAACCTTCCTCCCCTTAGCCCAAAGAAAACCTTAATTTGGAAGGAGCCTTGTCACCAGGGTGCTAGCGGGGCGTTTCCAGCCTTGCTGCCTAGGGGCACAGCCTCCACGGAGTGGCTTCTGGGGTGGCCCCCAGGTCTGACATCCTACACCCAGGCCAGCGGCCTCTCTGGACACCGGAAAAGAATGGTCCCTCAGCACAGGAGCCTTTACAGAGCAGATCCCAGAGGCTGCAATGGAGTCTGCACACAGCTCCAGCCACAGCCTACCCATCTGCCTTTTGTCCCCACACAGAGCCCCCTCCACCCGACAGCAATGACAGTGGACAAGGCTGGGGTAGTTTGTCTGCAAAGAGACAGGCACGGGTGGTCTATTCTAGGTACCAGGCACAGGGTGATGTAGATCCAGGCACCTCAGCACCCAAAGCTGGAATCCATGTAGGCAGTGCCAGCAAGACCTCCTCGAAAGCCTCCCTCAACCAGCCCAGGCCACCCACTCCCCTCACAGAAGGCCCAGGCCAATTCACACCAAAGGCATGGATTCTGTGCCACCCAAGCATGAGGCTCTGCTGGAACTACGAGACAATGCAGAGATCCCCTGAGCAGGCCCAGTACACTTTTTTGTAAAGACTTAGTAGTAAACATCTTAGGCTGGTGGGTCAGGCTGTCACTGTTGCAACTACACAACTCTGCTCTTGTGGTGTGAGAGCTTACATAGACAATAGGACAGTGAATGGGCATGGCTGGGTCGCAATCAAACTTTTTTTTACCAAAATAGTCAGTGGGCGGGATCTGACCAGCTGCCACGGTATGCTGACCCCTGATCTAACCTGTCTCCTCAGCCCAGAGAGGTGGAGCCATGTGCCCAGGACATATGGATAATTAGTGGCAGTGAACACTAGCACCAGAATCTCCAGACTCACAAGCTGGCTCTGGGTGACCTAGACAGGGCCCATAGGCTCACAGGACACCCAGAGCTGGCTCTATTCAGCACTCCAGCCCATCAGCCAGAGAAGAGCCAACTCCACAGGGTTATTCCTAATGATAAAAAGAGCAAACAGTTATACAGGAAAAGTAGGATTCAGGGGGTGTAAGTACCTTGCCCAGGTCACAGCTGGCAAGGGGCAGAGTCGGCCGAGGAACCCAGGCAGTCTGGCCCCGACCTGCCCTTACCTACTGCACATGCAACCCTCTGCAAGTCGGGGAGCCAATAGTTTCAGTGAGTGCTTCAGTCTCGAGCAACTGGTAATCCAGCTTGGAGAAGAGATCATCAGAGGGAGTCTCACCCACAGCCATGCAAATAACACCCAAGGTCAGAGTCCACTGTCCCCTCCCGTCTCTTGCCACCCTAGGTCACTCTCTGAAAACTCTTCCCAGACCCTTCCAGGCACTCAGCATAGCTTCGCCTGGGTCTCCACGGCTCTCGGAACCCCTTCTCTCCCAGCCAGGGAGACAAAGCCACTCTTTGGCTGCCCGTGGGCTCCCAGAGCCTGCCTAGCTGGTCTGTGTGCCGAGACCTCACACAGCACCTGGCACACAGCAGGCCCTCAATCTGCATGTGCTCCACAAAGTCACAGAAGCACGACACTTACCCTCCAGCCCCATCCAGAGACACATAGTAAGATCTCAGAGGCCACATCCATTTTTCTCACTCCCTAAAGTTCAAGTTGAAACCTATATGAATGATACTGTGAAGGTCTGTGCTCTTCTCCAATCCACTGACATCGCTCCTGATCCGCTCTCTACCCTGATCTGCGTTTCTGGAGGCTGACTTCTAGTTACTATGTCATCCAGACCCTCTTACTCTCTGGCTCAGGACAGCTTTGGCCTTTGGCTAGTAAGGAGGGACTGGCAGGGGATGAGGGAGGGAGACAGAAGAGCAAGGTGCCAGTGGCTACATCCCCTCCCCATCTCCCTCTAGCCACACTCCAGTCAGCGGCCCTGCCCTCCAGCTCCCTCCTGGTTCCTGAAAGCCTGGGATGATGGCTCCCTGCTCCTGATAGGGAGCACTCGGGGTGCTTTACCATCCCTCACTGCTCTGCCCAGACCTTTTAAGAGTCCATCAACTGTCCTAGGTTGTTCCATTGGAATGAACTATCAGTTTCCCGCCATGCCCTTGACCCACACATTAGGTAAGCAATTCCCATTGCCCTATGCCCCACCCCTTTAAGGAAGTACAGGTACCCCTTCTAGCAACTGTAAAACTGAGATAAAGTGGGCCGCACAACTCCATCCTGTAGTCTAAACACAGGCACCTGAGCTGCAGCCTGGAGTCTGCGGGTAAGATGGCATAGAGGGCCCATGGGACAGTGTATTAGAACCCTGAGATGGCTCGATAGGATGGCCAAGTTCTTTAGGCAACAGTCCCATTGGCCCCTTCAGCTCCTAAACTGCAGAACACCAGAGCAGTTCTCAAGACACTGGGAGTCTGAACTTGGGGAACAGGATGGCTCGCCCAGGGAGAAGCAGCTGCATCCATTCCCACCACAATGTTGGAAACAGCCCTTGTGCCTTGGGTGGCCAACCTAGCCAAGGCCACTCAGACCCAGCCCCACCTGGCCCTGCCCTCACCGGGCCCCCACCTCCTTTCTCCTTCCCAGCACATCCTCTTCCTTGGTCAGCTGGTCTGCCCTCCGACTGCCACCCCTACCTGCCCTTCCAGTCCCACACCATGGGGTGGAGATGAACGAAGTCCTTTCATACAATCTCTACTCCTCATGAACCCAGAGCAGGAAGGACCTTTGAGAAGTTATTTGATTTCCTGAGTTCATCTACAGAACTGTTTAAAACCCATCTTCAGGGCTAAACATCAGTTTTCCCAAGTTTTCAGATGCAGATTTCCACATTGAAAATGCTTCCTTTTTCTGTCTATTCCCTGGCTCTTTCTCTCTCTCCCACCCCAGGACAATATACTTCTACTTGCAAGCTCTCCCCTCACCCACCACCCGTGCACTTACTAGAGACTTTCTGGGACTCAGTTTCCTCATCTGCAAAGTGGGAATGAGGATACCCACCTGCCCGGCTAGGATCAGGTGAGAAGAGACAGGAAAGTTCCTCCTAATTCTTTCTTGCCAATCCCAGGCCCGGTGTTCAGAACCACTGCTCCTAGCCGCCCATTCCTGCCTTCCTCCACTCCTCACTCGCACCACCTCTCCTGCTGTTTTCCTCCTTTCCTCCAATCCTGGAGCAGCTGCATCAGAGGCTACAGGGAGTTGGGCAGGGCGGGAGAGGTGGGGACAGGGAGGGTACTTCATGTAGAACATTCCAGGAGCCCAAACCCTGCCAAGTGACTGCTGGCGGTGGAGAGCAGCTGCAGCACAGGGTGACTTGGGCTCCTCCAGTCTGGCACTGTCAGCTCCTCGTCCACACCCTGAAGCGTATTTTCTGTCTCCCCAAAGAGGCTCTTTGCTTGGAGAGAAGGGGCACACCCACTCTAAGTTAGATCAAGACATGTGGGTGAAAGAGGAAGAAGGGAATATGGAAACCCCCAGGTCCCAGATCTAGGAGCTCAAAAGTTAGAATTCCAAACCTTTTAGATTGGGCCACATGCCCCCTCCTCCCAGCCCCCATGCCATCCTATTCCTACCCCGGCTCAGCACTTTTGCCTAATATTGAAATGTCTGTTGGCATCACTCTCCTCACCAGCTGCCTTATGCATCCTTATATTCCCAAAGCCTGGCACACAGTCAGTGCACAAAATATTAAGAATAAATGAAGCAATGAATGAAAGAATGAATGAATGTAAAGTGTTTCGCACAGCGCCCGGGACATAGCAGACATCCCTCAAATTCTTCTTCTCCCCCAGCTGAATAATCCTGCCTCTGGCCATTTTTGCCTCACGGGCATTTTTTTCTGAATTTCCCATCAAAGTATCAGCAGGGAAATCAAGTGGAGCCTCAGAGGGTCAGCAAAGAATGAGCTTTAGTCTGACCAGGGCTATGGCACATGAGTCAGGAAATAAGGAACTGGCTGCCCACAGCTTTGCTCCCTGCCCCTTCCCCACTCCACTCCCCAGACCATGGGCAGCAATTCCAACTCCCACACTGGAATCCCAGGGCACGGTGCCTGCAGGCCTGAGAAGAGCTTTGAAACAGCCACTTGAGGAAGAGACAGGAGACCAATAACTCCAGTCTGGCTACATTACCTCCTAACTGTGACCTTGGGCAGATCCCCCAACACCACCCACGGTGCTGATGTCAGCTGCATATCTGTGACAACAATGGGTGTGGCTGAGTTAACCCCTAAGCACCTTCCCCTCCAAACTCTGTGGCTCTGGCCAGAGCACTTGGGGCCCTGTAAGATGAGAGTCATTCAGGAGGTGCAGTTGGCAGATAGTTCTGTTCTATCGAGGCCCACGCCCCTGAAGTCACCCCAAAGTGAGAGACAATCACCAGGCCCTGCCAGCTTGCTGGATAGTCCACTGGAGAGTGTTTGGGATACCACGGGTCTAAGTCAACCAGCTTCGAGGAGAGCTGAGAGCCTATTGCATGGTCCGGCATCTGAAGCACAGGAACGTTGGCTCTGAGCTCCAGCTAATTCTAGTTTCTCTCTCCCAGCTCCTGCCCTGCCAGGAGCAGCGGTCAGCCTCCAGCTTGGGAGAAAGCCCTTTCCCCAGGCATGAGGCTGCAGGGGAGCGAGGAGGGGCCGTTCTCAGCAGAGGGACGCATGCTGTGGCCCACCTACTCTGTCTCTGGAAGCTGCCCTGTTCTGCAGCCCCCCAAGCAGCCTGATGCTGTTGCCCAAACCCCAGCTGGTTAGGAGAGGGCAAAGTCTTCTGGGAAACTCCAACCATCCTAGCTGGGTGACAGCAGATTTAGAGGGGCACAGGCCATGCCCGCTTAGGGGGTGGAAAATCGAGGTGGTGTGTACAAAGGAAAGTGGGAAATAGGCCTGAGAAAACCAGCCAACCGGCCCAGGGCCCAGGTGGGAAGTCAGAACACCTAACCCGTCAGAACTGGAAGCGATCACAGCACCCACCTTGCCCCATCTTCCTGGTAGAGATGGGGATGCCAGTGCCCAGAACCAGATGCTGGTCTCCCGCCCAGGTTGGCACCCACTTTGTTTCACCTGCTGGTTTGAGTCCTCACTCGAGTTCTGCTCCTAGTGAGTCCAAGGCCTCCCACCTGATTATGCCCCCTCTCTGCTTCCCTGGTGCCCAGTGCAGGGCTCATTTAAATCAGGGGTTCATCTGGGACCCATAGACATGCCAGCTCCTTGAAACTGCTTTTCAGAATTACTTGCATGGGAATCCCAATGCGTTATTGTATACACGGTGAGTCCATAGATTTCCTGAAATACCCAAAGTTGTCTGAGATTCCCGAAAGACAGACCCGGTACTTTCAGTGTTGATAGGAAAGCAGGCAGGGCTTCCAGAGGGCAAATCATGGCTCTAAGATGGGGTCTCTGAACCAGGAGAATTATCCCCCCAGGGGACACTGGCAATGCTGGAGACATTTTCGATTGTCATGACTGAGTGAGAGCTACTGGCATCTAGCAGGTAGAATCCAGGGACACTGCTAATCCTCCCACCGTGCACAGGGCAGCATCCACAACAAAGACTCATTCAGGGCCGGACACAGTGGCTCACGCCTGTAATCCCTGCACTTTGGGAGGCCAAAGTGGGTGGATCACCTGAGGTCAAGAGTTCAAGACCAGCCTGGCCAACATGGTGAAACCCTGTCTCTACTAAAAAATTTTTAAAAATTAAAAAAAATTGCTGGCCGTGGTGGTGCATGCCTGTAATCCCAGCTACTCAGGGGGCTGAAGTGTGAGAATTGCTTGAACCCGGGAGGCAGAGGTTGCAGTGAGCCAAGATTGTGCCGGTGCACTCCAGCCTAGGCAACAAGAGCGAAACTCCATCTCAGAAAAAAAAAAGGAGTCATTCAGGCCAAACTGTCAGTGGTGCCAAGGTGGAGAATCTCTGCCCTGAGAAATGCCTGTGGAGCACGCCCTGGGAAAGGGGATCTGAGTCCCTCCCTGTCTACCCCTGTGAGCGGCTGCACACCAGGCAGGCTGGCGCAAATGGTGCTGGGAGAGGAAGGTGCAAGAGGAGCGTTTGGGTCAGCAAGGTGACATTGCAGGAGCCCCCAGACACTGACTGCGCCTGTGCCTGGCAGCTACAAGCTCCCCCATCAGGACTCAGGAGGTGCCCAGGGTGATATCTCATCACCAAGCGTTGAGGGACAGGAAGGCCATGTACCTGGTCACCTAAGTTCCAGTGAAGAAAGAGAGCTGCCTCCAGCCAGCCTCTTCAAGCCCTGCATGAAAAGCCATTTCCAGACCCAGAGAGCAGGAAGCCACAGCAAATGCCACTTACCTTCTGAGAGCCTGACCACCACCTTCCCCTCATCTTCCTCTGAGGGAAGATGAGAAGAGAGATGGGAGGAAGGAGAGGCAGGAAAGAAGGGCAGGTGGTGAAGATGAGGAAGAGCAAAAAAGGAAAAAGAGAGAAAGATATTAACAGGGATTATTTATTGAGAAAGAGAATCTGTGGAGAAAAGGGAGGTGGGAAAGCTGGGGTGAGGCCAGGGCCAATTTGCGCTGTCCACAGAAGGGCTCCAAGGGGAAGGCCGAGGCCCACCCTGCACAGGACCCCAAGGCTCCAGGGCATAGTTGAGCTCCTGACTCTCAGGAGCCTGAGCCCCTCACAACCCCCGTGCCCAGGGCTCTGTGGGCCGAGTGTCAAGCAGGAGTGTGCTGGCTGGTGAGAGGCAGCCGCTGGCCCCCTTCTACTGACCCCCCGTGGCTCAGTGTCCCTGGCCATGCTGACACTCTGAGTGGGAGGCTGTGCCCAGCTGTGTAGCTTCGTGGGTCACAAATGCATGCCACTGCCCACCTACCTGGCTGGATACATCTTCTGGTAACTAAGGAAAAAAGTAAAGTTGACCCCAGGAGCCTCCACCCAGCCCTAAAACCAGAGCCCAGGGAGCAGCTTTCTGAGTTCAGTGGCCCCACATGGCCACCAAGGGCCCAGGGAGCCCTGTCTCCCTCCACCATAGGAAGGAGAGGAGCTGGGAAATGGGAGGAGGAGGTCAGAGGTGTGAACCTGGGGTGGTGTCTGCTCAGAGGAGCACCTTCTGCCAGACAGGCCCAGGGCCCTGCCCTCTACCGTGCCAACAGGACCGGCTGTTTGACCCCAGGGAGGCCGGGCAACCATCCTCCTTCCTTCCTCAGAGCTTGGGGTGCTCTCCTCAGCAGCAGGGTAAGATGCAGCCAGCATCGGGAATGGGGATGGGGGATGAGCACAGGCCGGAGAGAGTCAGAAGCCCGGAGGTGGCAGGTCTTTGAAAGGCAGGAGAAGACCTGGGCTGGGGGCAAGGGGGTCGAGGAGATGGCAGCCAGTGATGGCCACTGCCAGTCATGGGTTTCTGTGGTAGGGTTCTGTGGGCCTGAAGAGGCAGACCAAGAGACCACTCTGAATGCCAAGTGATGCCTCGTGGATGCCAGGTGAATGCCTGTCATGCCTCGTGGATGCTCAGAGCAGAGCCAGCTGGGCTGCCAGCAGAGGCCCTGGCACAGAGCAGCAGGGGCATGCTTCTCTGACTGTGTGTGAGTGTGTGTGTGTACGTGTGTGTGTACCCATGTGTGCATGTGTGTGCGCCCATGTGCATGTACACAAGGGCCTGAACACCTCGAATGTGTGGCTTCCAGCAGAGATATCCACAACACCAAGGAAACTGAGACCAGGCCTCCAAAGCCCCAAGCTAGAGGAGGATGGAAGTTGTGCCAACTCCACAAGTCAACAGGCAGGAAGGCTGCAAGGAAATCTGTCACCCGCCAACCCTACAGAGAGTCCTCACCCAGGCCTGACGTCAGCAGGGGCACAAAGCCGGCTGCTGACCGGATTCTGAGGCCCGGGTTTCTGTCCAGAACCACAGGAGTCCTCCTCCCCCTGACCCCCCTCCCCATCTTCCCTCTTCCCAACTCACCTCCTGTGGGGTGCAACAGGATGTCTGCTGGGTTGTGGGGTTTCAGGCCCAGAGCAGACAGGGGTGTCTTGGCCAGACCCGGGGGGGACCGCACTGTGCCAGGAAGAAGAGGGGAGACACAGGGAGTGAGAGGTGGGCAGGAAGGCAGACACACCAGGCATGTGAAGGCTGTGGGACCAGAGATGGTGCCGAGGAACCACCCTGAAGCCCAGCGCTTTGGCTCCACTGCCCTTTCCTGTCTGCATTTCTCCACGTTTGAGCAGTTTAAAGGATAGAGGGAAAGATTCAGGAAATGGCAACCTTGTCCTGGCTTTGGCCCCAACCTTGAGAGAACCATTTCCACCCCTAGGCCCTCAGCTTCTCGGTGCGGTCCCTTTACTTTGCAATGGCTTATAACACACATGCAGGCTTCTGCAACTGTCTCTGACATTCTCTATAATAATCTCTCATCCCTCTTCCTCTCCCTACCCAACGTGCGCGTGCGCAGACACACACACACACACACACACACACACACACACACAGTCCATTTAAAACATGCACTTGGATGGATTCAGAAGAGAACAGAAGAAAATTGGGCCTCAGGATGGCACACCCTGTAAAGGACAGAGACAGAAGGAGATAATGGGCCAGGGCTATGCCAACCCTAAGACCTCAGGCCAGCCCTTGGCCAAGTATGTCCCTTGAAAAGCCCAGGAGAGAACTTCTCAATGTGGGGCTCTGTCCCCCTAAACCTCAGTGTCCTGGAAGGAGGAGAAGGCTGCAATCTGTGGCCAAGAGCACCTACTCCCTATGCAAAGCCTGGGCTCCTCCCAGGCCACGCATCTGGGTTACAAGTGTCATGTAACACGCAAGGTCAGAAAGGGCTGCTGGCTTTTTCCCATTAGCCAAGAACCCGGCCAGATTCGGAGCTGATCTGCAGGGTGGCTGTTATGCCCAGTCACGAGATACCTGGGTGGCAGCTGCCATGTCTCCTGACACAGCTCTGAGAAGGAGTTAAAAAATGAACCCTGTGTCTCCTATCAGCGACATTGGGAGCCCACAGAGACCACAGCCCCAAGGACACTCGGCCTGCCGAATGGCCTCAACAGATTAGCCGTGGCCCTCAGATGCCCAGGAACCACCAGCAGCAAAAGCTCCACGACCCTCCCTGCCCCTGCTGCTTTCCCCAAAAGACAGTGAGACCTACAGGAACCTTAGAACAATGAAAAAATACACTCTCTCTCCATGCAAGCAACATACATAACTCATTCGTGCAGGTGAACACCCACATGCACATGCGAACAGGAAGACATCACAGGGGTCCGAATGGGTGGCCCACCCCTGCCCTTCACCCTCACTCTGTCCTTGGATGTCCAAAGGACAAACACAGCATAGGGGACAAATGGGTACAAACATACACCTCCAGTTATGGGATAGGTCTAGGCCTCACGTCTCTGTCTATCCTCCCTCTGTCTTTACATACACACACACACACACACACACACACACACACACATAGATGTACACACACAGATTCTGTTTCTACCACTGCCACACCCCCTCTTCCCTATCATGGTGTCTTGCTCATAGACACCTATCAAACACTTATTAATGTTTGTCAAACCAATGGCGATTGAATGAAATTAATTATGAAATAATACACCTGGCCTCAGAGACAGTCGTTCGTGGAATAATCACGAAGCAGCCCCAGCCCACAGGTATGTGCATGTTTAACCAACTGGTGCAGCGGAGGCACAGGTGGGCCCACGAGGAGGTGAACGAGACGAGAGGACCAGACAGGGCAGGAACTCTCTCTTGGTTCCTCCCTTGTTCACCTCCAGCTCCTGAATTCCTCATTCCCCCGGTTCCTGGGCAAGTGGGCCCTTCTGCTGAGGCAGATGAGTGGGCGACACTAAAGCCAGGCAAGCCTTTTGCTTCCTGAGAGAAAAATTCCACACGTTTCTCTGCCTTCGGTCTTCTCTCCCTAACCCTGTGTGTCTGTGGAACCTCTGACTTCTTCTCGCCAAGGCACCCATGGCTGGCCAAGAGGAGGGAGAGAAGGTGGCAAAACCCAGTTCTAGCACAGCCCAGGTGGCTCCCACCCCAGGCAGGGTGATGCCCTTTCCCTGGCCATTTAGGGCTAACAGTGAATGGAAGCAGATGTCAGCTTGGAAAGTGAAGGCCTGGGAGAGAGGTTCCCCGCGGCCACAAGAGGCTGCAGCGTTGACTCTCGTGTCACCTGCTCTAGGTTCACCCTGTCCAGCACAGCAGCCACAAGCTACACATGGCCGCAGAGCACTTACAGAGTGACTAGAGTGAACGGAGATATGCCATAAGTGTGAAACACACACCGGGTTTTAAAGACTGAGTATGAAAAAGAACACAAAACATCCCATTCTTTTTCACATTGATTATATGTTGAAATGCTAATATTCTAGACTGGGGTTAAATAAAACATAGTAAAATGAATTTCACCAGTTTCTTCTTACATTTTATAAGAGATTGTAAAATAGCTCAATATTTTTATTGACTTATTTGCCTATTGAAAGGATATTTTGGATTTAACAAAAATGTCATTAAAATTAATTTAGCCAGTTTCCTGTTATGTTTTTTAATGTGACTACTAGAGAAATTTTATTATAAATGTGCTCATATTATATTTCCATTGGACAGTACTGCTCAAGGGAGAGCCACAGCTTCCAGGGGCCGCCAATCAGTCACAGCTTCAGCCTCCTCATGCCCAAGATGGCAGCCAACACAAGTTCTGCTGGCACATGGGCCACGTACATTGCCACATTCCTTTCCAGTACAGGACAGCCAGCCCCCAGGGGAATGTACAGCCAGCTCCAGTTCTCCCTCCTCTCGCCACTGCCAGTGGATAGCTTGGGCCAGGCCCAGCCAACCTGATCCCTGAACAGCACCAGTGTCTCCTTCTTGTGCTGACCCAGGCCTCTCCTGAGTACACTGAGTCCCTCGCGGCCTGGTATTAATCCATCACTTCCTTCCCCACAACCACCTCCTCCAGTTCCTCTTCATGTCTCTTCTATAAAAAGGAACACTGCCCCATGCCTCGGCTCATTTGGGTCTTGGCTTTAGGTGGACGTGTCTCTGTCCTTTGGGGATCTGCCTCCCCAGTAAGTGTATAGGGGCTGGGGGCTAAATGCCTCTGCCTGGAGGCCAAGGATGGATAAGCTGGGGGCTGTGTCAGCCTGAGGGTCCTGGGTCCCTCTCTCCTTGGTAGAAGCTAAATAGGTTGCCTGTAATGGAAGAGGTGTCTGGATACAGGCAGAAATGGAGGTCAGAAACAAAGCCAAAGTCAAGTCACAAAGAGTCACGCTAAGATGGTGGGGTCTTTTGAGTGTGGACGGTAACAAGACTCTAAACAAGTAAGAAAACTCTGCAATGTGGGAGCCCAGAGTCCCACGGTCACTCAGTCTGGACCCTAAAACTCGGGCGGCTGCACCCTTAGATGTATGAGCGTGGACGATGGGGAAGACAATGGCCACAAGCAATGGAAGAGAAGGGGCCATGGGGGTGAGGAGCAGCACATTCTGGCCCCACCTGGGGCACTGTCACCTCCAACCCTCAGGCCTGGGGCACTCCCACAGGCAGGGTTGAGCTGAGGGGCTGAAGGGGACACAGGGAAGACAAGCTTCACAGGGAATTCTTACCCCCACTCGGCGGTGGGCTGCTCGGGGAGGTTCCCTCCATCTCCTCGAAGGCCTCCTTGTAGCTGTGCAAATGGGGCTGTGGGATAATACGGGCAGAAAAAGAGGGAAACCATGAGAAGGAGAAGTTTCCCCTTCAGATGACCTGGGGTATGAGGACAGTGAGTTAACCAGCCCCCAAATCCCCTCGTCAGACTGGCTCCTCACTGGTGCTCAGGGCAGGAGACAGGTCCTGCCAGAGGCAGGAGAGAAAAGATATCCACAAGCCCCTTCTATACAGAATGACTCATTAGTCTGGCTTTTATAGGCCAGTACACTCGCTCCCTCAATGTGGCCCGTGGACCACCTACATCTGAATCTTCCAGGGCACACATTTAGAATGCAGATTCCCGGGTCCCATCCAGATCTACTACCCTGGAATCTCTGGAGGAGGATTTGGGAAGCTACAGTTTTAACAAACTCCCTTTTGGTTTACTCATGCTGTAGTTTGAGACTCACTGCCTTCAACTACTGAAATGTCTTAGAAATGCAAACCTTTTGGAATGAAAATTAAAGCTCCTGAGAAAAACCTTATAACTGCAAAGGGTTCAAAAATAATTTTTCCCCTCTCCAGGATCTAGTTTGGAGTTTTGAAATTGTGTTCACCTATATCATGCCCAGGATTCTTACCACCTTATTAAGGTACTCTCTAGGAATCAAAAAGGAAACTTCGATCTCAATATTAATGCAAGAAGTAGGGACTTAAAGCTATTTAAGGAAGGAAATGGGCCCCAGATTCCACACGTCAGAGAAGAGAGTTTGGGTGAGGATGCAGGGGGTACAGATCACTGAGTATACTGACATCAGTGCCAAGTTGCCCATCAGGTTTCTGGAGATTTGAAGTGGGCACCACTACCCTCTGTGGCCCCAAGATACAGCTTAAGGACTCACCTCTTTGGGCCGCCCTCCAGGATTGAGAGCGATGGTAAGAGCCAGCTCGGGGGAGACACACTGGACAGGGGAGCGAACCCCAGGGCTACGAGGGGATGTGGCTTCTGGAGACTGGTTCTCATACTGTCCATCACTGGCCGCCCGCCTCCGCAGAGGGGCTGGGGGCTCTGCAGGCTGCTTCTCCCGAGCCTGCACCCCTGGGAGGAAAGCAGGGTATAGAGGACAATGAGCGTTTTGTGTAAGAAATGATCCATCGGCCTAATCCCTTCAGAGAAGGCAGTGCCTCCTAGCTCAGAGGCCAAGCTGGGGCTGGCCTGCCATCCCCCAGTGTCTTCCCCTCAGCCCTCCTGGGCCCAACTCTGTTCACACCCCAGGTTTTCTCTGCAGGAGAGGGGATCTGCTTAGATTGGCTCAGACTTCACCAGGAATCTCTCCACACAGGGCTGAGACCAAGAACACAAAGGACTGATACAAGAAACAGATGTCAACTACTTCCAACCCCTGGAGGCGGAGGGCCAGAGCTTCCAGACAAGGGAGGGGAGGTGGAGGGAAAAGAGAGTCTCCAAGGCAACTGCATCAACCAACCAGCAACATCAAGCCTGTGGGGAAGAACTCTTGGAAAGAGCTAAATTGCATCATCTTGCAAATGGTGCTCCCAAGGAGAAACAAAGACATGACTAAGCCTTGTTACGAAGTCCCCAGCCTCACTTGGCCTCTGGGATAATTTTGGCTTTCTCTGGGGTTCCCCAATTTCATCCGGTGTACCGCTGAACCTCTTACCAACTCCCCTTATACTGGCCCCTTAGCTCCCCGCCCCAAAGATGGCGGCAGATCCCACCGTGTCCCTCCCAGCTGAAGAGCAGGCAGAGAGAAGTCATGTGCTCCATCTGCTTTTCTGTACTTCCCATCTCAATCCCATTCCACAGGCCTGGGGATGCTGTTAATCTCACCCTCCTTCCTTCCCACTCCCTCTTCCCACAGCTGGGCTGAGGCATGGAATCCATTGCCTCATTGAGCTGGTTCCCAGAATCCTAGAAAACTCACTTCCTGGGTCCCAGAGGCTAAGACCCAGCCTGAAGTGTGGGCTTCTGGTCCTGAATATCTTCTGGGAAGAGATTCCCAGCCCTGCTTTCACCACCGCTAGGACTTACCAAAGGCCCCAGGTCACATGGGTCAGTGCATGTGCACACATGCACACACACTGCCAGCCCCGAGGAATGTGCCAGTACAGCCAAGCAGAAATCACCCTCGTTCAGACAGAAACATCTTCTGCCATCCACAGTGAGGACTGCATGTCCCCAGGCGCGCCTCCCAGCACCCCTAGTCTGGCACAGCCACAAAGGCTGCCACAAACAGCACCACCTGTGAAGACTTCCTACTTGTCATGAACAGCAGGCTGCCAGCTGCCAAGCCTACAGGCAGACACACACTCACACTCACATAGGCAAAGCCGCTCTGAGACACGCCCTCATACTCTCCCATAATCAGGGGCTCCCATAATCGGGGGTGGGGGGTGCGTCGGGAGAGCAGCAGGACCGGCATTTGCACATCAAATGCAGAAGGTACCGAGAGATGCCCTGAGTCTCCGCTTTGGGCTCTTTATTAATCAGGGGCAGCCCTGCTGCCATCTCAGCTAAGAAAATAGCACCCAGGATGGGGACAGTAAACTGGACGCTGACCTCACTCTGCCACTTACAAACTGTTCCACTTAAAGCAAATAAGCCCCGTGCCTTGAAGAGCCCTTATTCACAGAACAGAAAAATAGGAGTCCCATTGGACCCAGCCAGGGGCTGCCAGGAGCATCTACCTGGAGAAAAGAGCAGTGTGGTTTTGGGAAGGGTGGCCAGCTTGCTTCCTGCAGCAACCCCACACTCCCAGGCCTTAGCTCCCCAGAGCCCCCATCCCACTCAGGTCTCCTGGGCAGCTTGGACCAACACTGCCACTGGTTTCATTCCTGGCAAAAACATTAGAGAGAAACAGACATAGCCATTGATTTTCTAACAATAATTGTGACAGAAGAAGCCCATTTGGGAAACGCTCTTGGGGTTTGGAACTGAGTTCAGCCCCAAGGTTAAAAGAAATGCATTAGGGCTGGTCTCAGTTCTGGGCTTCTCTGCCCCCAGCAGCTCTTTCTGGCAGATCCCTCTGCCTTTTCAGGGTGTGGCCAGTTTCCCTGCTGGGGGATCTGACGTTTGCCCTTAAAAAATAGATCTGTTTGCATTTGAGGCACCGAATCTCCTGGAAAAACCAAGAACATTCTACCCAAACTTCCCAAAGCTTTCTCCACATTCAGGGGCCACGGATGCCTGCAGCAGCCTGGGGTGCAGGGGGCACCTGACAACCGTAGAGAATGTGAGATCCTGGCATGAGGCAGTCAGCCATCTGAAGGTGAGCTGCACCTTCCCAATCCTCTCTCCGTCACCTCCAGAATGGCACGTGGGAGCATGTTCTGACCAGAGGCAGGGAAATGGAGGGAATGACCTCCAAAGAGCTAAGGAGCTGCAGGGCAGCACCTCCCTCTACGGAAGGGGGAAGACCCTGCATTCCACTCCCACGGGGCCAGCCCCTCCCCCTGCAGAGCACCAATGGCCCCATGGCACCAATGGCCAGTCAGGGCCACTCACATTCTTTGAATACAGTGTCCCACTGTTGTCCCCCTTGGCAAGCCCAGATCTGCCTGGAGTGTCTGGAGAGACATGTTCCCTCTCTCTTGTCTTGCTCTATGGGAGGGGAGACTGGCGTGGCAGAGGGGAGAGAAGAGAGCCCCATTGTTCCTTAGCCAAGCTGGGGTGTCTGGACACAAGCTGACAGCCAGTGTCAGGGAGAGAACACCCTCTCACGTCCCAGAGGCTGACCGATAATAAAATCAGGCCTGCTCTCCCCACCTCGCTCCCTCGCACCACTACCCTCCACCCCAGGACTTTCTCAGTCTTTGGCCCCATTCTCTCTCTCAGGGCCTCCATCTCCTACACCCACCCAGGCAGAGGCAGGTGCCTTGCACAGACACACATGTGCATGCTTGCATGTGCACACACAAACACACGCACACACACACACACACAGCCTAACAGAAATGGCAGCAGGACACTGGGATGATGGGGGTACATAGTGGGGCCACTGGGTCACCCTCAGAACCTCTAGGGCCAGCTCCTGTCCCAGCAGGAGGCCATGTGGCCAGAGGAAGAAAGGAAGAGAAGCTCCCAGGAAGCTGAGAAGGCTGGGGTGCCCTTATGACAACAAAGTGTCTTTAGGATCCTAACACCCTATGTTCAAGGAGCCCTGGGGGTCCTCTAAGGGCTGCTTCATACATGGGCATCAGGCCTTCCCCACAGCCCTGCCAGGATGAGCAGTTACCCTGGCCCCAGGGTTCCACACAGGCCCCCAGTCCTGAGGAGCACGACACCAGAGCAGCCCCCTTCCCAGGGAGGCGTCACTCTGCTGCCAGGACAGTGCTGTGCTGGACAACAGCTCACTCCAAGGCTCCCCTAGCGTGGGCCGGACTGCTGGAGGCAATCCCTTCATCTGACACACACACACACACACACACACTCACATGCACACTCACACACCCTGCAATTCTGGGAGCTGTAGCCCTGACACAGACCGATACATGTACTTTGGCAAAGCACTGCTGCCCGCCGCCCCTGGATCACGCGGACGAGTACGCTGGTGTCAGGCTTCATGATGTGCCTCCTCTGCACCCCCAAGACTGGCCACTGCCACCCTCAGAGACCCAGCTCTTCTTTCCAGTCTTCCGGTTTCTAAAAGACTGGATTCCTCAGCTCCAGGTGGCAGGGCTGGGTGTCCGACAGCATGCCTGGGGCTCCGGAAGCGAGGGCCACCTGCTGGGCCAGGGCACCAGAAAGCCACACGGCGATCACACTAGCAGCCCTAGGGCAAGCCATGCCAGCTCCCCTTAAGGCAGGCCCACCATCCCAGAACCTGCCCCTACCCAGGCCCTGCTGAACACTGCACTCCCCACCACTGGGCTGAGAGAAGGGCAGAGGGAGAAGAGAGGAGGGAGGGGCGGTTGAAGGGAGCAGTCTGCTAGAGCCATCTCCTGATCATCCCTGGACTGGGAGAAGGAGGGGCCATGGAGGCACCAGATACTGCCATTGGGAATCAACAGTTCCCATCACCCCTAGGCCTTTTCCTGGAGCTGCTCAGGGCCATGGTGTGGGGCAAGCCTGAGCACGGCATCTTCCCTGACCCAGCCTCCAGGGTCAGAAGAGCAGGGGAAGGAAGAGGTGATTCCCTGGCCCGGGCTCAACACCTAAGGGCCTGCGTGTCCCAGAGGTCAGAGGTAGATGTTAGTGGATGGCATCATTCTCAAATGAACTACCGTGACCCCAATGAAGCATCCACGAGGTCCAGGGCATGTCAAACCCCGTGCAAAATACACAACAGGACAGGACTATCGTCTGTCCACTTCTCAGATTGGGAAATTGAGCTCTAAGTAGTTAAGAGACTTGCCCAAAGTCGCAGAGGTGGTCTCAGGCAGGGCCAGGACCCCAACCCAGGGCTTCTGACTCTTAGCCATGGGATCAGAGATTAGGAGTGGGACCAAAGGGGTATGCTGTCCCCAGGATGTGCCATGCTTAAGAGTGGACAGAGCAGCAGGGGCTGGGGCACCACTCTATGTTGTGTCTGGTGGCCCCAAGCAAAGCTCAGCCTGGCTCCTGCTGAGACCTAGCCCTGCAGCCCAGGCAGTCTGGCCAGGGTGGCCGGAGTGCTGAACTGTCCGGAGCCCTCACTGAGCACCCTCATTGCAAAGGCCTGTATCTCCGCAGGGGACTCTGAATGTTAGTCTAGTCATTCCAGACATTGTTCCCAGCAGGCAAGGCTAAGGCTAGCGTGGGGCCCATGTTCATGCAGATGTGAGCTCTGGCTCATGCAGAGAGGAGGGAGAGAGGGCTGGAGAGAGGAGGGATGGAGAAGTAAGTGAGGAGACAGAAGAGAGGATAGTGAGAAATGGGGGAGGAGAAGGAGAAACAGATGGAAACCAGAGAACAACAGAAAAGGGAGAAGAAAAGACAGAGGAGAGAAGGAAGAAGGTGGGGAAGGTTTGGAAGGAATAGCACGTGGAGAAGGAGTGAAAAAGAGAGAAACTGATGCTCAAAAGTGGGCCAAAGAACTGGAAAGGCAGAAGGGGGAAGGAGAGCCACCCACCGGAGAGGGAGGAAGATCGGAGCCGGTGGCGAGGAGGGGGCGGGAAGCTGCCACTGTGTCCGATGCCCTGCAGCTTGGCGTTGTATGCTGCCCACCCCCACCCCAGGGGAGCCAGCAGGAGTGGGAGGCAGGCAGGAAGGGAGGATATGGTGCAAGGCAGGTACCCCACCAACAGCACGGGGAACAGATGAACATGGGAAACACAGAGAATGAAGGGGATGGGGCATTAAACAGGACAAAACAAAACAAAAACAAAGAGAAAATCAAGATTAGTTGGTGTTTTGACTCTGGGATCTGGGCACACACTGGAGGGAGATGGGGAAGGTGTCAGACAGGAAGAGAGGGGGATCCAAGGTCCTGCTTCTCTAAAAGGCAGATGGACCTCCTGCTGGCCAGCACCACAGTGTGTCCCTCTCTTCTAACCCCAGGGTGGAAGCAAAGGTGCCAGCATGGGACCAGGAGACTTCACGTGTCCCTCACCTGCTCCCATAGGCAGCAGGCCTGTCCCTGCACCACCCCTCTTTTCCTGGGCACCTGCCTCTCCCTGGACCCAGGTAACACACCCAGCCTGAGCCCAAGGGTCACCCTCTCTCACACTCTGGCTCCTTACCACAGCCATCTGAGTGATCCTCTTTCCTGGGGAACACTTTGTGCTTTTCTGCTCTGGCCCCCAGCTCCTGGTCATCACCAGAAAAGTCCTTAAGATGAACCTTCTCAGATGCACTAGAAGGACATGCTATGTTATCCTTTCCTTGCCCCTTGTTGACTCCTAACCCACCTTCACACCACAGGGGCCACATGAGTGGTCAACACTGCCCCTGCCCTGGCCCCCAGAGCTTCAGCTATGTTACCTTTCCTCTCCTTCACAAGCTGCTCCATGCCAGTTCCTATGCTGGTTCCCTCTCTTATCTGTAGTCTCGAAACATGGGAGGCTCCAGGACTCCATCCTTGGGACCTCTCCTTACCTGTCCTCAACCCCTCGGTGACATTGCCCAGTGCTATGCTTTACCTGGCATGTATACGTTGACAATTCCCACATCTCTAAGTTCCAGCCTCTCCTCCTTAACCTCTGCAGACATTTCATGGTCATCTCAAACTTAATGTGTCCAAAAATCATGTTTCTAGTGTTCCCCTGAAACCTGCTCTTCGTACATTGTTACCCATCTCAATAAAGAGCAACTCCATTCTGTAGTTGCTCAGGCCCCAAACCTAAGCGTTGTCTCTGACCTTTCTCTTTCTGTCTCATTCCATGTGTAATCTATCAGTAATCTTGTTGGCTCCACCTCCAAAATATGTCCACAATCCAAACTCTTCTCCCCGTTCCATGGCCACTGCCCAGCAGCAGCCACCTAACTGCTCTCCCTCCTTCCATCCTGCCCACCCTGGTCAATTCAGAACAAGTCGGATGATGTCACTCTTGGGCCCAAATCCTTCCTAAGGCTTCTCATGCCATATGGAGTAAAAGCCACCACTCTTTCAATCACCTCGAAGACTCTCTGTAAGCTGTCCCCATTCCCATTTCCTCTCTGAACTTGTGTCCTGCTATGCCTCCCTTGATCACTCTGCTCCAGCCACACCAGGCACACTCCTGCGTCGGGGCCTCTGCACTTGTTGCTCCATGGGGCTCATCTCTCACTGCCCAGTCCTGATCATCTCATGGAAAGTGCAGCCAGCCACCCCCTACCTCTCACTGCTTTATCTCAATGGCACGTATCACCTATCTGACATAACCTATGTATATGTGCTTATTTGTTTAGTATCCATCTCTGCCATAAGGGCAAGGATCTTTATTTGTCCTGTTTGCCACCATTTTCACAAAGCCTAGACTGGCAAGTAGCACACATTAGAAGTTCATGTCGAATGAATGATTGAATGAGCCTTGAACTCATCTCCTATTTTCAGAACAAAATGTGAAAAAAAAAAACCAAGGGTTTTCAATTCAAGCTCCCAAATCTTGACATTAGTATTTCCCTCTATCTTTATCTATCCTTTATTCTAATTTCATGAAGAGGCATCTTACCTCCTGGTTGAGCCTAATTTACCTATGTGGACTCCTAGGCCTATCCCCTCTTACCTCCTTAGAGACCTTATTCTATCAACTTCTTTCTTTCTCTTCTTTTTCTTGTCCTTCCTCCCCACATGTCCAACCTACTCCCCTCCTCTTCTACATACAAACATTCTCATGACTCTTATATTTACAAAAAAGTCCCCAATCTCTCACTATCCTCTTTAGCTACCACTCTCTCCCCTCTTATCACAAAACCACTCAAATGAGTAGTTGGCTTGCTGTCTTCACTCCTTCTCCACTCATCCTCAATCCCCCATAGTCTGGTTTCTGTCACCAACACGCACTAAAAATATGCCTTTGATGTTTTACACAGGGTTGCCTAATTTGCAAGTCCGGTGGATTTTTCTCAGTCCTCCTCATAATCTCTCCAGGCTGACACTGCTAACCTCCTGCCCTTCCTCCGTGAAATCCTTTACTGTCTTGACTTCTGTGATGACATGCTGTCCTGGTCTCCTGCCACCACCCGAGCACTCACTCTCAGCCCCTTTGCAGCCTCTACCTCTCTTCGTGGCCATTCCATCCTAAGTTATTTTCTCTCCAAGCCCTCTGACATTGAGATCTCATATACACCCAAAGCTTTAACCATCACCTTTGTGAGAATGATTCCAAAACCTGCAGCTCTTCCCATTCTTTCAAGCTCAATTCCAAAGTTCAGTTGCCTTCCATACGTCTCTCCCTGGAGGCTCTACTGTCCCCTCGGAGGACTCAACATGTCTAACACCAAGGCTTCATCTTCCACCCAATGTCCTCCTTCTGCCTTCCTGCTTGTTAACAGAACCATCATTCTATTTCTATTCATGGAGCTCAGAATCATTCCTGATGAACCCTCTCCCTCACCCACTCCAGTCAATCAACACATAAGTGCATTGGTTCTACTCCCACAGGATCCATGGCATCATCTCTTCATTTGTGTTCCTATGGTCAGCACCCTAATCCAGCCCCACATCACTTAGGCTATCTAATAATCTCCCAGCATCTCCTGGCTCAAAGTCTCTCCCATGTAGTGTCCTTCCTGCCCAGACCCACCAGACACATCATCCTGAACCTCAGCTCCGGTCATGGCATGTTACCCCTATGAAACCACAGGAATGGCTTCCTACATTGCTGCCAGGTAAGATGCAAGCTCCTTAGTCTGGTATTGAAGACTATCAAGAGACAGACCCCAGGCTACCTATCCTGACCTGTCCCTCACAGAGACTACATGTTCTCAATCTACTTGCCATGCTCCAAACATTTTCTTTGCTCTCCTGTCTTCACTGTGAACCCTCTCTGCCCAGTGATCCCAATTACTTTCAAAATCCTATCCATCTTCCAAGGCTCAATTTAAAAACCACACTTAACACTGCCTCCCCCAGCTCTAGCTGATAGTGATCGCTTCACCTCTCTCTTTCAGAGCTTTCTCCTTACCTCTCTTATTACAAAAGACTATTTTAAAGTTCCAGTTCCTTTTCCCCCTTCTAAACTCTAGACTCCTTAAGGATAAGATCTATATCTGATTTCCAACATGCATTGAAATCTCTACCTCTAGAGACATCTGAGATCAGTCCAGTCACACAATCGGGGCATAAGATAACCCAGTTGGACTCTCCAACTCTGACTCTTATTTCTTTTTCTTGTCTTATTGCACTAGCTAGGACATCCAATACAATGTTATATGTACGTGGTGATAACAGACATCCTTATTTTATCCCTGGCTCTAATAGGAATGCTTCCAGTGCTCCACAGGAAAGTGTGATGCATGCTATAGGCTTCTGGTCCCTACCTTTTATCAAATTAGAAAACTGCCCCTACATTCTCTATGACTTAAACTGGAATAAGACACAAGGGTGATTGGATCAAAGTGCAATAAACCAGGGACATGAGACTGAGGTATGGAGGACAGCCAATGGGGAAAAGGCAGACCTGGAGGAGGAAAGCCAGGAGAAACCAGATCAAGTTCATGGCCATGAAGAGGTTCTCCCATGGATCTGAGCTTCCTAGGTTACTCATGTCAAAGCATATGTTCCAGCTTCTTACAGCAGAGATGTAGAAAGAGCAGAAAGAAGTAGTGCTGAAATCTATCTTCCCTGCCTCCCAGACTGTTCTACACATTGATCTTGTCTGTCTGCCTTCATCTACACAGGTACTGCAGATACCCTGAAAGGCTACTAAGGAAATTACACATGCAGGACCTGCTGACATAAATTCTGTTATAATGACAGGGCTTGAACCAAAGAGGCAACTTCATAGCCCTGGGAACCAAACATAACTGTCCCCTCTATACATTTCATCCCTTCTCCTGAGTCACTCCCAGTTGATGGAGGAAACGGAAACAGGGTTAAGGAATGGGAACATTGTGCCAACAGTATCCTTCCCTCCCTAAGATTTCATGGCAGCCAAAGCCTGAGAGGCTACAGAATATGGAAGTTGACAGTGAAGCCCTCGAAAGCTGGTAGGAGAGAAAGGGCTAAAAGGCAGTCCACTACAAGATGGGCATCCTCCTAGGGCCATTAGGGTTATGGCCTCCTCTTGAGCAAGCTCCAGGAGAGCTACATGGAAGGGTCCTTGTAGGGGAGGAAATGTATTCTGCTCCCCCAGAGAGAAGGCTCCTGGATCCTGCCCCTCATTAGACTAACGTGTCACTAAAATTTAGGCCACCACTCCAACCTCACAAAATATTGGGAGGGGAATTAAATTCCCAGGGAATTCAGCGAGCCCCATCCCTCTCCCCTCAACAAAACCAAGAAGAAAAGGGTCTCTGCTGACAAAGCCAGGGGGGTGTCTTTATCTCAGGGGCCCAGATGCAGGAAGAGGCAGAAGTCAAAGCCCACCTGGACCACCCACGGAGCGTTTCATCCCTAGAGTTAAGAGCTGCTCATCCTGTGTTCCTATGCTCAGGTAAAAGGAATGGTTACTGCTAGTTCAGCTCTCTATGGGAGGTAAGGCTGATTGCCAATTTCTATGGTGTAAATACTCCCACAATGGCCAATTTCAAGCTATTATACCAATAGTGGAGCTGGGGACTCTGCTCTGCTCTGAAGTACAGGAGCAGGGAGCCTGTGCCCCCACACCAGGTCCTGAGCCAGCTGGCCTGCCCCAAGCTGCTTCCCTAAACCCACGGTCCATCTCCAGGGAGGGTGTCTCCTTCCCTCCCTGCAGCTGGCATGGTGACTCAGCTTCCCCTAAATTTAGGAAAAGGGGCGGAGGACAGAGACAGCTGCCCAGGCTCCTCTCCTCCTCGCTGAGCTCCCACCACCCTGTCAGCTGAGGGGCTGGCACAAAGTCCACCCAAACCCAGAGTCTCTGGTCCACCCCTGTCTGGGCTTCACCTCCAGAATAAAGTCACCCAACAGGTCTTCCTGCCAAGTTCAGCCACCCTTGTGGAATGGGCATAGGCTTAGACCTATGGGAAGGGAACCTCACAGCTGTCCCTCCCAACATGGCCCTGGACATGCTGCCATTTCTTGCCTTTGTCTCCCCAAAAGCTCTTCTGAGTGTCCCACTTTCCTCTCTCCCAAAAGAAAGGCCCACTCTCCAACAGGAAAAGGAGCTTTTTCTCTCGGTGCCTGCTTCCCATACAGGGCTGGTTCTCAGCAAAGACCAACAGGAAAACTGACTCGGAAGGGGAACCTTGGCCTCCCCTCAAAGACAATATCCTGAGAGGCCCCAGCAGATAGAGCCTAAGGGCCTGAGGATACCCTCTCAGCTCTTTTGTGGCCTCTGGGAGTGGGGCCTAAGGGGGAATTTGAGTCTATAAAGACCTCCCTCCAGCCTTCTCCACATCTCCCCCAAGGAACTGAAGTCTGAGGACAGACAGCATGACAGGCAATTGCAGAGTCTCCTCTCTGTCTAGAAAGTCTGTACTCCAACCCCAAAGTCACCACCTCCTGGAAGCTTTCCCTGACTGCCCTAGGTGGTAAGCTTTGCTTTCCCAGGCTCTGGGTTCTTGGTCCCGCCTCTGTCCTGTCACAGTACACATTACTTTCTAATGAAATCATCTGTCTGTGTACCTGTCCACTCACTAGACTGTAAACTCCTTGAGGGCAGGAATTATTTGACATTGAACTTTGAAACTTGGTGTCTGACTTGGTGCCTATCAGACAATGAATGCAGGAAGGGATAACTGGCTAACATGTAGGCTCCAGAGACCCTCCTCCCACCAGTGAAAGCAACACCTGCTTAGGGGTCATGGCTGGACCTGTACCTCTCCCCAGGAAGACCAAATAAGGAAGGGGTAGAAGGAGTCAGAACAGAATACCTCTTACCTGCTACCCTGTGGGCCACCAGCCCTTCCAAATTCAATGGCTCCTCCTCTGGAGTCCGGGAGGGATCTGAAGTCGCTTCCTTTGGTGAGAGCAGAGGCTGAGCAGTGAGGCCAGGAAGGGAGGCTGGGGGTTGCTGAGGCCCTAGAGGGCTGTGGGTGGTCGGAAGGAAGGCAGGCAAGGAGGAAGAGGCTGGGCTCTTTGAACGGAAATCCTGGTTAGGCCCAGCTGAACACGGCTGATAATCATAAGGTGAGTAAGACCTGCCAGGAGGGACAGACTCCAGAGAGGCCCGTGGGGCTGGCTCAGGGGTTCCCAACGAATGCCCACTGGTGATGTAGCCAGATCTGGATTGGGTCAGTGGATGGGACTGACGGGAGGATCCGGGCTGGGAAGAGAGTGGAGAAGCCCCTGGCCAGGCCCCGGGGACACTCTGGGACTTATGTAGTGGGGCAGCAGTGGAGGCTGGCTCCAGGTCCAGCATCAGCATGTTGAGTGCTTCGATGGACTGTTCAATCTCCTGCTGGGAGGCTGCCCGCGGGAACTCAGGGAGACTGGGGATGGGGGTCTCTGCCAATGGCTGAGGGCTGGGCCTGCTGGCTACAAGACTCTCCAAGTGGACTCTTTCCTGCTGGCGTGGAGGTGGGCGAGGCTGAGGCTGCGGCTGCGGCTGCTGCTGCTGCTGCTGCTGCTGCTGCTGCCATGAATTCAGCCCCCTCTGCACAGCCTCCCGGCTGCTTCCCCCTCGAACTGGAGCTGGGGGCAGCTGGGGTTCGGCTTCCGAAAAGGATTGAGAGCGGAACATACTGCTGGGGTCATGGGCATAGTGGGAGGTGGTCACTGGCTGTGGCCAGGCTGGGTGGGGCCCCTCCCGCTGGTAGCCAGCTAAACCCTCCTGTGCAGAGTAGGAGGGCCGCATGGGGACTGTGTGGCCAGCATGGGCAGGCCCTGCCCGGCTGGCAGACTCGTAGGGGTAGCCTCCTCCATTGACCATAGGCTCCATGGGGTAGGGCTTGTCCAGACCATTGGTCAGTGGGGACAGGGCCTCTGGGTAGCCCCCCTCACTGGTGTTGGTGACCCCGTCCAGGGAAGACAGTGTGCCCACGCTGCCCGCACTGTGACCATCCTGGTTTGGCAACTCATCATCCAGGATGTCTGTCTCCCGCTCAGAAGCTAATGCCCCGCCATTGACATGAACCTGGGCAGGGACAACATGGCGTCCAGAGGAGGGCACAGCCGGGCCCCCCGCTGGGCGGGACCTGAGGTGCTGGGTGTGGTACATGGCGCCTTGCTTCTCTCGCTCAAAGCCAAAGCCACTCAGCAGGCGGTCCAGCTCCCGCTTCTCCTGGGGACTCAGGGCAGCAGGGGCACTGGAGGCCCCGGGGACAGGCTCATCAGTCTTGTCTGTCTTGGTGGAGGCTGTGGAGTTGCCCGAGTCGCTGCTCACTGAAAGCGTGTGTTCCACGTGGTTGGGGGTGGCCGACAGTGTAGGACGTGTGGCATTGACAGCCCCGGTGCTGCCATGCAGGGAGTCTTTCTTCTTCACCTTGGCATACAGGCTCCCATCTAGTGGCCCCTGCGTGTGTCCCACCACCTCTGCAAGGGACAGAGCCGGAACGGAGACAACAGACAGCAGACATTAGTGGGAGGCAGGGGTATCATCCACTCTTCCAGAGAAAAAAGCTAACACCTCCCATTCCCTGCATCCTAAAACCTCCTCTCAGCACCCTGAGGTGGGGAAAAGGGGAGATGACAGAAATACCTCTACCCTAGGCTTTAGGGCAGAGCCTCACCAACACAGGGTCAGGCAGCGGAGCCCAGCACTGAGCAGGAAGCGCTGGGGGCAAATCGCTCCAGTCCCAAACCTAGCTCTGGCATTTCACCAGCTTCCTGACCAGAGGCATGAATAACTCTCTGAGCCAGTCTCCTGGTCCATAAAATGGGGATCATAATAGAATCCAGTTGAACCACCTGAAATTGCCAATATTCATTAAACACACAGTGCTTCGAGTTTAAACGAGTTGACACATGATGTGCCGAGACCAGTTCCTGGCACGTGGTGGGAGGTCAACAGCTGGGAGCCCTAACCATTGCCATTATAAGTATCACTAATTCCTGAATGACCATTTCCAACGCATCCTTGGTTCCCTCCGCCACCCCACCTCAGAAAGTCTCACCCCTGCTTCGATTTCTGGAGTTCCCACTCTGGATTAGAGGCAGAACGCCAAGAGAGTAGCCACTGCCTTGAATGCCCATAGAGGTATCAGCATGGACGGCCAGTCGCCCCTGAGGATAGCCTTTGCCCAGGTAAGCAGGGGGAGAACTCAGGAGGACAGTAGGGTGCAGCGAAGGGCCCCACCAAGCCCAAGGTGGTGGTGGCAGGGAGGCTGAAGGCAGAGCTGGGACTCTCTGAGACAAGCTAGCCCTCAGCTAGATTTGTCTCCAGCTCAATGCAAAGGATGCACTAGAACCATTCAGAGATACAACGTTATTCATGCTGCCCACTGCCACATTTCCAGAGGCTCCTCCCAGCTCCTCCCCAGCACTGCCCACTCCTGATAGACCCCCACCCCTCCACCAGCAAGCTCAGCCCATACCACCCAAGACTCCAGGAAAGGGATGCGGGTTCAGGGAAGGTACGCCAGGCAGGATCGCAGCAGGTCTGCAAAGACGAGCGTCCTGATCCCACCGCTCTGAGCCAGCCCAGGGGCCCCTGAAGAACGGGCCAAGGTGGGGCTCAGCCAAGCCAACAGTCCCTGTGTCAGAGGGGACACGCTTTTCCTATGCTGGAGGATGGGGAGCATATAGGGTGCTGATGCAGGGGGTTCAGGGACTAGGGCAGGAGGAGAAGCATCTTAGGGATCGTGAACACAAAAACAAGCTGTCTTCAGGGGTGAGAGAGTCCTCTTGTCTGCAGACAGCTCAGAGGACCCCCCTGAACAACACTTTCTCTGGAAGGAAAAAGTGAGCGCTGGGTGGCTGGGGGCCAAAGGGCTGACTCAGGAATGAAGAACTTCCCCGCCCAGAGGAACTCAGTGATTTCACACCCTGTACAGTCAGCAGCCCAGCCGCCAGCCCCAACAGACACACACACACATACACACGCACCTCCCCTCACTCTAATCCAGGCTCTCCGTTAGCAAGGAAAAAAGACCCTTCCCAAAGCCTACACCAGCTCCAGCCAGACACCAGCAGTCACACTCCAAGCCAGACAAAAAGACAGAGAGCACCCAAATCAGAAACACCCAGGCATGAGCATGCAGTGGGTGCCACACAATGCCAAGAACCACAGTCAGAACATGTGCCCTGGCATGAACATGTGCCCACAAATACCAACAACAGTGGCCACCATGCAGTGAGCACAGCCCAAACGCCAACACTTTGCCGGGTACTCTACACGCGCATCCTCTCTAGCCATCGTCTCCGAGCCAGACAGTATTACACCGATCACAGCAAGGGAGAAACTGAGCCTCTGAGAGGGGAAACTGTTTATTTGCCAACAATGCTGCCTGATAAAGCCAAGATTTAAAATCAGAGCTAATTTCCTTCCAAGAGTATGTAATTTGTATTATGCTACACCTCCCTCATATCACAAACACAGACACACATACACACAAATTAGAATAAACACATAACAGGCAGGAACACCCCCAAATAAATACTGAAAGCCACAAATATTTCAGAAAATACAAATGTTCCTACCATGCCCAAGGATCAGCCCTGAGGCCAGAAGTGGCAGCCTCTAAAAATAAACACTCTGACAGAAGCCCATGGCCAAAAACAAGTGATCAGACGACCACAAAACAGGAACATCCCAATCAACATACACACACACAGACCACAGGCCAGCCATGTTACAACACAGAGAACTTAGCACAAAGATGCCCCACCAGGCACTTGCATACCCCTACACACACACACACACACACACACACACACACACACACACCCCCCCTGGGGACTGGATGCCCTCCTCATTTACTGACCTCTCCAGATCCATCTCTCTGCCCCCAGTTTTCCCCAAGGCTTTGGGACCTCAGCCAACACCAGCCCCAGACAACACAGGACCAGAGTGTTGCAGCGGCCCAGGGCCCAGGGCTAGGGGCTGGTCTGAACTGAAAAGGAGTTTTGGCTAAAATACAATCTGAATCTCCACCAACCTGGCCCGGTGCCTAGACCCCTAAAGGCTGCTAAGACGCAGGACCAGGCACAGCTGCCTCTTCCAATCCCCCTATTATCATTTTAAAGGGGTCTTCTCCCTGTAGGATGAGGGAGGCTGACCTTCATGCCTGCTCCCTCCAAAAAACTGAGCTCCTTGCTACGCAAAAAAGAGAACTCGGCCTGGCATGGTGACTCACACCTGTAATCCCAGCAGTCTGGGAGGCCGAGGCAGGCGGATCACCTGAGGTCAGGAGTTGAAGACCAGCCTGGCCAAAATGGTGAAACCCCACCTCTACTAAAAATACAAAAAATTAGCCAGGCGTGGTGGCACGTGCCTGTAATCCCAGCTGCTTGAGAGGCTGAGGCAGGAGAATTGCTTAAACCTGGGAGGCAGAGGTTGCAGTGAGCCAAGATCGCACCATTGCACTCCAGCCTGGGTGACAGAGCAAGACTCTGTCTCAAAAAATGAAAAATAAAAATAAAAAAAAGAAGAGACCCCAGCTGCCCGTTTCTAGAAGGGCGAAGCACGGAAGACAGGCGCCTCTGATGCACTCACATCTCTGGGGTGGTTCTCTTGAGGATGGGGCCCCTCGGACCAGCTGGCTGAAATCTGAAGAGCTGGCTTTCCTTCTCACTGTCCCTAGAAAGCTGCAGGCTCCCTCCTGGGCCAGGGCACCCCCTCTGCCGCCTACACTGTGAGGTGCCAGAATTCTGCTCCTGGACCAGTGATCCCCTCCATCCTTTGTGCCTCCTCATCCCCCAACTTCATGCTCATGTGGTCTGAGAAGTGGGGAGCTGCAAAGCAAAGGCTGGTGTGTCCAGTGGCTTTCCCACTTAGACATGTTCCATAGTGAGAGCCACTGGGGGCAAATTCAAATCTGAAAGCACATACGCCCCTGCAGCATCTCAGTCATGATTAACAGAGAGCTTTCAGCGGCAGAGCTGTGAAGGCATCCCCCAGGCAGGACAGAGAATTGACTACCTGATATCTCAGCCCTTCCTTGCTTCTGCGGCCAAGCCCCACTCTGCATCGATTTTGAAAATGTCAATGTTAAACTTATTCTGTCATGTAATCTATCCCCAAGTGGGCTCCTGTTTGCAGCAACAACATCAGGAACAATCATAGCCAAGCCACTAAGGCATAGTAAGAAAATCGAACAGATGTAAATTGTTTAATTAACTCATTTGCTAACTACAAATGGAAATGTCTCTTGGCCCCAGATTGCACCCTCCAGGCCACTCAGCACCTTTGCTGAGCTGTCCTCCTCTTCCTATCCAAGGGAAGTTTTGAGAATACCCAGGCGGGTCCCAGGCTTATCCAGCCCCCATGGGGGCTCTGCTGAAACCCCAGTATAGCGGTAGGATCTGAGGAGCACGTGCCCCTCCTCCTTCCATCAGAGACAAGACAAAAGTCCCCCATCCCCCACTCCGGCACACACACTCTCATCATTCCCTTCTCCCCATCCACCATGGCCACATTAGAGCTTTTTACTGGGACCACAAGAAGCCGGAACACAATGTTGGTTTCAATCTGTCAAGTCAGGAAGGGCAAAAGACAGAGGGGGACAGAGAGGACAGGAGTGAAATTACGTAGAGGAGGATGGGAGAGGGACTAAAGGGAGGCTGGGGAGGTGGCTTTATGGCTCTTAATCTGAGGGGCCCCCAGCACCATCTTCTTGAAGTCCCAGCAGCCACACAGGGAGTGGTCAGTTCGGGGGAATGCATCTCAGAGGAGAGGAGGCTGGACATCCAGAACAACAGGGCATAGGCTAGAGGGAGGGGTCTGCATGTCTGAGGGCTGTAGGCATTGTCACGGGTGACAGTGGAGTGGGATACACTGAAGCAGAAACACAGGCTGCAGGCGGCCCCAGGTGGAGAGCTGCAGGCCCCAAGCCCAGTGAGCCTGGACATCTGCCCTTGTGGGCTGAAAGGTCCAGTGCCCTGCCCATTCCTCTTGGTGGTTGCAAAACCCAAAATCTCTCCATGGCCCCACTGGCTTTGTTTGAGGATGTCTCCCTGCTCTTCTCAGCAGCTGCAGAGTCCCAGACTCCACCCTCGACGCTGAGCTTGATTGCACCACGGGACCTTTTTTCCAGGGCCGCCATAGTCCAGACGCACGAGTCACGCTTTTGGAAAGCTCTGAGGAAAATCCCCAGCTGACTTGGGTGTGCACCCACTCCCCGAGGCTCCCTCCCAGCAAAGGGTGCCGAGGTGTGTGCGGCACTAGCCATGCAACCGAGGATGGGATGCAGGAAAGTAAGGACGCAGCCATCTAACACACTTGAAAAAGAACAAACGAAACAAATAGGGGATGGTAAAGTCACACCGTTTCAGGGCGGCTGTTTTCTAATTTTGATGTTCATAAGAACCTCCTCTGGAGATTGTTAAAAATCTAGATTTTAGGACCCTATCCTCAAAGACTTCCACCCCGAGGCCTGGGGCGGGGCCAGGAATCTGCATTTTTGCCAGCTCTCCAGGGGTCCTGGCACACACATGGCTAGAGGACATTAGAGAAACCCACCCCAGCTCATCAGCACTTTGGGCTCTGAGATCAGGAAACCCCACTTCTGTTCCTCATGAGAAGCAGGGAGGTTTTGCTTATTTAGATGTTAGGACAGATGGCCCAACCACGAAGAATAAAAGGTGCCAGCCATATCGACTGCAAGAAAGGAGTCACCTTCATTGGTGATGACTCAAGGACAGACCCTTCCCTGTCCGACCAGCAGGTAGGTTTTGAATAGTGAATGAGTTATTAAGGTTTTCAGGATGGATCCCTTCATGATAAAAAGTCTTTTGGGTCCACGTCCAGCAAATAACAATTCATTAAAATGCATTACCCAGAGCCGTGATGACCACCCAACGTGGGAGAAAATCAGTGCCATGCCAATAGGAAGAAGCACCGTGTCTAACCTGGACATAGGCAGTTTGGAGGCAGACTGGGCAAAACTCCTTAAAAGGAGGAGTGGGGAATCCAAGGCCATGTGCATCTGAGAGGTAGGTGAGCTTTGATGAGAAGTGAAGCTTGGCCAAGAGCCTGCCCAGAGAGCAAGTTCTGGTTGCGTTTTCCCTTATCCACACACTCTGCCCCAGCCATGGGAAGAGGCAGGAGAGGCTACGGCTGGGGCAGGCACCAGGGCAGGAGGGGGGGCTGGGTCCCGGGAGGCCACAAGGGATGTGGCTCTGGAGAGGAGACAGGGAAGTGTGCCCTCCCACCCCACCTCAGCAGCCGGACACACCAACACTCAGAAACATAGCTCCCATCTTAATGGCCATATCAGCTTGCACTGACCACTAACCCACTCAGAGCCCAGCCTCCGGGCCTGTCAGGTGAGGATTTGAGTGCGTGTGTGCAGCTTTGCTGAGTGATAGCACTCAGGAGCTAAGGCTCTTAAGCTAGACCTGGCATATCCAAGCACTCTCTACTTTTCCTCTCTCCATCCCCTGCTTTACATTTCAACAGCTCTCATCATCCACAGGGCAAAGCCCAACCTCCACACTGGAAATGTCAGACCTTTTACCATCAGGCCTCTGTCTACCTTCTGAAGCCTCACTTCCTTGTCCTCAATACCCTGAACAACCCCCACTCTATTCCTACTCAACTCTTCATACGCTCTTTCCCCTCTGTACATGCTGTTCCGCCCCTGCAATGTCCTCCCTCATCCTGTCCGTGAAACTCCCAACCTCCTGGGTAAACACTTTCAGACTCAGTTCACACTTCCCTGGGAAGTTTCCCTTAATTTAACTTCTTCCCCACTGTCCTCCAGACTCAGGTAAACCTCTACCATGCTCCTGTTGTCCCTTGAAGACATCTTTACTGTGACAACAGTCACCCACAGAATGGTCATTACTGATGTCCATGTCTGTCTTCCCACTTTGCTGAGAGCTCGGTGAGGAAGAGCCTTTATTTCTCTCTCTGTCTCTCCCTCTCCCTAGGGCGGGTTCCCAGATGGTGCCATCCACAACGAGGTCTGTGTGAATGATGCCTCTTGCCGTTCAATGTGCAACCTGCATGGCTGTACAGAATGGCCCTAGAGAACAGTGCCTGTTCCATCAGTGCTTCTTGCATTACACTGAGTAGCCTAGAAAGCTTTATGTAGTTCTGTCAGCCATTGAGACATTCTTCTTTCACCACCACCCAGTGAAAAATCAGGGCTTCTAGGTGGACCCCAAGTTTCTCCCAAAGGTGAGGGAAGAGAGTCAGTGCAGCCAAAACATGAGAGACGGGTATTCCTCATATTCTGCAGCAAAGGCTGAGCATGGTGGAGGTCCTTGAGCCAGAGCCTACCCCATGGCATCCCCTACAGACCTCTCCGGCCACACTCCAGCCCAGTGGACATCAACTTTCCTAGACCAAGGACCCCTGGGAGATCTGGTGAAATAAGGGAGTTGATGAACACCCACGCCATCTGTGGATCCCAAGATACAGCATATGCATCGAAAAGTTAGGGTGCTGTCTCTGGAGATCCTCTCTGTCACCCACGACTTGTGTGGAGAATGCCAGACTCCATCCAGGGGAAACAGGGCGGCACACTGAGCAGAAGCTTTGCAGCTGCGGGAGCCTGAGAAGTGGCTCAGAGCACCCCACTGGGTTTTAACCTGCCAGGGGAAGTGATGTGAGGAAGGCATGAGGGTAGAGAGGGCCCCATGGAGAACCCTGGCATTTGGCTCCAGGAAGACCCCGACCTCCTGCAACATCCTGGCATTGGTGGCAGGGACTTCCTCGGGCTCAGTCTGTGACAGTCTTGGCCTCCACCCATGCCAGCTTCCCTTCCCACAGACAGCCAGGGATTGAGGCAGCCCTTTGTTCCCCACAGCCTGCAGTGAGCTCTGGAACTTTCTCAAGGGGAATGGGCTTCCGCAGGGGCTCTGAAGTTCTGCAGAATTAGAGGTTGAAGAGAAATCCCTGAACCTCTGAAGGAGAGCCACACAGAGAAGACACGCCCTCTGAACAGCAAGGAGGGCAGGTGCCAAGTGCAGCCCAGGAGACTTAGGTGCACGTTGGGAACACGGACAAGAACAGGGCCTTGGGCCCCAGTGGGCAGGGACAGACCAGTCCATGAGTGATAAATAGACACCTGTTTTTCTTTCCATTTAATAGCATACACCAGAGGGAAGCCACTGCACCTTCAGAAAGTGAACAGGAGAGAACAAGATTTTTCTCAGGGCTGTGCTGTCAGTCTTGTCGCAGGTGGCTTTGTCCTCTAAGCAAGTGACCTCACCAGTGTCACCCACAAGCTTGCCTCTGGACCCAGGGAGGGTGGGCCAGCTGGGCATCTCCTGGCCACCTCCGCATTCTGCTGAGTCCAAGAAAAAAAGATGGAGGCTCAAAGCCCGAGACCCACATGGAACCCAAATCTGAATGTCAGCCTGCGGCCTTGAAGATGGAGAAAGTCAGCTTCAGACTGAAATAAAACATAGAGCGCCTCCCACCCACGGCTGCCTCCGCTGCTCCAGGCCCTCTGGGGGACAGCAGAACTGGGATCTCCAGGACCCGGGAGGTCGGCTCAGCCAAGAGAGCTTTTTAAAAGCCCTGGGGCTTTTAGAGCTGAAGGGTCTTAGGGGAATAGTTAATCTCCCTGCCCACCCCTCACTTTATAGGCTGACAATGAAGCTCAGCAGGCTCAGGACCACCCAAGATCACCCAGCAAGGAAGTACAAAACCGACTCCTGGCTCCCCGTTCAGTGCTCTTGCCCCAATGCTGCTTCAAGGTGAAGATGGCTAGGGCTGGAGGCGCTGGAAGACAGATTCTCCAACTATGTCTGTGGACCCAGAACCTCAGGACAACATAATATATGGTGCTTCTGTCAAGCGATGATGATAAATGTGCCCCCGGACCCTCCTTAGGACGGACTCATGGCAATTTTCCCAGATACCATCTTACTTGAATTCATACCATGCCTTCCATAAAAAGGGAGTAGGAGCAGAAAACCTGGTCGTGACCTTGACTTCAGTCCCGAGGGCCCAGGGGCCTGGAGGGCAACTGATCTGCCCTGCCGTGGACAGCCCACGCCTGCAGGACAAATGTGAATTCTCAGACCCAGCCTCCTGACTCTGGCCTGGCCTGGGTTCCCCCCAGCTTGGAGCTATAACCCGAACCTGGCACTCCCACCCCTACCCTCAGCCTATACAGGCAGCAGATAACACAGGCACACTCGGGATGGTAAAAATAGCTCCAGAGCCCACAACAAGCTGAAGTCCTTCTCTGCCAGGCCAGGGTGCCAGCCTGGGCACTCAGAGATCCCTGGCTAGAGGGGAGTCAAGCTGCCAAGATCTCTGCCAAAGTCAGGAGACAGCCGTGAATGGGAGCCCACAGGAGGCTGGTGGGGAATGGTGAGCGCTGGAGGTGCCCCAAAGCTCAGGCCACAGATGCAGGGAGGGGCGTCCTGAATAACATCTCACCGGAGCTATCCACGCTTCCACCTCATTCCCTCTGCCCACCCCATTCGCGCACAAAACGAACCATTACCCCGAAAGACTTAGGACAACTCAGACACACAGCCCCCCACCAACTCAGGCACCCTCGCCCTGAAAACTGTGGCACTTACGTGTCCCAGAAGCAAGTCCAGGAGGGGGACCGCGAGGCCCGTCACATCCACATCAGACAGCAGCAGAGCGGGCCACAGCCCTGCTCAGCCACAAGCCCTTCCCAGGTAGGGTCGTGACAGAGCCTGCCCCTCCACACCCTCCCAGCACAGAAGCACCAGCCCCCCAGCCCAGGTTCAGCAGAAAGCCACACAAGGACACTCACAGGCAAAACAGCTGCCCAGCAGACACTTACCCTCTGGAGGGAGAGGGAGGAAGCAGAGGGAAGCCCGCTCTTATTTGATCCTGGTGCCCCAAGTTCCCAATAATTCCTACATGGCTGCAGCTCCAAGTGCTGTCTGTGTCCTACTCAAGCTCCCTCCGACTGTCAGGGGTGGGAGGAGCCAGTGCCGCCTGCCTGCCCATGTACACACACACACACACACACACACACACACACACACACCCCACTCCCTCCCTCCCTCCACTCTCCTGCACGCTCTCTCCCCAGCTCGGCTTGCTCTGCCTCACTCTGGCTTGTAGGAAGCCAGTGGGATAAAACTCTGTCTGTAATTTCAGCCAGCTGGGTCCCCAGGGCTTCACTTATCATCCTGCAGCTATGCAGTTCTTGAATGACATCACGGTGGCTTCCCAAGCCCTCCACTCCCACCGGCCGGGAGTCAGGAAAAGTGGCCAGCCCAGCCCAGCCCCAGCCCCAGCCCCAGCCCCTGCTCAACTCTCACCCAGCACAGTCTAGCCCAGCCCAGTCCCAGCACAGCCCAGCCCAGCCCAGCCGGGTCCCAGTCCAACCCAGCCCAGTCCCAGGGTAGCCCAGCCCAGCCCCAGTCCCAAACCTATGGCAGCCCCAGTGCCCTGAGGAGAAGCAGGGAGAGAACCTGGGACTAAGGTGAAACTGAGCCCTGAGCAGGGAGGCAGGGATGCAAGGGCCAGAGAGGGAGGGGAGAGAGGTCCTATGAGGGTATTGAGATTTATTTCCCCAAATTTTCCACATTTTTTTTCCATTCTCAGCAAATGGAAGGCAGAACAGATGACAACAATTTTCCAGCTGCTGAACAATAAGGTGGAAATCTTTTTTTCCCTTTCTCTCCCCCTTTCCCCTTCACAGGGCAGAGTCTAGGAGCCAGGACACATCCTTGACTTGGAAAAGGAAAAAGAAAAAAAAATCCCACAGGGCCCTGCACTTCCCAGAGGTGAACACAGGACCTGAATATAAGGACTGGGGTGTCACCCAGGAAGGGCTCCAGGAGGGGACAGGAGCCCAGACATGAAGTTCTCAGTGCAAAGCTTTGGATTCTGGCTTGGCAACCTGACATTTTGGGGGCCTAACTTTGGGAAGGCCAGTGTGTGTCTGGCCAGGGATATTGGTCCTCCAGACCACCTGAGATGCTTCCATTGATTGGCTGTTGGTATTTTGCTTGTTCCCAGCTGTGGAAATCATGAATAGCAGAGTATCACTTTTCAGAGTTCGCAATGCCTCACCCTCATTCCCAACCACCCAGATGCAAGGGAGACCATGCAGCCGAAAGGCAGGTGAATGGCCTTCAAGTTCCCACCATTATCCTGGTGTGCCCTAAAAAGTGCCAGGAGTCCCTAACTGATAATAAGACACCAAATCCCCACTCTTATTAGCATGTCATTTGTGACTTATTTGCATATCAATTGAATCTCCCAACCCAATTCTCAGAGTGGACAGGAGGTGATCGGGGCTTTGCGGCCAGGCCAGTGGGAGCTTCAGCAACTGGTGTCTCCATGCAGAGGGCCCCAGTTAGTTTCAACCCCAAAGTGCTTCCACAGACACAGGCTTGCCCTGAGCTATGGCCACCCCATCCTCGCGCCCAGACCTTCCCAGCTAGGTTTGGTATTGCGAGATCGGGAGGGAGAGCCCTGCCAGGCACAGCCCAACTACTTCTCCCTCTGTTTCCCCTCCAACACCTGAACCCTCAACCCCTCCCCATTGTCAGCACCCCTCTCTGGCTGCTGTTCTTTGAGGGTAAAGAAAGAAAATAAGGGGAAGAATGAAAATGGTACCAAGTGCCCTATATCCTGACCACTGACCTATCTTCACTGATGAGATAGAGTGGGACAGCTTGGTGTCACAGACTTCAAAGAGACCATTAAAAATAGGGAGACCAGAGGAGGGGAAGCAGAGAGATTCTGTGCCTCAGGCTCCACCTGGGGAAGACCACAGTTTGGACAAACTATTGCAATTATCCTCCTACATCCATAGAGCCTTCTAGAACTAACCAACAAACCCTAGGCTCTTGAAAGGTTTAAGGCACCCCAGTTTACCCACTTGTCCCCACCCTACCCAATCCACAACAGTGTTAGCAGAGATTTTGTGTGCACACAACCTCCATGTTTATTTGCCCATCTGAATACCACCTACATTATTATTTTGTACATTATAAAAATAAACTTCATTTAACTTAAACTAGTTCTAAGCGCAATATCCATGATGTCCCAGATTGAATGGGCAAAATAGATATCTTTTTTCCAATATGCATCAAAATAAATATACCTAATGTCAGTTCATATATAATTAGCAGTCTGACCCCTGAACCATGCTTTGGAAAACACTGCTACACAATAGTTCCTGCCAGTGGCAACCCCATCTGATGGTTCTCCACTATCATCTAGGGGGACTAGCCCCCAGGAAGTTTTATAAGAACCCTGATTCCCTGGCTCCACCCAGAGGCAAAACTGTCTAGAATGGGGCCTGAGAAATTGAATTTGAAAATGCTCCCCCGCTGTAAATAACAGAGAGCCAAGTTTGGCAAAAACTGCTCCTGGCTGTACTCAAATGCTTCCAGGTACAGGGATCTTACTGTCTTCCTCCAAAAGCCCAGCTCATCTTTACGGGGCTGTAACAGTGGATTTTAGCTCAATATAGGAAAAAACACCCTGGAGCCCTCTTTTCCACTAACTGGCCTTACGGTGCCCGATGGAGTGGGTCAGAACAAGCCAACCGCCCCCTCGGGAGAGCCCTTCAGATACTGAATGAAACGCGCCTGTCCTGCTGAATCTCCCCTTTGACAGGCAACCCCTCTCCCTGCAAGTCCCTGAGCCTGACATACTTTCTGGTTGCTTCTCTGCACTTGCTTCCAGTCGTTCTTTATCGCTTTGAAGCAAGGGACCTACAAACAGCCCATGTGGGCACTCTGACCTACAAGAGGCACAACAGGCCTGTCACCTCCCATTTTCTGGAAACCGTGCTTTCGTTAATGCAGCCTAAGATTATGCCTGGCCCTTCTCATTCTCATCACTTCAGTATCTGCCGGGCTAAGAACATGGACTTGGAAGTCAGACATTGGTTTGAATACAGATACTACCAATTACTAGCTTAAGGCAACCCTGAGCCAATTACTTGTCTGAGCTTCAGTTTCCTTATCTGTAAAACGGGTATACTAGTCATTGTATCTCAGCAAGTAGTGCAAAGACTGATATAACACATGAAAAGCTCTCAGCGCAGTGTACAGAACACAGAAGGTGCTCCAAAGGACAGACCACCAGCAGTGCAGCGTGGGCTTCCCCGTCTCCCTTCCCTAGCCCTGAGCCCCCTGAGCAGTACCTATGGGACCCTATCTCACCAGGTCATATGCATCACACCCAGTGCTTAAGCTTCGGGACATACAATTTGGCCTACCCTATCTCTGCTTGAAAATCATGGCCTGGAATGGCCAGCACAGAGAAGAGGCTTCGGAAATGGTGCAGACTCCAAGGATGTGATGCCATTCCATTAACAAATACTGAGCCTATCCCAACATTGATTACTGCCAATGGTGTGCCTGAAAATGCACTGCCACTTCCACCTGCAGAGATGAATTCATCATCAAGGACCACAAGGAGAGAAGGATGGGCATGGCCTCAGCTGCCTGCTTAAATACGAAAGGATTTCCCGGGGGCTTGGGCAGAGGACAGGGCACGGCAAATCCGGTTAGAAAAAGAATATGCTTCATCTTACCATGTTTCCTATTTGGGGGAAAAAAAAAGACATTTTTTTTTCTTAAAACAAACTACAGAAAATAGCAGGAGAAAAGTCTCTCCCAATAGGGGTGGGTTAAACTAAGCTTGAAAGATGACGGCATTATTCTGTCTTCAGAGGCAGCAGTATTCCCTGTACCCCCTGAAATGGCCCTGAGCAGTGCAGTTTCATAAAACACAAGTTCTAGAGGCAGGGGAATGGACCTGGATACCTTCTGGAAACTTCTCAGGTGCCAAGGATTCTTCAAGACCCCAGATTTGCCACGTGACACCGCACTGTGGGCAGCCAGCCCAGGCAACATCCTAGAATCCCCGCATAGTCAAGCCAGAGGATGTCATGAGTCTATCAGGCCCAACCCACCCACCCGATTTCATCTGTCCAACTCAGGGAGGGGAAGAGTTTCCCACTGTCACAGATGGTCAGTGCTGGAGTGAGATTGCCACCAGGACTCCTGGCTCTCAGAGGGAGTCCTCCCCACTGCCAGATCTCAGTCAGATGCCATGAGATGGGTGCTCAGAGACTGTGAATTCTCATTACAGAAGAACCACAAATGTCTGCAGGTCTAGCTGTGCAAAGAAAGTAGGATATTAGCGCGCAATTCTACAATGAAGACACACTTCCCAACTGTAGGTCAAGTAAATGCCCCCGTTCCCTCCAGACCATCCTTCCAGCCAGCAGACCTACAACTGGAGCCAGGCGGCCAGGGCCCCTCACCCACACTGAGGGGTCTCTCCAGAAGGGAAGGGGGCCCAGCCTTCCTGGCCACCCCCTCCCAAGGCTTAGCCCCTTCCTATCAAGTTCTTTCTTTTCATTCATAGGTATAAACCAACATTCCTGGTCTGGCTCTTTGTTCTTCCTCTTAAAGAACAGAATGGCTGAGTGCTTTGGTTTCCAAGCAGGCCCGTCCCAGAGCAGAAGGAGGAAACAGAACAGTGTCCCTAGTGAAGGACTACTGCACACCCTGCAGGTGGGAGAGGTGAGATCACAGAGATGAGAGGTTAGAGGAAAGAGAAGCACCTCCAGGTAGCCAGGGCTCCCCAGGCAATGTGTGACAATACTACAGATATTTGGGGTTATCACACCTGGAGGAAATACTACTGGTGTCTAGTGGGTAGAGGCCAAAGATGCTGCTAAACATCCTACAATACACAGGACAGATTCCCACAACAAGCAATTATTGTGGTCCCAAGCAATTATATTGGTCCCAAATGCCAACAGTACCACAGGTGACAGGCCCTGAGCTAGACTGAGGGATGAAGGAGCTTGGGGTGTAATAGACTGATCTCTGAACTAAGACTCAGGAGTCTTGCGTTTCAACCCCATCTGGGCCACTACTTCGCTGCTTCAACTTGGGAAAGTGATTTCCTTTTCCTGGGACTCAGTTTCCAACGTGGTAAAATCAGTGGGACGAGATAGGCTTTGAACCCTAAAACTTCTGGTTCTATGGACAGCCATCAAGGAAGAGAAAGGCGTGGCTAGAGGGAGCAGTCAGGGCAGGAGAAGGAAGAGATCTCCCAAGATAGGCATGGTGTCAAGGTCTCAAATGTCTGGGGATAGAGGGAGGAAGGGCCCGCTGCCTGGGGTGGGCACAGCAGCTGCATATGTGATGAAAACATGTCCTCAGACCTCCCCAGGACCTCCTTCCTGCCTCCCAGCCCAGTGGACAGGGAAGGCAGGGCCATAGGAGCAGGACAAGCTTCAGGCACCCCTGGCAGGGCTTCAGCCTTCCAGGGTCTTCACAATTCCCATCCCAGGAAGGCAGTGGGTAGGGCCAGGCCCAGGAGCACATTCCCTGAGAACAGGACAGAAGACCGAGTGCCAGAGGATTACTCAGGAAGGGAATTGTCAACTCCCAGGCAGATGTTCGTGTTGGATGAGGGTCGGGATATATCCACTCACCACCCTCCTGCTTCTCCCCACCCTTACTGCTCCCAGGACACGGACACCATGTCAGTGGCAGTCCTCACTTGCTGAGGATGGAGGAAGAATGGGGAGAGGGGATATGGGGCTTTGGGAGCAAGGGGGAAGGAGAGGGTAGAATGGAATAAGGCAGGCACGTTGTTGACTATGTGCCTGCACGTTAATGGAGGTTCCCTTGCTTGGTTCCACAACTGCCTTTCAAAGTGGATATTGTCATGCCAATCTTCCTGATAAAGAAACAGGCTCAGGGGTTGTGGCTTGCTCAGGATTACATTGCCAGTCTGACTCTGACACTCATGCTCTTTCTGCTTCCCAGAAAGGAAGGAGAAACAAGAAAGGAGATGGAGGAGGCAAAGGGTTAGATCTTAGAAGATCCAACAAGAAAAAAGGAGTGGAGAGTGACAATAAAGTCACAATGCTGGTTTATAACAAACTCCAGCAGCCAAGTGAGCACTGTCCCCATCAAACTGGTTCCCTGGGAATTTTATGCATTCATCCTCACAATGCTACCAGGGCTCAAAGCTCTTCTGGAAACAAGTAGAACACTGCCTCAGGGCTGGTTTATAATTCACACGAATGAAACCATCTCTGCCAGTGAGGTCAATCACTATTCCTGACCCCAAACAGGCCCATTCTTTCAGCATCCACATATAAGTTGGGTTACCAAACTGGCTGGGCAGTTTTATAATTACAGCTCCCAACATTGATGGGTTGGGGTACGCAGTGGGGCAGAGGTCCATGTGGTTCCACGCAGAGAAGTGGGTGTGAGCAGAGGAGCCCATGTGGTTCCATGTATGAGAGGTGGGTGTGAGCAGAGGAGCCCATGTGGTTCCATGCAGAGAGGTGGCTATGACTAGAGGGGTCCATGTGGTTCCACGCAGAGAGGTGGGTGTGAGCAGAGGGGTCCATGTGGTTCCACGCAGAGAGGTGGGTGTGAGCAGAGGGGTCCATGTGGTTCCATGTATGAGAGGTGGGTGTGAGCAGAGAAGCCCATGTGGTTCCATGTATGAGAGGTGGGTGTGAGCAGAGGAGCCCATGTGGCTTCATGTATGAGAGGTGGGTGTGAGCAGAGGAGCCTATGTGGTTCCATGTATGAGAGGTGGTTGTGAGCAGAGGGGTCCATGTGGTTCCATGTATGAGAGGTGGGTGTGAGCAGAGGAGCCCATGTGGTTCCATGTATGAGAGGTGGGTGTGAGCAGAGGAGCCTATGTGGTTCCATGTATGAGAGGTGGGTGTGAGCAGAGGAGCCCATGTGGTTCCATGTATGAGAGGTGGGTGTGAGCAGAGGAGCCCATGTGGTTCCATGTATGAGAGGTGGGTGTGAGCAGAGGGGTCCATGTGGTTCCACACAGAGAGGTGGGTGTGAGCAGAGGGGTCCATGTGGTTCCATGTGTGAGAGGTGGCTATGAGTAGAGAGGTCCATGTGGCTCCATGTACGAGTAGGTGCAGAGGAGGGTGGAAGATCTGGGTGGGTATCTGCTTCCTTCCCCAAATAAGTCCATCTAGGGCTAGGCTGAAAGTGACTCACTTATGCAGAGGCCACCAAACCATGGAGCACAGGCCTGCCTGGGAGACAGAAGCCAGGGCACCACCCTTGGGCCTTTCTACCTTTGCATCACATGAGGAGCACCCAACTGCTTCTCAAAGGTTCTCAAGCAACGTACAGACAGAGAGACAAAGGCAGGGAAGAAGGAGAGATCTGAGAAGCTTTGAGCTTTCATATCAAAATCTGATCTCACTGCCCCTGGAGAAGGAGAAGAACACACATCAAAGAACACTTTGCTGCTAACAATTTTTTTAAGCAATCAAAGGCATAAGTCCCAGATAAGCAGCCAGGGCATCGACTGCCTGTAAAGATGTAAAGCCTGGGCAGTCTGAAGCTCCCCACACCCATCAACAGGGCACAGGGAGATAAATGGCCCAGGGGTTGAACAACCGAGGTCCAGTGTCCTGGAACCAGGAGTGTCTGAGGCAGAACACCCAGGTCCCTGAGAGATAGTCTTGTGAGTGCAAATAATGCTTGAGCAAAGAAAGAGGGGCAGGAGAAAAGGGACTTTGGGGTGAGACTCCTGAGTCCCCTTTGCACAAGAATAAGCCAGGGCCTTGTCAGAACCCTCTAAAAGTTGCCTTGTTTTCCCATGTCCACGAACCATGGTCACTCATCCCACCTAGACAGATGCGTGGGGTGGAAGGATTCTCCTCAACTTTCAGAAAATCTAGAATATCTAGTCCTGGCACCTGTTCCTGTTTCTCAGATCCCCCAAAGGCAAGAGAGTTCTCCTGAATGTCAGACCTCCATCCTTCCAGGAGCAGCTAAAACTCACCTCTCCAACTCTACCCCCAGATCTCTAACCAGCCACGGTGTAACAAACAGACCTAAAGAAAACTGCTGTCTGGCTGCAGCAGCAGCAGACTGGGAGCCAAGGGGCCAGAATTCTAAGGGGTGATTTTGGACAGGCGTCAGTTTACTCCACTGTGCAATGGCAGAGGGCAAGTATGGGTGATCCCTAAAGTCCTGTTTGGATCTCGATCCTCAAGGATACAACTCAGAGAAGATGCTCTACCAGGCACTGTTTGGATCCCAGAGCCTCTGAACTCGGCGGTCCTGTTTCTCCTCTCCTGCTTGGTCCTGCCCGGGTGGCTTCAGGCTCCAAATTTGTATGAGGCTATTTCTGAAGCAGCCACGGAGCCCCTGAGGCTAGGACAGAAAAGGGGACTTAGAGGAAGTCTGTAAATACACGCCAGGCTGCAGAGGTTCCCAGGGCCATGCAGGGCAATCGAAAGGCTGATTTATTTACATCAGTGAAATGCTGAAACTCAATCCCCGGAGCAAGCTGACCTGGCAGACAGCGGCAGGCAGCTCCTCACCCAGAGCAGAATTAGCTAGTCCACAGCCTCTCTGGCCTTTCCACTGGGGCCGGCAGAGGGAGGGGACAGGGAGAAGGCTGGGGCTGATCAGCTCAGCCACTGTGGCTCCAGATCCCTTGGGCTGGCCTCTCCCTTCCCCATCACTGGCCTGCACATGTCTCCAGGACACAGGCATAGCACTGGGCAGAGCTGGACAGGCAGGCTTCCCACATTAACTCAGTTCCTATTCCCTAGGTTCTCAAACCCCGACTGCATAGGCCAGCAGGGCAGGGCTCCTCAGGACTCCTACCCTTGCAAGAAGTGATGAGAAATGTTATGCTGAGAAATGGTGGGTGTCAGAATCCAAGCTCTATCCCTACCTGGCTGTGTAAACATCAGTAAGTTACTTAACCTCTCTGTGCTTGTTTCTTCATCTGTGAAATAGGAGAACTCAGGTCACAGGAGAGTCAGGAGGAGTACAAGAAATTATGGGTACCTAACAGTATCTCACATATGGGAGGGTGTATATTAAAGGAAGTGAGGGGGTAGATTCTCCTCCTCATCCCTAACCAAATCACTGGGTGGGAGCATCAATTAATACAATCCTTATGAAGGCCAGTCTGGCCCTGTCTATAAAAATTATTTCTTCACATATTCTTCTACCCAGCAATTCCACTTCCAGAAACATGTCCTATAGATAGACTTACCCAAATGAAAATGGTATATGTGCAGCACTACTCACTGCAGCATTCTTTTGGAAACAGCAAAAGATTGGAAACAACTTAAATGTTTCTATGATTTAAAGGCAGTTTTTAAAAACCTAGAACATAGCACACACATACAGTGGAATAGTATGCAGCTGAACAAAATGAGAAGACTCTTTACCTGCTATTATGGAAAGATCTTTACAATGTATCATTCAATAAAGAGGCTGAGGCCAAAGCCAAATCCTTACTATGGCTACAAGGCCCCAGGTGATCTACTCCCCGTTACCTTATTTCCCAACACAACCTCCATTCAGTCACGCTGTCCTCTTCCTGGCCTCCCAAACATCTCAGGCGGGCCCCTGCCTCAGGGCCTTTGCACCTGCTGTTACCTCTGCTTGGAATACTCTTCTCCAGATATTTGTCTGGCCAGCTCCTGCACTTCTTTCAAGTCTTGGCTCAAGTGTTTCCTCCTCAGAGGGCCTGGACTGACCAACTCCCCTTTTTAAAAATGTTAGCTAATTCAATGCCCACATTCCCAATCACCCTTACTCTGCTCCATTTTTCCCAGAGTATTTCTCAAGTTCTAACAGGCTCTGTCAGTTACTTATTATGGTTGTTTTTAAATGTGTTATTGTCTGTCTCCACTAGAATGGAACCACCACATGGCAGGGATCTTTGTTTCATTCATTGTTCCGTCCCCAGCATCTGGAACAGTAAGTGGCCGGCACAGAGTAAGCACTCAGTAAAGACCTGTTGGATGAAGAAGCGAATATGACTGAGAACAGCTTATGTACCAAAGAACATAGATGATGTGGGTTTTTTCCTTCTCTTCATCTTCTTCGATTGCATGGACTCAAGGTTAGGCCTATCTTCATGTCATTCCCACCCTCCTGCATGCTGATGTGTTTTCTCAAAGGGAGGAGGCCATAACCTGCAGTCTGATGGTCACTGATGACCAGTGCCAGGGAAGTAGGACCCCTGAGCAGAGGGAGTGGGTCACACCTGGGGATGGAGCCCGGTATTTAGATGATGTTGGGCAAAAGCTTCACAGACACCTAGTTCTGTATAATGGGAAGAACACTGGACTTGCAGCCAGAGGCCTCAGTTCAAAGTCCAGCTCAAGAACTGGGATGGTTGAAGGTGAACTCAGGGAAGCATTTTATAAAGTGCTACCCATGGTCAGGTAGCGGTATTAGCAAAAGTTAATGCTTAGTCATGACTTCCTGTATAATAGTTGCTGAGCTAGGCGCCCAAAGATTATTTCTGTTAATTCTCAATGCTGTAAGACAGGTACTAGCCTTCTCCCCACTTTACAGGTGAGAACACTGAGGCCCAGAAAGGCTCAATGATTTGCCCAAGGTCAACAAAAGGCAAGAGGCAGAGCTAGGGCTCAAGCCCAGACAGCCTGAGTCCCAAGACCATGCTTGCAATCACTACAGGACCTCCCAAGGATCTTCCCACCTAAAGACTATCACCTCCCAATGACGTAGGTTCCACCTCTTCCCAGCCCACTCTAAGACACTGTCCTTAATTTTAAAGGAGGCAGCCTATTACTGAAGCTATGTGAGCTCAGTGGCTTTGGTAGGATTTTAGAAGGTCTTGTGCCTGGGAGAGGGACATAGAGAAGAAAGAAGGAGATTTACAGGGGATGAATCATCCATGAGCAGCTGAGGAAGTAGAGGGAGGGTTATCAAAGGAAAAAGGACTGATCATTTGCCAGACCCCAGATCCCTTGAAACCTTTTCCCATAAACGGCCTCAGAACTGTCCATCAGACAGAAAGCAGGGACTCGGAGAGTGGACCACGAGGGAGGGGCTCTGCTGCAGGAAGATGGGGTGCCAGGTAGCAGGCAGGGGAGGCAGTGGGTAGATGCAGGCAGGCTCCAGGGAGGATGCCGCCTCTCCAAGGCTGATGGAGAGACTGGCCCCAAAGCCAGGCCAGGACAATGAGTGAAGAAGCTCAACTTTGCCAAAGCAAATCAACCTCTGAAAAGGCAGGGAGGAGCGCCCAAGGTCTGAATAGATCCAGCAAGGAATCATCTGGAATAATCCAGGAAGAGGACCTTCACCACAGAGGGCTAGATGCTGCTGTGAGCTGAATGGGGAGGCTGGAGGACTGGAGGCTGAAGGCAAGAAAGCCCACTGTGGGAGCCACACACCCACCAGAGCCAGGGGTGGCATTAACCCACCCCCACCTGCGTGGGACTCTGAGTGGCCTGGTGGAGTCTCCCCAGGCAGCCACATGGGGAGGAAGTGAGGAAAGGCAGCCCTCAGCCAGCCAAGTTCACCAGGGCAAGAAATGCAGGCTCTGTGGACACATCTACTGCGGGTTTGGTGTTCTTTATTTTATAAAGGTTGCTTTGAAAAACTGAAAACGAAACAAAGGAGAAAAGAGGCCCCTGCACCCCTTCAATAGCAGACGGGGGAATGGAGCCCCAGGACTCTGATGAGAGCTTCCGGGACAGCTCAGCTCAGCTCAGCTCCTGGGAGCAGCAGGGGCCCCAGGGAACACCAGCCCCTCCCTCGGCCCCACACTGCAACTGTTCTCGCCTCCCTGGCCTCCTGCAAGGGTGTCCTGGCCCTCAGCTCACCTCCACCACCTCCAGCATCCTGCTAAGATCCCACCACCCCACCGCAGTGACCAGAGCAATTGTGTGAGGAAGCCAGTCAGATTTGATTGTTTCTCTTTCCTTTTACTTTCCAGACGTTGAGCAACGTTTTTATGCCACTTCTTAATCTGAAAAACAATTCTGCCTTCAGTGCCGTCTATCCTCCCAGGGGCCCTTCAAATGCAGACCCTCTGCAAAGCCAGCTTCTCTGATCACAATCATCCCCAGAAGACAGGGGACTTGCCCGAGCCCCTTACCCACAGGCTGTGGGTCAGAGTGGACACAGCACCGGGCTGACACCCCCACCCCATCTCCAGACAACCCCAGGGCACAGCTTTCTGTATCCCCAGGACTTGCACAGTGGCCACCACCTAGCAGAGGATCAGTTAAGTATCTGGAGAAGAAAGGAAGGAAAGGAAGAAGAGAGGGAGGAAATGATGGGTGCAAAGCGGCTTTAGGTGGGTAAGAAAAAGTATTTGATAGAAGCTTAAATTTCTTTTATTGGATATAATTCGAGTCAGTATCTTGGGGTCCTGACAGGTCCGGATGACTTGCACTTGTCTACAGGTCTGGCAGGAGAGGAAACAGGGAGGGAGATTGAGGGGAAAGAGTTCACACTCCCCCGACCCCTGCCTCGATCTGGATATTTGAGCACAAGGGAGCAGACTGTGCCCAGAGCTCCGGCTAGCTCTGAGCGTGGCTCCGGCCTTCCAGCCTGCACCCGATGGCAGAGATTACAGAGCACCAAAGGCACATTCACTCGGGAGGGTATTGGTTTACTGTGTGTTCCATGGGCAGAGGCTGCTGCCCAAGCATGCCAGCTGCCTCGCAGAGCAGGGCCAGCTAAGGGTCCAAGGGCATTGAGACAAACCCAGCGCTGCTCGACAGGGAACAGGGCAAGCAGGTGGCTGGCAGATACCGGGTCAGTGGTGTCATATTTTTACCTGCAAGGTCAGGCTTGCCTTGTATTTGAATTCTCAAGACTCTGATTGTGCCAGTGAGTCAGGAGAGGACTCTCCTCTTGGAGGAGGCAAAAGAACCAAGAATCCTCCTCAAGGAGCTGTCTCATCCAGGCCTCTGTCTTGGCCTCTATGCAGACCAGCACACACTAAGATCCACACCTCTTGTCCCTCAACATCTCTACCCAAGGGGGCCAAGAGGACAAGAGGACCAATCTCCCTGCCACAGCTGATTCACCCTCTCACAGTTGGGAAGTTCTACCAGGGGGCTAACCCAAACCTCTCCTGCTAGTATCTCAGCCCTTTGTCCTGTATGATGTGATAGATCAAGGACAGAAGCTTTCAGTAGCATCTTTGAATTCCTCCCTCCCCTGCTACTGCCCCCACCACCTTGAAGTCACAGGCCAGAAGGGGCTATCCCCTCTGGAGGCCAGGTGACCATTTCCCAACAAAAATCAGTTCAGGGCCAAATCCCAGGCTCTCAGCACCCACATATAGAAACTCACCCCTGAAGTCCTCTGCTCAGATACAAGGGGCACATGTATCACTCTCCAGAAACCTTGGACTATTTCCCTGAGTTATCTGGGACCACCTGCAATCCTGTACTCCCCTCTCTTGCTGGTTTCTCCCACGTCTTACTCAAAAGTTCAGATGGCAAGAATGTCAGACCCTGAGAAAATACATCAAGGGCAAACTGTGTGGTGCACATGAGTTCCCTCCCGCAACCCCACCCAGAGGGAGCACTGGGACTCTGCTCCCCACTGCTGAAGTGTCTCACTCTTGAACCTGGAGGACACCTTCTCACCGTTCTCCCATCTGGCCTGGGCCCCAGGAGATGAAGGGAGACAGGGCTACATAGGCCCGGGACTGGCTGGAAGATAGAACTCATGGGCTTTTTTGCTGTTCTGCCATCCAGGGATCTGAAACTCGGCCTCCCTCTCTGTGTAATGGGGCAGCCTTTCCAGGCTAATCCAGGCACCTCTTCTAAAGCTGGAAAGAGATCAGGCCACATAGCCTAAAGCATTTTGGGCTACAGATGAAGATCATAAAATGACAGGTAGCAATACAGATCCCTGACTGGTTGCAGACCCACCATGTTGGAATCCTGCCTTCACCATTTATCCAGAAGACTTCCTTGGACAAGGTCCTTAACATCACTGTTACTTGCCTCAGTTTCCTCATCTATCAAATGGGAACACTATTTGTGACCAGATGTTAATGTGAAAGTACTTGGGTCTCAGTTGTAAAAGAGGCCTGAGGACAATGAATGACACATTTCAAAACTAAGGCAGGAGACAACCATGCAGGCCTTGCAGAAGAGATGACTAACATCAAGAAGTGAAAAGACCACTCACAGAATGGCAGAACATATCTGCAAATTATATACCTGATAAGGGACTTGTTGCCAGAATATAAAACGAATGCTTACAACTCAATAATGAAAAGACAAAACAAAAATTTAAAAAGTAAACAGAGGATGTGGATGGGCATTTTTCTAAAGAAGACCATAATGGCCAATTAACACGTGAAAAGATGTTCAACATCATTAATTCTTAGGAAAATGCAAATCGAAACCACAATGCGATACCCTTTCACACCCACTAAGATGGCTAGAATCCCAAAGACAGAAAGTAAGTGTTGGTGAGATTGAGGAGAAAGTCTCACACATTGCTGGTAGGAACACTAAATGGTGTAGCCACTTTGGGAAACAGTCTGGCCGTTCCTCAAATGATGACACACGTGATCCAGCAATTCTGCTCCTGGCTATCTACCCAAGAGCAATGACAACCTAACTCCACACAAAAACTTGCACATACAAGTTGACAGCAGCATTCTTCATGCAAGCCAAAAAGTTGAAACAATGCAAATGTTCATCAATTGATGGTGATGTATGGATAAACAAAATATGGTATGGTCTACAACAGAATATTGTTCAGCAACAAAAATGAATAAAGTAGTGATACATATTACAACATGAATGCACCTTGAAAGCACTGGGTCAAGTAAAAGAGACAAGACACAAAAGACCACATATTGTATCACTCCATTCACGTAAAATGTCCAGAATAGACAAATCTACAGAGACACAAAGCAGATTAGGGTTGTGAGTTGGGGGCAGAAATGGGAGTGGCTGCTGCTGGTTATAAGGTTCCTTTGGGTGGGGGTGATAAAACTGTTCTAAAATGAGATTATGGTGATGGTTGTACAAGCCTAAATATACTAAAACCCATTGAATTGTATACTTTAAACAGGTGAAGTTGTGGTATTAAATTATATCTACACAGCTATTAAGTTTTTGAAGAGAGTGATGGCTGAAAACAGTTTTGTGGTTCCAAACTATACCGCCATACACACCACGCACAAACATATGTATCAAAGGTGTAAAAAGATCAGGAAGTGGAAGACTGTAAGAGGAACTGTGGAGAGCATGGTGTTTGGCAGCAAGTCCCACCTTGCTATGGGCGTCTCCCTCATCTCAGTGAGTCTGCTCAGAGGCTCAGCAGGTACCCTGAGGGTGCATGGAGGATGTGAAAGACAGGGGCCTAACTGTCTTTCACATGCGGGGGCGCACTGGCCACCTCAATCCAGGTCTTTGCGGGGGCCAGGAATACTGACGGTTTACTTTGGACCAAGGTGAGAGCGAGCCAGCTCCTGGGTTACCTGAAATGTTGTCCATGAGGGCCACCTGCAGGGGTGAGAGATTTCAGCAGGATGAGGCTGGAGGGAGCGAGGGATGACTGGGCTGAGGAAGGGGGTCCTGAGCATCTGAACAGAACCATGTTCGCCACCCAAAGGGAACAGGGAATGAAAGACTTTTGGGCAGTTGGACGGGGTCTCCCAAATACCTACAGAAGTGCCTCAGGAGAGAAGCCAGAGGGCATTCAATGCCTCCAGAATCTTCCACTGGCAAAGAACCCAAGAGATATCATTTGTGTCTCTGTCTCCACACAGAGCATGCCTGTGCAACCTCACCAGGCAAGGAAGAATGTTCTGGAATGTTCCCCCTTTCTTCTCTTCCTAACCCTAAATACGTATGTCAGGAAAACAGAAAGAAAACTTACTGAGCCTCCCCACCACCATCACCACCCCCGCCCCCCAACCAACACACACACACACACACACACACACACAGCTAGCAGCCAGATAGGAGCTGACAAGGGGGAGAAGCAAGTTCACCAGCACCGGGCATATTTATTTGTTACCAACTGAAGGAACTTGTATTACCTGAGAGTGGCTAGAAAAGGGATGGAACTTGCCCTAATGTCATCAGGGGGAAGGGGAAACAGGGTAGACTTAAAGGGCAGAAGTATACAAAACAAGTAGCATTTTAATCACATCCTACAAGTTCCGCTTGTTCAGCCCAATAAGTACAAAACAGCACCCACCTATAGGTGTTTGGGGAGGATTAACCAAGAGAACATACAGTCAGTGGTGCCTGGCACCCAGAAAGTACACAGTGTTCTCATCTCATGGTCATCGTCAGCATCAGCGTCCTCAACACTGTTAGGGTTTTGGAGCTGGAAGCCCTTTTTGAAATCCATTATCCTTAATTCGCTGATAATGAAACTGAGAACCAGAGAAGGGAAGTAATTTTTCCAAGGTCACATAGCAAGCTGATGTCAGAGGCATGTCTCCTGACTCCCAAGAGTGGGGCTCCCAGAACAGAGCCAGCTATAGGTGGTTCCCAGAGAGCAGAGGGACATGGTGAATGTGGGCTTTTCCTAAAGAGGAGAGGGCTAAAATCACATCTGTATCTTCTCTCCTCCAGCACTTCAATAATAATAAAAACAGACACAAATCACTGCCAGCATGGCATGCACCACTCTGCTTTTCACATTTTATGTATATTACCTCATTGTATATCAGACAATGCTATAGCGAAAGTACTGTTATTGAACCCATTTTACAATTAAGACATTTGGATCTCAGAAAGGCAAAGTTACTTGGCCAAGAAACACACCTATAAACAATAGAGCATAGAACCAGATCTTCTGATTCTGGGTCCCCCGGCCTTAATCCCTAGAATAGAGATTGGTCTGTTCAACCTAATTTCCAGCTTCTCATCTTCTATGCACAACTTCCTTGCTCCCTTTGAAGCTAGGCATGGGTGTGTGGCTTGTTTTGGCCAATGAAACATGAGCAGAAGGAAAGCATGTGAGTTTTAGGCAGGAGCAGTGTGCAAGTCATGGTGTCCTCTTCCCACAGCCGCAGCAGCGAAGGAAGCACCTGCAAGATGAAGCCACCCTCAGCCTAGAGTATCTGTGATGAACAGAGACCTTGCTGACCCCCCGTGAACACATAGAATGAGCAAGAAATACACTTTTGTTGGGTGAGGCCACTGAGAAGGTGGGACCATTTGTCACTGTGGCATAATTGAGCCTCTCCTGACTGATAAAACCACTAAGCCATGCTCCTTCCTGCTCTGAGCCCATGGGTTGGGCTCAGAAGGAAGCCTGGCAGGACCCTCTTAGGTCTTCACACGTCATGAAAAGACACAATGCTTGAGCTCAAAGAAATGGAAAGAAATACTATCTACTCCAGCCCTCACATTTCATAAGAAGTAAAAAGGACCTATGGAAAAGTAGTTACCAGAGACACCCAGAACCCAAATCTTCTGCCTCCCAGGCCAGTGTCTACCCATGCCTGTCTATCTCTCCATGTCTCTCATCTATTTATTTCTTTCTCCTTCTTGGTCTCTGCCTGTTTGCTGTATCTCTTTCCCTCCCTCTTTCCTCTTTCAAAAAAAAAAAAAAAAAAGTATCCCAGAGTCCTTGGATAAGCCCAGCTCATAAGAAGTCATCACAGAACAGGGATTCCTGGCTCCAGGCAGAGGCTCCTCCCCAACCCAGACAAAAGCACTTGGGGAGTGGACTGGCACCCTGCAGAACTGGAAGATCTCCTCTGAGGGCTGAGAAGCTTGGGCACAAAACCAAGGCCCCCTGTCACCAGCTCCCGGTTCTGGTGGGATTATCCATGGAAACAAAGGAAGTACTGATGGTTGCCAACCAGGAGAAACCCAGAAGTGGGGTGGACACCAGCCCCTCGCCCTTGTCAGCCAGGCTGGGAGGCTTGTCATTCCCCTGCGTCACCCTGTCCTTTGTCCCTGAGAAATCTACTTTCTGAGAGCACCCCTCACTTGCCCAACCCCTGTTCCTATCCTCTGTTGAGTCAAGAGAAACTCTAAACAACCCATGTCCAAGGAAGTCACGGAAAGGTGGGGATGGATGAGAAGGCAGGGAGGAACCCAGGCCTGGTCAGCCCGCAGGCTTCTCAGAGGCAGAGGGCAGCCCACATCCCTTGGTTCAGGGCTTGCTTCTGAGAAGGCTTGCCCTGGAACACTATGGAGGAATTTGGAGCCTGCTCTATACAGCAGAGGCAAAAACACAGCGCCACCCCTACCCATGGGGACCTGGAATCTGGGCACGGGGCGTCAGATCTCAGGCCAAGTTGCTAATGGGGCTTCTGGAGCCTGCAAAACTGGTGTTAGCCAGAGTACTGAGCTGGCAGGCTCCAGACCTAACTGGAGAGGGGCAGAGGCTCCTGCAAGGAGGGGACCAGACCTCTCCCCATCACCCATCCTTGACCTCCCCTTCCTCCCCACTCAGGATCAAAGGCCTGGGGCATCCAAATACATGTGACCCAGAAAACTCCTTCTGAGGTGTGAAGAGCTGCACTGTTGCCCCACTCAGATTCCTGTGTTGCAATCCTAACCCCCAGCAGCTCAGAATGCCACTGTATTTGGAGATACAGCCTTTAAAGAGGCAATTAAGGTGAAAAGAGATCATTAGTGTGAGCCCTACTCCAATACATCTGGTGTCTTTATAGGAAGAGATGAGGATAAGGATACAAGCCGAGGGAAGACGATGTGAAGATACAGGAAGAAGACAGCATCTTCAAGCCAGGGAGAGAGGTCTCAGGAGAAACCAACCCTGCTGAAACCTGGATCTCAGACCTGTAGCCTCCAGAACTACGAGAAAACTCATTTCTGTTGCACAAGCCCCCCGGGTCTGTGGTGCTTTGCTGTGCTGCCTGAGCAGACTAATAATACTTCAGGCATAAGAAGCAGCAGAAGGCACTGCTCTGGAAATAAAGGGTGCCCAAGATGGCAGACACCCCACTCCTGGCCACTGTCCCACAACAGACAACTTTGTCCAGTTGGAGGGTCCTTATTAATGAGCTTCCATTTGATTCTTCACCCTCATCACGCCCCCCTGCTCCTGGCCCAGGAGCAGGTGAGCCCAAAGTCTCCACCACAGCCTCAGCTTGCTACACAGAGACACAGCTGGACCCGTCCCACCATGAAACGGGCTTCCCTGTGTGGTAGTGAGTCCCTGTCATCATTAGGGCTTGCGAAGTGAGACAATGATCCTGAAGGAGCCACCTGAATGGATTAGGGGTGTGGGTTCCGGGGTGCTGGTAAGCTGAGCTCCAAGGGAGGTAGAAAGGGATTTGGATTCCAATATCAACTCCACCTCTTGTCTCATGACTCTGGACAAGATTGCTAACCTCGGCCTACTTCCAGGGTCTTCATCCAGGAAATGGGGTTGGCACAGGCTGAGCTGAGCTAATGCCAAGGAGGGTCCATACATGGGGGTTTCCTGCCCCATTGGCAAGCCCCCTCCCTCTTGGGTTTTATGACTAGCCTGGCCACCTGAGCCTGAGAAATCAGCCTTCAGAGAACAGAAATTCAACAGAATTCGGGAGAAGGCTATAAGTGTCACAGTACTGCTAGATGTAAACTTGAACTTGGAGTTGGTCTGGGGGACTGCAGGCAGTGAGGAAAGGGTTAAACGCAGAGCAGTTTCTGAGATGATGGTTAAGTTAGGGGCAGCAGGAGGGCCTCCTAGGGGACCAGGAGCTCTGAGCCCGGTGCTGGCCATGCCTCACTGCCAGGAGAGGGCAAGGTGGGGACACAGGTCACACTAGAGGATGCAGGCCAGAGATGACATCTGCTGCTGACTGCCTGGCTGGGTGCTCCCTGCCCCCGCCATCTGAGTCTCCTGGTGGGCTCCAGAGGGAATGGTCTGGCCCCTACTATCACCCTCCCGCAGTGGGCCTGAAATAGAAGAGGTAGGCAGGGGGCCACTTTCAGAAATGGCCCCAGGTCACCTTGGACACTCTTCCCTCTACCTATTTCAAGAGGCCAGCCACTCATCAGAAGCATTCCTGAGTGAGCGGCGCACACTCTTCTCTGTGGGTGGGGCAGGGGCTCAGCTGTTGCCTGCACTGAAGTCTTGCTGAACACCTGCCTCAGGGCGAGCCCAACGGCCTCCGGGGTGCCACGCTCCAGTGCACCCCTCTCGCCTAACCCTCCCTCTTTCTCACAGTCAGGATTGGGTGAACTTCTCTGTCCGTGGGTGAGAGGTAGCAGCCAGAGAGGTACTAGGCTCAGTGGGACCCAGGTACTGCCACAAAACCAGATGCCCAGAGCTGGCCCCTAGGGACGTCAGCCAACCCAGGATAGCATGGTGGGCAGTGCGGTGGCTTGAAACCCAGATCTGCTCTTGAGTGGCTTGGCAAGTGGGGCAGGTTACTTAACCCCTCTGTGCTTCAGTTTCCCCATTCAAACATAATAAGAGTCACAGAATGGCTGGGAGCATCAAATGAAACGGCAACTACCAAGTTCTTGGTGCCATGGCTGCTGCATGATAAATCCAGGCCTTTTCCCTTAGCCATGTCTTGCAGGCACCTGACACGCTGGCCACAGTTGACACAAATGTGTCAGGGACCCCCGAGGACACACGGCCTGCAGCCCCTCCTCAGGTCATGCTGCCCACAAGGGGCTCAAAATGATTTGTTGACTGAATCCCCATTTCACAGCAGGGCAAACCGAGGCCCCAAGGGGCGGTATCTTGTCAAAGGATTTGAAGCCAGGTAGTTTGGTTGCAGAGGCTGCATTCTTAACCACATGCTAAACTGCCTCTCATGAAGGCTGCTACAGGCAGGTAGAGGGGACAGAGGGCTGGTGAGGGAAGGTCCTGGCTGCCTCTTCTGCCCCCTAGCCCTTCCTTTTTTCCCTTCTAATCCATTCCCTCAGACAGAGGGATGGAACCAGCGGGATCTTTTGGCCAGCTAAAGGTCAGCTCGTCCTGCAAGGACAGAGGGGCCCTGTCTGGAGGCTGAGAAGCTGGCCCTCTGCCGAGAGGGGGAGCCGCTCTCGGCTCTGCTGTCCCTGGGCTGCCTCCCACTCTGACCGTCTGCTTTTCTTCCTTCCCCCACAGCCAACTACATCCTAAGCCCCGTCTTTCCCACATCTCCTCCTCGCCCTTAATTATTTTACCTTTTATTTGCCTGGCACTTTATAGTTTACTAAATGTTTCTACATTTATCATCGCATTGACTGTGCACCAAGGAGAGATGCAGAGACAGTAAAAATTCTTTCCAATTGCCAAGTGTTCTTGTTAAAAATGCAAACATCCCCAGCACAACGACCAATTAGGCTGGCAGCCACTGAGACCTCAGAACAAATTTGCTCCAGCCTCTGCTTTCTGCTTGGCCGCTCAGCGCCAGGGGATGGAGGAGTGCTTTTCGGGAGCAGCCTGGGGGGTCGGAGGGGCCTGGTGGGGTGTCTTGGCCAATCCAAGGGTGCTGGGCCCCTGGGGGAGGAAAAGCACCCCAGGAAGGGGTTGGGAACTGAGGCAGGTGTGAGGACAGGCCATCCACTTTTCGACATTGCACAGAAAAAATGTGCTCTCAGCAAGTCCCCAGATTCTAGCCCAACCACCCTCCCTCATCCCACCTCTCTCTGAAACTTTGTGCACATTCTTGTGCCCCCAAGGTCAGAGGAGAAATCTTTATTCAAGAAAAGGCCCAAAGATTTTCAGAGAGGAGTCATCAAATCCAAAACCTTGGGGAGGGAGACGGAAGACAGCGCTGTGTAGAGGAAAGAGGGCAGGGGGAGGCCCCCAGGCCTGCCTGTCTCTAATTCAACTCTGCCATGGGCCCCAGGGGCCCCAGGATGGCACAGCCCCACCCAGGACTGGCTTCAGCTGGGAGGAGAAGCCGGACGCTGGGTGCTGGCATCCTTGAAAGGGCCATCCTGAGTCATGGGGGCAAATCAGGAGGTTCTGCCTCTGGGAGAGGTCTCAGTCACCCCAACGGAACACAGATCGGGAATGGGCTGGACCATCCCGAAGGTCCTCCCAGCTCCAACATTCTGCGGTCCTACGACCACCTCAAGAAAAAAAGCTCGTGGCCAAACCCCAGACAGGGCATCTCAAGAGTTCCTGGGCTCCGGGCATGCTCACTTTCAGAGCCCGCCCCACGTCTCCTTACACATATGCAGATAAACCACATACATAAATAGAACTCTCAAGAGATGACCTGAGTTGCAGGGGACGATTTGACATAATGTTGGGTTTGTAGCTAAATTAAACATGTATTAATTTCAATGCTGTTGCTTCTTTTCAAATTTCAGAGTGTATCAGTTTGTTCCCAGCTCTCAAACGTTTTTGTTGGCTGTTGATGAAAGCTTGCAGGCCCTAGATCCTGTGTCTCTGTTCCTAGTACCCTGACCCCAGAGAACTCAGGCAGCGAGCCTGAAGAAACCCAGCAGTGGGTTTAATACACACGTGACAAATGTTGTTTCTGCAGCACAACGGGGGGTATCTCAAGCTCCACTCAAGGCCGCGTCCTCCAAGGAGTCTTCCCAGATCACTCCAGCTCTCAAAATCCCTCCCTGCCAATCCCAGAGAACTCACTGTCCATGGAACTTACTTGGCTGCAGCAATACACTTCCACAATAACCCCCTTGTGGCCATTTTGCTGCCTTCCTTGGCTCTGTCCTCATTTTTATTTAATATATTCATATATGTGCCTTATCTTCCCCCAGTGGACTGTGAACTCTCAGAGGCACCTCAGACTTCCCCTCTGCCTCCTCTCGAACCCAGGTCTCTTGACAGCAGGCCAAGAGAAGCAAGGTCATGTGAGCAGAGGCTGTGCAGTTTGGATAGGGGCTGGGAGCCACTGGGTCCCACCTACCCTCCATGCAGTCATCTCGATGCCCACTGAAGTTGTCGTAGGAGTCCCAGCGGATGAGGGGGTCGGAGGTGTTATAGTCCACAGACACGCTCGGCCCGTTCTCCAGGTGCTCCATGCCTAAGTGGGATGGGAAAGGCAGGGGCAGTCAGGGAGACAGTGCAGAGAGGGAAAAGGATCAGCAGCTGGAAAAACAGAGAAAGCCCACAAGCTCCCCAAAAGATGCTCCCTGAGGGACTTCTCGTTTTCTTGAGCATGGCGGGCGGGACCAGTGGTTTAAGCTGGACTGAGAACTGGGAGTCCAGTTTCTTACATTCTTGAAAAGGCTCATGCTGGGTCATAGGGGTAAACCAGGACAGGCACTGAAGAATGAAGACCCCCTGGAAGAAAGCAGGGAGGACCCCTGGCTGGGTGTCTGCCTCTTTGTCTTCTGTGTGCCTGGGGCTTCTGAGGCAGTGCCAAGAGACCAGGAAGTCTGCCCCTGGAGTCAGACCCTGGGGGTGGGGGGCAGGCTGGTTATGAGCTGCATGGGGTCAGGGATAGCAGGGAAATCACAGCCCTGACATTGAAAGGACATAAAGCCTCCAAAGGTCATACCGGGCATGGCCCTGCCCCCTCTTAAAATGCTCTCCACTCCAGACAGAAACCTAGGGAGCACGGCAGAATCTCCTAGCCACCCACAGAAAACCCAGCTTAGCATTAGGACAAATACCTAATGCATGCAGAGCTTAAAAGTAGATGATGGGTTGACAGGTGTAGCAAACCACCACGGCACATAGATGCCTAAGTAACAAACCTGCACATTCAGCACATGTATCCCAGAACTTAAGGTAAAATAAAAATAAATAAATAAATTTTTAAAAACCCAGCTCAAAGACAGCATAGCTGCTAGTCAAGTCTGTCAGGGTGAGTTACCTTCCTGGCTTGGCAGTCCTTTCTTTAGTCTATCCAGAGTCCCTCTGCCCGTAACCTAACTTCATCCCCTTTCATTCCATTCTCAAATAAGATGGTGAACAACTGGTCTCCACTTATAACCAGTCTAGAGGCTTCAAGGTTATTATTAAACTGGCCTTCAGGTTGAATCACCTCAGTTCTCATAAATACGCATCATCTATCCAGCACCTTTGAGTATCCCCTGCCCGCCAGCCACTCCCTCCATCTACCGTGGCCCTCACTCTCTGAATATAACAGGCTGATGACCTAATGTGACCAGAACAGTTTATCCAACCCAGTGCCTCTCTGTCTGCTTTTTTATTTTTATTATCCAGAGATTAAGTCACTAGTTCATGTTTAGCTAGGGGTCCACTCTGAAACCCAGATCCTCTACTGATGGCCTGTGTCTCAAAGATAACTTGGTCATTGTGGAACAGACCGGGGTGGATGGGTGGTGGGGATAGGGTCAGGATAAAAGGAAGGAGTGAGAGAATGAATTCTAACTTGGGTTATACCTTGAATTTTCTCTGGCCCATAAGAAAATACAAACTCCACTTTGCCATACTCTGGAAATCGATCATCTGGAAAAAGAGAAGGAAAAACAAAAATAGGCAAAAAGTCCCAAAAAGGACTCCATAAAAAGTTTTCTTCTAGAAAAAATTAAAATACCATATATGTACATGGTTAATAATATAATAATCAATGTATATTTATACATATATACATGAAATTATATCTATACAATGAAATTAAATCTCCTGCCACTCTAGCCCCTGTCCTACTTGCCTGAGGTAATGAGGTAACTGATTGTATTTCTATTTCTTTTCTACTAGCAATTTACCTCTAAGACTCTAAATAATAGCCATTATTTTTATGCCACTATTTCCAGATACCTATTTTATTTTATTTTATTTTATTTTATCTTATCTTATTTTATTTTATTTTGAGATGGAGTCTCATTCTGTCGCCCAGGTTGGAATGCATATTTATATTTTTGAGACAGAATCTTGCTCTGTCATCCTAGATGGAGTACAGTGGTGCGATCACAGCTCACTGCAGCCTCAATCTCCCAAGCCAAAGTGGTCCTCCTATCTCTGCCTCCAGAGTAACTGGACTACAGGTGCAAGCCACCACGCCCAGCTCATTTTTGTATTTTTTGTAGACAGAGTTTTGCTGTGTTGCTGAGGCTGGTCTCAAACTCCTGGGCTCAAGCAATCCACCAGCCTCAGCATCCCACAGTGCTGGGTCTACAGGTGTGAACCACCATACCCAGCCAGACATGAATTTTAAATAACTTCTGTGGATTGACCACTATGAATATGAATAATTTGGTTCACTTACACTACTACCCCCACTTCCTCTCTTCTTAAATCTGATTATTGTTTTTATTTATTCTATTGATTGTCTTTGAAACTTTAAATAAGATAGTTAAGCCTCTATTTCTTTTTCTCTTTTTAGAGACCAGGTCTCACTCCGTTGCCCAGGCCAAAGTGCGGCAGTGCAATCATAGCTCACTGCAGCCTTGCACTCTTGGGCTCAAGTAATACTCCTGCCTCAGCCCCTGGAATAGCTGTGATGACAGGTGCATGCCACCATGCCCGGCTAGTTTTTTTTATTTTTTGTAGAGACAGAGGTCTCACTATATTTACCAGGCTAGTCTTAAACTCCTGGCCTCAAGCAATGCTCCCGCCTTGGCCTCTCAAAGTGCTGGGATTACAGGCATGAGCCACCGTGCCTGGCCATGCCTCTATTTATTGATCTGTCAATTTTCGATGGCATTTCCTGACTCCTACTATGTAAGAGAAGGAAATCTGTGACCCTCCCTTCTCTCAACTTCTGCCCAACCCCTTATTTATTTTATCAGCTATTCCTTTATTTTTCCTTGTTAAGACTGCTATCATTTACATTCTGTACTATAATTATGATGGCATCTTCTGGCTCCAGTGCAAGGAGAGCTCATTAAAGAAACACCCTTCTACATGAGCCAGGCTACACTAAGGAGATCTGGACCCTCCTCCAAGCCCCAGTTCCAGTCTTTCTCTGCCTGAGCCCAGTCTAGACACAGATCACTGCCCACTGCTTGTAGGAAAATAAGTTACAGCAAGGATGGCATCTGCTCCATGGGACACCTATCATGCCTGTGCATGTCTCCATCACTGCAGGCATCACTTCATAGTATCATGTTTGTGTGTCTCTCACTGAGGAAACTGTGAACTCCCTGAGGGTAGTGCCTGACTTCTTTCTGTTCATATCTATAGGGTCTAGCACATGCCCGACACATATAGACACACAAGTGATGCTTGGTGGGTGGGTGGATGGATGGATGGATGGATGGATGGGCAGATGGATAGATGGACAGATGAATGAATATGTGGATGAATGGATAGATGAATGAAGGGATGGATTAATGGATGGATGAATGGGTGGGTGGGTAGATGGATGGGTGGGTGGATGGATGGATGGACGGACAGACGGATGGAAGGACGGATGTATGGATGGATGGATAGATGGATGGATGTGTGTAAAGATGAATTGGTGGATGGAGAGAGAGATGGGTAAATAAATGTGCATTTATATGTCCCAGGCATGAATGTGATATAGATAAAACTTCCAATGAATAAAAGAAAGAAGCAAAAGCAAACACCAAATCTTTCCGAACCACCTCTTCTTCTCTCAGAAAATGGTTTCCCCTTGCGGCGGCCATACCTCTCCACTATTGCTCTTCTGCCCTACAGGGTAATTATCCCCTGCTGGTCTGTCTGCCAACTCAACAAGATTTTTGAACTCCACCAAGGCAGAGACCATGTCAGGTTTCACTTTGAATCCCCAGCACTTGGTACAGATCCTAACACAAAGCAGATGCCCAATGAATGTTGAAAAGAAATGATTATCAACAGGACACACGTGACAAACTGGGAGGACAAGATGAAGGAGAGACAGGGAAAGTAATAGAAGGCTGCAAGATATAAAACAGCCCAAGGTCTGGGAGGAATTTACCTCCACTTCTACTAACAACTGGAATTCCCAGACCATCCCGATCTCAACTCTCTCTCAAGTCTCTCTCAACTCTCTCCCATCGTCACCCTGAGACTAGACAGACCACGTGGCCCAGAAAAGATGGTCCCCATACCCATCATATCCTCTCAAACTGAGCTCCTCTCCCTGCTACAGGGGTGCCCACCCCCAGCTCCACTCAAGGAGCGCACCTTTGAAAGCATCATCGAGGTCCTCCTTCCCAAAGACAACCCCCAGGTCATGGATGGCACAGGTGTGGAACTGCACACGGAAGATGACGTCTCGGGCTGGGCTTCGGAACTTCTTGTGGTAGCACTTCAGCTGGGTGGGAAGATGGGCAGAACCAGTCAGGGGTCTGAGGCTGGGAGGTCAGGTCCCAGGGAGCCTCCTTATCAGCTCCACTGACTGAGCCCCCAAGGCTCACCCCAAACCCGATGAGGGAGAGCTCATCAACACCAAACAGGATCTCAGAGTTCTGTGGGGAAACTTCTAGAACAGCAAAGAATTGGAGATCAGCCTTGGCCTCTGGGGACAAAAATGTCCTCCCAAGAAGTTTCTGCATACAAGTCAGAGTGCAAAAAGTAAGACTTGCATACAAGTCAGAGTGCAAAAAGTAAGACTTGCATACAAGTCAGAGTGCAAAAAGTAAGATGGATTTAAATGGCAGCAGGAAGGACTAAAGCTAGAATTCACAGAGTCCTTGTCACCAATAAGAAGCCAGGAGGTAACAGCTCACACTGAGTGGTATTTCCCTGGAGATGCTCCAGAACAACAGCTAAGCCCAGGGTGAGAGACACGGACTGTGTGAGACTGGAAGGTCTTCCAAGAGCCCTGAGAGCCTATGGTTCCAAGCCCGGCAGCCCAGGAGGAGTAGCTGTCTTGTCCCGAGAGGCAGGAAGGGAGTAAGAAAAGAAGAGAGAGAAAATAAACAAAGATGGGGCTTGAGACAGAGGAACAGCACTCACCAAGATGTCTCCCTTCAAGAGCAGTCCCGGCTCGATGGTGATGCAGACGCTAGTCTGGCTGTCTCCTGGGATGTTGCTAAGGGAGAGAGGTGGACAGAAACTGAGAAGGCTGCTGGAGGGGAGATGAGGGAGGGGCATTTTCTCCCTGCTGCCCCTATGCCACAGGGTTAGTGGGAAATCTCTCTGACTCTGTCCTTTCAGTCCTCTTGAGAACACTCTCTCCTCTCCCCACCCTTCTGACCTGGTCCTTAGTCCTGGGCCTTGGGCATCCCTGGCCTCTCATGCCCATGTAATACTTACTAGATGCCAGACGTGTACACAGGTTGCATGGCCTGGTAGATGCGGAGAAATGGCCGACATCCTGTAAAAGTGGGGTGGGTGTTAGCTAAGACAGCAGAAACTGGCAGGCGGGAGGGGCAGAGGAGACAGTGAAGGGAGAAAGAGAGAAAGGAAAGAAGGAACAGGGGAAGTCGAGGTAGGAAGGGGAAGGAGGAAAAGAGGAAAGAGAAAAAGAGGAAGCAGAAAGGGGAAGAAATGCCAACTTTTCACTTGTAAAGCAAACTAAATTTATAAAAACATTGCCCATCCAACATCATTGGCCAGCAGGCGCTGCAAATATTAAACCCATTTTGAAAATGAATAGATTGGGGCTTAGAAAAGTTCAGGAAGCAATGCACTTGAGAGTCCAATGGAAGTCTTATGACCCTGTAGCTCTCGTGTTGTCTGTTACTACCCAAGGTTGCCTCTTAGAGGAGAAGATGGAAGATGAAAGGGAAGAGTTGGTAAGGGGGAGGCTGGAGGGCTCAAGGCAGGTACCTCCTTTAGACTCAAAGTTGGGGATGCCGTGCATGATCACGTGGTGCAGAAACAAGGGCTTGTTGTTCATTTTGATGGAGCCGGAGAGCAGGCCGCTGAAGTAATGCACATACCTGCAGTGGTGGAAGAAGCAGCTTCAGGGAGAGAGGTCTGCGCTGGTGCAGCAATCACTGTTCTGTCTTTTCTAAGAATATTGCCCTAGATCGCTTACCTACTCTACCCTCTCCCCAACCAACATGGTCCCCCTCCCCAACCAGGCCTCCCTCCCAGACATTCCTGCCTGCTACTGGGAGCCCCAGGTAGGAAGAGTGAGCAGGTATACCAGACCTAGAGCTGGGTCGAGCCAAACATCCCACTTGGAGTTCGCCACCGCCCTCTGGTGGTCAACATGAATATCTCTTTCCTGCTTCACTCCCAGCCCAAGAATCTCCTGCTGTACCAAAATTTCCACCCCGCATCCCTGACAGGCAACATTTAGCTGCACAAGGCAGGCCCAACCACCAAACAGCTCTGACACCCTCACACCCCCACACAAAGCTCAAATCAAGCTTGCACTCATACTCACAGCCCCAGCTCTGCCCACAGACCCAGTAGCCACAAGGGACAGTCTAGCAAATAGTGAGCAAGACTTTAATAGATGTAGTTCACTTTCTCTACATCACACTAAAGTGCATGAAGTCCCTCTCTTGGTATCCTTGAGTTTACTTGGTATTCGAGGTAACTAGCTTCTAGTAAGTATTACTAACTCTAGGGTCAACATCCCCCAATATTTTTTTGTTTGTTTGTTTTTGAGATGGACTTTCACTCTTGTTGCCCAGGCTAGAGTGCAATGGTGCAATCTCGGCTCACCACCACCTCTGCCTCCCGGGTTCAAGCAATTCTTCTGCCTCAGCCTCCCGAGTAGCTGGGATTACAGGCATGCGCCAACATGCCCAGCTAATTTTGTATTTTTAGTAGAGATGGGGTTTCTCCATGTTGGTCAGGCTGGTCTCGAACTCCCAACCTCAGGTGATCAGCCCGCCTCGACCTCCCAAAGTGCTGGGATTACAGGCATGAGCCACCGCACCTGGCCAACATCCCCCAATTCTTTAACAAAGATCTGTTGGAAGAATGGAAGGACTAACCCATACCTTCTCCTTCTAGACAGAGAGGATAAATAAGGTCCAGGAGGGGTCACTGGACTCCAGAGACACACAGCAAGAAAACACAAAGCTGGGAGTGGATGGGGAGAGCAGGAAAGAAGTCTGGACCCCAATGCATCTGCCCAATAAACTAGAGATCAGTCCTTCTGCGTCCATTAGTCAGCATTTTCCCTTTTCTTATTGGCCAGGGAATGCCAAGCTGAGTCAGTTAGACCAATCAGAATGTATGCCAAGGCTCTGCAGGAGCCAATAGTAGGTCTCTGAGGAGGGTGGAACTAGAGCCCACATGACCATGATAAGATCCCCTCCTGTCTCTTGGCTCCTTGGCCCACCTCCAGGCCTGTGCGCCTCTGTCCCTGGGCTTGGGTGGGGCCTCCTCGGACTACTCAAGTAAGATAATCTGATGGGCAGTACCCGCTCCTATTCAGACCCCTGCCCCATTACTCAAGCCGGAAACCTGGAATAGCAGTTCCTATCAGATCTCTGGATCACGCCAACAGGATGTGTCTGTGTTCAGGGGACAATGAGTCCGGGGGCGGGTGACAATGAATGAGAGAGCTACAGGCAAAGCCCCTCCCTCTCTCTTTCCCTGCCTTCCTCTCCTCCATCTGCTCCATTCCCTGCAAGTGACACTGACAAGAAGGCAGGAGGGTGGCAACAAATGCATAGTAAACCCACAGTTTCACTTCCACATCTGGGCTCAGAGAGGTGACCCACCCACAAACAGAGGCAGTGTCAGATAGGAGCCAGGCAGACACGCCCCAACGGCACGCTGTGCAAGCGCATTTTGAACACCAGGTGATACGGTTTGGCCGCATCCTCACCCAAATATCATCTTGTCGTAGTTCCCGTAGTTCCCTCGTGTTGTGGGAGGGACCCAGTGAGAGATAATTGAATCATGGGAGTGGTTTCCCCCATACTGTTCTCAGGGTAGTGAATAATTCTCACAAGATCTGATGGTTTTATAAGGGGAAACCCCTTTCCCTTGGCTCGCTCTCTTCTCTTGTCTGCCACCATGTGAGATTTGCCTTTCACCTTCCGCCATGATTGTGAGACCTCCCCAGCCACGTAGAACTGTGAGTTCATTAAACCTCTTTCTTTTGTAATTTGCCCAGTTTTGGATATGTCTTTATCAGCAGCGTGAAAATGGACTAATACACCAGGGAATCCCTAAATAATCCTATTCCTGAGAGGTGACACTGATCCCTGGTCTTCAGACCTTCACTGCTCAGACTCAGAGATGTGATTCTCTGCCCATTCTCTCCAAGTCACACTGTGCCATTGGAACAGCATGCTCCTCTCTTAGTATTCTTATCCTTCAAGGTCAAAGGTCAAACTGTGATTATGGTCAGCAGACACACATGGCAAGCCAGAGACTGAGAAGGCAGTATTTGACCAACCGTTCTTCTTCCCTGAGAAGACTCTCATTGATCCACAGCTGCTGTGTCTGGGGGCCTAGCCAGAATTTTCTGCACATAAAGACATCCCATTTCTGGTTGCTGACTCTGAGGCTGGCTATCAACTGTTTTGTGCCCACTATAAGGTGCTGAGTTGCCTGAGGACTCACTCACTTCTTGGGCTTCCAATTACATTGGTGAGAATAGCCCCCAGCTGGGACAGCAAAGTTCTAGCCAGCCAAGCAAGGCAGGGTGATGGGGCATGTGTTGAGACCCAGCATGGTGAGGCTAAAGAGCTCCAGGACTCACAGCTCTAGGCCCTTGTTGGCCCAGTCAATGTGCACAGGGACTAAAAAGGCAAATGGGATGCTTTGGCCTCCAGGCCCTTCTAGTCAGTGCTATTCCTCTGTCTGGATCCTTTACCCTGGGCACATTCACTTGGAGGCTTCCTTCTCCCTACCCAGATCTCATGTTACACGTCACCTTCTCGGAAGGCCCTTCCATGTGAATCAGCCCTCTTGCCAGCCCCATCACTCTCTAGCCATCATAGTTTGCTTTTCCTTTGCAGCTCTCATGACTATCTGAATTGTTTCCTTATATGTGTATCATCCACTAGAAGCTGAGCTCCCTAAGCCCTTGCCTGGCAGATTCCGCACCATGTCACCTGTGTGCAGAACGGTGCTGACATCACAGCACACAGCAGGTGGCAGGCCCACAACTCCCAGCAGCAAACGGAACTGGGCCTGTGTCCCACTGTCCAGGTCTCCAGCTTGGGCTTGGGTTTCCCACCACCCTGGCTGCAGCCTCCCCCAAAGACCACCTGCCCCTGATGCTGCCTGTGCCTTCCTGTGGATGAGATGTCATTGAGCAACACGTCACCCACGGAGCAGGATCCCTCAGGACAGTGGGACACACAACCGGGGGCCACTGCCCTGGCCCAGGCATTACTAGGCTTTCATGTACTTTCCAGTTCTGCCACTACTCGCTATAGACCCTGGCCATGTCCCCTCCCTCGGCTCAGCTTCTAATCTGCAAAATGGGATGCCTAGGTCGTCACATGACAGCTCACCATGATTCCAGTTTAGGCTCAAATTCACTCCCTCTAAGAGGTATTCCCCAACCATCCCCCTTAAAAGAGCCCCGTTCCCCTCCTTTCAGTTCTCGTGTCTGCAGTGCCCTCTTTCCTTCCTAGCCTCGTTGCTGTCTGACATTGTTTTGTTTGTACGGTTATTTGTTTCATGTCCATCTCTCTCATTGGGTATCAGTTCACCAAGGGAAAGGACTTTTTCCTATTCGCCTGGATATCTCAGTGCTTGGAGCCATAGTAGATGATTTAAAGTTTGCTGAATGAATAAATCCATCCCTGCCCTGTTTCCTGCCTGGGCTATTGTGAGACTCCAATGAGACCATACGGTTGAAAGCTCTCAGTAAAACTGTCTAAACTCTCCCAACAGAAGGTGACCCTTATCATGAGTCTCTGACCTCCCCCAGCAGGGGGCAGTGACGCAGTCTCCTGTAGACTCATCCAAGCACTGAAGCAATCCTGCCTCCAGGGCCAAGAACAGCACACGCCTTCCTATGCCAGCGCCTTTTTATCCCCAGACTCCTGCTTGCCCACGAAGGTTGCACTGCTCTCTAGCACAGGCCTCAGAGTCAAGTGCTGTGCCAACCTGCGGGCACACACCACAGGCTGGCTCCCGGGCTCTTCTGTGTGCCTGAGCTCATACCACTGCAGGCTGGCATCTGAAAACATGTGCCTGGTACACCCTCACCTAGGCACAGCTATCCCATCCCTGTGAGTACACAAGTCTTGTCTCCACATACAGTGAGTGCACACATACATGCATGGGGCTGAGAGCCCCAGAGACCCACCTTCTTTGGGATGGCTGGCCAATGGGCACAATCTTATCCTCATAGAACCGCTTCATTGCAAACCGGTCCAGAGCCTGGTCCGCACTGCAGGGAGAGACAGGTGGTCAAAAGAGGCAACTCCTGCATCCAAGAGCCCCTTGTTTTCCCCACCCCTGCTCCCTCAGACCTGCAGAGCCCTCTGGCCAGCCCTTGTCCTGGAGGGAAGACAAGCCTCTTCCCCCTGCCATCCTGTGCTGAGAAGCTTTCTGGAAAAGAGTGCTTCAGCATCTCTCCAACTGTGTGGGGTAGCACTCAGCCCAGGCTTTAAAGCTCAGCAGCCTGGGAGCCCAGCTCAGGTCTACACTTATGAGCCCCATGCCCTGGTACAAGTTCGTGAATCTCTCTGAACTTCACTCTCCTCACCCATCAAATGAGGGTGATATTTGCCCCTTCCTCAAAGGTGACTATGGAGATGAAGCGAGGGAACATCCGTAAACAGCTTGACACACAATAGGGGTACAGGAGTACAGTAGGGGTGTGGCCTCATCTTTGCTCATCATTAAGCAAAGATGAGACTGGCTTGGGTTGCTCAAAGTCCTAACGCTACAGCCTCCTGGCAGGCCCTCCACAGAAGATTCTACCCGTCCTCACAGAGCGCTCAGAGAAATCACTTTGAAATGAAAAGATCACGAAGCTCCAGTGACTTCCCATCACTCTTAGAGCAAACTCCAAAGTCCTCAGTGAGGCCACGAGGCCCCATGGCTCTGCCACCTCCTAGCTTACCCTCCTCTTCCTCTTCCCTCACTTGCTCAGCTTCAAACACCCCAGCCCCTCACATTCCCGTCCTTCCTCTTCTTTCAGTGTGCAAGGCTCATCCCGCAGGCCTGATACGGCTCAGCCCTTCCCATCCTGGTCACTCAGGTCTCTGCTTCAGTGTCGCCTCATCAAGAGGCCTCTTCTGACCATGTACCCGCCTCTCCACTGCCCTTCTCGAGTCCCTTTACTCTTTAATGATAATTAGCACCTGCTATTACTAATGTATTTGTTTGCGTGTTTAATGCCCATGAAGGCAGTGACCTGGCTTTGCCCTCTGCTGCATTCTCAGCACCTAGAACAGAGCCTGGCACATTGGCTGTCCAATATTTATTTATTTTTTTCTTTTTTAGACAGAGTCTCCTTCTGTCACCCAGGTTAGAGTGCAGTGGTGCCATCTCGGCTCACTGCAACCTCCGCCTCCCGGATTCAAGGGATTCTCCTGCCTCAGCCTCCTGAGTAGCTGGGATTACAGGCACCTGCCCCATCATACCCAGCTAATTTTTGTATTTTAGTAGAGACAGAGTTTCACCATGTTGGCCAGGCTGGTCTCGAACTTCTGACCTCAAGTAATCCACCTGCCTTGACCTCCCCAAGTGCTGGCATTACAGGTGTGAGCCACTGCACCTAGCCATATTCCTTGTTGAATGGATAACAAAATGAATAGGTGAATCCCTCTGCCTCCCTGAAGAGTGGGATAGGAAAGGGAGTCAGTGACTGGATGTTCTTTATTCTTGTTCCAAACACCTAGGTAGGAAGAGGGCCCCCTGTTGTCCAGAGGCAGAGGAATGCATGAGACAACTTCTATATTCTATATTCTATATTCCATATTGTTCTGCCAGACCCAGATCTGATCCGACATTTCTTTCTGACTCCCTTCCTGCTGGCCCAGGGAAAAAGAAGGTGGTTTGGTAAGGAAATGGGGCTCCGAAGAGCTGGCCGTATGGGGTGCTCAGGACAAGGCCTGCCTCCCAAGCCTGCCCCACCAGAGCCCCCAAAAGAGAACTGGACTCTCTTCCCTCCCACCCTCTGTCCACAGGCTCCTGCCTCAGAGCTGGGGGCCCCTGAACCCGTCCTCATCGCTTTGCGTTCCCTCTGTGCTTATCCCGTCACTCCAGGGAACAGAGAGGCTGTGGGTGGATGACAGGAAGGGGTCACACTGTCAATGTTCCGGAGGATGGGCGGCTCCAGGCCCCTCTTACCTGGCAGAAATGTTGCTGTAGTGCATGTAAGCCGCGATGACAACTCCTATCCTGCCTCGGTTTCCCTGAAAGAACCCCCAAACACAAAAGCATTTATTTCTAAGGCCAGCCCTGCTGCCCCAGAGCTTATCTAGAAGCCTTGGTGGAAAGGAATTAGGGCTGGAGAGAGGGGTGTGGATTTAAGGGAGAACATAAGGAGGAAGGAGGCCTCAGGGGAGGGAAGCAGGTGGGGACTAAGTCTCAGAAAAAACACATCTGATCATTCACTGCCGTGGACATAAGCTGATGTCACCTGCACTTCTTAGAGGTGCCCCCCAAGACAGAATCTATTATCCCCTAGAAAGAAAAATACACACAGACTTATATGCTCACAAAATCCAAGGATATAGGCAGGTACACACGATCATCCAAGGACACATTCAGGCACTCACACACACACACCCATGCCACAGCTCTGACCTTGTTGTGTAGAACAACGACATTGTGGGGGTCTGCGTTGAGCCATGTGTCCATGGCCTTACAGATGCTGCAGATCTTCTCCAGGGCTGGGGTGTGGAGGTCGGGCCAGCCAAATTCCAGTACCTACGGCCCAAGCCATGAGTGAGAAGAGGGCAGAAGCCCTGCAGAGTCAACCAAGCCAGCGGGAGCCGCCCACGCCACGTGCTAGTACCTGGGCGGCGGCCCGCAGCTGCTGGTTCCTGCCAGGACTTGGTTCCTCCCTGCCCACTGGTCAGCAAGGAGGCAGGGGTGTGAAGAGTAAAGGCCGTGCATGACCCAGTACTGGGGACCCTGGATCCAGGTCTTGGCCCTGGCAGTGACTCACTGTGGGGCCTTAGGCCTCATGTCCTCTTCCAGTCTCAATTTCCCCATATGTGTGTTTAAAAAAAAAGAAAGGCTTAGAGCTGATGACCCCAAGGTCCCTACCATAGAACTGACTTCCAACGTGCTGAGGGGCCCCAAGCACTGCCCTCAAGCTCTTCTCCCATGGACAGCTCTGAGGTCTGGCTCAGGCTGAGAGAGGAAAAAGCAAAGGGCTGTCTGATGTTCATGACTCTTTTCTAAGCCCTGGACACACAAACCATCCACTTTCCAGGCCAGTCAAGAGCAGCCTCAAGGACACAAAGGGCAGACCTGAAGAGCAGGCTTCGGGCCTCTCAAAACCTTTCTAGACTCACCAACTTTAAAGTAAAAGAGAACTCTGCAAGGACCCGTAGAGCATACCTAATCCAGCCAGGCCACTTTCAGAGGGGCGCACTGAGGCCCAGAGAAGTCCGTCACCCCCCCAGGGTCACACAGCAGCATGTACCAAACTCTCAGAGTTAGGAGCAGATGCCCATGACAAAGCCCGCACACAGCCCCCAGAGCAAACAGAGTAAAAAGCAGCAGCAGGGCCAGCCTTGCTGGCTCACGCCTATAATCCCAGTACTTTGGGAGGCCAAGGTGGGCAGATCACTTGAGGCCAGGAGTTTGAGACCAGCCTGACCAACATGGCGAAACCTCGTCTCTACTAAAAATACAAAAATTAGCCAGGCGTGGTGGTGGGCACCTGTAGTCCCAGCTACTCGGGAGGCTGAGACAGGAGAATCGCTTGAACCCAGGAGGCAGAGGTTGCAGTAAGCTGAGATCATGCCACTGCTCTCCAGCCTGGGCGACAGAGGGAGACTCCTTCTCAAAAAAACAAAAAAACAAAAAACAAAAAATGGCAGCTGGAAGGTCAAAAGCAGCAACTCCCAACTACTTTAAATCCAAAAACTAAACATCTCACAATTCCAGCCTCACCCAAGAGATTCTGTGTACTCCCCAGCAGGCAGACCTGGGTGGAAAGTCACTGCCCCAAGCTTTGCTTTCTGTAATTTACATTATGGAAAGGATAAATAGATCATTTTCCATTTTCCAGATAGAAGATGGCACTCTGACTTTGAATAGGCTTTTCAAACTGTCACAGCATTTTCCCCAAGATTATTATGTGGGAACCGCGGACAGGGAGTCCATCTGTTCTTCTCCTCCCCCACCCCAAAACAGCCACTGGCTCACCTTGGCATGGAGCTTCGTGATGTCAGGTCTCCGCTCAGAGAGGTTGAACAGCTAGAAGGAGAAAAAGGAAGAGAGCATGAGGAGGTGAGAGTCAGGAGCGCAGTGAGGGGAGAGAGAACCATGGGCTGCTGGTCCCAGAAAGGATGGTGGCATCATCACCAACTTCCTCTGAAGAGCCCACGACAGCACCCAGCAGGGCATCGATGTCCTTCCACAGCCAGGGGCCTGGCCATGAAACAGCCATGAGCTCCCTGGACCTCCTGTACCTGCTCTCACTCTCTCTCCCCTGATAGGAATTCTATCCATACATGAACATGCAGGTGAGTCCCAGCAGACACACCATCACCAAGAGGAACTAAACTGTAGGTCCTCAGGATGAAGAGGGAGAGAGAGAGAGAGATGAGGACACTGAGCCACCCCACTCCATGAGCGGATATCCTGAATGGAAAACGAGACAGGGATGGAACTTGTCTCCAGTCCCGCTTGCCTCTCGTCACACTGAACGGGAATCCAGTGGTGTGAGATGATAAGTAGTTGGCAATCTCTGGTTTCCACTTCATACATAGACCTTAGAACCTCATCCCATGAGGCTGCAACTTCTCTGTCACCAGACATCCTCCATCAGAGGGGCAAACCATCCTGGGTGGTCCCAATCAGACCCTTGACATACCTCTCCCAGCACATGCTTTTCAATGCGTGACCACTGGGGTCCCATTCCTGACCACTGGAATCCCACCGAATTCCCCAGTCTCTGGAATTCCTGCCTCTACCTCCAAGGGGGGCATGCAGAACTTCCCACCTCCACCCCACTGCCCGGGAAACTCAAAGGCCACTGTGTCGTCTCCTGGGGAGAAAAGGGGACAGCCCAGTCTGGAATAGGCAGGATAGAGAGAGGGGTGGCAGGGCACCAAGTCCCCTAGAACCCTGGACTCCTAAAATCGGAAATAGGTGGATTTTCATCCACTCTTGCACTCTGTAAAGGAATACACTTTATTATGTTACAATAGCCATCACTCAATGAATGTCTGCCACCTGCCAGCCTGTGTTAAGGACTTTACATGTAACAGCTGGCTTAATTCTCTCACCAACCGTAAGAGGTAGATCTTAGACCCACTTTACAGATGCAGAAGCTAGGGCTTAGTGAGGCTAAACAGCCAAGATCTTGTAGTTAGTAAAAGGAGAGCCAGAATTTGAACCCAGAGCTTTCTGATGTTTAAAGCCAGGCTCTTAACAATGCCCCAATGCAGCTAACAGATGGGTCTCTACAGTGGTTGAATAGTATCCTCAAAATGTCATGTCCGCCCAGAACTTCAGAATGCAACCTTGTTTGGAAACAGTGCCTTTGCCAATGTAAGTAGTTAAGGATCTCAATATGAGATCAACCTGGATCTAGGGTGGACCCTAAGTCCAAAAATTGATGTCCTTATAGGAAGAGAAGGCACACAGAGACACTGAAGAAGGCCACATGGAGATGGAGGCAGAGGTTGGGGTGATGCGCTACAAACCAAGGAATCCCACCAAAAGCTCAGAAAAGGCAAGAAGGGATTCTGCCCATAGGATTCAGAGGGAGTATGGCCCCCTCAACACCTTGATTTCAGATTTCCAGCCTTCAGAACTGTCAGAGCATAACTTTCTGTTATTTTGAGCCACCAAATTTGAGGTAGAGTCATCACTTGGTGTCTATGGGGGATTTGGATCTAGGACCCCTCCACCCCGCCGTGGACAGTAGATATCAAAATCCATGGATGCTCAGGTCTCTTACATAAAATATGTACTATTTGCATACAACTTGCATATAAAAAATGTACTATTTGCATATAACTTATGCATATACTTCCGTAGCCTTTAAATCATCTCTAGGTGACTTGTAATACCTAATACAATATAAACGCTCTGCAAATAGTTGTTCTGCTGTATTGTTTTTATTTGTATTGTTTTTTATTGTTATTTACTGTTGGGTTTTTTCTGAGTATTTTCAACTCATGGTGGATTGAATCCACAGAGGTGAAACTCGTGGATAGAAAGGACCGCCTCATTTGTTACAGCAGCCCTGGGAAACTAATGTGGCCTCCTACATCCCACCTCAAACACCCTGGGGGCAGCCACCTGAGGTTGTATAGATCAGATCTGTGGGTCCAGTCCACAGGCACCTCCCTCTAAAATGGACCCGAGCCCTCCTCTGGGGCCAAGGACGGATCGGCCTTTCTGCGTTAGTGGAGACCACTGCCAGTACCTCTCTCCCATGTGCTAAGGTGACTCCTCTGGGCCAGGCCAAGCCAGGTGCCAGCAACCCAGGGTCCCTTAAGACACATGTTGCCAATACTCTGCCCTCAGACTTCTCAGAGGCACCGACCCTGTGCCAGCTCTGCCACTTCCTGACCCTGCAACCTTAGGCAAATAACCCCACCTCTCTGTGCTCCAGCAAGTGCCTGCTTGCTAGGGCTGCTGCAAAGGTTAAGTGCGTGGAAAGCAGTTGGAACAGGGCCTGGCTAGTAGCAAGCGCTCGATAACCTGAACTCTTATTGTTACTCTCTTCTCCTGGCCAGCACACACATGCACACACAGAGTTCCAGATGCCACATTCCAGCTGCAGCACACTGCTTAGAGCAGAGCTGGGCTGGAGAGTGATGGAAGACTCAGGCAAGAGAGCTGCCTGAGGAGAAGGGCAGATAAACAAAGAGAAGAGGGTGGGCTGGCACAGGGGCTGGTGGCAGGGATACCAGCCATGAAGAGGTGGCTAGCAGATGGAAGCATAGAGGGCACAGGACGAGGGGCACAAGGCCCCATCCTCACCAGGTAGTTGCCTCCATGTTTGGACTTGAGCATCTGGGCCACCTCACGGAGGTTGCTCCGGAAGTTCTCCTCATTGGCTGTGCTGGAGAAGGAGACAGCGATGATCCTCTCTGTGACGTACACCAGGTCCAGCTCACAGCTGTCCTCCATGGTCCGGCTCACACTCATGTTTCTAGGGAGACAGCAGGCAGCAGAGGGTCCAGATCAGAATCCAGCCCACAGGGAAGGCCCCAGATAGCTGCACCCCATACACATCCTGTGTGACCCCCAATTGCAGTCCAGGGTGCTTGGCTGCTCTTCAACCCAAGGCCAAGGCCAGAGGCTTCCTCTGGCAAGGCCATTGTGGCCAGCTTGGGAGTGCCGGTGAGAACAAGCTGGGTAGGGCTGGCAAGGACCTCAGGCCATTTCAGAACCAAACTGATAACACCAATTCTTGGTTCCCATCAGTCCACTGCCTTCAACCTGTGACTCCAGAGATCAGAGCCAGGGCCAGACTGGCCCAGGAACCCGGAGCTCTGGCTCCCGACACTGTGACTGCCTAGCCAGGCAGAAATCTCCCGAAAGGCCCCAGACTGCTCTGGAACAGGAAAGAGAGCCTGCGCTGAACGCTCTCCAGCCCTGGAACGGAGCCTTCCACTGCCCGCCCCTCGCTCTCTCGAGCTGTGGAGTGGGCGGGAGACCTCTCAGGGGAGAGGGCAGCTCAGGTGACATGTTCACCTGGGTTCCAGGTAAGCCAGACCACAGCACACATTCCAGCCCTCCCGGAGGCAGGCTGACTCCTGCCCTTTGTTCCTTGGCCTTCTCCCCACCTCTGGCAGCTCCCACCGCCTGCCAGAGCTGCTTCTTGGCAGCAGCCTCCCTGATTTCTAAGGGCCCAGGAAACAAGAGGGCATGGAGCCCTTGCTGCTGCAGTGGTGGGTAGCTGCCAGCACCATGCATTTCCCGGAGAGGTGGGGAGGTCCCTGGGCTGGCCATCCTCTCCACTGGGCACCGGGTGAGGAAGGGAGGGGCTCACATCTTTACATCTCTCCCAACTTTTCTTCCAGAGGAAGGGTCCAGGATGCCCACTGGGGAAGCCCACCTCTTGCTTCTAGAAGCACCTCCCCCATCCTCCAGCTTTTTACCCCATCATCAACCTCCTAGTGTCTCGCTTCCCCTTCTATCAAATGCAGGCAGCACTCACATTTCGTTCTGCTAACCTTTCACCACAGCGGGATAAAGTGGAGAGTAAAGGCCAGTGAAAGGAATACCGCCAGGATATTTAAAAGTTACGAGGGCTTTCTGGCACTAGACAGAACAAGGCCCCGGATGCTGAGAAGCCGTGAAGAATCCAGACCTCCACCAGGGTTCAATCCCAGCCCAGGTGGGGCGTGGAGGTGGGGCAGCCAACGATGAGGCATGGCAGGTCCTCTCTGGTGGGATGACAGGGCCCCAAGTGGGATTGGGGACCAGCACCCGGGGGTAAGGAGCCCGGTTTGAGTTTGACTCTGAGTCCCGGCCACTTCTTGTCCCTATGGAATGCTTCTCATTGCAGCTGTGGGGGTGATGAAGTTTCTATCTCAAGCCAACTGCCTACCCAAGGACAGTTCTTGTAGGTGGTGACCAGTTTGGGACAAGAAGCCACATGCACACATACCTGCAAGCAAGTGGGTGTGAGGGCGGGGAGCCTCAGCTAACTTGCAGCATCCCCTCCTCCCCACCCTCCAAAACCCCTCTCTGTCCTGGCTCCAAGGAGGAAACTAGAATGTCAGAAAAACTCGCAAGCCCAAGCTCCTGTGATTTCAGCCTCTCCCTCAACACAGGAGGGGGAGCAAGAGGTACTGCTGAGGGCCGTGAGTCAGACGTGGCCCATAGGGACGCTGACCTGCCCCTGTCTACAGGCTGGATCCCGGGAAGGACGCAAAGGCAGAACAGTGCCACCAACCGGACAGCCTCAGCATCACACTCTGAATCCATCTGTCCAGGTCTGAGGGAAGGAGGGGACCCTCTAAGAAGCCACCTCCAGTCCGTGGACAGCCAGCAGAGGGGCCAGAAACTGCCAGGGGCTTCCACTCTACCCCAAGGCTGGCATCCCCGATCATCTCAGGAGCCTCGGTGGGTGAAGGTGAGGCAGAGGCGGAGGGGAGCAAAACAAACTCTCTGGATCACCAAGACACAAAGTCCCTCGTGCATCCCCTTCCCCCGGCCCCTGCCAGCCTAGCCAGATAGGGAACTTTCCTTTTATAAACTACTCTGCCCAGTCAGAACCCCCTGTTTGCAGAGAGGAAGAGATTCAGCACAGGCCTCGATGCCCAGCAGCCCGAAATGCAAATCCAAGTGCTGCTTCTTGGTAGCTGTGTGACCTTTACAAGTCACCTCATCTCTCTGAAACGCAGCTCTACCAAAGGGAATAAAATACGTACCTTGTGGGGTTGTTGCAAGGACTAGATGAGCTCATGCAGGTAAATAAAGACTCAGCTCAAGGGCTGGCTAAGAGCTCAAAACACAACTGTTGCCAAGGGCATCTGCACCCATCCCCTCCTGTGCCTTTCACATTTGCCCACACTCCCCACCCGTGGCTTTATGGCTGCAGTCTGGGGCACCCAGAGTCAAGACTTAACAGGAACACCCACAGTGACCCCCCTGCTTGCACTCCCGCCCCCTGCCCCCATGGGCCAGGCATACCTGATGGGCTGGAGGTGGGGCTGGACACTCGGGGTGACCCTGGCGGAGCCCTGAGAAGGAGAGAAGAGAAGCGGCATTATGCAGGGGTGGGCAGGATGACGGGAGGAGCACACCAGAGAGCTGTCCACAGGAGCAAACACGATCCTCTTCTCCTTTCCCTGCCAACATTCCGACCCTGCCACCCTAACCCCTGCAAAAACACAGCCCGCCCGAAGCCAAAGCCATCAACACTGATTCCACGTGAGCGTGCCTGCCTGTGTGCAAGCCCCAGAGGGACGAAAGGAAGAAATCCCGAATGCTGAGGACTGCACCCCACCGGGCTGGTGCCATCCACACTGAGGGCACACTCAACAGTTACGGACTCAGTGGAAACACATTTCACTTTGATTCACTCACCCACACAAGAGAAACCCCAAGAGGAGAATACGACTGCCACCACGAAAGAAACAGGAGCGATGAGAGTAATGGCGCCCCTCTGTCCTGCCACCGTCACCCCACACTTCTCTGCTTGAAAGTAGTGACGTCAAGTCATTCACTTAAGTTTAGAGACCAGAACAGCCAGGTGGAGCATGCAGGAACCAAGACGAGGCCTAAGGCAGTGAGCCATGCTCCTGAGGGCCCACTCCCCACTGTCTGTGGCAGACAGTAGCCATCTCACCCACTCCCCTTTTCACAGCTGTCGAGTGGTACGAACTTAAGCAAATGGGCCCAATCCATCCCAGGGCAGCAGGATGGTATGGCGGGTGTGAAAGCACAGGGTCAGAGGCCCACAGACCATGGAGTTTGGATTCCAGGATCCTGCTGGACAGCCCTGTCAGTTGTAATGTAACCCCTCTGAGCCTCTTGTAATGTCACATGTAAAATGGGACAACCTTCAGGCTGGCGGTGAGAATCCAAAGGAGTTATGCATATAAGGCACTTCGCATCATGCCTGGCATTCGCCAGATGACAGCTGTTGTTTCTGTCGTTACTTTTGTATCAAGAAAAATGAAAAGGGTAGTTACAACCAAACATTCACCTCTATAGAAAATCAAAAACCTGCATCGCCTCTACCCATCCTTCCAGCCACCTCATAGGATGCAGAATCGGGATGCCCCGATTCTAGATTCTCAGACCTCCTGAGCCCATTGACACCGTCCAAACACCCATGTGCCTCTCGGAAAATGGCCTTTTCCTCCCACCAACTTGCAGCCTCTTCTTCGGGGAGACAGGACCACAATCTGCCAAGAAAGGAAGAAACTGAGGCACAGAATAACTTACCCTCAAGTCCCTAGGAAGTTGATGGCCAGGCAGGATTCACACTCCAACCCAGGGCTTGACCATGGGGTCTCCAAGAAGAGGAGACCCTGCACCCCTCTCCTGGCTCTGCAGTGCCTACGAGGCAGGATAGGTGGGCTCCGAGGCCCAGCTCCCAGCTGAGCCCCAAGTTAGAGCAGCTCTGCTAAGAGGGGAACCCTCCATCCAGCCTTCGGGAAGAAGGCTCTGCCCAGAGTCCGCTCTGTCCCAGCTGCCTCGGACCAATGAGCAGCCCCGCAGCAGTGAAGGAAGGAAGAGCCAAGTGCGGCTATCAGGGGGAAGTTTCTAAGTCTCACAGCTCTTCTGGCCCTGAGGACTCCAGTTTGCATGAGTCAAGCTTGGGGGTGGGGGGATTAGAGAAGGGTGGAGCTGGGAGTCAAGGAGTGATTGTGTTTGGTTTTCAAGACCCAAACCAGGCTGTTCCAAAACTACCCGCTCAGTGGAACACAGAAACCCAACACTTCATCTATCTCCATTCCACTAGTCCCTAATGAGGAGTCCCTGAATCTCCCCAGGCCCTAGGCCCTGCTCCAGGCCCCAGGGCCACCCTGCTATAAATAGCCCCTTGGGTTTCATCTGTTGCTGATCCGTAGCCACTTTTGGAGGAAGCCACCACAGCTGCTTTGAACAACTGGAAGCCACAACGGTAGCCAAGACGTGAGGTGTGGCCGGGAGCATGGGACCAGACCCAGGGAGCTGGAGAAAGACAATGGGCCATATTGAGATGGGCTTGGCAGGGGGAACTGGGGAACCAAGGGGAGCTGGGAGCCTGTAAAGGTGCAGGGGTAAGCAGGACGAGCAGGGCAGCAGACCTGTCTCCCGTTTCCCCACCGCCCTCTTCCAAACGTTACAACACTCCACATTCCTCAGCCTCCCCACCCCAAAAAAAGCCAGCGAAGATAAATAAAAACTTGGCCCAAACAGAGTCTGGCCAGGCCGCCTCCAGAGGTGATAAGGCAAAGTCCAAGCCCGCTCTGCTCCACCGGGCGGGGGGGAGAGGGGAGCAGGGGGAGGAAGCCACCCTGGACAGTGACCCCACTGCGGAGGATGGGGGACGAACAGCTGGGACTGTCATCCCCTGATGAATCACTGGGCTGCCCTCTCACTGACGGGGCTTCCTGTTTTCTGCAAAGTTTGGGGGCACGTGACCCTTGCTGGCAGAGAGAGAGCAGACATGCACGGTGACACGTCTGAGTGTCGGTGCACACAGACAGAACTCAGAGAACAACAAATGGGCTGGGGCGGGGGGGTGCGGCATGTCAGCAAACACACCCTAGTGCTCCAGAAACACAGGTGACCTCACACGAGGGTAGCGATGGCGCCTTTGGAAGCATGCCTCATCGTGTAGCTCTTTACAAGCACGGTGGGAATAAGTCAAGGCATCCGGTCATCCCTGAGCCTCCAATCTTCATGCTCACTCTCTCATTCAGCAAACATCCACCGAGTGCCACCAGCTGTGTGCCCAGCCATGCTCCAGACACCAGGGGACAAAGGAAGTGAAGTCCCTGACCTCAGAGAGCTTGTATTTTATGGACCATGATACTCATCAACAGACCCAGCGGGAGGAGGAGAGGTTCCATCTCATTTACCCATCTGTAAAATGGGCCCCGTACAGCGCTCACATAATCTTCTGCCTACTCTGCATAGAGCCCCTAGGGCAAACGACTACAGGACTTTACAAACTGTTTTAAAAAGAAAAATAAGTTCTCTGCCTGCCTGTAATCCTATCTTTTCCTCTCTGGGGATCACAAAGCACTTTACCCACAAGGCTTTGAACTTCTTCCTACTTCCTCTCAAGACATAGATCGATTATAGAACTTTTCATCCAACTCTCTAAACACCAAACAGAACTCTCCCCTATCCTCACCTCCAAAACACTGTCCTTCCTTTGCTGAAAGGGCACCATGAAAGGAGACTCCACAGCCTCCCGGACATAGTGTCTTACTTTTCTCACTGTCAGGAAGTTCCTCCTGGTATCTAACCCCCATCCTTCCTGCTGCAGATTCAGCCAACTCTTTTTGCCTTGGTCCTCACTGCAGGCAAGAGCTGATCACCACTCAGACACTACTGGGTCGCTCAAGGTCTATGACCCCAGGTTCTGTTATCTGCCGCCTTCTTCCCCGTCATGAGGCAAGGAGCAGGAACCCCCAGCCTTGGGTGGGGTTGGTTTGAAGCAATGCCTCTGTGGGAAGAGCCCTGCCTTCCTTTGAGGTCCACAGACCAAACACAACAGCTCAGGACCAAAAGAAAAGCCATTTCCTGAGCCCAGGTCCCCAGAGGGGCACAGTTGGGAGGAGGGTCTGTAAGCGAACACCAGGGGCCTTGTCAGGCAGCCAGAGATTGGTGACTGACCTACGTCAGGGGCCCGGCCCCGTTCCTACATCTCCTCTGGGGGCTGTGGCCAACCCCCACATAGCACCCCCTTCAGCCACACCCCTTCCCCTCTCCTTCCTGCCCACTAGCCTGGATTTTTCCAAAACAAAGTGCGACACAGCACACTGTCCACAAACTCCACTACACACCAACTCGGCAGGAGGAAAACAGCCATTCCTGCCTGTGAGTCCTGGGCCATGAGCCAGAGACAGCAACGCAGCTTGACAAACAGCCACATTATCACAGCAGCAGGCCCAGGTCCTCCTCCCCCGGGGTGGACTGCTGGAGAGTCCCGTGGCTGGGCAGGGGATTGGCTCAATGACCCTGGGGCCAACCCAACCTGAGACAGGTGACAGGAGCCTTAAAATTTAGGTTTTCTCTCCTCCTTTGCAGTACACAGGCCGTTCTGCTAACTGCTCACTTGCTTACCCTTCCAAAGCTCATCTTGTCCCTCCTCCCATATCCAGACAAGACAGCACACTTACCCATCTTGACACACAGGCACAGACATATCCATCCCAGATCACCAATACTTTCTTCTTAAAAAAGTCAAAGAGCCTCAGTCACAAATAAACGGCCTCCTCTTTCTTCCCTAGGACCAAGGTCGTGCACACTCTTGCAATCAAAAGTTCTTCGTGATGTCCAACTTCACTCTCTCTTGTTGTAACGCTAGTTGACGGGATCCATCTGGCCCAGGCTGGGAATGTGGGGACAGCAGCTCTAGGATTTGGCTCCTGAGTGTGCCCAGACCATTGGCTAGAAGGCTTGGTTCACACACCATCACCCTGTCCCCTTGCCAAAGGTTAGGAGTTCGGGATAACACCAGACCCCAGCAGCAGTCCCAGGAAGGGATGGAGTGGCATTCACCGAATCATTCAGCAATGCCAAGCCTCTGTTTCCTCATCTATAAAGTGGACTTATAGGCTCTGCATACAGGGGTATCAGGAGGATCTCAAAATAGCCAACACAGCTCCCAGCCCTTAGTCAAAATAACAGTAATAAGAATGGCTCACAGTTATTGAGCACGTATGATATATTTTGAGTACATGAAGCTTGTATATCCTTGGTAGTAGGTACACACAAAAGATTAGGTTCCCCCTGCACCCCAGCCCCAGAAACATCACAAGCAGGGACAAGGGCCCCTCCCCAGTACGAGTACCCCATGCCCAGAGGAATTCACGCATACCTTGAGCGGAGCCTTCCCCACTAATTTAAAAGGCATGCTCCCTGCTCCACCTGGAGAGGTCCCATGTGGCCCTTGGGATGCTGCCGCTTTGTAGGGCTGGACATGCAGGACGGCCCCAGGGCAATGTGGCGGTGGCAGTGGGCTCACCACAGGAGTCAGGCTGCCTATAGGAGCTGCCCCTCCTGCTCCCGCAGCACTCCCTCCAGGGCCCTCCCCACCGTGGGTCAGGCAGCTGTCAGATGATAGGGCCTCGTGCCATCAACATCTACCCCTGTGCCAACCACCAAAACCACTCCCTGTTCCTCTGCAGCCCAGGGCGGGTGAAGATGGAGGGGCCAGCATAGGAGGCACTGTCAGAGAGGGGCAGGGAAGAAAGGAGAAAGCCCCACTGTGCTGGGAGTCTGCCCCTGGGGTGTGGAGACAAGCCCAACCCCAAACGAGGCTCAAAGCACGTCCTGGAAGAGCCCCTGAGCCCTTCTGCGGGATCCTTCCATTTCAGGCATCCGCCCCTTCCCCTCTCCCCAAAATGGGAGGCAGGAGGAGCCCAGGGGGACCCGTGGACCCATCTACCAGCCTCCTCCTGAAGCAACAGCATCTAAGCCACACAGTGGTGCTTGCTATTTTCTAAGACTCTTGTCTCCAGGGAAGCAGGCCCTACCACTTCCCCAAGGACTAAGACGGCCCCAAGAGTCAGGGCTCCTTCTCTGCCTCAGCCCTCAGTTTCCCTTGCTGTGGTTTTGCGCATTTCCCCTTGCTCCCCATGGCCACTCATCACACACCAGCCTGCCGTAGCATGCCCTCTCTCCTCCCGCCCGGCCTGAGCACTGAGGCCTGGCGCAGTCGCGGACAGATGAGCTCTGGATCCCGCTTAGATGGAGGTGGCAGCCAAGACGAAGGCCCAGCCTGTAAGGAAACGGGCCTGCCCACAATCCCAGCCTCTCCTTCTACAGAGAGGTAAGGGAAGCCCACAAAACAAGGCATTATCCACCTTTCACCCCATTCCCCCTGGCCACCAGGGCCCAGCCCCATCCTTCTTCTCCCCCTCCACACTCACGTTGTCCTCGAGGCTTTTCCGTGTGTTTCCACCCCGGGAGGCTCCTTCTCCCTGCAGACAGAGAAAAGGCAGTCAGAGAGGGGAGGCGAGAAAAATAATCAAAACGCACCCAGGTCTTCCACCTGCTGGGTTCGTCAGGAGTGGCAGATGAGGAGGTTGGCAGAGGGGCCTGGAAATAACTTTGGTGTTTGTTTCACATTTCTTTGCTCATATCAAGGCCTCCTCAGAGCTAACCAAACCCTCTTGTTTACAACTCACCACCACTTCTGTGGGAGATACTGTTATTCTCATTTTGCAGATAAGAAAACTGAGGCACAGACAGGCTCATGCTTTGGCCACAGTCACATAATTAGAACCTTGGCGGAGTCAAGGTTTGAACTGAAGTCCTTCATCTCCAAGCCCATGATTTCCTGCTGATCATCACCAGGAGATCTCTCTCGGCAGTTAACCTCAGTTTCCCCACTGCGGAACCCACCTACTTTCCTCCCTTCAATCTTGCACATAGCCTGGAGGAAACTGTCCGTCTCTCAGCTAGGTCAGAAAGACCTGTTTGGAAAGATCTGCCTGGCTTTCTCACATTCTGCATATTTCATAAGGAAGCCCACATTTAACTACCGGCTGCTCCCTCTCAGCTCCCACCCCGCCTCTCCCTCTCTGCCTGCCCAGTTGCCTAGCAGCCCATTTCCGAACACGCGGGGATAGTCAGACGCCCTTCTCCCAGCGTCAGCAGCCACCCCACTACTTCCCCGCAAGTTCCCCAAATCTATTCTGGAAGCATTTCCCCAACCACATCTGTCCGCTCTCCCCCAAATCCACTCTCCACTTCTGGCCTTCTCACTCCTGCTCAAGCTGTTCCGGCTCCCCCCACCACCATCTGCCATCACTCACCGTATCCACTACATTCTTTGGTGTGTTCTCAGTGGTGATGGGCTGTAGACAGAAGGAGAAACAGCATGAGCCCTCAGGGCAGACATCCCAGGGATGGGCTCTCTCCCCATGGCCGGTGGCCCTGATGGGCAGAATGCCCCCTCAGACAGGGATGATGAGGCCAACCCAAGACTCAGGCATAATCTGGTTGGCCCCAAGCACAGGGGGAAGAGTGTGGCATGCGGAAAACCATCCTAATAGTGCTAGAACCATCCAGTTCTACAAACCTTCACCAAAGACCCACGCTCGGTGCCCGGCGTCAGTCCTCTGGTTCATACAGTTGCTGACCCTCAAATTGGAGGGGTCAATGACCTACAGCATCTCATTTATTCCCAAGAATCCAGGAGGTGAGTACCATTGCTACCTTTTAGCCCCACTCTACAGATAAGAAACTTAAATGACTGAGCCAACATCATCAACTCTAAGAGAGACGGCAGGATTTGAACCCCATGTTGGGGCTTTAAGTGATATCCCAACAGCCTGAAATAGTGCAGCCAGCCAGTCTCATTACTTCAGTGGGCTTTCAGGCCGCCCACCATTGGGCCTCACACACCTCCATTTCCAAACACAGAGGCTCTGCTCCATCAGCCCCAGCCCCTAAACCCTTCTTGCTTGTTCCCACATCCAGGTCTTTACTCGTGGAATGCCTCCCCCTCTTTTCCTACAAGGAGGGCTCTCTTCCTCCAGTTAGCCCTCCCTGGCCACCGCAGCAAGTGGGATCTCTTTCCCACCTCTGAACTCCAACCACCTCCCTGTCTGGTCCTCAGTGTATGAATAATCTCATCATGGGAACACATGACTTTTTTCCCCAACTACTCTTTTATTTGTGATTCTTATTCCACCTTCATCCAAAATAGATTCAAAGCAACATTTGGACCAATTCATTTGGAAACTCCCTCCTACCAGGGCAAATGTATGCATAGTGGGCCATCAACAAACACCTGTTGGCTGATCCCATTCCTTACCCTGGCACCCTCCTTTCTTCACTCAGAGCAACAGAAGGGCTTCCTACTAAAGATGGTCTGATTTCTCCCCATAGCAAGAAGAGAAGCTTCTTATGCCAGGTTCACCTCCTGACCAGAATCTAGGGCTCCGTTTCCAACTCAGTAAAGTGGTTATGGGGCCTCAAATTGGGCAGAAAGGCCTGAGCACAACTGCAAAGGTTCTGAAGCAGAGCTTGGCGAGGACGAGTGTGACCCAGGTTTGAGACCGTGTGTCTCGGCGCAAGAGGCAGCTGCTACAACCCCATCCCAAAGAGCTGAGGGAGGAGCTGCTCATGTCCAAAGGCAGGGGAATGGACAGAATGCCCCTCTAAAAGGTTCCCGCATCAGGGAGGAGGAGTGGGCCCAGATGGGCATGGAGGAACAGACTGGGCTGAGCGGAGGTAACAGTGCTGTCTCTGGAAATGGCCCAGACTCTTCTACCCCTACTGCCTGGAAGACAGGCGGCTGAAGTCAAAACTCCTTTCCAGGGGATGAAACTTCCTAAGCAGTTCAGGGCCAAGGCAGCTGGGGATGGTAAAGGGACAATGGGGTCCAGGCACAGGGGTTGGGGGACCGGGGCAAACCCCTCCCACACATCTCCTCCACTCTCCTCCCCACTGCTAGGTACACCCCCTTCTCTCCACCCGGAGTCTGAGGATGGCTCTGGAGGAGGAGTAAAGATGCCATGTTCTGCCCTTTCTCAGCTCAGCCCTAATCCTAACCCACTAATCCCCTAGCCCACTCAGGGTAAGCTGGAGCTCTTGGAGCTGCCTGCTTATTAGGACCAGGTGCTCCCCTCAGCCGCCAACAACCCAGCCCCACCCACCCCCTACCAGGGACCCCACCCCCACTAGAGCAGTGTCAGCCACTCCAGGCCCTCTCCACCCCCCAGCCTTTCCCTTCTTTTGCAGGGGCTCTGTCCTTCCCATGTGGAGACCTGAGGGTGGGCAGAACAGCCCAGCTGCCTCATCTCAGAGCTGCTCTGGTCTCCTGTGGGAAGGAAGGGAACTCCCGGAAGGCAGACCACAACGGCACTGAGACACAAACCCAAAGCCCTCACTCCTGACCTGTCCACTACCCAGCCTGCTAGAATGGACAGACATGGAATGGGCTGGACAAGCTAAAGATGATACACCTGCCCCAGGCCCTTTCAGGGCCCAGATAAGCCTCTTCCTTCTCTGGTTAAAGCCTCCTAATAGGCCTCGACCCTCAACAGAGCATGATCCCAGGGGTCTCAAACTTGAACGAGCATAGCACCACCTAGAGGGCTGTTGATACACAGGTGCCTGGGCCACCCCACATATACACAGTTAGACCTAAGGTGGGACCCAAGGACGTGCATTTCTATCAGGTTTCCAGGCAACACAGGTCCCAGATGCTTCTCCGAGAACAACCAGCCCGAGCTAACAGCTCCCTTGCCACCAGGCAGGACAACTCCAACTCAAAATCAGCTTGGGAGCAGGTGGCAGGATTTGGACCTACTGCTCCCTAAAAGACCTTGGCAGCAGACTGCTGGGGTCCACATGCTAATTCTCTCGGCTGCTACCTAACTATGCAACCTCAAGCGGGTCACCTTGTCCTTCTTGCTCCTCAACAGGCCCGCACAGGGTTATGTTTTGGGGATCAAATGCAATAAAGCACATAAAGCACTTAGAAGTGTACGAGACACTAGGAAGCTCTCAATACTTGTCAGCTATCACTATTATTTATCATCTCTACCCTTGGGGCAGCACTTCATATCCCTGAGGCCCAGGCCCTCTCCAGCCCACCCTGCCTCACTGTGACCCTCCTGCCCCACCCCTCCTGGGTCTGGCATGGTGCAGACAAGGGAGCTGAAGTCAATATTAGAAACCACAGGCCTCAGCAGTGCAAGAGAAACTTTCTCCTCCTGCCAGTGATCATCTGAGCACCATCCCCTTTGCCCCCACCCCTTCCCCATGCCAGCTGGAGGGCAGCCACATGGCGACACTTGCCAGAGATCAGATGCCTTCAGCTTACTGGTTGAGATGCTTTCTGAGGAGCTAAAAATTTCCAAACCCCCACTCCCCACACCATCTAAACACCCGAGTTTTCCTGCAGTGTTTGCAAACACAGCCAGTATGCATGCTGCCCACCCCTCCTTTGCCCTCCAACCCAACTCTCCCAGGATTCAAGTCCTATTTCTCTGTTTCCCAACCACTGCCAGCCTTGGGGCTACTGGGAAGGAAAAAGGCATGGGACTGGTAACAGGAGGGCAGGATGCCCTGAGGCTGCCACTGCTCCATGCCCTGCAGGGAGACCAGAGCCAGTGGGAAGCCCTACCATTGACACTGCCTAGTGAGTCCAGCTGGCACTCCTGGGACCCTCTGGAACTGAAGCCCCTGACCTTCGTCTTCACTCCATTCCTGGCCAGGATGTTTCTACAGCTACCACACACACACACACACACACACACACCCCATCCTTGCATGCCACTCCTAGGGACATGGGCTCTGAGAGGGACTTAAGACATCATGTCCTCCATCCCCCTGTTCCACACATGGGGAAATTGAAGTCCAGGGAGGTCTGATCTGTCGAGCCTTTCATGGTGAGGTTCGTGGCATGACTGGAGCTGGTTCCCAGGTTTGTAAAGCCCACTTCCAGGCTCATCTCACTGCCCTCACCCTTGGCCCCAGCCATCCTGCTGGCAGGGTTAGCTGGTACCTCCCTGCGGGCTCTTCTTCTCCTTCCTCCTCAAGTCAGCTGCAGAGGGATGAAGTGGGTGGAGCCCAAACACAGACAGACCCCTAGGTCTGACCCCACCCACTGCCCAGTCCCAGGACAAAGCCTGGAGCTTAAGGTCTCCAGGCTTTCCAAAGTGAGAGCAGCTGACTCACTGTCCCACCAAGGGTCTTCCAGAGTCCCCCTTACCTCCAGGAGGGACAACTCAGAATCCAGTTTAGGAGCAGGTAACAGGTTGCTACCTGAAAAGCAAGCCCTGCTCTTAGCGGGCCCCTCTGCTCTAGAGTCCCAAAGCCAGCAGTTAGAGCACAGCAAGGTGGGGACTAGGGCGAAGCCCTTGGGGCACAACATTTAAGAAGGCATCCCTCTCACTCTCTGGTCCTGCGAGTGCACTTGCATAATCCTGAGAGTGATGACTCTTCAGATCTTACACCATAGAGGCCTCACTGGCCTGGCCCTCGTCCTAGCCCTGGCCCTGAGATGCCTTTTCATAAACTTAGTGCAAGAACTACAACTATTCTTTCAGGGCTGGCAATGCCCGGAACATAGTGCTGGGCTCTTTGCTTTCCTGATCACCAGTCCTCAAAACCACCCTGGGAGGTGAGCATTACCACACAGTACAGTTTAGGAAACTGAGCGCCTGGGAGATGCAGTGACTTGCCCAAGTTTCCACAGCCAGTCAGTAGGAGAGCTGCTGTTTGAACCTTGCTCCTCACCTCCCCATCATGCTATCTCCCCTCTCCCTGGCAATGATCTCCAGGCAGTTCCTCTGATAACTGCCTTCCCGTGGGGAACAAGCTTTCTGAGAAGTGAAGGCTAGTTGTAGCAGGTCTTCTGTCCAGGTCCTCAGTAGGAAGACACTTCTTAACCACACTTCCACAGAAAGAATAGGAACCAGGCTGCAGTAGGAAAGACTGAGATCAGACAACAGAGAAAACTTCCTGCATTCGAGGGGTCGGGAACCACAGGGTGGATAAGGGAAGCTCCACATCCTTTCCTCAATTTTTTTTCCAAAAAAAGACATACATGCCCTCTCCACACATGCCTTTACCCGCCCCCACTGCATGGGCCTGAGGAGGGTCGAGGAGGGGCCAGGAGGGGCCTTTGTGCTGGAAGGTTGGGGGGTGGCTGCCATGACTGCCTGGAGGCTCACACAGGAGGACACGTCAGTGGCCTGCAAGGAGGGTGGGCTGGGAAAAATATATCTGTGCTGCTGTTTTGGAGGAAGGAAACAACAGGATGGGGGAGGTTCCCAAGCCTGAGCCCAGGGATGAGGGGAAGGGGACTGGGGAGGGGGGTGTGCAGAATGCGGGCTCAGCCTCCGGAGGAACATTCCGTCCAGAAATTCCTTACACCCTGCCCCTTTCCACCCTCCAACTCTCCCAACTCTGGCCCCCTGGGAGGCCTGGAATCTGGGCGGTCTGGGGGCCAAAAAGACCACCCCATGACATCACATCTACTGCCACGGCAATGAACCGTGAGGTCACGGCGCACTGCCTATCAAGAGGGGAAGGAACTGGGAGCCGGCAGGGAGGGCTAGCGAGGGCTGGAATGGCCTCAGACCCAGGACCCAGAGAAAGTTATTCCAGGCTCACTTGTTTCAAAAATAGAAGCATAAGCAAATGCAGGGAAGGGGCTAAAAACAGAAGGGAAGGGCAGGGAAACAGCCTTCATGGGGCACTTGGAGCATGGCAGCCTCTGAGATGGCACGTTAGAGGCGTGGCCCCATTTAATCATCCCCACATACAGACCTATGAGAGCCCTTTATCAACACCATAATTACAAAACCAAGGCAGTGGCGGAAGGCAGCAGAGGGAGACAGCTCTTTCTCCATGCCCCGTGCCTCCCAAGGCATCACCTCCCTTCACTGTCACAAGCAAGGGCTCTAGAAGGAGTACTTTGAACACCTTTCTGCAAATGAGGAGACGGAGTTTCCAGGGAGGGTGGCTGCTCAATGTGAGATCAGGTCTGCGCCTCTGAGTCTGAGACCTCTGAGGTCTGCACCTCCCAGAGCCCTGTGCTCTCCCCTCCCTCAGTCTTGAGAAAGTGGGAGCCAATGGGTAAGGGCTGGAGAAAGAGTGCTGAGCAGACAGGGCTGGCAGAGGACGCTGGCAGCGGAGCCTGCGACCCTGAAGTGTATCTGCTCAGTTGCTCCAGGGGCCCCATCGTCTCCCAGCAGGCCCAGGCCACCAGAGGAAAAAGAATAGGCTCCATGTGATTAAGGGGAAAGTTATGTCTGATTTCTTCACAGGGGAAGGATCTGGCCAGATCACGCCTGTCCTCAACCCCTTCTCCTAATTCACCTCGAGGGGCCCAACACCCAAATCCTGGCTGAGGCTGTGCAATGGTGGACACCCCCACTGCAGCCAGCTTGCACAGGTTGGAATATTTTGTGCTGTTTCTTGTCATGTCCTTCACTGGTTATGGCTTTCCTCCCCGACTTGACCAGGCACTGGAAGCCTATGCCCTTCCTCCACACCCCTCCAGCCACCCTTGCCTATAGCCTTGGAGCCACACTGAGCATCTATGCCAGCCCTGCCCTCCCCGACAGTCCCTCCCTGCCAAGCCACCCTGAAACTGGCAGCAAACTCCTAGTTCTAACACTCTGCTTTGGGTCACTTCCCCACTCGGGGACTCAGGATAGCCCTTAGTGCTTAGCACGTCAAGTTCAAGTTCCCCAGTGTGGTTTGTGGACTCCTCCAATATCTGGCCCCTTCTCCCTCCAGCCACTCCACTGCTTACTCTCTCTTCTCCAGCGTGCAGCCTCTGGTCACAGCTGCTCAGTCCCACCAGGCCTATCACGCTCGTCCCTGCCCCCATTCCTGCACCCACACTGCTCCCACCACCAGCCCCAGGCAGGGCCACCAAGGGTTGTTTGGGCCCCGGTGATACAAGATTGCCCAGTTCTCTCTTCCCCCTAGCAAGACAGACTTGCCCAAAACATTTATACTAGATTGCCTGGCCCTCTTTCAGACTCAGCAATTGGTACCCAGGTCCTACGCCCTCTCTGTTTCAGCCCTGCTAACTTCCAAAACACCCTCCCTCCTTCCCTCCTCTCTTCTATTTGTTCCAGACTTAAACTAGGCTTGAACAGAAGGCAGGTTTCCCTAACCACCACAGCATGAGCAAATCAAGCAAATCACTTCCTCCCCTGAACACCAAGGCTACCACCTCTCGTCAAAACCCCAGAGTCAGGCACTATTTCCATAGTGTAGTTCTCTCTCTCCCACTGAACAGACGGTTCCCCAAGGTCAGGACCCTTCACCCTACTTGGACTTTTCAAAGCAGGGGTTACAGGGGAGGTGTTCAGCACATTCAGGGATGCCTTGGCCTTTGTGTATCTTGTCACTTCGTAACCCAGTCAAATGGCAGGACCTCAGTGAGCGTGAGGACTTCTACCCAGGCAGCTCCCTGAGGAGGGGATCTTCCATCAGCATGGTGCCTTATACCTGATAGGCATCAGTGAGAATGCTTTGTGTTTTTTGTTTGTTTTGTTTTTGTTTTTGTTTTGAGACGGAGTCTCGCTCTGTTGCCAGAATGGAGTGCAGTGGTGCGATCTCAGCTCACTGCAACCTCTGCCTCAGCCTCCCGAGTAGCTATGACTACAGGTGCGAGCCACCACGCCCAGCTAATTTTTGTAGTTTTAGTAGAGATGGGGTTTCACCATGTTGGCCAGGATGGTCTCGATCTCTTGAACTCGTGATCCACCTGCCTCAGCATCCCAAAGTGCTGGGATTATAGGCGTGAGCCACCATGCCCGGCCTAAATGCTGTTCTTTAAGAAGCACTTTGAACTCCTTTTGGCAAATGAGGAGACTGAGTTTCCTCCTCTTTCTGATGACCTTAACCTACCAAGTTCTACTTTGCAGAACAATGGAAAAATGAGTTTATTTGCCTTTCAACATATTCTCACTCCCATTCTGCACCCATTCCATGTCTTGTCTCTCTAGGCTAAGCAGCCCTAGGGGTTGCTCAGGTTGGGGTTTTCAACCTCCCTCCCCATGCTCAGCATCCTCTTGGGAATGCAATGCTCAGAGTTTGCCCATCCCCTTTGAAAATCAGCCATTTTTTCAGGATTTCCCAAGGATGGCCACCCGTGGCCTGCCCAGTGCCTTGGGATGAAATGCATCAGGTCAGAGTTCAGGCTGACTGAAGTGACTGTACATCACCCTTGAGGGAGCAAGCCCGCACACTGAAGCTGAGTGCTCCACTCTCTTTCTCTGCTTTCAATTGACATCACACCCTTCTCTGCTTCCGTGAGGCAGCACAGTGCCTTCTAACCTCAGCTCTGACACTGGGAGACCTTCAGAAAGTCACTTAAGAAGATCAGGGCCTGTTTCCTTATCTGCAAAAGAACAGGATGGGACTAGATGGCGTCTACAGTCCTCTCCACCCTGTGGCTCCAGGTCTACTCCATGCCCATCTGTCTTCGAGAAGCACTGACACCTGTGGCAGAAAGGAACCCTGAAGCCCCAGCACATAGAACAGTGCCTAGCACTGAGAGGTCCTAAGCCCAGGGGGTAGGTGCTCAAGAGATATGTATTGGCAAGATGGCTGGATGGTTACACGGATGGACAGACCCTCCCCCACATCCCAAGCCTACTGGCAAATAGAGAAGCTAGCTGTTTAGAAAGAGGGGCCCAGGAGAAGTCCATCACCCAGCAACATCGCATACTTACATCAGGAGTAAGCACCGAGGGCAGCCTAGGGAGAAAAGCAGACCAAGAATCCACTCCTGACCCAGCCCTGCCACTGCAAGCTATGTGACCGTGAACAAGGCACCCAGTTTGCTCCATGCATTGTTTGTTCCTGTCTTCCCAGGATGGGCTCGGGCCTGCCAGGCTTCCACACAAGTCACTGTGGGGTCCCAATGGTCCCACGTCATGGAAAGGGCTTTGAAAACGGCAAGGGCTATGCAAGTGACAGTGATATCAGTCATTATTTGTGCTTAGGAGGGTGAACTCTGGTGCCAGACCACCGTGTCAGAATCCCAGCTCCCTCTTTTAATAGCTCTGTGGCCTTCAGCTTCAGTTCTTCATCTGTGACATTGGGATCATCACAGCACCTCCCTCATTGCACTGTCATCAGGATTAAATCAGTCTATTTTTGTAAAGTGTTTAGAACAAAGCTCGGCAGATATGAAGTTCCAGTAAAGGGTTAATCTCTCACTGTTGCTATTATTACTATTATGAGTGAAACCAGCCTCCTCGGACTCCCATGGTGTCCCTCTTCAATCCAAGCATGATTTCCTACTGGGCAATTTCTATTCCCCATTCACCTCCTCCCCTCCAGACCCCTCACCCCGACCTACAGACCTCCAAGTCATTCTACAGTGACATTCCAAGCCCCTGTGCTGGGCCTGCCTGGGCGAGGAGAAGCAATGTGCACACCATTCCACCCCCAGTCCAGCTCTCCTGCCCACAGAAGACCTGACATCCGCCGACCTTGGTGGCCAACCCATTTGGCGATCACCCTTGAAAAATTCCTTTGACTCTTATTTTTCAGAAGTTGAGAAAAGCTGCTTCAGCTCTTTCCAAGGATCAGGAGTGTCTGTGGCAAACAAGCCCCCTCGCCTCTCCATCCTGCCCCACCAGTGCCCCACAGGAGGGTGGTGACCCTAGGTCCCTTCTACCCAAGGCCTTGGGCAACATCTGTTGAGTAAGATGAAAACATGGTTGAAGATTAAGCCACTTTGCCCTGGCTGGCCCGGGCGCAGGCTGGGAAATGTGTTTGGCTGGCAGGGCCTGAAGCTGGGCAGAAATTCTATGTCTGAGAGGAGGGGTCCTAATCCCAGGGGTTGGAATTTAAGCAAGATCAGTGAGAAGGCCAGACGGAGAGCTGGAGCTGAACTGAGACATGAAGAAAACACAACACACAGAAGGACAGACACACCATGAGGGACAGGGAATGGGCAGGGAGGCTGGAGAGCAGCCTACTGAGGCTGAAGGGCAGGCAACAAATGGAAAAGGAAGGAAAAATACAAACCCGCCCTTTCCTCCCTCTTGTGAACCTGTTCAAAGCACTTGCCTCGCCCGCCCGTGAGGAAACAGGTGCTGAGTGCTCTTGGGGAAGCCAAACTTTCTCCCGGTTTCCCCTGGGCCACTTTCCCACTCCCCAGGGACAGTAGCAGAGCTTCCAGTTGAAGGCAGCTGCCACCCTCCCCCATGGCCCCCCACCTTTAGGACTCGACAGCCCCACCCATTCGCCAGCTAGGGAACAGGAGCCATAGCAGTCCTGTTTACTGAGTACCCAATCTGCCAGACATCGGGCTGAATGCCTTCCTTCCAGCCATTCAAGAAACATATATGGAGCACCTACCGTGTGCAAGGCAGTGGGGACACAACACTGAACAGAACAGATAAAACTCCCTTGTCGTAATGGAGTTTATACGCTGGCGTGGGCAAAGCCCCTTAAACAAGACAAATAAGTAAAATGCATCGTGTATCGGGGGCGATGCATGCTGAGGGGCAGTGGAAGCATGGAAGGGAGACTAGGTGCTGGGGAAAGGGAAATGCTGACCCTTGAATAAAGATTTGAGGTTCGGCCAGGTGCAGTAGCTCACGCCTGTAATCCCAGCACTTTGAGAGGCCGAGGCAGGAGGATCATATGAGGTCAGGAGTTTGAGACCAGCCTGGCCAACCTAATGAAACCCCATCTCTACTAAAAATGCAAAAATTAGCAGAGTGTGGTGTTGTGCACCTGTAGTCCCAGCTACTCAGGAGGCTGAGGCAGGAGAAATTGCTTGAATCCGGGAAGTGGAGGTTGCAGTGAGCCAAGATCGCACCACTGCACTCCAGCCTGGGCGACAAAGTGAGACTGTGTCTCAAAAAAAAAAAAACAAAACTTGAGACTGGGGGAAAAGCCTTACGGGTATTTACAGGAAGAGCATTCCAGGCAGGGGGAAATAGCAAGTGCAAAGGCTTGGAGGCATCATGTATGTTCAAGGACCAGCAGGAAGGCCAGATGGCTGAAACAGAGCGAGTGAGGCGCTGAGAAGGAGACGAGGTGAGAAAGGAAAATGACAAGACACAGGTGAATGAGAAGGAGCTGAAGCAAGAGGAAACCTGTCATGTAGGGCTGCTTGGGCCAATGGAAGTACTTGAGCTTTTGCTCCAGTGAAATGGGCCAGCACCGAAGGGCTTTGAAAACAGGTGAATTAAATGGATTAATGTGCTTACTTTGGTCTTTTGGCAACCTTACAGCATAGGTACCATCACTAACTCCCATTATGAAGAAGAGAAACAGAGGTCCAGGGAGGTTAGCAATGTCAGGGTCATACACCAAGGAGCAGGGGAGCTGGGATGCAGAAGGAGGTGGTCTAACTTCCTTGCTCTTTACTGCTGGGGAGGCGGGTTGTGACTCAGGCAGGGGAACCTCTGGGAGCACATTCTGGTGTCATAGCCATTTCACCACCAGGCGGCTGATCCAGCCTCCTCGAAGGGCAGAGCCCCTGCACAGGTTGGGCACATCATAGAGACACGCAGCCTTGCTCAGGCATGAGTCTCTTCTGGATTCTAACTGCAGTCCCTCCAGCTGGAATGCCAACCTATTCCCTTTTGTCCCAACCTCTGACCGCTCTTCATGTAAACAAAGCTCATGAGACTCCCAGCAACCAAACATCTAGCTTCTGCCTGGTGGTCCCTAAACCCTGGACCCCCAGCCTCATAAAGCAGCCAAGAACATTCTGTTCTTAGCCACAAGGTGGGAGTTCAGCTGGAAAAAGGAGAAATGTACACTCGCCCCTCCCCGCCCGCCCTCCTCGGACTCCCATGGTGTCCCTCTGCAATCCAAGCGCGATTTCTTGCTGGCAGTTCCAAGCCCGACTGCAGTCCACCCCCAGCCCCCGCTGTTGCCAGATGACCCTCCACTGGGCTCCGTGTGAATAACACTCCACATCTGCAGCAGCAGGGCTGGGCAGCACTGAGGCCCAGGAGAGCCTGGCCCTAGTGAGACCAGGGAAGGAGGGACCACTGCAAAGAAGGTAAACAGCCCCAGCAAGGCCTGAGCCGGAACGTGCAGAGCAGTGACACTCAGAGTCCCAAGCACTTCTGTGCGCTTCATTTCACTCCATCACCACCCTGAATAGGGAGGGAGGGAGGGAGAGGGTACACTCATCAACATGGAGGGGGCCCTTGGAGCATCCTGACAGAAAGGAAAATTGAGGTCCAGAAAGAAACAGGATGGGACCACCCACTTGTCATACAGCAAGTGGATATTGATGAAAGGAAGGAGACTCTGCGGCCTGACTGAGCGCCCAGTGTCTGGGCTGAGCAAGTCACCACAGAGGTGTGTGAGGTACCTACAACTGCTTGAGCTCCAGAACAGCCTCGCCCCGCCCCAGGCTCCTGCTAACATCAGTACCGACACAGGCACCTCCACAGCCTGATCCAATTGTGCTCACAAGGTGCCCTTCTGGGACACACCCCCACACCTGTACACAGGCACACACGTGCATGCGGGCAGCCCCCTTCCTTCCCCAGCAGCCCCCAGAGCCTTGTCTGCCTCCAGGGCCACGGTGGGGAGGAAGAAGACCTCTGAAGGGTGAGAAGGTGGTGAGAGGCAGGAAGGAAGACTGCCCAGTGTGCCAAATCAGCCCAGCTGGCATCAGGGTGGAGCAGGACCCTCTCTACAGCTCACAACTCACAGGGATCCTGCCCCAGTCCGGGCTATGGTGCAAGCCTGATTTGGGGGTGAGGGGAAAAGAAGTGGGGTAAATGGAAAGGGAGCAGAAAAGCAAAGTCAAGCCAAGGGGCTTAGAGGCAGAACAGAGGTCGCCTGTGGGGTGAAACTGCCCAGGTGAATGGACTCTGAGGGTCATCCCCCACCTCCAGCCCCAGGGTGCCTGACCTGGCACCAGGCAGGCAGAAGGAGATGCGTGGCAGCCCCTGGTCCTTGAGCCCCGGGACAACAGGCACCTGGCCAGGCCTGGAGACACACAAGATGCCCTTTTATGGGTTTTTCTAAGGACGCAAGTCTCAAGGTTGGAAATAGCAGGCACTGCATCTCATCAGAAGGGACCTCATGACTCATTTCCTCCCAGGCCTGCTTCGGCCCAGGGAGGTCGACCCTCCTCCTCCACCTAATTGCCCGACACCCCAGTTACCAACATATTTGGGTCTAAAGAAAGCTGCAGCTGGGAGCTGCGGAGGGAGGGGAGGCGGGGCTTGCAGGGCAAGGAAGGGCGTCACTCACCACCAGCTCATGGTTGGATGGAGGAACACAGGGGGCAGCCACCTGTGGAAGGAACAGAGAAAGGGCAGGTGAGCATCTCTTGTCTCCAGAAACAGCCAGCACCTCCTGAGGTCACCACATGCCTCCCCCCGCCCCATTCCCTCACACAGGCTGACTCCTTCCGGGTTGAGCGTTCTTCAGCAGACTATGGAGCAACATAGAAAAAATACTCCAGCAATAACACCTGGAAAAGGGAGCAGGGGCCGCAGAAGGCAAAAATGAAATGAGTGTAACAATTAAAATTCTGAGACAAATATGCAGATGCTGGGAGACTGGAGGTCACTGCACCGGCATTTCAATAACAGAGGCTTCAGGTAATAAGAAGAAGGATTTTTTTTTTTTTCTCTATGTCCTGAAATTTCTACAATGTGGTAAAATTCATTTTGCATTTTTAAAAACTGTGATTAGGACCATCATCAGAAAAGGGAGAGTCACCTCCTTGGTTCTCCCCATTGCTAAGGGATCTCCCCCAAAGTTCAGTGCTGCAGAAGGCTCCTACCAGCTCTGGCAGTTTCCCAGAGCATGCAGGAAGTGGGTTGGTAAAGCGACCCACCAGCCCTTCCGAAGAAAGCCATGAGTGCGGCTAATACATGTGGAAGGCTTGGAGAGGCAGAAGCACCCTCTGTGAGTGAGCTGTGATCTTCACAAGTTTCATGATCCTCATCTTCCTCTCTGATCCAGAGAAGGAGATGGCAACCTGAACCTCCAGACAGAGGGAAGAAGGGAGAGGGGGAGAGTAGACGGGAGGAAGGCAGCCGGGAAGAGGAGAGTAGAGGGGAGGGAGCCAGAGGGAGGAGGAGAGTAGAGGGGAGGGAGGGAAGGCTCCATTGCTCCCTTCCCTGAGATAACATTTTCCTGGCCAGGCCTGGCAGCCGAGCTATTACCCTGACAATTAGCAGGGGCATTATCAGAGACTGAATGTGCTCCTTTTTTCTAGCCAGGACACGTTTTTCTTGGAGCTCAGTCCTCCACCTTGGCTCCAATTCCTGACCTGAACACCAGGCAAGGGGCCCACAGTGGGCACAAAGTGGGAGACTCTCCCTCGGGCATGAGGCTATCTGGGAACAAGCCATGGATGTCCAAAGAGGGGGTAGCTGCCTCCCCCAGACAGGGGGCAACCCTTCCCCACCCACCAGCCCGGTGCAATGGTAGCAGCAAGAGCCCTCAGCCCAGCCCCAGCTGGTGCTGACTGGGCATTGGGCACCCTAGCTGAGCCCTCCCTCCAGCTGACCGCATGCTGTCATCCCACTAGCCCAGGGATTCCCCAGGCTTGACACACCAGCCCAGACAAGGACAGCACCTGTGGGGCAGTGTGCTCCAAGCTCTGGAAGGGGCAAAGTTGGCTGGGAGTTGGCATTCCTGGGTTCTTGACATAGTCAGGCTACAGACTCCCTGCCCAACTCATTCTCTAGCAAACAGGCCCAAATGGAGTCCTAGCATTTATTCCCCTTTGCTCCACAGAATTCTAGGACTAGTGGGAGAATCACAGGGGGCCAAACAGAACCGACAAAAATAATACCCAATACTATTGAGTGTGTACTAGATGACAGGCATGATTATAAATGCTTTATCTCTGTTAACACCTTTAATCCTTGCAACCACCCAGTAAGATGGGTTACTATTGTTATTTCCTCAGTTGCGGTGCACAAGGCATGGAGAGGTTAAATTGCCCAAGGTCACACAGCTGATAAGTGGCCGAGATTTGAACCCAGGCGTCTAAGTCCCAAGATGAGATGTGAAGGGAAGCTTATCACTCGTGAGAATTTCGGGAGAATGAGGAGACACAGGGGGAACAGAACTGCCCCCAGAAGCCCAGCGTCCTTAATCTACACCAGCATGGGGCTATGAGTGATTGTTTTAGAAGAGGCCTCTGAGGGACAGAACCCAGGGCTGGGGGAGAGGGTGCCAGGGTAACAGACTGGGAGGGAAGGGGAGTTCCCCAGGGCTGGCTGTGGCCTGCAGGGCTCTCTGCTTGCCCTGCCTACGAGACCAGGTCTCAGCTACAGGGGACACTGCTGTCCCTGCCAAGCATAGCACCAAACGCTGCTCTGGGGACTGGGAGGTTTCAAGGTCATGGGCCAGGGCCCCAGGGTGCCTTCCCCCAACCCACTCTGTCACCATGGGTCCCTCAGTCCTGGGGGAGAGAGTACAGTTCCCAGGACAGCACCCTTGCCGTGTTCTTTCTTCTGAGCTTGGGTTGGGCAGGGACCGCGAGCCAGGCCAAGCTGCCAGAGGACGGGCTGATGCCTGCCGCTGCCAGGGCCCCAGCCTCCACCAGTCCCCTCCCTCCCAAGAGGTGTGTTTCTGCTCTCCATTTAGAAGCTAGGGATTGGAAAAGGGAGGGAGGGGGTTATGGCTACATTTTGAACTAGGAACAGAAGAGACAGGTGTTCTCTGAGACGAACAGGACGGTCTCCCTCCCAGACCTACTCTCAGGCAGTGGACAGGAGGGGGCCCAGGTATCCTGACCGCAGGTCCCTTCCCTGGCCTCCAGAGGCAGAGGCACCCCCTAAGAAACTGGCCCTGCAGGGGAGCTGTCAAGCCCCAGCCCGAGGGCCTGATGCCTGGGTGCCCCCTCGTGGCCTGCCACCCCCCACGGCGTCTTCCATCCTCCGCCCACAGTCATGCATTCCAGGCCCGCTGGCCGGCCAGCCCACTGACTTTGTTGTGTGTTTCAATGTTTCTTGTCTCTCTCTTTTTTTTTAAGCAGAGAAATGTTTCCTTAAAAGGCTCTCGCCTTCCCTCCGGCACCCTGGCCCCTGGCCACCCTCTCAGGAGTCCAGAATGTGCCAGGGAGAGCCAGGGCCCCCTGCCACTCTGTGGCCCATGCCCTGTGGCCCCACAGTCCTGGAGTCCCCAGGGGGCCCAGGTAAGGAAGCCTCCCTCTGCAGAGCGGCAGACTCTGAGGGTGGCTATAGGGGGTCTTGGTGCCAGCCCTGCCATAGGCTCACCTCCCAGAGCTGTCAGTGCAGGATTCCAGGGCTCAGACCCAGAAAGTCAGCCTCAGGTAAGCCCCCTTCTCCCAGTGGATCTCATTTAGAGATTTGGAACTGACAGGGTGTCCTGCTCAATCTTTTCACTCTGAATAACATAGCAATAAAAATCACAGCAGCAAATAAACTCCCATCACCCTTGCTCTGTGCCAGGCACTGTTCTCAGCAGTTTGCATTAATTAACTCATTTAATTATCGTAACAATGCTGAGCGTAATCATTATTATCCCCATTTTGTGGATGAGAAGACTGAGGTACACAGAGGCTAATGAGTTGGCCAACAGGAGGCACAATGCAAAGTCGGGGTCCGGGTCTGGAGACATGCTCTTGTCCTCTGTGCTAGAAACACACATGTCCACAGAGCCATCCACAGTCACAGGAACAATGCTCATGGAGTGAGTGCGCTATGTCTACACTCAGCCCTTTGCTCACACTAACCGAAGCTTAATTACTGTACCAAGCCCTTTGCTCTCATTGGATGCTATTATCCCCGCTTCACAGGTGAAGAAACTAAGGCACAGAAAGGTTAACAATTTGCCCAGCACTGCAGCAAAGCAGTCTGGCTCTGGAGGCTGCGAGGTGGAGCCCCGGGGGTGCAGCTGGAAGGTGAGCATGGTAGCCTCCCAGACCAGGGCTGATGCCTGGCACTCGTCAGCCCCCACACCCACTAGTATTTTCTCAACTTCAGAGGTCCCTGAGCACAATGGCAACAACAGGGCACACCCGCGGAGACACCCCCAGGACACGAGGGCCTAAAAGCGCTAGAGAGCAGCCAGCCCAGGCAGGGAGCTTCCTGCATGACCCAGGCTCTGCTGTCCTCTCCCTCTTCGTTCTATGCTCGGACCCCTTATCCGGGACCTGAAGCCACACACAGGGATGGGTTCCTCTCAATCCCTCCGACACCTAGTTCTGTTCTTCCTCGGAGCCTGTGCGTATGCAGTTCCCTCTGCCTGGAACGCTCTTCCTCCAGCTGTCTGCAGAGCTGTGTCCTTCCTGTCCTTCTAGCTTTGGCTTAAATGTCACCACCCCAGAGACCCTCCCTAATTCCGTTATGTTTCTCTCTCTTTCACACACGCACACACCCACACAATATTCTCTCTCCCACACTCATATCTCTTCCTTCACAGACCTTATTACAATTTGTAATTATAGGTGTGTGTGCTTCCTTGTCTATAATCTGTTTCCCCCTCTAGAAAACAAGTGTCATGAGGGCAGGAAGCACATCTTATCCATCAAACTAGTCCAGCACAGAGCCAGCACACAGTAGGTACACACTAAATGTCTGTTGAAGGAATGAAAGTGATTCGAGGCCTGAATCACTTTCAGGTGCCAGGGAGGCACCTGGGGTCACTTGTGGTAACAATCGCTGCTATTTGTTAAGTACCTACTAGGCGCCAGGCACTGGGGCTAATTTTATCATACACCTGATCTCTCTGAGACCCTCCAAGCCCACAGAGTCAGCAATATTGCTCCCATTTCACATGTGGAGAAACAGAAGCTCCACAAGGTCACGATGTTTGCTCAGGTTAATCAGCTGGGAAGGAGTTTAGATCATAATCCCACTACATCTGCATTTGTGAAAGGTAAAATTTCTTGAGATCTTGGCCCTTTGGGTGTCTGCTGCAGTGGTTATGCAGTGGTAACCCATTGAGGTTTTTGATTAGCCTCATCACAAGACTTAGGTTGTCCATCATGGTATTTCAGGTGACTGCAGTTATACAGCTGGGGGTACACAATTACCAACCACAGCAATATGTGCTTATATATTTCCCTTTTGCTTATTTCTTTATGAATACAGTTCATCTGCTCATAACTGTTATACCAATGTGACTATCATTAAACACCTGAGTGTTTATGCTTGCAAAAATATAAGTGTTATTATTGCCTATTTTATTGTGTAAAATGGCCTATGAAATGTTCTGTCGTGTTTTTACATGTTTCTCAAACCCCCTTTTAAAAATGTAAATAAACATCATTTAAAGAATTTTTGTTATTTTTTCCAAAATTATATTTTTGGGATTTTACCATTTGGGATTATGACATTCAGGATTCTATGCTCGGCTCCCACTGGGAGGAGGTCATCTGCAGGTGGAATCTTGGTCTGTGGACTCCAGGCACTGCTCTTTGCAGATCAAAAGACAACCCAGGCATCTGCCTAGCACTGCCCCTCTCACCTCCCAACCCTGCAAGTGGCAGGACCAGGGCCCCAACTGGGTGACACTCCCATCCCCAGGCCCCCAAGAAAGAGCCAACATCTCAGCCTTAGTTATGTAAAATCCCAAACTCCTAAGCTTGCCTAGCCCTCCAAAGGGGCCCCCCACACACATTCACATTCACCTGGCCCCTGAGACTGAAGAGGACAGCCTTGCCCCCAGCTTAAACAAGACCCATGTGCATCTGGGAATTCAGCATTTCATATAAGACTGAGTGGAAAAGGGGTCCCCCCTCAACCATCTCCTGCTAGTCCCTTTTTCTTTACTGTGGTAAAATGCACATAACATAACCTTTACTATTTTAACTATTTCTAAATATATTCGGTGGCATTAAGAACATTCACGGTAATGTACAACCATTACCATTATCCATTTCTAGAACCTTTTCATCATCCCAAACATCCTTACACCCATTAGCACTCATTTCCCCTCCCCCAAACCCCTGGTAACCTCTAACCTACTCTCTTTCTTTATGAATTTGCCTATTCTAGGTACTTCCTGTAAGAGTAATCATATAATATTTGCCCTTTGATATCTGACTTATTTTACTTAGTATTAGAAGCTGAATTCTATGTCCTCCTTCATGTATCAAAGTCCTAACCCTCGGCAACCTCAGAATGTGACTGTATTTGGAGACAGGGTCTTTAATGAGGTAACTAAGTTAAAATGAGACCCTAATCCAATTTGACTGGTGTCCTTATAAGTGGAGGAAACGAGGGCACAGAAATATACCAGGGAAGACTGTGTGAAGGCACAGGGAGAAGGTGGCATCTCCAAGCCAAGAAGAGAGGTCTCAGGAGAAACCAACCCTGCTGATACCTTGATCTCAGCCTCTGGATTCCAGCCTCCAGAACCATAAGAAAATTCATTTCTATCGTTTAAGTCACCCGGTGTATGGTATTTTGTTATGGCAGCCCAAGCAGACTAATACCCTTAGCATCATATTTTCAAGAGTCATTCAGGTTGTAGCATGTATGAGAATTTCCTTCTTTTTAAGGCTGAATACTGTTCCATTGTACAGATTACACCACCTCGTGTTTTTCCATTCATCCATCCATGGACACCTGGGTTGCTGACACCTACCTCACATCCCTGCCCCAAAAGGCACATGAGAGGGAAGGAAACTGGGGTTTGTAGAGTACCCACTGTGTGTCTCTGAGCTGGGTGTTTTACATGTCTTATTTTTTGTGATCTTCTGGACAAGTTTTTCAGGTAAATGGGCTTGGAGAAGTTAAGCAATTTGCCCCAAGTGGAATAACTAGTGGTAGTCACTGTGGCGGAAACAGAAGTGTTCGTTGCTAAGATCTCTGCACACCAGGCACTGTTCCGAGCTTTTGTGTATGCATCCTTCACTCCTCACAACCACTCACGAGGCAGGCATCAGCATCCCCGTCCTCCAGGGTCTCAGGCAGTCCTCTCAACCATTCTGCCAGACCCGAGACGGCGCAGCTTCCAAAGGACGGTATCAGGGCTGTCACCTGGGTCTGCCGGACTCAAACACCTGCCTAGCCCCACCTGTCATGCTGCCTCTACAGTGGGACAGGGCCCATGCTGTGGCAGAGGTGCCAGGGCTGCGGGATCACAGAGAGAAGTCAGGGGATCCAGGCAGGCTCCATGAAGCAAGGGCAACTGAGCCTGGCATGGAGGATGCATTGCTTCTGTTTGTCCACTGTGTGTCTCACCCACTACCCTTGAAAGCTCCGAGAGGAGGCAGCACATGGATCATTTCCATTGAGAAGTCCCCATGCCTGTCTCAGAGTCTGATGCTCACTTGGTGAGTGGATACAGTTTTGAAAGGTGGAGATGGGGAAAGGACATTTGGGGGTAGGAATAACACATAAAAAAGGCACAGAGGCGGGAATGCTTGGTGTGTTGAAAGAACCACTAGAAACCCTCTTTGGCTGGGACACAGGATGGGTGAAGGAAAGGAAGAGGGGCATTGAAGCAGGCATTGGAAGGGATGAAGAGAAGAAGGATGACATAACTGTCTTTCTAGGCTTGACCATGGGCAACCTTGAATGCCCAGTGAAAGAGTTCAATTTTAGCCATTGGCACTGGGGAGCCACTGAAGGCACTTGAGTAGGAGAAGGACCAGGTTGAAATTATGCTCCAGATAAAAATGTCCAGGAGTAGGATCTGGGGGAGGTGACGGGTGGGAAGTTTAAGGCAAGCAAGGATGTACAGTCACATCACTAATAACAACAAGGAGAAGGAGAAAGTGGGGGAGAAGAGGACCCTATAACCCATAGACAAGAGGCCATCAGGCACCCTGAAACCCAGGGGCCCTCATCTCCACCCCAACAAAACACACATTTGCAGTGACCCCCATCCCCACCCTTGACTTCTCTTCCTCACCCAGAGCACGGGAGGGTGCCACTACCCACTCTTAGAGCAGACCTGGCATGCCCACAGCTCTGCCTGCAGTTCACCCTCTGGGCCCTGTCCCAGGAACCCGTGGCCAGGAGGCAGGCAGCTTCTGAGCCCTGGCCTCTGAGACGATACCAGAGGGGTCCAGAAAAATCCAGACAATGATCCCAGAAGGCCCCAGTCTCCATGCCTGTGATGAGGAAATAGGCAGGTGACCCCCCCCCAATCTGTGGACAGGGCTCACACCATGAGTCCACTGGAACTCAGGAAGGCCCCAGACAACCCCTCCAACCCGGTAAGGCAAGCTGGGAGGCCCAGGGGAGAGGGCCAGTTGTTGGCCTGGCAGCCAGGAGGGAGGCAGGCCTCCTTCAGGATTTGAGGATGCTCAACAGACAAGGAGCTGCAAGAATGCCAGGGCCATGGAGGGAGGGCGTGGGGACAAGATTACCAGGCTTACCTGGAAGGGCCAGAGGTCTCAAGGATCCCAGCACAGCTCAAAGACACTGGCCTCCCAGGCTGAGCCTCAGGCCCTCAGAAGGAGGGATCCTGGAGAGAAGGTGGCCACTGCCGTGGCCCCTTTCCTCCCCAGGCCTGTGCCCTCCCCACCGGGCCGCTGGCCTTCACCAGGGCTTGCTCCAGCCTCTTCAGGCTCCCCGGCCTGCTAGGCTGTTTCCTTCCCTTATATAGAGTTCTGTTTGGACCAGGAAATGAAGCGCATCAAGTTCCTGGAGGCAAGAAGGGGCCTGTTTCCAGCGACACCAAGCCAGGGCACACACGCCCAAGCCCTGAGTGTCCCTCCAAAGACAGTGGGGACAGGGAGCGGGCCTGGCCATTTCTCCAAACCCAGAACAGGCTGGGACCCAGAACCTGCAACAGAGAGGACACAGAAGAGTCCCAGAGGGCTGGCTCAGCCCTGTCCCCAAGGCCCCAGGCCCCACCCCTCCCCAAATCCTCCTGAGCCAAGCTCCTCTTAGATCACTGGCCCCATCAACCTGTCCCCAAAGCTGCAGCTGCCCACTGCTTCCTCCTCCATTTCCTCTTCTTGTCTCAGGATCCTCTTTCCTGGCCCCACTCATTGACCCCCCAGCCCATCACTAGGCTCCCTATCCTGCAAGTCACTCGAGATGGGCTCTCCAGACAGAGGAGATCCTCTTCAGACAAGAACCTCCCCACCTCTAACCACACCCACACACAGAGCAGCTGTCAGGCCCACATAAAGGCCACTCAACAACCACACCTGAACGAGGCAGGGAAGAGCAGGTGTGCCTGGCCCTTCAGGAGCCTGTGGAATGTGGAGCTCCGGGCAGCTTCAGTCAGAAGCTAACAGCAAGGGGAACTCGGGGGGACCAGCAGTTCATGCTGTGGGACCCATGGGCCTCCCACCCACTGAAGCTAGCCCCTCCCAAGCCAGCCTGGACGAAGGCACGACACCATGGCATTCAGATGGACCCACCCCAGGTGAATGCAGGGAGTCTTCTCTGAAGATTTGCCTCCAGACAACCCAAGCAGGGATCTCAAGGGCCTCGGCTCAGGGGCCACACTCACCCACACCCCGAATCAGGGAAGCTGGGAGAGGTGAGGCTGCACACTAGGCTGGACTTCTTAGGAGCATGTGCTGATGAGCAGGGGGGCCAGAGACGTGGGGTTCAGCAAAGCTGCACTGAGTACCTGCTGTGTGCCAGACCCAGGGAGCACGAGAGAGCACAAGCCTGCCGGGACTGGGTGAGAGGGTCCCCGCAATAGCCAGGACAAAAGGCCAGGTCAGGCAGGGCCACAGGGAAGCACCAGCAGGGGTCAGAGGGCACGGAGGGGCCCAGGGCATGACCCGTCAGCATCCTGGATCCACGATCCTGCCCACACTCGGCCACGTCCTGGCCTTCCTGCATGGCACTGACAACCCCAGCCACCACCCCCAGCTCCACCCATCACCCCTCCCTCAGCCCTGCACCCCCCACCCACCCTGGCCACCAAAGTTGTTCAAGCCAGAAGCCCGAGTATCCTCCTTCATTCTTTCCCCTCCCTTCCACCAAGCCTAGGCAATTCCTCCTCCTAAATACCTCTCTGAGCCACAGACACCCCTTCCCAGGTCCTATTAATCATAGAGATGATTGCAACAGCCTTCAACGCTGGTCTCCCTGCCCTCAGCCTTGTCCCCTCCAGCCCATTCTCCACTTGGCAGCCAGGGAGCTATTTCTAAAATGCACATCCAGCAGTGTCACTTCTCTGCCTAAAGTCCTTGCATCGCTCTCAGCTCACGGGAGAAAGTCCAAATGTCCTAATATGGCCATCAGGCCCTTCGGGACTTGGCTGTGCCTCCCTCTCCACGCCCATTTCTCACCTCTCCACCTCAAAGCCCTTGCTCTGGCCAGAGAAAACCACGTTCGGGTCCGCTTTCATTCAATATGGTGCACTCTGAGCTAGCGGCTATCAGCCCATTTTACAGATGAGGAAATGAGGCACTAAGAGGTTGTATTCTCAGCCTAAGGTTACACAACCAGTAAATAATGGATATTGAACCAAGTTCTGCAGTGGTTGTGTCCAAAGTCTCATGTCTGCCCAGGACCACACTACCTTGCCCAGTCGGGAATCACAGAAAGTTTCATGGAGAACATGGCCTTTGAGGTGGGTAGGGAGGAGAGATGCCAGGGGTCAGAGAACACAAAGAGACCAGTTAGCTGTGCCCAGGGCACACTTGGCCAAATGGAGAAAGGTGGTCAGAGAGGCAGCTAATGCCACACTGCACATGACCTAGAGGGCCAGGCTGAGGCCAATGTCCAGGGCCCTGGAGTGGCCTCATGCCCCCAGAGCCAGTGAGAAGGCATGGGTGAGGGGTGGGGCTGGAGCCCGAGAGTCCAGCCTGGAAGAGGCTCTGAGCTGGGCAGGGAGCAAAGGAGAGAGGTTATAGAGCAGCTCCCAGAAACATAAGAAGATGGAGGGGCAGGAAAGTGGGGCAGTCGGAGCTGCTGAGGCACGCTGCTGGAGGACTGGGGGTAAGCCAGCCGCCATGCTAGAAGAGGAGGTGTGAACAGGCAATATGGAATGCAGGCTTCAGAGTTGCCTTCTCCAGCAACCCAAAGAGCAGGAAAACCCCATCCCTTCTCCCCGGCCTATTCTGAAGCAGGGAGGCTGGGGGACAGGGCCGGCAGCACAGAGAACAGAGCTTCTAGGAAGTTCCTAGAAGAGCTGCTCAAGGAAAGGGCTGTGGTCTGTGGTCGTGGTTCTAGTGGGACTCGTGTGAAAGGAGGTGACAGGCATGGGGAGTGAGACCACGTGTTCACGCAACAATGCCCACTGAGTGCCCCTCCATGCCAGGCTCCCAGCTCTGGAGACAGATGAATGAGGATGGCCCCGCCCAGATGGGAAACTTGTGGCCCGGTGGGGGAGACAGGCATGTAAACAGAGAATTATAAAACAGCCCCAGTAATGCTATAATGGAGGTATGAAGAGGGCTAGGATTTCACTGGGATTCAAGTCCATCTGTTTTTCCACCCAGAGGGAGGCTGCCCACCCCACCCCCTCACTTTCCACCAAGGGTTTCTGTTTCTAGATGGGAACTTGAAGGGACAAAAGTCTTTGACCTTAGCTGTGCTAGAACAGTAAGGCAGGAAGGGTGCATGGGAAAAAAATCTAAGAGCAATGGGAAAACCCAAGGAGCCAAAGGTCTCAGGCAGTGCTGAGGACCATGCCAACCACCACGGAGACGTGTGAGAGTAGACTGTGTGGGGCTAAGTCAGGCCCAAAATAGAGAATTCTGGGTCTGGGGCCACACTCAAACCCGCACAGACATCAGGGACCCACACAGACATCAACCCCTGTCTTCTGAAGCTAGGCCATCGTCTGTTTGCCAGCCAGGACAAGGGCGTAGAGACCTCTCCCCTTTCAACACCTGTGCAGTTACTTGCAAACCACAGGTTTCACCTCCCGGTTTCCTAATTTCAAGGATGCTGTTAATTGTATGTAGCATCATCAACTGAATAACAGTTTTTGAGGAGGGGAAAAGGCCACTGGAATTGTACACATCGATCCTAAGGTGCATTCCAATTTCGGAAACGTTAAAATGTTTTTTTAAAAAAGACATCTCAGATTTGAAGAAGTGCCTTAAATTTTTGACTCTTCGGGTTCCCTATGCTGCCTGTATCACAGCCCTATGTGGTGGACAATCAGGAAATCCTTTCTGATGTCTACCTATGTCTTCTTTTAAGAGTTTAAGGCTGGCCAAAGGGAGGAACAGGGGGGAAAGCAACCCAGCCACATATCATTTAGGAAAAAAATCCCACATTCTCAAAGCTGGTCTATGGCCTTATGTTCCCTGGACGTCCACAGAGGTCATTTTTTCTCATCACCTGACTCCAGGCAGCTTTGCACTGAGCCCAAGCCTGGCACCTGGGAGCGGATTCAGCTCTATGAGATCGTAACTCCTTCTGTCTGTGGGTCTTCATTTCCAGATTCGTGAACACACTAAGAAGCCAGGAGTTTCCAACTACAGGGTAAGAGGAGGGATAGAAAAATACCTGGACTGGGAGTCAGGCATGGGCTCAAATGCCAGTTTTGCTACAGACTAGCTATCGAGATCTTATTTAACCTCCCTGAGTCTCAGTCTGCCCCTCTGTAAAATGGGGGTGAGATCCTCTTTGCAGAGTGACTGGAAGTACTCAATAAAGTTGACTTAGGTGGCATAAGTAAAAATGTCTGGAATATGCTTAGGAGATGTTAGTTCCCTTCTGTGTTAGCCTGGAGGTGATTAATGGTATTCTCTGCAGCTCAACATCCTCATTTACAGGCCAGTAAATTCTATGCACCGGGCTCAGTTCTAAGCATCTTATGCGTCCCAAAGCACTTAATCCTCACCTCACCCCTGTGAAACAGGTCCTATTCCTATCCCCATTTTACAGAAGAAACTGAGAAACAATAGAGGGAGAGGAAGGAGCTGATTTTTAAGATCCCATCTATTGTCAAAGTCAAAGAAAGAGTGGGATACTGTACGATGCGAGAACTTTCCATCAAAAAAATCCACTGTTTTTCCTGAGCTCTGAATTCTTCCACGCATAAGCTTCAGTTATCTGAAAATTCACTCAGGTGGAAAACTCCTAGCCCCTAGATGGCAGCGACAGGAGGCAGTGCAATTGTTCTACACAATCAGCGCACATCAGGGCCTGGTGTTCTGCAACCCCATCTGCTCTGATGGACAAGGCTGCACCAGGAGGCCCCGGAAGCAGAAAGTCCCGAGGGCAGAGCAGCCCCGCTCTCTGTTGCTCCTTGAAATCCATCTGGGGCCGAGTGGCAGGAAGCCCCCTCTCACTTCCAATTATCAGGCAGCAGAGACTTGACGCACGGCCAGCACTGAAGGCCAGAGTAGGCCTGGCTGTCACCAGAATTGTTTGGCTCCATTTGACGCATATCCACCCCTGGTAATGCTTCCTTGCTCCCAGGCAGACCTCAGAGATACACGTATCTGAAACCAGGTCTGGAGGGGAAGGAGGAGGGCAAATGAAGGGGCAGAAGAAGACCTGGCTCTCTGTGGCTCGGAAAACACTGAGAGATTTTAAACGGACAGAAAACAAAGCTAGCATCAGCTAAAGACCCGGTGACCCAGACACTGCAGCCCTGCATACACACATACAGCTCAAAACAGCCCAAGGCACACACAGTGCACACGCCTGACCACTGCCAGACCCAGATGCAAAGTCACCCCCTGGTGCTTGGGCCCCACCCCAAGCAGAGCCATGCAAACAGAAACACATCAGCACCGCCAACACATCCACTGGCAGGGGCACTCTGCATGGCCCCAAGCACAGCTGATTCCAGGAAGCCAGAAGGGAAAAGAGCCCCTATGTACAGACTGGGGCAGGGGGAACATGAGCCAGCAGAGATGGGGGGTACAAGAGCAGCCCAGGGCCTCTGAAGCACACCCAGACCTCTGAGCTCCTTTCAAAGTGCCCACCACAGCCGAGGCAAGCAGCAAATTCCCCTCACACTCGCCTGTCCCATCTGAGCCCCGCCCATCCTTCTGGAACAGCAGGTGAAGGGATAAGGCACACCAGCAGAAGCTGGGTGGGAGGTGTCAGAAATGGAAGAGCAGGTGCACAAACAACAGGGTGGAGTAGATAGGAGGATATGCAGCCTGAACATTATGGGGTGGAAACACAGGAAGCTGGAATTTTAGGAATAGAGGTGGTGAGAAGGGACAAAACAGAGTTTAGGGCTTAGGACAACCATATTATTTGAACACATACAAGGAACATGTACTTCAGACAGGTTATCCCATTTAATCCTTCCAACAAGAGATTCAACAAGCAGTAGCCTCTTTTCACATATGAGGCTACTGAACCTTACATATGAGGCTACTGAACCTTACAGCAGAGAAATGTGTTGGCCAAGGTCACACAGCGATGCGTGGTTGAGCTGGGACTCAAACTCAGACTGCAAATTCTACACTCCTTGAGGCAAGGCAAGTCACCTGGATGCTTAGAAGACAAGACAGAGTAGCGATGGGGCCAAGGGAGTATGAAGGCATAGGTGATGGGAGGGGCTGATCCAGAGAAGCAGAGAGAGGCAGAGGGGACAAGGTGTGGCACCCTGCTGGCCGGGACCCCCAGCTCCTAAGAAGCACAGGGAGGGAGGAACTCAGGCTGCTGTGATTCAGTGGCTGGGCCTTCGGGGAGAATTTCCGGAGCCCCAGACAGCTCTGTGCAGTCTGGGAGCCACCTACCCAGTGGAGACACTGAGCCATTACTCACAACTGTTACTCACTTTGCCTCTGCACCCACGTCCCCATCACATCACTTCCTCCCACTCTGTTCCCTTTGGGTGGCCAAGGGGGCAGCAGATCTTCCCCAGTCCCCTCCCTCGCTTCATTGGCTCCAATCCTGCCAACTGTATCCCCACCTGAGTCACTGGGACAGAGACGGGAGATTCTGGCCAGCCCAACCCTGACAGCTGTTGCCCTCTGCTCTGTTCCGAGAAACCAAGCTGCCTGGAGGAGCGGTCACTGGGCAAAGAACGTTCCAATTCCAGTGCTGGAAGGACCTCCCCAGCATTTCAGTTGGCATCCCAGCAGATGCCTGAAGAGCCAACAGGATCCCACCTCCACGCTGGACAGCTCTGCCAAAGGCCCCAAAACTAGGAGCCTCTCTGTTCAGAAAGATGCGTGGACTTGCAGAATTTCAGCACTGCTGAAAAAACAGAACGCCCCTAACTCGAACTTCTCATTTCGCAATTGAGGAAACCAAAGCCCCAAAAGTGGAAGCAATTTGCCTAAAGTTTCACAGTGCCAAGAGGGACTAGCAGGCCACCTGACACCCCTGCCATGGGTCCTTCTGCGGCACTACACAGACCTCTCTCTCTGCCCCAAGTCAGAGCAGGCCCCTGAAGTTGACTCTCTCACACTCCTGTTGCAAAGCAACACTGAAGACAGGAGATCTGAAGGCAAGGTGAGGAGGGGGAGGAAGGAGTTGCAGTCAGACAGTGGTTACTGGGGAGGAATCACTTTCCAACAGTGAAGGGCACTGGACTCCAGGCCACCTACTCAGAGCAATCTGCCCAGGAGGCAGGGAGATGGACTGCAGGCCCTCTGGAGGCTCTGGAGCTCAAGGGCCAGGCCCTCTGGCAGGAGATGATGGGAGGAATTCTTAGGGTCCCAGCTGGGAACTTGGGAGAGTCCTGGCCTCCTCTCCAATCACCTCTCCTCCCCCAGCCCCCACCCCTCACCCTGGCTCGCCCCTGCTCTCCCACGGCTCCAGCCTGGAATCCAGGCCTGACCACTGCCTCCGCTCCCACGCTTGGCTCAGCTCAGCCGGCCACAGCAGAGGCAGCCACATGTGTGGTGGTAGAAGCAGTTTGTGAGCCACTGAATTCCTTCTAAGCCTCCATAGGAGCCTCATCTATCTCTTGTGCTCTCCCCTCCCACTCTGGGCAGTTGTACTATCCCAGCCAAGAAACCCCTGCATCAGCCCCATTCTCTCCCACTGCACCAGTAATAGTAATAACAATAACAAAAACAGCAATGACAATCACCAAGGTTTATGCAGAACAGCCTGCGTGCCAGACCCCGTTCTATTTGTTTCCTGCATTTTACAGGTGAGCAAAGGGAAGCACTGGCAGGTCAGGTAAGTTGTTCATGGTCACATAGCCTGCAAGAGGTGGGGTCAGGATTCACACGCAGACCATGTGGATGCAGAGTCTGTGAAGTTGACGCCCACGTCACGCTGCCTTATGAGAGGTCATTGCTATAGGAAATAAATGCTGCTGAAATTCCCTCTCCTTCATCAACACACAGTCCCTGAACATCTGGGACATGCCAGGCACCTGGCCTTTGAGACACTCAACATCCCATCTAACTCTGGACAGGCAGCCACTCTCTGCACTCACCAGGCCATATAGAGCCAGGCTGGGCATGGCTGTCTCTGAGCAAACAGGCTCCTCCACCCTAACCAGGGAACACTGCTGTTCATTCATTCATTCATTCATTCATTCATTCATTCAACAAACAGTGAGGGGCTACTGTGTTCCAGGCCAGATGGTAAAGGAGGCCTCCAAAAGGATCCTCTCGGTGCCTTAGATATGTAAGCTGCCTACAGTCTACCCTCACTCCTGCCTGCTGCAGTTCATCCATCCCAGGGTTGCGTGTGAAGACTTGCCAAGGATGGCTCTCTCCTGGCCTGAAAGTTCTCCCAGGAAGGAGATTTCAGGGCCTCCTTGGCCTCCCAATCCAGGAGGGGAGGACGGTATGCTGGAAGGAAGCCCAGAGGGATCAGGGAGATGAACTGACTTGGGAGAGGATTTTCCAGCCCCAGGGCTGAGGAATTTGAACATAGGATTCCAGGAACTGAGGCCCTGGCTTGAGGCCTGTCCCTAGGACTCCCCTGCCCAGTACAGCCATCACAGTGGCCCAATTGCCTTTCCTAAATCACAGTCTCATCATGTCTTCCCTATATTAAAATCCCCTGCCGCTCCATTCTTTAACCTGACTCAGAATATCCCCCACCCCCGTCTTGGGCCCCAAGCAACACTTTCGGGCTCTCCCCAAAGCCATCCTTTCCCACACATGCCATTTTAAGCCTCCATATACTGTGAGTTTGCTCCATGCCAGGCACCGGGCTGAGAACTTTACAAATAACATCTCATTTCATATCCACTCTAGCACTACAAGGTTGGAAATATGAACCCCATTTTACAGATGCAGACACTAAGGCTCAGACGCATGTAGCAGAGCTGGGAGGGAGACCCACGCTGGTTACTGCTCCTTACCTGCATGCCACTGGGCCTCTGCGCATGCCTTCCCCTGTGCCTGAAGAAGTCTTTGCCCCTTTTCCTCCCAGCAAAACTCCTTCCCAAACTTCAAAATCCATCTCAAACGGCACCTCTTCTCCAAAGCTTCCTCCACTCTGCCAGCTCACGTGAGCTGCCTCCTGCTTGACGTTCCCGCTGCGTTTTGCAGCAACACTCTGTATACTCCCCTCGTCTCCCCACTAGATTGTGTCTCCCGGTCTTTCCTGCCTCATACCCAGCACCTTGACTGGCACAGGGTGGATGCCCTCAAAGGCTTTTAAAGTGAACAATCCAGCAGTCCCATGTGCCCTGCTGGACTCAGCTGCTGCCGCACCGCGTCCACAGTGGGTCCACCAGCACCGCCCCAGACCCAAGGAGCCCACCCCTGGGGCCGGCCCATCTCTGCCACCCCCAAATCATAGCCCAAACCCCAGCTCGTATCCCTGGGTGGAGGCTTGTCCCCATGCCAGCCCCCCCTTCCTGGCTTGGCGGCCCCTCTCGCTCAACCAGCTCTGCCATTTCTGGGAGTCTCAGCCGGTGATTAGGGCCCTAATCAGCAGGACTTCCTGCCAGCGACTGCCAGAGGTGGGGGCGGGGCGGGGAGGGAAGCAAGGTCAATCCAAGGTGAAGTTCCACAGCGTTGGGACTGGGGGACGCCCAGTGGAGGCCCCGGGGAGATGGACTCACAGACCCCCCCACCCCTGCACCTCTTCAGCCCTTCATTTACAGGTGAGGGCACTGAGGCCCAGCGAGAGAAGGGACTCAGGCGGGACTCCTCCAGAGGCTAGGGACGGAGTCAGGCCTAGACTCAGATCTGCTCACTTGAGGTGCTCTCCCACCCAGATGGACCCCAGGGTGAAGCCCCTCTCTTCCGCTTCCCCTGAAGCCCTCTTCCCCACCCCTACCACCTACCCCAGCACCAAGTCCAGCATTGAACCCACAAACTGCTCCCACACAGGGTGGCTGGAAACCAGCTGATTGCCCAGGTCTGGTCAAGGTCAAGGGGCAAAGGTGAGGCCCACCTCTACACGAGCAATGGCCTAGAAATTGGGCAGAGGTGAGCAGGGGCCAAGGAAGGAAAGCAAGATAGGGCCAGGCTGAGCTCAGGAACGTTCCCCAGCTGTCATCATCATCAACCCAAGCCCATTCTTTCTCCAAAAAAAAGCTTAATGCCTTTTGCAGCTGCAACTGGGCGGGCCAGGGGTCCGGAAATGGAGTTCACCCCCGACCCAGAGCAACCCCAGCCTCCCTGGGTGGGAACCGGGTTGGGTGGAGAATATAGCTTGGCAGGCCTTGAGGGCTGACCCCTGCTAATGAGGAATGTCAGTGGCACCGGAAAGCAGGAGACCCCAGAGAGGGCAGAGGCCTGGGATGGAGAGGGATTGTGGCCAGGAGCCCTACCCTTGCACGGGTTCAAAGCTCTCAGCTTATATGGCATGCAGGAAGAGCGGACATGGTTCTCCCTACACGCTACCAACAAGGGACTGAACTAAAGTTGCAACAAGAGGAATGCCAGTTCGATTCTGGGGGAACCTAGAGGGCATAAGACACAATAATTTGAAGCAGTTATTTGGTGATCCTACTTTAAAATGTAGATGCCACCTCTATGGGTGTAGCCCATGGTCCAGGGCAGGCTTCCTGGAGGCCAGGCTAGGTCCTTGCTCAGCCTGGGAGTCTCCGATTCTGTGACTCTCATCAAGGCATGGGATGGGATCCAAGAAGGGGAGCTCGGGCTGGTTTATAATAATGCATCTTGTTTACAGTGATGGCAACTTTCTCAGAGTCCTCCGTAAACACAGATCTGCATGGGCTCCCTGAACAGACAAGACCTCCGGAGGGCCCCTCAGCTCCCTGCCTGCCCTCTAATTGCAGAGAAAGAGAGACAGAATGGGGGCAGAGAAGATTCTGCCCTGGGATCTGATGCTAGGACCTCTTAAGGGAAAATGACACCAGCATCTTCTCCACTCTCTAGTCCCATAATTTTCTTCATCTTACAGATGGAACAACAAGACAAGAGAGAGAGAACTCTATCACCACCACCACCAATAATAATCATAATAACTAACCTTCATTGAGCACCTACTATGTGCCAGACACCGCCCAAAGTGCTTTAAATAAATTAAGTCATTTGATCCTCACACCCATACCTTGAAGCAGATGTTATCCCATTTGACAGTGAGGAAACTGAGAAGACCAGTTGGTTGCCCAGGTCTGGTCAAGGTCAAGGGGCAAAGGTGAGACCACACAGCTGGTAAACCAGGTCATCATGAGATGAGCCCCAACAGTCTGGCACCAGACTCACATTCTCAGCCTCCAAACAGACCTCAGTCCAAGTCTAACAAATCCTCACCAGGCCCCATCAAAACCCTCACCCCTCTGTCCTCCATTAGTCAGTCATCTGTGTGTTGAGCAGCACTCTGCCAAGCACAGCAAGGATCCCCAGAGAGGCCAGAGGTGCAGGCCTGCCCTCAGGGAACTTGTAATCCATCCAGAAGACAGGTGAGCAAACGGGAAACTTGCAAGGATCACAGAACACTGTTGGGTCTCTCTGAGGGAGAAGATGAAAGTCGAGGAAGGTCCCTGGGGGAAATGGACCCATGTCTGGGGCCCCATAGTGGCCAAAGGGCCAGAATTCCCCCCAGCCACTCCTGTGACCCCTCACCCCCATCAGCTCTCCAGGCCCCCACCCTGCTGGTCCAGTCCCTCCTGTCTCCCACACCCAGGGCTGAACTACAGGCTTTCAGGGCTGAACTACAGGCTTCCAGCCCTAAAAAGGCAGGGACTGCACAGCACAGACTAGCCCTGGAGGAGGTAGCGCCAAGGACTGGCTCGGGCCCACCCACCACCCCTCCCACATGGGCTCCAGCTCCACAGAGACAAGCCTCTCCCCTTGAGGGAAGGCGAGGTGGGGCAAGTAGGAAGATGGCCAAGTCCACCAACCTGGGTAGAGGCTGCACTGGAGCTCTCTAGTGTCCAGCAACATCACGGATGGGAAAGCGCTCCAGACCATCGGAGGGAAGGAAAGAGGGAAGGGCCGGTGTGACCTTGCATAATGGAAGTAGCACCAGGGGATGTGGGCACAGCCTGCCAAGCTGGCCACCCTGCCATCCCCACCCCCTTGTCCCAGCTCACTTATGCCCACACTTCTGCATGCCTAATAGCCCTAGAAAGCTAAGAGCCATCTGGCCAGGGAGCTACTGAGCCAGGGGTCATTGGTGGATAGTAATGGGGAAAAAGTCTAGGCCAGTCCTCCCAAATCCGAGTCTCCAGAAACCACCCTCTCCCTCCACCCACTTCTGATTTGCTTATTTGGAGGCTGGTAACTGGGAGGGCTTTCCTGCCTATCTCCTCTGCCCCCCACCTCCAAACATATCCCTCAACTGGGTCTCAGTTTCCTGGGGTCAAAGCAGCTTTTGGCTTCAGAACTATAAGCCAAGAAACCAGAAGCACTGGCAGCCGAGAGCCTTTGCCTGTCACCCTCGCTCCCGCCCTGGTGTCCCAGGCTCATGGCACACTCAGATCTCCCGATCCTTCCCTGCATGCCCCTCCCACCATCACTGAGTCTCTTTCAAACCCCAGGAAAGAGTGTCATCATTTAGCAGCCTCATGTAGTCCCTGACTGGAGAAGAGGGACTGAAGTTAGACATCAGAAAGGACCTCCCTCTCAGATGAAACCAAGACTGTGAGGGGGCTCCCCTGGTCGGAGGCGGTGGTTGAGCTGGGTGATCTCAGTCTCCAACTGTGTCACCCTCTCGTCAGGAGAAAAGGGGGCACAGGCATCCACAGAGGGGCTGTGGAGGAGGCTGGCTGTAGGAAGGATGGAGTCCAGGGTGGGTTTCAAGCCCACCCGGAACCACTCATGGGCACTTACATCATGGGAAGCCCAAATCTGTTTGGTCTGGGGAAAGCTTTGGCCCCAGCCCCCTCTGGTTCTCCTCTCACTGCCCACCTCAGGAAAAGCATGTTTGGAAAGGCCTGTGAGAGGTACTGCTCCTCCCCCACTTGTCCTCCTGAGAGGCCCTCGAGAGCAACTGCCTTGCCTTGCACCCCTCACCCCATGCCAGTTACGCAAGCCCATTTGACGCTGCCCGGACAACCCTGCATTATTTACAAACGTGGAAACTGAGGCTCAAATGAGACCCACGCCTGAGTTTTTCTGCATCTCAGGTCTCGACACTGCCCTCGGTCTGCCATCTCCAGGCTGGCTAAGGAGGCCTGTTTTGGGGAGGCCAAACTGGGCAGGGGTTCAAGGTGCCCAACATCCCAGCACCCAACCCCGGTCCTTGCACACTGGCCCCAGAGCCCCTCAACAGGGAACATGGGCTCTAACTGCAGGGGTTGGGGGTGAAGCCTGTGGTGCTTGCTGTCCCCTCGACTCCACACTGTCACACAGCCCACCACAGGCAAGGGGCAGAGTGGGCCAGGAGGAATAGGAAGAACCTCAGAACCTTTGCAGGAAGCAGCTGGGGGCGGACCTGGTAGGCAGTTGAGCCACGGGTGTGAGGGAGAGGCACAGTGCCAGGGCAGAGCGTCAGGCTCTTGGTTCCTTACACATTGGCAGGAAGGAGGGGGCCCCTGCGAGTGGTCTGTGCCCACGCCCTAGGCCAGAGGACACAGCTTCCTGATCCCCCATTCTGGTGTCAGAATTCTCTGACTCCAAGTATCCCAGGCCCTCAGCATCCCAAGAGACTATCCAGGTCATCGCCTCTAACCACATCCCAGCTCAGGAATCCTTCCAAGCCGTTGTCCAGCCTCTGTCTAAACTCCCCCCAGGACAAGATGCGCTCCACCTTACAAGGCAGCCCATCCTCCTGCTGACCCACCAGGGTCCTTAGGAAGCTCTTCATTCACATGAGCCGAGATTCCACCTCTGAGGCTCCTCTTCCTCAGACCAAACAAAAGTCCTTTCTGGCCCCCCTTGACTCCTGCTCCTATCTGGGTAGAAACAGGAGTCTGAGTGTCCCCAGACTCCAAGGCTTCAGCCACAGTCCATCAGAGGCCAGAAGTTGGTCCACAAAACAATAACATCTTCTCTGAACCCATAAGCACCCCACCCCAGCCCCGCTTCACCTGGCCACCAGGTTCTCTGTGCTTATACTTCCTGGACACCGCCACCTCCCTGGGAAATTCTTCACTGGGGCTTTGCGGGAAGTGAAGTGTGAAGAAGCATGGGATGAAGGATGGGGAAGCAGAGCCAGAAGGGCTCAAGACCAGGCGCCTAGAAGAAGAGGGTCCCAGGTTGCCTCCCCCACCGCCAAGAACCCTCAGCTCCTGGTTACAGTGCTGGCTCCCAGCCCTGCTGGTCAGCCGGACTGGCTGAGACCCTCCCCAGCCTGGTCCAGCCCACTCCTCTCCAACTCCCTGCCCTCCATGAGTAGCAAAGTCCAAGACAACCCCAGGCTGGGTCTCCAGCGCTGATCCCATGTGGGGTTCTCCCACCCACCTCTCCATCTCAATCCACATCCTCCCTCACTCTCACCCACAACCCTGGGCCAGAGGTGTCAGGTGCCCCAGTTGTAGAAAGTGCTGAGGTCCAGGGAGAGCTGGAGTCGGGGAGACAGGAGTGGCCACCAGCTGGCAGGGGCAGGTGCAACTTGAAGTCACATCTGAGCCACCATGGTCTCCACCCATCCCAGGCAGCTTCAAGAGGGGAAGAGAGGGTGCTCCCCCTACACCTTCCCCACTGCTGCCACATTGAAGAGGTGGCTAGTACTTCCAGAAGAGAAACCCCTGTCTCCAAAGATCCTGGCACCCCAGTTTCCAGGTCCTCCACCTATTCTCACCCCACAACTGCCTGCCTGCCTGCCCTCCTCCTCCAGCTCCTCCCCATGCAGCACCTATCCTGTCCCCTAACCCCATCCCCTCCCCTGCAGGGATCCTAGCCTGGGAGCACAGCAGGCTTCTCCGGGTTCCCCCCGCCCATCACCCCCACCCAGTTTCCTCTTCTAGAACAGTGGCCAGCCTAAAACATCTGGGCAGGCAGTCCTGGCCCAAGTCCTGGATTGGGGGTTGGGGGACAGATACTGAGGTCAGCTCTGTATGGATTCTCCAGCCTGGGAACGGGTGGCAAGCAGGGCATCAGAGTCAGAGAAGAGGAGGGGTGGAGGGAGAAGGAGGAGAAGGGGAAAGCAGCTGCCCCTGTCTGTTCATTAACCACCTGGATTAGCCATTTCTACCCAGAGGGATGAGGAAGGAGTAAGGGCTAGTGGTTGGAGAGGACAGAGGGGGCACTCCTGCCAGACTGTGCCCATGGGCAAGGGAGCAGGGCCCATACTGAGGAGTGGAGATGGGAAAAGTGCTTTGAACCCTAACCTTACCAGGCCTTCCAGCCCCTCCCTGCAATCAAGGTCAGAGCTCAGGGAGCTAAGTGAGCCTCTAGGAGAAGAAAAGTGCCCTCATAGCAGCTCAAGTGGGTGACAAGGAAAGAGATGAAGAAGAAAAAATACTCATGCCCCCGCAATGGGCAGGCAAGTAGCAGAAGAGACCCCCAAGCTTCTCCCTCCCTTGGTCCCTGTGTCCCTCCCTACTTCCCCAGCTGGCCTCAGTCCCAAACAGCCACTGACACCAGCAACTTCCCCAGCAAACAAAACTCCTTCTGACTGGTCGCTCTCTCAGAGCAGGGACAAGCCGCACCCCAGACATCCCTGCCAGAACCACAGAAACATCTGAAGATAGGGGACTGACAAGGTTGGCCTCTGAACAGCTTGCCTAACCCAGAGACATGGGACCAGGCAGGCTGACCTCACCTTCTCCTAATCTGATCTGTGGTCTTGACAGCATCAGTGTCAACAGCCCAGCAGCCCTGGCCCGCTTCATTTCCCTCTACACACAAATCCACACGCACACTCACACACACGTACACCATCACACGCGCATACTCACTCACTCACCTTTCCTGCAGGAGCCACTAAGTGAGGTGGGTGTCTGAGCCAAGGGACTCCCAGGACAGGGGCGGTGGCCAGTGGCAGAGGCAGCGGCTGTGGCTGGCAAGAAGCTGGTTTCCCAGAAGAAGGCAGCGAGTGAGCCTGTGTCCAGGCAGGGAGCGGGGTGCAAGGAGCAGAGCTGGTCCCAGGGCCACTGCTGGGAGCAACTGAGCAGAGGGCTCTGCTAGTCGGGTTCCCTCCCAGGCCAGCCCAGGGGGCGGGCCAACAGTGCACCGCCTCCTTCCCGGAGTCAGCCAGCAGTGGGCCCCCTCCACCAGCCATGGCCTCCTTTAACCCCTGCAGTGCTCTGCTGGCTGCACTCTAGCTGGCTCTGGCCAGGCCCTGGCAGGGCGCAGACACCTGGGGCAGGAGATCACCAGGGAATGTGGCTGCCCCTCCTTCAGCCACTGGCCCAGCAGCCTCTCTGGGGACAGGAGAGGCAGGGCCAAGAAGGCTTGGGGGACAGGGGTGGGGAAATGGGTAGGGAGGGGTCAAGACTCCATAGAAAAGACTCAGGTGCAGAGAAATGGCCAAAGGGCTGCTGGGTGGAGAAGAATGTTTGCTGAGATAGTGAAGATGATAATAATCATAATATAGCAACTCTTAGCTTTTCTACAGCACCCTGCTCTATGCTGTTTCCAACTCATTTTGTGACTGGAGGCCAGGAATCTCACTTCTGAACCTGCTTTTTTTTTTTTAGCTGTCAAATGTGAGATAGTAATCTCTGCTGTTTTCTCTGGGCTGAGTTAGGACATTTGTGACTGTACATTCAAAAGTCATTTAAGCTGAGCTCCAGTGAAGGAAATACATGCTTCAACTCTCTTTGAAATGGACCAAAAAATAAGACGGATTGACGGAAATGTGATAAAGCAAATATATTAAAGTGTTCATTGTAGAATCTAGGGAGTTTACCATATAATCATTTCAACTTTTGTACATGCATGAAGTTTTCCATAATAAAAATAATGGGGAAAGTGATGTGAAAAGTTTAGAGCACCATGTGAATGATAAAAGTGAAGAAGCAGATAGGATTATTTAGAAAGGAAGGGGAAAGTTATTTGCTCCACACCTATCAGACGCTGGGCACTAACGGCCATTAACTCTCACTTAGTCTTCTAATCATCCAGTTACTACAGCTGAAGATCGTGACCTCGGAGCCCAGAGGTGACTTGTGGAAGTCCAAGCCACACGGTGTGGAGGACCTCACACCTGAACCTGGCTGGCTCCAGAGCCGAGCTCGACACCACTCAGACATCCAGAGGTTGAAAGGCCCTTCCTTCTCTTCCCCATCTGGGCCAGTGGCCTGTATCTCTGAGCCTCAGTTTCCCCTGTGACACAAAGGTCTTTAAGAACTTTTCCAGTCCTAACACACACTAATTTTATTAATTCAGCCAAACCCTTCCCCAAGCTTCAGTTTTCCCCAGAAGTACAACGACAGGGGAGTCCCTGAGAGGGGATAAGATTTTGGAGCATGTGGGGCCAGAGCCACAGGGAGATGGCCAGCACTTTGGAGGGCTGGCTCGCCCCCAATCAGGGACAATGAAACCCTTGAGGATGGGGGGGAGAAGAACACCTTCTCGGGACCTTATACAGGGAGGGCAGAGATAGAGGCATCGCTCCCCTCGTGGTCTGCCTCCAGAGCAAGATTTCATCCTCTCCTAGCTGGAAAGAGGGTCTGGGTTCTGAGTCCCAAATTCCAGCATCCAGAACCCACCAGCCTCAACAGCAACCTCAATCTGGGAGAGTGTGGATGCTGTCCACAAATGGCAAGGATGGTGAAAGCAGAGGGACTACGGGGACACTTGGCCTAGTCCTCCCTAGCCGTCGGCCCAGCCTCAAACCAAGTCTCCCAGTCACCGGCCCCAACTCTGGGGCAAAGGTGACCCCAATAACATTATCCTCCTTAACCCCTACCCGCCACCCCCACTGCAGACTAAGGGCCCCTCTGGGGCTTGGGTCAGCTCCGCTTAGGTGAGGGAAGTTAGAGGATCCTGGGCCAGTTTCAGCTCTCTAGAGGTGGATGTGGGGAGTGTGCTATAAAATTAGAACTCCTCCCACTAGCAGGTACCCAGAACAGCAGAATGTTCCATCTTCCCCTTCTCTTCCTTCCAACCCACATCCATATTATCCCAACTGACATCAAAGGGTCCCAGCTCCCCACTGTCTGCCACTTCCAGTCCAAGCTCTGCAGTGGAACATCCCGGCCTTTCCAACCTTCTCTCCCTCCATCCCCCAACCTTGATGGTCAGGCCTTTCTCATACACCATTCTCTCTCCTCCCTGTCAGCACTCAGGGCTCAATTCAGAAGCCATCCTCCCTGGATCCTTCTCCAGACTCACCACTTGGAGGGCACTGTCCCCTCCTCTGAACACCTGGGACTTCTGTGGCTCACTAACGCCCTGACATGCAGTGGGTCAGATGCACTTCTATGGCTCCCATTTTTGGAACGATGAGGGATTCATTCATTCTTTCCCTACCCCTTTCCTCATTTGTCCAGTGCCCAGCACAAGGTTGACACACAGTAGATTCTCAGTAAGTGTGGAATGAATAAATGAATGATGAAGAGATGGATGGATGGATATTCAGTTCATGATTGAATCAAAGGGCATTTTAAAATGCTTAATACAGCACTAAGCTACACCAAAGATAATCTTATGAAGACTTTTATATTTGAAGCTATATAATCGCAGGCAGAAACACGGGCTTTGCTAGGACCCAGGACATCCCAGACACATCCCACAAAGGTCTGTGGCAGATTGGGCAGGCGGGGGGCCGGGGGTGCTGGAAGACCCTTCCTCCAGCCACTCTCAGGAGACTTTGGAGGTTACACTGTCCATCCCCTACCCCACTCTTACCCTTCTTTCCAGCCTGCCTGCTCCAGCACCTGGGTATAGAACTATAAACCCAGCAAGTCCCTTGAAACCTTAAGAAAGGAAGTTGACAAGCTAGAGGATTTCACAGAAAAAGAGCAGCCTTCCTCCTTAATTCTAAGAGCTGCCCATAGCCCATCATCTATCCTCAGCTCTCCCCAGTGTCAGTTCCACCATCTCAGTCTCTCTCTCTCTCTCACTCTCTCTCACACACACACATATACACACAGACACACATACTCTCTCTCTCTCACACACACACACACACACACACACACACAGTGAGAACTGCTTTCTGATCAAGCCTGCTCAGCCCCCTGGCTCCCTCCTCCCAATTCTTCCTTCCAAGCCCCTGAGGACCAGGGTTCCCAGTGTCTCCACCTCCCATCCCCAGCCTCCTCCCCACCTCCTTAAGCCAACCCATACCCCTCTCCTTGTCCCTACATCCCCCCTCCCACCCGAATGCAGGATTGCACATCTGGTTCCAGTTGTGGTTGGTCCCTTCAAGGGTAGGCCTGGGGGTTTCTCATAAACCTGAATAATACCAGCCTTGGAGCCCGATGGAACTGGGGTAAGGGAGGGCAGGAGGCTGAAGGGGTGGGGGAGGGAGAAAAGACAACAGCAAGAGGTGAGGAGACGCAGAACCGAGAAAGGAGATGGCAGTGCCTGGCATCGAGCAGGCGCCCAGTGGATGCCTGTGAGCTGCAGACAGAGACTGCAGAAACAGATGGCAGGAGAGCCAGGAGCAGAGAGAATGGGACAAAGAGGGTATCAGAAACGGAGACCCAGAAGGAGGAAAGAGATGGAGCTGGGGGTGGCAGGACAGAGCCTGGAGCAACAGAGAGGCCATTGAGGAGAGCAGGGAGCAATGAATTGTGTGTGTTGGGGCCAGGTGCTGAGTTAGGCACTTCCACTGGAAGAGAAGGGACGCGACAGAAAGGGGACAAAGGACACAGAGAAGCAGAGAAGAAAGGAGAGGAGAAAGTCAAGAGAAAGATGGGGCAAGGTCCAAGCTTCATGAATCCAGTTTTCCCTGGCCTCTCAGCCCCAGCCCCACCCAGTGGCAGGGACAGGCAGGGGAGTTCAACCCAGAGATGCCTTCATTTGTTCCTTCATTTCACTTTAATCAACATTTAAGCTCCTGCCCTGCACCAAGCTTTTCCCATGTGTACTCCACACAGATGCCCGTGAAAATGTGGGAGTGGCTATGATTCTCACCCCAGTCTTAGAGATGGGCTCAGAGCAGTGAGGTTAAGCAAAAGCACAAAGTGGCTAATGAAAGAGACAGAATTTGAATACAGCTCTTCCAACTCAAGACCATGTCACCATATGACACAACTAGGAATTCCAGGTCCCAGCACCACCTCCGGAGGGCACCACATCACCTGACTCCCACGCTCAAGGGGCCAGACACTCAGGTTCTTACAGCACTAAGGAGAAGCTCCTCTGAGCTGGGCTAAAAGCTGACAAGATTCCCAGCAGGGAGGGGTTGGTTCCCCAAATCGTCCTGTGATGGGTAGGAAGTGTTAGTCTCTAGGGCAATTACTGGAGCCGCCTCCTCTAGCACCCTGGGCCCTCACTCTCTTCTTCCCCCTCCATCACAAAGAAGGCAGGGCCACATGCCCAGGTCCCAAGGGGAGAGACCACTGGGGCACAGCTCTGCTTTCTTCCCAAGATGCCCTGGAGCAGAGGCTATTCTGGGCCTCTGAATCCTGCTAGGCCCAACACACCCCATAGAGAGCCAGGCCCTGGGGGCCACTCTAGGCATTCAATGTCTGTGCATTTGAACTGCACCTTCCCTCTTCTGACCATGCTGTCCCCGCTACAGCTAGGGATGAGTTTGGACTGTCTCCCAGGGTGCTTCCATCTCAGGATCACCCCCTATTGGGCCCCCCTCACTAGGACTCACTCCAAAGATGACCCGAGAAGCCACATTCACGCTGCTGCCCTGAAGACTCCCATCCTTGCCTTTCCTTCCTAATGTCAGGTCTTCTTCTATGTATCATCCTCAAAACTCAGGCCAGAAGGAGGCAGGAGTAGGGGCACTCCCTGCTCACCACTGTGTCCTCTATGACATCTCATTGGCATGTATTTGCATTTGCATCCTCTCTCAAAGTGCAGAAATGTGCACAGCACCAGGCCCTTTGCTGCACACCCCCACCTCAGGAAGGAGAAGTGCTGGGCTTTCCACATTCCAGCTTCCTACTCAGAATTGTACCATAGTCTCGGGGCAGAGGTTGGAAAGGGAAGGAGAGTCAGGGGAAAACAGCCTACCAACAGCTTATCCCCAAGGCACACACTGGCAGCCCCTCCCTCCTCTCACCCTGCCTGTTTCTAGCCAGAAGAGCACTTGGGTCCAGCACCAAGAGCCTCAGACTGGGAGTCAAGGCCTCAGGTTCCAGCCCAACTCAGCCTCCAACACCCTTGATGATCAGAGGAAAGTCTCAGTCCCTCTTGGCTTCAATCTCCACATCTGATGGCCTTAAGGTCTCTTGGAGATGCCCAGTAACATGTTTCTAGGCAGGTGTTGGTCCTTGGCAGAAAGTACTGCGCACAAATCCCCTGTCTCCCCTGAGAAGCACAATTTTAAAGCAGTAAGGACCCTGGGGCTCTAGCTGCCTCCAGGGCAGCATTTCCCTTGGGTCTATCCCTGCAAAGACCACTGGTATCAGCCTGGATGCCTTCAGGAAGCCCTTCTTCCCATAGCACCACACCTACCATCCCAAACCCATTATTTTGAGGCTTCTAGACTGGATAACTGGGGAATCCCCAGACCTAGACTATCTGTATCTCAGGAAGGTGTTGGCAGGATCCCTGATGAAATTCCTGGAGACAAGAGAGAAAGCTGAGTAGATTCCTAGCCAGCAAGCAAACGGTGTTGATGAATAGATCAATGTCAACTTCCTGACTTGCCAAAGGGCTATGTCCTCTGCCCTGGCTTGTTCAACATACTTATCAGTAACTTTGGTTACAACTTAGAAGGGAGGCTTACCAAGCACACCAAGGAACAACAACAAAAAAAAAAAGCACAAGGAAAAGCTAAGATGCTGAAGTGAACTGAAATGCAAAGCTGACTTTATAAAGGAGCCAGAATTAGCAAGGGAACATTTTATTTTTCTTGGGGTAACGTCCAAAACAAGGGTTCTGAAGTCATAAAAAACCTGAACCAATAATAGTTCATACAGTAAAAGGTCTAAAATTTGTTGAAAACAGAAATTCAGTTTAGCTAACAGTAGGATACGCTTGCCCCCAAAAGGCACAGGCACTTTTGACTATATTCATGGAGGTATAGCATCTAGACCAAAGGAGATAAGAATTCTACTCTACTCCACCAGACACCATCAGAAATGTCAGTTTCTTTTCTGTACCCTATACGCCAAAGAGCATCCAGAGGAGGACAGCAATAGACACTCAGTAAATATTTGTTGAATAAAAACCACAAAGAAAGGTTAAAGAAACCTAGTCCAATTTTTGTTTCAGATAGTAAAGAACACAGCAAGCACCATCAACTCCTTGAAAAAATTGTCTTGGGAAAGTGAACCATGGCAAGGGCCACGCCCAAGTGCACCTCCGCTGTCTCTCTGCCCCTTCATCTGGGAACTCCTTGAAGCCTAAGGCCATTTCCATTCATCTTTGAATGGCCAAGAGGCAGAAACTACCAGGAGCAGCTGCTAGGAATAGGATAACATCCTGACAAGGCCAGGCCTGTGGGCCCCGGTCAGTGGGGAGCGTGCTGGCCACACCCCGAGAGCTGACCTTTAGCCAAGCTGGCTGCTGGGCTGGGGGAGGTGAGGAGGCCTGGCTGGTGGCAGAACACTTGGCTCACACGTGCTGTCCCAGGCAGGCCCTGGTGCTGGCCAGCTGGCTTCCCACTCCCTAGGCCTCCCCCTCTGCCACCATCTAGTAGTCCTGTGGGGACCCACCCCAGCTGGGCATCCTCGCCCAAAGCCCAGAGCTGTCCACTGGCCCAGGTCCAAGTTTGGTTCCTGTCTCTCCTCTTCTCTTCCTTCTTCTGTTCCCCTCCCTCCTCTTCTGTCACCTGCATAGCCCTCTTCCTCCTCTGCACTCCTCTGCGCAGCACCTTCCTTCCCCTCCCCTGCTTTAGTTTACCCCTCACCCCACACTCCTTCTCCCTAAGCCCATCCTCCAGGGCTCTGCTCATGGCCATTCTCCCTGCCCCGGGCTCCTAGGGAAAATCTCCCCATTGCCGCAGCCTCCTCCGCTCCCTAGAGTTTTTAGTGATGTAGCACTTTCAGGGTTGGAGAGAGCTGGAGACTTCCCTCCTGAGGACTTGGGATCTGCTCCTATAGAAAATAATCATCACCTTGCTCCACTTTGAAATGGGGTGCTATCCCTCTGGGGGAAGGGAATCACAGAAACTTGGCCCCATCCTACCAGGAGTGGAGAAGAGAGCCTAGGCTTTGGAAGTGCACCGACCACATCTGAAGCTGTGTAACCTCGAGCAAGTTATTTCAGTGCCCTGAGTACTGAGTGTAAGATCTGGCCCAGAGCAGCTCTCCATAAATGTTAGCTCCCCCAACATTCTCCTTCTTCAAAGATGCCATCACCACCTCCATCCCAGAATTACGATTCATCTCTCTCATGTATCTGCCTGCTTAATAATGCTCAGAGTTAGTGAGTGTTTCCCAACTGACATACGGTTCCTAGAGCTTTGTGAGGATTAACTCATTCCAATCCTGCCAACACCCCGTTGGGTATTGATCTTTATGAACCCCATTTTACAGAGGAGGAAACTGAAGTTCAGAGACATCAGCTACGTTTGCTACTCCTCTCCTAACTACAGCAGCTGCAGCAAGCCAGCAGGGCCTCAGGGTCTGGCTGGACCACATTCCAGTATATCAGGGCTCTCCTTGACCTGACAGGGGCTCTCCCGCCCCTACCTGCACACCCCAGGCCCTCAGGGTTCCCTCTCCATCCTCAAGGTGGCTCCCACCACTGGGAGAAACCTGCTTCCTGGAACCTTTGGTTTTGCTTCAGGGAACAAATCTTCCCAAAGCTTTATTCAACACACACACACACACACAGAGTCATGCAATCACTGGAAGCCTCCCATAGTGGTGGCATCACAGGCTGGACGTCCCCAGGTTTTTCAGTTTCTGTACTCTTCCACATGGCAGGTACTCAGTGGTTCTTTCTCTGGTTCTTATCCTTTTCCAATTGGCTCCGTCCCATCTATCACTCACCCCTTCATTCCACAAGTACTTTCTAAGTGCCCGCAGTGACCCAGGCCCTGTGAGGCCCTCCAGACAGCACACGAACACAGCCAGGTGGGTCCCTGCCCTCAAGGAGCACTTGATCTAGGAGAGGGAGCCGCTGAAGGAACAAACACGAACACACGACACAAATCACAAATCACAAATCACACTGAGTGACCTGAAGGGAAAGAACATGCAGCTGGAGGGAGAGACATTTAGATTCCAACAGCTGATGGGCACTTAACATGTGACAAGCCCTGGCACAGCCCCAGTGCCTGCATTCATCATTCCCTCCCCTCCCCTCCCCACACCTGGGAGTAGATGTTATTCTAACCCTATTTTGTGCAGTTGAGGGAGCTCAGACTCAAGAGGTGAAGCCACTTGTCCAAAGTCAATGATAATGAGACAGCAAATAAGCAGGGGTGATAGGACTTGATTCCCAAGTTCGTACTCTTAACCACTATGTCATTTGCCTCTAAGAGGCTCAGAGAGGGTTCATTAAGGCCCACTTCCCAAACCGGTGACTCTCCCACGCCACACACACACACACACACACACACACACACACACACACAAGCCAGCAGCAACCTGCCCAGTGCAGAATGCAGCAGGCCCAAATGCAGCATTGGCTTCACCAAGACGGCAGTCCCCAACCTCCAGACTCTCAGCTCGTTCTCCCACTCGGATGGCTTGGACACTTCACCTTTACCCTGGTAGGCTTCAAGGTGGCTGAGGGACTGGCTAAAACAACGTGAATGGGGCTGATGATGACCCCTTCCCAGCAGGGCTTGCTTGAGAAACGGTTCCTTATCTCATGGATGCGAACAGGGTTGGGGCAAGAAGGGCCCCCAAATCCGGGAAACAATCACTCCAAGCCCTCCCCAAGGCCACCCAATCAAGGCTCACAAAATGTTGAGGCTTTAGAGTTGAGCAGCCGAATCCTCTCCTCGTAATGACGTGGAAACGAGGCCCAGGGAGGACAAGGAGGGAGTCCCAAAATCACCATAGGGAGAAGCTCAATGATGTCAACCCTAGACAGGGCTCCAGCTCCCAGCCCAGTGCTCAGGCTCTGCATCACACTGGTCCCCAGGAGGGGAGGTGTTAGCCTGGCCATCTGGGGATGGAAGCAAGAGCCTCACGTCCGTTTCTAATGTCCATGAAGAGGGAAAGAGCAGCTCGGGACCCTGGAGTAGTGAGGGATCTGCAGAGCCCGGATGAAGGATGCTCGGGCCAGGAGCAGCACAGTCCTGCCCTCCACTAGATGATCCAAGCAGAGGCTGGGGTGGGAGGGGTGGGAGAGTGAGGGGCAACAGCTAGAGCCCCTCCCTCTGGGTGCTCCTCACTTGGTACCCCATGGGTGACTGTTTTCTTGGAACATTGTGTTCAGGCTGTAAGCCTTGGCTCAAGCAATCTACCCTGGCAAATCTCCAGCTGCCTGTTTAATAATGTACAGCCAATCGGCCATTAACTGCAAATTAAAAATATAAAAAGAAAGAAAGAAAGAAAAGTCTGGTGGTTATTTTTGTTGTTGTTGGCTTTTGGGTTTTTTCTTCCAAGTACTTGGTGGTGGTTGTGAAAAACATTCAGGCCAATCATAGCCTGCCCTGGCTGGGGGACCCTGGCAGGTTCCACTTGCCTTTGCCCACTCCCACCCACCCCACTGAGCCCAGGCGCCAAAGAGCCCGCTCCCATCTCCACAATCCTGGTGACACCCTGGGTCAGCTACCCTAGGGGAGCTACAGGGTGGCCTAGGAGGACCGAGGGAGGGGATGTGGGATATGCTGGCAGGCAGAGGGAGTCCAGCTCTAAAGGGGCCAGTGCTTCCTAGGAATTCCACTCCCATCTGGCCTGTGTCAGGAGCAGAAGGTAGAGCTGGCATGACCCAAGCAGGTGTGAAGAGCTGAGTAAGACACCAGGTGGCCAGCTGTCCCCCTTGGGTCCCTCTCCTGGGTTTCAGCTGCTTTCCATGTGGGATTCAAGATTTGTGGTCAGATCAGGGGAGCTCAAAAGCAAAAGACTCAGGAGAGCATTTAGGGCCAGAAGGGGAGACACTGGTCCTGTAAGAAGATTCAAACAGAATGGTCCTGGGCCATCTGCAGAAACTGGCCTGGGCTAATAAGCCCGCCAGGCTCTCCTTGCCTCTCCAGCCTGGCAAGGTGCTGCCTCCCCAAACATCTAAGCAGAGCAAGGCAGTGCCACACGTGGAAAGAGGCAGGAGCCAGGGGCTAGGCTCCTATGGCTCTACTCTGGTTCCCTGGTGACCCTGCCCAGTCTCATGCCCTCTCTGGGTCTCCATCTTCTTGCTATGCTGAAGCGAATGAGCTGCAGTCTCCCATCCTGCGTGGGAATGTCAGCCAGAAAGGGACTGCCAAGGTGAGATGCAGCGCAGCCAGCATGGACCCTAATCCTGATGATGACAATGGTGATAGCGATGAAGCCGATGATGATGACGGAGCTATCATCTATGGAGCTCTTAGGGTGCTCCAGGTACTCTATCTGGTTTATTCCTCCTGGTAACTAAGCAAGTACTGTGATTCTCACCATGATAAACAGGAAACTGAGCTTTGAAGAGGTTGTTGCTTCTCCCAATGTCACAAGGCTAGGGAGTGATCAAGGCAGTAGTTGGACTCAGGCCATCTGGCCTCAGGGCTCTTTACCATGCTGCCTTAGAGAGTCCAGTCAAGGAGAGTGGCACAGACCCCACCATCAAGAGCCCCAGCAGCCCTTCCTGCCCTACCTACACATCATGCTGCTGGCCTCTCCTTCCACCATCCAGCCTCGTTGGGCCTTTGCTTCCCTTGTGTTCCCTAGACCCCCTGTGGGCTTCCTGCACACATGCTGCTCACACACTCTCGTGAGTAAAGGACCCAAAGATCCACACTGGCAGACACTTGCCCCCACACAGGCACATTCCCACACATATACATGCACACAAGGGTCCTCAGACACGCAAAAGATCCATGCACACACTTCCATGAACATACATGCACACACACAGGCGCACTCGTGAGCTCCATCCAACAGCGACTGGGTGCAGGTACCCATGGGCTGTCTGGGCAGGCAGAGCTGGACAGGTGTCCGCCATAGTCCCCAAGGGGCTACTCCAAAGGGGAGAAGCTGCTGGCTAATAACACTGCGGTGCATTCCTGGCACCTCAGCACGTTCCAGCCTCGGTGTCTCACCCCTGTGGGCTCCACACCCGCAGTGCTAACTGGGAGGAACTGCAGAAGGTGGCGCCACCAACACAGGCGCCCTGGCCAGGGACCAGCTGCTCTCCCTTCTAGCCAGCTTCCCCCTCTCGAGGGGCCCCAGGCCCATGTGGGCCTCAGTTTCCCCTCAGAGACATCCACACAGGGAAGGAGGGGAAGGTCTGTATTCATCCTGAGAAGGGGGCCCAAACAGAAGCCTTCCTCCTGCACAGTGCCCGTCCACCACCAGTCCCTCCAAGCTTGGCCAACACACACCGCACTGTACTGCCTCAGGCACCAAGTCCTCAGTGCCTGGGCAGAGCCTGGGCAGCCGGAGGTTACAGAGCCCCTCCTAAGCAGTGGGAGGCGGTCAACACCTTATCTCATCATGACTGTGGTCACTTGACAGGCGAGGGGACTGGAGTTCACTGAGACAGCACCCAGAATGTGAACCCAGGTCTTTCAAGTCCTCAGCCAGGGGTCTGTCCATGGCCTCGAACAATCCTCCCTCCTGGTCAGCTCTTGGAGTTGAATATTTTCAGTGACACTGGGTAGATCAGGGAAAATGTCCCTCTCAGGGAAAAAACTCATGTTCATTATAGGCTCAGAGATGGGGGACTCTCAGCACACACAAACAGGCACTGCTCCCACAGTGTCAGGCATCTGGGGCCTCTGCAGCTGCCTTGAGGTGGGAGGGGTGTCCTTGGAACAGGAGATTGGAGGATATGAGCTCTCCCCCGCCCCGCCAAGTCCCAGAGTCACAGAGGGCTCTGGAAGCCTTAGGGAGCTGTGAAGTCAGAGAAAGGGGGTCCCCCATCCAGGGGTCAAGAGGATGGGGTCTTTGAATTTTGTTTTTTTGTTTGTTTGGCTTGGTTAAAAAAATTTTTTTTTTAATAGAAACGGGGTCTTGCTACGTTACCCAGGCTGGTCTCAAACTCTTGGGCTAAAGGGATCCTCCCGACTCAGCCTCCTAAAGTGCTGGGACTACAGGCATAAGCCACCGCACCCGGCCACTCTTGAACTCTTGATCAGGATGAAGGGCTGAGACCTGGGGAACAAGGGAGGCTTCTGGAGGGAACATGAACGATAAAGAATCCTGAGGGGCACAGCAGAAGGGGGAGTAACAGGGACACAGAAGAGTCAGGCAGGAAAGAGAAAGAACAAAGAAATAAAGACAGGGAGGGGGATCTGAAACACCCGAAGGAGCAATGTTGCAGGGAGAAGATGGAGACGCAGGCACTGGAAAGTCCTGTGGGATCCTGGTGGTCCCAGGGAACAGCCCTCACTTCAGTCTCTTTCTCCCCCTGTAACATGACAAATGTTCTAGGGCTGCAGTTCTAAAGTCTGTGGACACCCACATACTCACACACTCACACACACACAACTCACACACACGCACCGCTAAATCTCAAGTTTCCCTCTGGGCAGCTCAGTCAATGAGGTCTAGAGCTGTCCCAGGCACTTCTCCAATGAGAACACTGCAGCCCACAGAAGGGCTGTGGCTTCCCCCAGAGGTGCCTTGGATCCGAGGGAGATCGTTGGGAAGAGGACCTATGTGTCCTCATGGCCTCAGTTTCCCGGAAGGCAACAAGACCAACCAGTCGAACTGAGGCATGAGGCCTCCTAAGGAAAGGAAGGAGAGGAAGGAAGCAGCTCAGGGACTCTGGGGCATGACTTTCCCAGCCCCAAGGAGACAGGATCAGGGAGGGTCACAGCAGTGACCCAAGCTTGACAGCAGCTCAGAGAGGACAGGACCTTGGCTGGCAATGAAAGCACAGGCTGGGGGCACAAGGAGCAGGACCACGGTGTGGAGCGCAGCTGAAAGACGGGGTGTGTTCCCATGAGGCCACCCTCTGGGCGGCCTGCCCCCACCCGGGTAAGGCAGCTGTGCTTCCCAGAGCCCAGTGGCCCCATGGTGGCCAGCCCCTTCTGAGCCAGCTAGGCAGCCTTACATGGACATCTCAGGGACATGGTATTTATGAGATGAGGCATCCAGCGAAGCAGCCATGTGAGATCCCCCTCCCTGCCCAGCTTCACCCCAAGGTGCCACGCTCCTCCCACTGTCTCTGCACACACACCCAGCCCCTTCCAGAGCCCCCTCTCCTTCCTGGGGACAGGGAGGTGGGACTGGCAGGCTAAGGCTGTACATGAGAGGGGTCCAGACACTGGACTCCTGATTTCACCAGGAAATAAGGACCCATCAGAAACAGTCAGCATGTATCACCAACTGGTCGGTGAAGGTGGTGCCAATGATATATGTCAATACATGATTACTATGGAAATAGACAAAGGCCTGAGAGAGCGCAGTTTCTACATTCTTCTGCCTGATTCAAAGAAATCAACCCAAATAAGACATTTTTGAGATAATTAGAGAAAATTGAACACAGACGGGGTAGTAGCTGATCATAAGAAATTATTATTAATGATGTTAACTGTGATAATGGTATTATGGTAATATTAAAATAAAAAGTCCTTATCTATTAAAGATGCATACTGAAGTATTTCAAGTAAAGTGATATAATGTCTGGGTTTTGCTTGAAAAATACCCCAGCAAAAAAAAAAAGGTGGGGAGAAGAGGGAGAACAAATGAAACAAAAACAGCAAAAAGTGGATGGTTGTTGAAGCTGGGGGTAGGTACAAGGGAGTTCATTAGACCATTCTTGGTACTTCTGTATAGGTTTGAAATCTCCCATAATAAAGAATTCACACACACACACACACACACACACACACATACACACACACCCCACGGAGCCCAGGCACCAAACAGCCTGCTCCCATCTCCACAATCTGATTCCATGTTTCCTAAAGTGTGAGATTCAAGATGATCTTAGTTGGAAACATGGCTCAGCAATTTTATTTTAATATTCATGTATTTCAAGAAAAATTAAAAACATATAGATTAAACCCACAGTTTCTATCACTTAGAACAGATAAAAGGTTAAAAAAGCAAATCGGTTTTTTTTTATTTTTAATGAAGTGAGCAGTCATGTAGGATGGTGGTAACTGACATGGTCAAATGGGAAAGGAGAAAATGCTGGATGCCATTTGGAAACAGTGAGCTCTCCCAAGGTGCCCCCTCGTGGGAAGCTGACATGCAGTCCCACACAGCAGTCATGCACCCTCTTCCCAAACTGTCCTCTGTGTCCTGAGCATGCAGGCTCATGGCTACACAAGAGATATTGGTCACAGAGGAAGACCACGCTGGCGGTGGGTGGGTGGATGGCTGGAATGGAGAATGACGATGGTAAATGATGACGACAGTGGCTGTTCACCAAGGGTGGCTATGGACTAGTTCTTTACTTCCATTTTCTCCAATCCCCACATAGCCCTCATGGGTAGACCTAACCATCCATTTTACAGACAGGTAAAGTGTGACTGAGAGAGAAGCGACCTTCTCAAGGCCCCAAGACCAGTGGGTGGCAGAGCTGGACATTGAACCCGCATTTCTTTGATGCCCAAACCTGCACTTCTTGAACCACCCAGACGGGCAGGCAGGCAGGTAAGCAACCAGTCCAGCAGGAACCTGAGACCCAGCAGAGGGTGGGGTAGGGTTAGGGTGGGTTAGGGTAGTGCCCTGAAAAGGCTTCCTGCTTGCCCAGGTTTCTAACTCTACACCTCTAGGAAACTGAGGATGGGAGAATGAGGAACTCAGACCTTCTACAGGGTTCTTAACACCCGGAGATCCCCAGCCAGTTTTCGTGGCAGCCCAGGCCCCAGGCCACTGAGCAAGTCTTGCCTCCCATTCTTGCATCTTCTCTCAGGACCGGGGTCCTGTGCCCCGGGATGAGACAGGTTGAAGGGAACCTAGTGCTGCACTGTGCGGGGAGGGGGCTGTTGGGACATCAGCAGCCCAGGGGTCCTGGTTTCACCCATTCCTTAGCTGTGTAATGTAAGGCATGCAGCTTCACCTCTCTGAGACTCAGCTTCCCCCTCCTCCCCACCTTACTCTCTGTTCCTGCTAAAATGGAATGGTAGTAATAGCAACTTCTTCACGGGTTTTTTGAAGTATTTATCGACACAACTCACATAAAGCACTTAGGATGGAAGCTGGGGCCTTAGCATGGAACCTTAGCATGGAACCTGGTATCTTAGCATGGAACCTTAGCATGGAACCTTAGCATGGAACCTTAGCATGGAACCTTAGCATGGAACCTTAGCATGGAACCTGGTGTCACCTTAGCATGGAACCCTAGCATGGAACCCAGTGCCTTAGCATGGAATCTCAGAATGAAACCTGGTATCTTAGCATGGAACCTCAGAATGAAACCTGGTATCTTAGCATGGAACCTTAGCATGGAACCTGGTGTCACCTTAGCATGGAACCCTAGCATGGAACCCAGTGCCTTAGCATGGAATCTTACCATAAAACCTGGTGCCTTAGCATGAAGACTGGTGTCTAATTGCTTAATAAATGATAACCACTATTATTATTATTATGGACTATGCCACCCAATATCCACACTCAAGCCCTTTGGTATTCAAGGTTCTGATGAGACTGGCCTGAGGGAAGCAGCTGGGTGGGCAGCCGCCGGAGGACATGGAGGCAGCTGGACGCCTCTGTGGGTGGAGGGAAAGAGGGGCAAGTGGGGGCCTCAGCTCTAGCCTCTCCAGGAATGCGACTGGGGCTGAGAGGGTGGGGGTGAGGGGAGATGCCTCGCCGCTGAGGTCAGGCCCTATTCAGAGCTGGCAGAGTGTTTATCATCATCCTCACGTGTGAAGGGAGGAGGGCAGAGAGGGAAGCCGGCAGGAGGAGGAGGAGGAGGAGCAGCAGCTGCAGAGGGTCTGGGAGGGACTTTCAGTAGGGCCACCGCTGCACAGTCCCTCACCTACCCTTGCACTGGGGTCCTGGGAGACCTCACCAGTCTCTCCACTAACTCATCCAGTGAGTGGGGGGCAGAAGGAGTGTCCCCCACTCATGGACCCACCCAGGAACAGGATATCCACCCCACAGCGTGCCATTTGCAAAGCTCTTCACAGTAACCCTGCAAGCTAGGTGTTATTTTCATTATCCCTATCTTACATTTGAGGAAATTGAGGCTGGGGGTGGTCAAGCATGCTGCCAAGAATGCTCACTGATGCTAACCCCATCTCCTGGTCTCCGCACAGAACACAGAGGCAGCTGGATGCCTCTGAGGATGGAGGGCGAGGGGGGCCAGTGGGGGCCTCAGCCTCTCGGGAACACGGCCAGGGGTCGGACGCTGGCTTCCAGGGGTGGATGCAGGGCAGGGGGCATGTAAGAACAGGTGTGGTCTTAAAGGGCACAGGTGGCCCATGCTGTTTTCCCAGGTCAATGCCAGGCAGGCTGGGACTCTAGCACCCAGCTCCTGATCCACCCCTCCAGACACACACCCCACCAGTGCGGGAATGCTCAGCCTTTCCCTGCCCAACACAACCATTTCCATCCTTGAGATTCCAATTAAGGGAGTCCCAGCTGCTCCTTCAGTCCCCTGTCCCCCTTCTCAGGTCCCCACCACCAGAGGACGACCCCTCCTTAGGACAACCCCAGTTCCCTCCAGCTGCAGTTCAATCTGTTTCCCCCTAGGCTGTCCTCCAAGAAGACCAAGAAAAGCATCTAGTTACCCTCAGGGACTGTCTGGTAGCCACTCCTCTACTGAATCATGAACCACTCTGAGCCTCAGTTTCTCCTCATGGAAAAAAGGAAAACTGGCACCCAGGGAAGTAGTAGGATGCCAAGGCCCCATCAGTGAGGGAGGTCTTCGGGATGTATGTAGGGTTTTCCCCTTGCAGGCAGGCTCCTCTCTCCTTAGCTTCCCTGTCTCCCTCCCAAATCCTGGAAAGCTAAGTACTCCCTCTCCTCCCGTCCTCCCCCAGCAGCCTACAGAACTTCAGGGAACTCCGCCCAGTTAGGGAGCCTTGCTCAGTGGCTTTCCATTCAAATTCCAGAGGGTTTCCCACCACCATCTCAGGGTCTCTCTCTCTCTCTCTCTCTCTCTCACACACACACACACACACACACACACACACACACACACACACACAGGCTAAAGCCGCAATTCCTGCCTTGGCTCTGTGGTTGACCCACTTTGGTCTCTTGGTTACCCTCTTCCAAACTGATCAGATCAGAGAGAGAAACCACTTTGGTTGGCATCACCTTAGCCTCTCCCTGAAAGGAAGAATATCCTAGGTGTGTCCCCAGGAGGAGTGAAAACTCCAGGTCCAAGTCCTGAAAGTATCTGAAGCCAAGCCCTGTGGAGAGGCATTCCCACTGTGACTTAAAGGCGGGCCTTTAAGATCCTCTAATCCCCTACATACCCTGGAACAATGCTTCTCCCATCTTACAAATGAAAGGAGGGATTTGCACAAACCCTCACAGAGAGCGGGAATCAAAGGTCACAGCTGAAAACAAAAGAGGCCAGGACCTGAATGATATACTTTTATCCCAAATGAGCCTGGTGGGACGCCCCCGCCATTCTTCATCCACCCCACCCATATTGATATAGAAAATGACTTCCATACTCCCAAGAAAAGAATGTTCGCTGAGTGTAATGATGAGTTCTCTCTATCAACTTGACTAGGCTACAGCACCCAGTGATTTAACCAAACACTACTCCAGGTGTCGTGCGAAGGTGTTTTGTAGATGTGATTAAAGTCTACAATCAGGTACCTTAAGTAAAGGAGGCTAACCTTGAAAAGGTGGGTGGCCTCCTCCAATCAGTTGAAGGCCGTAAGAGCACAAACTGGGGTTTCCTGAAAAATAAGATATTCTGCCTTAAGAATCTGCAACATCAACTGTGACCTGAGTCTCTGGCCTACACACTTCACACTTGTCAGGCCCCACAATTGTGTAAGCCAACTCCTTACCATAAATTTCGTAATATGGGTTCTGTTTCTCTGGAGAACCCTGACGAATAAAGTGAGCAGATAACAGAAGTCAAGAACTGGGCCGGGTGTGGTGTCTCACGCCTATAATCCCAGCACTTCGGAATGCCGAGGCGGGCAGATCACCTGAGGTCGGGAGCTCAAGAGCAGCCTGACCAACATGGAGAAACTCCATCTCTACAAATGTACACAATTAGCTGGGTGTGGTGGCGCATGCCTGTAATCCGAGCTACTTGGGAGGCTGAGGCAGGAGAATCGCTTGAACCCGGGAGGCGGAGGTTGCAGTGAGCTGGGATCGTGCCATTGCACTCCAGCCTGGGCAACAAGAGTGAAACTCCATCTCAAAAAGAAAAAAAAAAAAAATCAGGAACTATGGGTCCTACCAACATAAGGAGCTCCCATTGGCCATAGCTAGATCAATTGGATCCAAGGAAAAAAAAATGATCATCTGAGTTTATGATCCATAAAGTAAATGTCAAGGTGTCCATACTGACTATAAATAATTGAATAAATAAGTGAATTGGGGATAAGTCACCATTCTTTACAGCAGAATTCCAATTAATAAATGTAGAAGGAATGATGGAAAGAGAAAATCAAACACACCCAAATTGAGGGGCATTCTTCAAAGCAACTAACCAGCACTCTCCAAAAGTGCCAAACTCATCAGCAACAAAGAAGGACAGAGGAACTGTCCCAGATAGGAGGAGACTCAGGACACATGATGACCACATGCAATGTGGGATCCTGGATTGGATCCTAGATCAGAAAAAGGGCAGTGGTGGGAACACTGGCCAAATTCTACTACAATCCTCAGATTAACGTCAGATCAATGTGAATGTCCTGGTTTTGATAACCATGCATGGTTATGTAAGATGTCAGCATTAGGGGGAGTTGGGTGAAGGATATAAGGAAACTCTCTGTACTATTTTTGCAAATTTTCTGTAAGTTTAATCATCTCAAAATACAAAGTAACAAAACAAAAACTTGGGTCCTAAGGAAGACACAGATTAGGGTCAGATGAGAGTTGGAGGAGAGTTTAAGAATTAAGTCCTTGGAAGGGGAGAGGAGTTCAACCTGAGAGGGTCCCAAGACACCCCCAGGAATCAGACAAGGGATGCTCAGACTAAGAGGGCAGAGGAGGAAGAATGCAGACCACCCAGGGAGCATGGCAAACAGAGCTGGCCCAGGGATAAGTGGCACAGGTGCTCCAGCATGGGGTCATCACCTGGAGAGAGCCAGACTGCATCCAAGGACAATAACCATACTGCTGCCACAACACCACAGCCATCACAGGTCACTGGCTACCGCGCACCAGGAGTGGAAAAGCACTCTCCATACATCTAATCCTCACCACAAGACTGCAGGCAGGACTCATGACCCCAGCTTATGGACCAGGAAGCTGAGAACCTGTGCACTTCAGAAAATGGCCCAAGGCTACTCAGCGATAAGCAGGGGAGGCAGGAAGCAAATCAGCTCTGATGTATATTTCCAAATAGCTAGACAAGAATAATTCCAGTGTTTCTAGCACAAAGAAGAGATAAATATTTAAGGTGATGGATATCCCAATTACACTGATTTGATCTTTACAAATTATATGACTGTATTAACCTATCATGTGAGCCATGAAAATATGTGCATCTACTAAAAAAAAAAAAAAAAAAAAAAAAAAACGGCCAGGCTCAGTGGCTCACACCTTTAATCCTAGCACTTTGGAAGGCCTAGGTGGGAAGATTGCCTGAGCTCAGGAGTTTGAGACCAGCCTGGGCAACATGGTGAAACCCTATCTCTACTAAAAATACAAAAAAAAAAAAAATTAGTCAGGTATGGTGGTGTGCACCTGGAGTCTCAGCTACTCAGGCAGCTGAGGCACAAGAATCACTTGAACCCGGGAGGAGGAGGTTGCAGTGAGCAGAAATCGCGCCACTACACTCCAGCCTGGGTGACAGAGCGACACTCTGTCTCAAAATAAAAATAAAATAAAATTTCTTAAAAATCAGCTCTGACTCCCCAGGCCCCAAATCTTAAAACAAGAGACTTTGACTGTTTCCTGTCCAACCTTCCTCCTCACAATGTAAAACAGCTACTGAGAGCTCACCACCTCACAAGACGGCCGGTCCAGTGGAGAACATTCAAATTGTCTTCCCTGGAGGTTCGGCAGGCCTCAGTAAAGCAAAACACGACGAGCCAGTCCACGCTCACTTCCTCCACCCAACCCAACTGCAACCTCTGTCCTCAGACTTTATTCACAGAGGGGTGTTGATCATAATTGCTAGTAGCATTTATCTATTGCTCTGAGCACTTCGTAGGCATTAATGCATTTAATTCTTACAACCATCTTATAAAGCAAAAACTGTTTATTACTATTACAGATCAAGAACTCAAGTCACAAAGAGGCTGTGCAACTTGCCCAGTGTCAGAGATAGTGAGTGTTGAAGAAGAAAAGTCAGACTTGGAGTTCAGCTCAGATTCTCTCCCCAAGCCTCTCCCTAAGCCTGGGCTCAAGTCCCCGGTCCTGGTTCCAGCACCTTACTGGTTGTGTGAGCACATTGCTCAACCATCTGAGCCATTTCCTCCTCTGTGCCCTAGCGATTATATTAATACCTATCTTGTAGCGTTGCTGTGACGATAAGATTAAATAGATCCTGTATGTGCAAAGATATAGGAGTTTTGGATGCTGTGCACTGATGTGGAATTCAAGCCAGTGTGAGTTCTGTATGCAGAAGAGGGCTCCAGGGCTTTGCTGCTGCTCCTCCAACCACATATGACCCCCGAGTCACCTTCCTCCCCTGCTTCCTCGAACAGGACATAGTCTGAACCCAGACACCCCTGGACACCCTCGCTTGGGTGCGCCGGGCCAGTGCCAGAGGAAACAGGCCAGGAGTTAATCTGTGACTCGCTCTGTGTTCCTCTGTGCCCCAAGACACATACACCCCTCTCCTCCTAATGGCCCCCCGCTAACATCCCACCCACCTGCCCGCTGCAAGGGGCATTGGCCAAGTCCCTCATCAGCCAGGAGCCAGAACCCTGAGAGAGAGGGAGCGGGGTGTCAAAGGTCCTTGGCAGGGAGGAGCAGAGAGAAACAACTGTGGCGGAGGGGGGCATGCATGGCCAGCAGGTGGCTGCAGGCAGAGGAATCCACTGGAACAGGGTAAGGCAGCACGAACCACAGTCATTCCGTGGAGCTGCCCTGGCCTGCTGGCTGGTGGATTTCTGGGGCAGTTAGCTGTTTGTTATTTCTGGGGCACTTAGCTCTTTATTATGCTAGGATCTCAGAAGAATAGAACAAGAGTTATCTATTGAGCAAAAGCCTATCACATGCCAGGATTTTACCTACATTCTCTCTAATCCTCCCCCCAACCTTGCAAGGTCAGCATGATATCAGCAAGATATCAATGTCACCATTTTTATACAGCTGAGGAAACCTGATTTCAGAGTGGGAGTGACTTGCCTGATACAACATGGTTCATGTAAATAGCAGAGTCAAGAGCCTCCTAAGCTGGAGGCCACAGGGACTCCAACTGCATGCACCAGGCCACATCTCCTGCTGTCCAGGCTCAGAAAGCGGATAGTTCTAGGTCAGTGGCTTGGGAGGCTCAGAGAACTACGACTGAGTCTGAGCCTCCAGGCGGAGCCCAGCAGCAGAGAATGCTGGGTTCTCATAAGGCATCCTGGGCCTCCCTCCATACCAGCAGGTTCTCTCAGCCAAGGTGGAGCCCCAGGAGGCAAGGAGCTGCCACTCCCCACTGCCAGGCTCACCACACCCCAGGAGGGGGTGATCCACCAGCAAAGGCCTCACTCTCCCTGCCTAGCCAGCTCAACGGGCACCACAGACCCCCCGGAGCTAAAAGCCAGAAGCAGCCAGGTTGGCTGGTGTGGACCAGGGGTCTCCTCCCACCCCACTGACAGAGCTCCTAACCTGAACTGGACCTTCTGCCCTCCCCTGGCACCTCATCACGAACCCTGCCCTCCTAGATCCCTCACCTGCTCAGTGGGACTCCACTGGTCTTTGTTCCCTCTAGCACACTTCATTCAGCATCCTGTTCCACCGGGACCCCAGGACTTTCCTCTCCTCTCTCCCTCTCCATTCTCCATCTCCCATTTGCCCTTCTCTCTGCTCTGGGCTCCTACCCTCCCCCTCTGTAACTCCTCTGGTCTCTCAGATGCAGCAAACCCCTGTGTGATGTTTACACAGCCCCAGAGTCAGAAACGCTGAAAAATATGAGACCTTTGGGGAGCCACATTCCAGGAAAATGAGAAGCCAGTCACAGCTCAGTGTCTCCTCACCCCCAGCCTTGCCCCTCCCTGCTATGGGGAACAGGCTGCGTGTGTGTGCATGTGTGTGTGTGTGTGTGCGGGCGCATGTGTAAGGAGAGAGACAGAAAGAGAGAGAGAGACTCAAAGATGTCAGGGGAAGTTAAAACTTCTTGCAAAGTTGTTATAAAGCAAGAGGAAGTAGCTTCTCCCCCGAAAACCTGCCTCATCCTTGAACCCATCCCCAGTGAAGCTGAAGCCAAAAGAACAGAGACCAGGGGAAGCAGCAACTTCCCCAGGGCCTGCATCCAGTCAAGTTGAAGAGGCATTTCCAGGGGCAAACACGGGCTCCTCAAGTGCTGCCAGGGACTCCAGCATCAGATGTTGAAAAATAATGCAGATCGCTAGGTCTAACCCCAGATGCACTGAGCCAAACTTGAGAGGGCAGGAGTATGCTGAACAGGCTCACCAAGCGATGCTGAGGCTCACTGAACACCTCGAGGGAACACTGACCCATCGCTCTCCCCTAAGCAATGATAAAGTCAGAAAATCATGAAGTCACAGCTGCGGGGAGTAGAGGCTGAGTGTAGAACAAGAGAGGTCCCTTGCTGTACTGAAATCTATCAGACATTAGAGCCAGACTCTCAGACCTGAGCAGGAAGCCCACATCACTGCCCGCTGGTTGCATAACTGGTGTAAGACTTTCCCTTCAATGGCCCATTTGACAGTGTGAACAATCACATCTGCTTCATGTGTGGTGTTTCAAGGATTAAATGAGAAGAGTGTCAAGTAGTCACCATGCAGGGGATACTTAATAAACAGTGGCTATAGGCCACGCACAGTGGCTCACACCTGTAATCCCAGCACTTTGGGAGGCCAAAGCAGGCAGATCATGAGGTCAAGAGATCGAGACCATCCTGGCTAACACGGTGAAACCCCGTCTCTACTAAAAATACAAAAAAATTAGCTGGGCGTGGTGGCAGGCGCTGCCTGTAGTCCCAGCTACTTGGGAGGCTGAGGCAGGAGAATGGTGTGAACCCGGGAGGCGGAGCTTGCAGTGAGCCAAGATCGTGCCACTGCAGTCCACCCCGGGGGACAGAGTGAGACTACATCTCAAAGTAAATAAATAAAAATAAAGATAAAAAATAAACAGTGGCTATAAGCAAAAGCAAGGAAAAGGTAAATTCTTTGAAAAGATCAACAAAACTGGCAAACCTTTAGCTAGACTGATTAAGATTCAAAGAAAGAAGACTCAAATTACTCAAATTAGAAATGAAAGAGGGGACATTGCCACCAACCTTACAGAAATAAAAAGAATTATGAAGAAATACCATGAAGAAATCAGATAACTAAGATAAAATAGACAAATTCCCAGAAAGGCACAAACTACCAAAACTGACGCAAGAAGAAATTAGAAGTCTGAATAGATCTATAATAAATTAAGATATTGAACTGGCAATCAAAAAACTACACACAAAGAAAAGCCCAGGTCCAGATGGCTTCACAGGTTTAAATGTTCTCCACAAACTTTTAAAGAAGAATCAATACCAATTCTTTACAAATTCTTCCAAAACATAGAAGAGAAACAAACACTTCTGAAATCATTCTATGAGGCCAAAACCAAACAAAGATATCACAGGAAAAAGAAAACTACCATCCAATATCTCTTTTGAATATAGATGCAAAAGTTCTCAACAAAATGCTAGCAAAGTGAATCCAGAAACATTTAAGAAGGAGAAATACACCATGATCAAATGGGACTTATCCCAGGAATGAAAGGTGGTTTTAACAACTGAAAATCAATTAATGTAATATACTGTATCAATAGACTAAAAAAACAAAAGCCACATGATCATCACTAAAAGAATTTGACAAAATCCAACACCGTTTCATGATTTTAAAAGCATTCAACAAACTAGGAACAGAAGGAAACTTCCTCCACCTGATGAAGGGCATCTATGAAAAACCCACAGCTAATATCATGCTTAGTCACGAAATATTGGATAGTTTCCTCCTAAGTTCAGGAACTAGACAACGATTTTTGCTCTTGCCACTTCTAGTAACATTGTACTGAAATTTCTAGTCAGGACAATTAGGCAAAAAATGAAATAAAAAGCATCCCGGGCCGGGCGCGGTGGCTCAAGCCTGTAATCTCAGCACTTTGGGAGGTCGAGATGGGCGGATCACGAGGTCAGAAGATCGAGACCATCCTGGCTAACACGGTGAAACCCCGTCTCTACTAAAAAATACAAAAAACTAGCCGGGCGAGGTGGCGGGCCTCTGTGTTCCCAGCTACTCGGGAGGCTGAGGCAGGAGAATGGCGTAAACCCGGAAGGCGGAGCTTGCAGTGAGCTGAGATCCGGCCACTGCACTCCAGCCCGGGCCACAGAGCCAGACTCCTTCTCAAAAAAAAAAGCATCCCGGTTGGAAAGGAAGAACTAAAACTATATTCACAGAGGACATCATCTTGTATGTAGAAAATCCTAAGGAATCCTTTAAAAACTATTAGAACTAATAAATAGTGATGATTGTAAGATAAATCATCACTACACAAAATCAATTATATTTTTATATACTGACAATGAATGATCTAAAAATGAAATTAAGAACAACTCCATTTAAAACAGCATCAAAAAGAACAAAATACTAAAGAAAAACTTCACAAAAGAAGTAAAAAAGTATACTCTGAAAATTACAAAATATTGTTGAAATAAAGAAGATATAAATAAATATAAACACATCTCAAGCTCATGAATCAGAAGACACAAAATTGTTTTTTGGTGTTTCTTGTTTTTTGTTTTGATTAAAGTCTCACTCTGTCACCCAGGCTGGAGTGCAGTGGAGCAATCTCAGCTCACTGCAACCTCCACCTCCCGGGTTCAAGAGATCCTCGCACCTCAGCCTCCCGAGTAGCTGGCATTACAGCTGTGCACCACCATGCCTGACTAATTTTTGTATTTTTACTAGAGATGGGGTTTCATCATGTTGGTCAGGTTGGTCTCGAACTCCTGATCTACCTCAAGTGATCCACCCACCTCGGCCTCCCAAAGTGCTGGGATTACAGGCATGAGCCCCCACTCCCAGCCTCAAAATTGTTAAGATGGCAATATTCCCCCAATTGGCCTACAGATTCAGTGCAAACCCTATCAGAATTCCAACTGGCTTCTTTGTAGAAATTGACAGGCTGATCCTAAAATTTATTTAAGGGACATAGAATAGCCAAGATAACCTTGAAAAAGAATAAAGTCAGAGAATTCACACTTCCCAGTTTTGAAACTTAATACAAATGATGCCAAGACCATTCAGTGGGGAAAGAATGATCTTTTCACCAAATAGTGCTGGAACAAATGGATAACCACATGCAAAACAGCATTTACCTTACTTCACACCATATATAAAAATTGACTCAAAATGGATAAAAGACCTAAATGTAAGAGCCAACTGTAAACTCTTAGAAGAAAACAGGGGTAAATCTTTGTGACCTTGGATTTGGCAATAAATTCTTAGATATGAAAGCAAAAGCATAAGCCACTAAAGAAAAAATAAAATAGACTTCATCTAAATTCAAAACTGGCTTTTAAGACAACCAGAGAATGGAAAAAAAAAATCAGATCATATATTTGATAAGGAATTTGTATCCTGAACATATAAAGAACTTTTACAACTCAATAATAAAAGACAAATAACCCAATTTTTTAAATGAACAAAGAATGTCAATAAACATTTCTCCAAAAAAGATACACAAATAAAAAACACATGAAAAGATGCTCAACATCATTAGTCGTCAGGGAAATCAAATCAAAACCATGATGAGATATCACTTGACATCCACTAGAATGGCTACAATCAAAAAGTCAGATAATAACAAGTGTTGACAAGGATGTGGAAAAATTGGAACCTTCACATATTGCTGGCAAGAATGTAAAATGGCACAGCTATGTTATGGGTTGAATTATGTCCCTCACAAAAGATGTGCTGAAGTCCTAACCCCCAGCACCTTTTTGGAAGTAGGGTCTTTACAGATGTAATCAAGGTCTAAAATGGGGTCATGAGGATGGGCCTTAACCAACTATGACAGTTCCTGATAAAAAAAAAAAAATTTGGACACAGAGACACACAGACACAGAGGGAAGATGATGTGAGGATACAGGGAGGCCACCATGTGAAGACAGAGGATGGGTGATGCATCTACAAGCCAAGGGACACCAAAGATCGCTAGAGACCCCCAGAAGCTGGGAAGAGGCAAGGAAGGGCCCCTGCAGGTTTCAGAGGGAGCACAGCCCTGCCAACACCTTGATTTTTGACTTCCAGCTTCCAGAACTGTGAGACAATACATTTCTGTTGTTTTAAGTCACCTAGTTTGTGATACTTTTTTAGGACAGCCCTAGAAAACCAATATAAGCTATTGTGTAAAACAGCTGAGCAGCACCTCAAAACAATAAACATAGAGTTACCCTATGACTCCACAATTCCACTCCCAACTACACACACCCAAGAGAAATGAAAACAGATGTCCACACAAAAACCTGTACATGAATCCTCATGGCAATATTAGTCATAATAACCAAAAAATGAAACAACCCAAATGTCCACCAAATGATGAATGGGAAAACAAAATGGGCTACACTCATACAATGGAATATTACTCAACCATAAAAAGGGAGCTACAGCATAGACATACCTTGAAAATATTATGCAAAGAAAAAGAAGCCAGTCCTGAAGTCCACAGCTATGAAATCATCAGTCAGCAAATATATAGAGACAGAAAGATTAGTGGCTATGATTGTTGGGGTGGGGTGGGGGAGAGATAGAGGGATTAGGGGTTCAAGCTAAAGGGTACAGGGTTTCTTTCCGAGCTGCTGAAAATCTTCTAAGATTGACTGCAGTGATGGTCACATAACTCTGTGATGCTACAAAAAAAAATCATTGAATTGTATACTTTAAATGTGCATATTGTATGGTATGTGAATTAGTTATACCTCAATAAAGTTGTTTAAAAAAAAAAAACGGGAAATTAAGCCCTCAACCCCAGGAAGCACTATTAAATACATGGTATTGGGCTAGCGCTGGCCAAGAAGACAAAGACAGGGCTTGGTCTCCAGAAGCCATAGACCAATGGTTCTCAAATGTGACTGCAAAGGAAGTGCACATGGGAAATGTTATTAAAATAAACTTTATTATGATATAATTTACATACAATAAAATGCATCCCTTTTAGGAATAGAGTTCAACGGGTTTTGACAGGTGCACGCATAATTACCACAATCAAGATAGAGAACATTTCCATCCCCCAAGGAAGTTCCTTCACACACCTTTGCAGCCGATCTCCCCACCACTCCCAACTCCAGGGAACTACTAACCTGCTCTGTCACTAGCGATTTGTCTTTTCCAAAATGCATTAAAAGGAAATCACCCAATATGTGCCCTTTTTGTGTCTGGCTTCTTTCAGCACGATGTTTTAGAGGTTCATCCACACCGTTGCGCATAGATCATTCCTTTCTATTGCAGTGTAGTATCCCACTGTACTATGACATCACAATTTCTTTATCCATTCACCTGTCATTGAATATTAAGGTTCGTTCCAGTTAGGGGCTATTGGAAATAAAGCTGCTATGAATATTTGTGAACAAGTCTTTTTACAGACATGTGTTTACTTCTCTCATATAAATATCTTGGAGTGGAATTTCTGGGTCATACAGCAAGTGTATGTTGAATTTTATAAGAAATGGACAAACTGTTTCTAGAGTGGTTGTACCATTTTACATTCCCACCACTGGTTACCACTTTTGAAAATCCCAGTGCCCAGGTCAGGTCGTAGCCAAAACAAATTAAATCAAAATCTCCAGGGAGTAGAATACAGACATTGGTTTTCTTAAAGCACCCAAGTGATTCTAATGTGCAGACAAGACTTCAAACCACTGCTAGAGGTATCAGGGGCCATACAGCAGGCGAAGAAGCAAAAGATACACTATATTTGCCTATAGAATTTCCTCACTCTTCCTTGATAATGGAGAGAGAGAAAAGAAGGAAAAACAAAAGCAATCTCTATCTAGTCTTCACACCACTGCCCACAGAAAACTTTGTTGATCTCTCAGATTCTCTCCACCTTACAGGAGGTAGAAGGCCAGAAGAATACAAAACAATAAACACATGTTAGCAACTTTTTAACAAGTGAGTTTTGAGCTTAACATTTTAGTAGTGTTACCATTCCCAGCACTCACAAGAGCTCTACAAGATAAATACTGCTAGAATCACCGTGTTACAGATGAGGAAGCTGGGGCCCAGAGAGGTTCAGTAACTTGCCCAAGATCACACAGTTAGTTATTGACGCAGCTGGGATTTAAACTTAAGCCTGTCTCCAAAGTCAAAGAGCTTAAACACTCCACTAAGCTCAGAGCCATCGATGGGTCCTGGGGCCATGAACCTCCTCCCACCCAGGTATTTACGCTAGCAGGAGAATACAAGCCTCCAGCCTAACTGTAAAAGAAGGCTGCAGGTGTGTTTACAAGACTAGCAGGAAAGGTAATGTGCAATGAGACTGAGAGGTGGGGGTTAATTATGGGATTTCCTTTCCTTTCAAGCTTAAAGGATGAGCTTTAAGCTCTTTTGGTACAGGGGAGGAGACCAAGTTGTTGCTGCAGCCTCCTCCCTCCGCCTCAGTTGGTACTTGGGACAGGAAAGTTACAGGGCCTGGAAAGAGGTAACAGAGAGCTAAGGAAGGAAACCAGTGGGTAAGAAAGAGCCACCCAAGAGGCTGAGGCCTGGGCCATCTGCCTGCCCAGCAGCTGCCTGGTCTTTTCACTGAACTCTTGTCTTGACCTGCAGTGGACAAAGAGTATTTGGCTGGAAGACGCTGCTGTTGTCAACTGAAACTGCTATTTCAAAACAAGGAGTGAGGATCAGCAGGGAGGAAAGCATTTTCCAAAATGTATCCAGGGGCTAGGGGAAACTGGTTGCTTGCCACCCAGGAACTTTCTGTACTATCCTTTGCAACTTTTCTGTAAACCTAAGACTATTCTAAAATTAAAAGTCTACTTAAAATAATAAATACATAAATAAAACTTATTTGAAAGTTATGGAGTCATACAGCAGGGGACAGCAGAGAAAAGCAAAATGGAAGAAAAGCTGCTATATACACACAGCACATGTGCTAACATAAAAGTGGAAGGTAGGCAGGGTGTGGTGGCTCATGCCTATAATCTCAGCACTTTGGGAGGCCAAGGCAGCCAGATCACTTGAGCCCAAGAGTTCAACACCAGCCTGAGCAACATGGTGAGCCCCATCTCTACAAAAAGTAAAAAAAAAAAAAAAAAATTAGCCAGGTATGGTGGCGCACACTGCAGTCCCAGCTCAGACTCGGGAGGCTGAGCTGGGAGGACTGAGGATGGCTTGACCCCATGAAATCGAGGCTGCGGTGAATCGTGACCACACCACTGCACTCTGCCCTGGGCAACACAGTGAGATCCAGTCTCTGAAAAAAAAAAAAAAAATTGGAAGACAAGTCCTGGGCCATTCATTTTAAATCCTCAACAGGAGAGAAACAACTGGGAACAGATAAGGATCCCAATGAGGGGTAAGGGTGAGAACTAAGGGAGACTGGGAATTCACTTCCTTCAGGAGATGTAGTGGGAGGGCTGGAGAATGGGGTTTCCATGAACTACGGTAAGATTCCTGGCTCTGACCCAGATCCCTCTCTTCAGTGTCTGATGCTTTCACTCTTGTTCTCTCTCCTCACCTGCTCCCTGCCCATTTAACTCAGAGCAGACCAGAATCACATCCAAGGCCCCTATGCCAAGGTGCCATTAGCCAAGGTGGGCACCGTCATGGGGCCTGGATGTTGGATCTGTACAATGGGGCCACTGTGAGCCCTGCCCACCTCACAGAACTACAAAGATGAGGGAAAACATGTTGTAGATTACAAAGTTCTGTGTAGAGAGAGGTGACTAAGGGTTCATAGCAGGTCTCCTCCTAACAGTCCCAAACTGGAAAGAACCCAAATGGCAATCAACAGTGGAATGGATAAATACATTGTGGTTTCTTCACATAATGGAATACAACATAGCAATTAAAAAGAATGAGCTCCTGCAACACAAGAACACGATGAGCCTCCCAGACATAATGCTGAGCGAAATACGCTAGACACAAAAGCAAACATACTGTGTGATTCCATTTCAATGAACATTCAAGAACAAGCAAAACTGATCTCTGATGATACAGATAAAGATAGCAATTACCTTTGGGGCATATTGACTTGAAGGAACATAGGGGTTACTTTTTGGGTGCTGGGAATGTTCTAGATCATGATCTGGTTCTCATGTATGTACAAATCTATCAGAATGTACATTTGAGTTTTGTATAATTGAGAGTGTGACTCAAACCCCAATTAGAAAAAGGAATATGATTAGAATTATTATTTGGAGCACCCTCTGTGTCAGAAGGTAGGAAGGCTTTTGGGAGGGGTATTTAAAGTGATTTTGCTGCTACTTCTCTCCCGCTTTCCTCCATCCCCTCAGCCTCTCCCCAGAAAGGAAGGACTTGTTTCTCAAAATTCCTTTATTCCATCCTTCTATCCCTTTATTGGCACTCCTACTATGGACTAGGTACTATTCGGGAAGCTGGGGTGTAACCTAGCTCTCAGCCTTCCGATGCGCAGTCAACACATAGATAACATTGACTGTGAGCCGGCACTGAGGCTCTACCTCTACCAGCAGGAGCATTTTCTCTCAAGCATTTTCTCTGTCCAAGTGGCAGAGAGCTGGGCACAGAATATCTGTGATTCTTTCCAAGCTTCAACTATCGTTCCAAGAAAGGAGAAAGGTGCCTACTATATGCCAATGTGCATTTAATCCTCTGCAACCCAGCTCACATATCTGGAAAGCAGCGGGGGTAGAGTTCAAACCCAAGTAGGTCTGATTCCCATACCCTGCCCTTCCCAACACTCCCATGGCCTCCTAGCTGCCAGGTCTGCATTGCCCTGTCTCTGGGCATCTGTAGTGTCACCCTCCAAGATGGCCCCCACTGATTCTTGCCTCATGGTATTCAAGCCCTTATGTAGATTCTTTCCACACTGAATAAGGCTGACCTATGTAACCAATAGGATATTGCAGAAATAACAGTGTGTCTTCCAAGGCTAGTGTATAAAAGACATTGTGGATTCTGCCTTGCTCTCTCTTGAATCATTCATTCACCCTTGGGAAACCAGCCACCATGTTGTAAGGACACTCAAGCAGCCTTATGGAGAGGTTCGTGTGGCGAGAAACTGAGGCTACCTGGCAACAGCCAATCCCAACTTGATAGCCACATGACAGAACCACCTTGGAAAATGATCCTGTAGCCCGTCAGGCCTTGAGAAGACTGCAGCCCCAGCCAACATCTCAACTGCAACCCCATGAGAGACCCCTAGTCAGAACCAGTCAGCTAAGCCACTCCCAACATCCTGACCCCCCAAAACATTTATTATCATGAGATAATAAGTGTTTGATGCTATTTTAAGCTACTAAATCTGGGGGCCATTTATTACACCATATCACTCCATATACATAACACAGCCCCTGTCAGAACCATCGCTTCGTGCTGCAGGAACAGTCTGAGGGTGGTGTGTGAAGGCATTAGGAAGCAGCCACTTAGCGGAGGAGTGGCTAGAGCAGGCTGAATAGGGAAGGATCAACATCAGCAAGAAACCCAAAGTGCATGGTGGTACTGTGAAAGGAGACCAAGCAAAGCTGAAACCCTGGAGCCATCTCTCCTAGAAATTTCTCACACACCTCATCTATCTCAGTAAGTGAAACCATGTGCACCCAATTACTCTGGCCAAAACCTGGGAGTCATCTTTAAGCCCACTCCCACTCTCACACCCAACATCCAATGGCTCAGTGAGGCTCCCGCTCTCCCTCAGAAGGCATCCCAGACCCAGCCCCTCCTCACTGCCTTTCTGGCGAGCACCATGGACTAAGCCACCAGGCTGTCTCGAGTAGGCAACAGCAGCGGCCTCTTGGCCCATGTCCCTACTCCCATCCGGGTGCCTGCTCAAGGCCAGAGTGGCCTTCTCAGAGTAGAAATCCAATCGCATCCCTCAGGCCCAAACTCCCCAGCACTCACTACTCTCCAGCCCTCTTTCAAGTGTAACAAGCTCCTCTCACCTCAGGGCCTTTGCACCTGCTCTTTCTCCTCCCCTACATCATCATCTGGGTCCCACCTCACACAACTCTTCCTCCAAGGAGTCTTCCTGGGCTACCTTAGCAGAATTCTTCTCTAACCCGTTGCTCCAGCTCATTCACTTCAAAACTTTCTTGCCTATTTAGTGCCTGTCTCCCCTATTGCAAGACACATGAGGGCCAAGACCTTCTCTATCTGTTCACTTGGAACAGTGTCTGGCTCATGGAAGGAGATTACTAAACATTTATTAATGCATCCTGCCTAGAAGCAGGGGATGGACAAGATGACCTCCAAGTTGACAAGGCTATAAAATCCACAGTATAGAGCTCTGCTGTGGCTCTGTGGCTCCCACTGCCCTTCCCAGCAGGAGAAAAAGGCAGGGCAGCAGTAAGAGCTGTGGTTTCAGGGAGAGACCCACCAGCTGGGTGGAGCGCTCACCACCAGTGGGTCCCATTCCCTATAGAGGAAACTCCTATACAAAGCCCATCTGTCTCTCTGGTTACTGCCCTGCCAGTATACCCTCTCCTCCACTTAGGTGGCCTCCTTGAGCAGGGCAGAGCAGGACTGCTGCAGCCTGGTGCATTCTGAGCCCCCAGCACACGTGAGACTCCTGAAGTAGGCTATGCCCCCAAAAAGTCATCTTTGGTATTTACCTGCTCCCATGCACAAGGCTACTGCATGACAAGGGGCCATCTGTCACATCTTTCTGGGCCTCTCTGGGCTACCCATCTCCCCTAATCAGATCCTCACTGCCCGTAAGTTTATCCCATTATCCTCCCTAAATGTATCCTGCTGCTGTCAAGAGATGAAAAGAAAAAGGAGGAGTGGCAGGCAAGGATGGAGAAATGCATGCCAGTAGGCAGTGAGGGACAAGGAGAAGGAAGCACAAAGGCCCAGGGACAGAGAGCAGGTGAAGAATTACACTGGGACACCTTGAGGATGTCACTCAACCTGGGGTGCCTCAGTTTCCTCATCTGTAAAACAACAGGATCTTTTGGCCAATGTTTTATGCTCTAAAGGAATTAAAAGAACAAAGTCTGATAATGCGTGTGAAATGCTGTCTAAGATCCAAAGCACTGTACAAATGTCCATTGCTATTAAGAGAAAAGGTTGCAGGAAGGGCAGGAAGAAGGGGTAGATTGGGGAGGAGCAAGAAAACTGGAAAGTTCTGGTGTTTAAGGCAAAAAAAAAAAAAAAAAAAAAAAAACTCTGCTCTGGATAAACAGAACAAGGAGGGAGGTGGAAGGAGAAGCAGAAACGTACTCTCTCTCCAGGGGAGAATAGGCTGAGGGAGGCCACAGGAAAGCAGAAGACAAGGGAAGGGGCAGAAAACTCACTGCATGGAGGTACCTGCTGCAAGCCAGGCCCTCCGCACCTCTGCAAGGGGAGCATTCCAAGCTGGAGTCTACAGATGGAGACGCCCTCCAGCAAGGTGTGTGCTTGGCTTAAGTAAAGTTTTTTTGGAGGAAGATTCCTCCCAGACCTGCTTGATCCATCAGCACCCCTTCCCCAAGGTGACACTTGTCCCTCCAAGTTCCCAGCAGCTGAGCATCAGTCATGACATTTTTGAGCACCCACCCTATGCCAGGCACTGGGCTGGGCACTTCACATACATTATCTCATTGAATTCTCATAACAACTTTATGAGGTAGGCTTCTTATTCCCATATCCCTGAGGATGAAACAAAGGCTCACAGAGGTACATACCTTGCCCAAGGCCACCCAGCTAATAAGAAGCAAAACATGAAATGCACCAGATACAGGTCCCCAACTGCTCAATGAATGCTCCTTTTGGAAGCATCTTCTTCTACTTCCTGAACTCCTTGAAAGATCAAATACTAAGAGCAAACGCAGGGAGTGAAAGGGCAAGGAGGGTTACAAGCAACGATGGGAGAAGGTGCAGACATTTGCTGCAAGGGAAAGGCAAGGAATGCCGTTTCCACCCCCCGACAGAGGTGAGCCATTGGACAGAACCATTTCCTTCCCAAACTCATAACCCATCTTGGTGCGGATCCCCCACCCCCTGTTATTCCAAGAAGCTGATATATGACTCCTGGGTCCAAACCTCAGTGGATACATCAGGGGCTGAGCCAGCCTGGCCAACCAGGGCCCAGCAATCCCTCCAGTCTTCTTGCCTCAGTTTCCCTCTCCCACCAAGACCAGCCAGGAAATACTCACGGGGAAACTGAGGACCAAAAGGAGACCTGGCCAATAAAGAGGAAGGCACAGTCTCTCAGGGGGTTCCAGACCAACCAATCCTGACCCCCGACCTCATTCTCCACTTAGGCCACCCACCCGCTTCTCCTGCCCTGGGGGTCCTGTGGCTGTAGACACTGAGGTTTTCTAGTTGGCCAAATTGGGCCAACTGGGGCTTTGCACGGCCCGGGGTAACCGAAATGGATCCCCTCCCCCTTCCCCTCTCCCCCTTGAGAACTAGCAGAAACACCTTGAAAGGCCGCTCCCTCGGAGCTCAGTCCCCACCAGACACCCCCAGTAACCGCCCAGATTGCGCGCCGCGCCCCCAACTCACATCCCCCGACTCCCCAGCCTGCCCCTGCCCCCGCCCCCGGGCCTTCGCCTTCACCTTGACCTGCGCCCGCTCCCAGGCCCAGGCGCTTTGCATAAACAAAGAGAGGAGGAGGGACGCCCCGGGCACCGCCCCCGCCCCGCCGGCGCCCCCGCTCCAGTCTGGGACCCCGAGCCAGGCCTGTCCCAAGTCCTCCCGGGCCCGCCAGCCCGCGGCCCCTTACCTTGGCCTGGCATTTCCGATGACAGGAGAAGCTGCAGACTGCAAGAGGGCGAGACACAGAAAGAAAGTTTTAGCCGCGAGGTATGAAATGGAAACTCCGCGAAATCTCCTCCCACCCCAGCCCGCAATCCGCGCTCGGGAGGGAAGGAGGGAAGGAGGGACGGAGGGAAGGAGAGAGGGAGAGAGGGAGGGGACGGAGGGGAGCGGCTGCCGGGCCTGCGGGGCGGGAGCGCCCGGGACTGCGGACCCGCGGCCGGGGAGGCAGGGGGCTCCCAGCGCCAGAGCCTCCCCGGGTGCGGGAAGGTGGGGGGAGCAAGGGGGAGTCCCCCACTGGACCCCTGCCAGGGGCAGAGGTAGCCCGGACCCGGGCCCCACGCCAGCCCCACCAAGGAATAAGGGGGGCCTTCTCGCCTTACACACACACCAGGCAAGCAGACGACATCGCAAACCACAATCACACTTACTCTGACCCAGAGGCAGACACACAGACCCAATTCAGAATCCAGGGGAGGGTCCACGAGTATACACATTACACCCACACACACACACTCACCCAGAACCACTCCCACCCATCCATACATCCGTGCACACACACACAGCGTCACACACAGATTCATCCAAGAAAACCCCTGACCCAGGGCACCAACACACACGATTTTGTGGGACACCCTTAGATGCAGCCTGACACAGATTTGTGAATACAGACATGTGAACAGATGCTCACATAAACTTCATGTGCATGATTTGAAACACACACACATACACACACACACACACACACACACACAGGACTTGCTCTTCTTCCTATTACCAGAAGTTGGAATCAAATTTCCTATAAGGTTCCCAAAGCCTGGAATGTCCCCAGCCCTGCTGCCCCACCCCCCAGGGCTCTGGGACTCCACCAAGGGATTTGGTGACCTCCCTGCAGATCTCATGGGTGGGTGAGGGGTCTCCTGGGTTCTGCACTGCTTTGGGTCTTGTTGGCTGCCCAGGACCTGCTAAGGCTGGGGGGTTAGGAACTCTGGTTAGAGAAATGGGGAGGGCAAGGTAGGGGAGTGCCCTGACTCCAAATCCTCACAGCCACAGCCCAGGACCACAGCCTTCCACCTCCTTCTCCTAGATCTACTGCACCCCACCCCCTTCCAGCTTTGAACCAGCCTGATTCTCAGCAGAGGGCAGAAAGGGAGGTTGAGGCACAGACGAGGACCAAGAGCAGCCCAAAGAGGCTCCGGAGTTCCCCACACTAAGGCTTCTTCTGGTTTGTCTGAGGCAGAAGGGGCTGGGAATGGGGAAGAGGGAGAAGCTGGGAGGCACACTGGGTGGTGCCTGGAAAGGGACCTTGGCCACTGTCCCTAACATGGGATCTTCTCTCAGAACCTAGTCCTGGCCCAGCCCAGGCCTGTGACTCACCGGTGCTGAGCAAAGCTTTCCTGACCCCACCAGCCACCCAACCCAGCTCAGGGACATCTCCACCCTGGCCACAGCAGGATATACTCCCCGCTCAGCCACACAAGCGTTACCATCCCTCTGACCTTTCTGCTTCTCCCTCTCCTTCAGCACCCCCACCAGCCCAGGTAGCAACTCCCTCCCTTCGCAAAGGTGTTCCCTTTTGGATAGCAGCAGCCTCTCCTGCCCCACCCCATCCAAATAGAGGAAACTTCCCCTTTGTGGGTCTGACAATGTATGCTCCTTTCTAGGGGACCTGCCTCTCTCTCTCTCCTACAGAGAGAGAGAGAGAGAGAGAGAGAGAGAGAGAGAGAGAGAGAGAGGGAGAAAGAGAAGGAGAAGGAGAAGGAGAGAAGGAGGGAGGAAGGAAGGAAGGGAGGAAGGAAGGGAAGAAAGGGAGGGAGGGAAGGAAGGAGGAGCCTGGTACACAGGCGAGGCTTAATAAATGTTTGCTGAGTTGGACCTGTCTGAAGATCTCCCCTGAGGTTTACACGCACCCCCATTTAGTCATGTCCCCCCCACTCTCAGATCGTTCCTGAGCTGTAGACCGCCACCTCAACGTCTCATGTCCAACCAAAAAGGAGTTTCTAAGTATCCACCCAGTCTAGACATGAGGGACACAATAGGGGCCGGACTCTACCTCCCTCCAGCATGCTCCATACTCTGACAGTTCCCAGAGTGCCTCAGGGCCTTGGCACTTGCTGTGTCAGCTGCCTGGAACACTCCCCCTCACCCCAGCACCCCATCGTTCCCTGGACCGAATCCGTCTTATCCTTTGGGAATCCACCCAAAGTCATCTCCTCAAAGAGGCCTCCCCTGACCACTCAAATTAGAGTAGCTTTCCAATTATTCTTTTTCAGCACCCTGGTTATTTTCTAAAGTTGCCCTGGGTAACTTCTCTCTAGTCTATCTCCACACACTACACTCGGGAGGGCAGGAAGCATGCCTTTCTCCTTCGTACTGTAGCCCCAGCAGCTAGAACAGTGTCTGCTTCAGGCCCACGAGACCATACAGCATCTTTGTGCAAACTAGAAGGAGGCCCACCCTCTGGGCAGACCAGCCCTGGGGACACACAGCTGGGTTCATGCACAGTGTCTTTGTGGAAATGGTGAGAAGGTGCCCTTTCTCCAGGCAGATCGGCCCTGTGCCAAGATGCATGGCTTGGTAGGCAAAGGGTGGGCTGACTCCTGTGCTGTCTCGGGTAGGCACCCTTGGCAGCACATGGCCTGCATGACTGTACAGGGCAGCCCTGCCTGTCACACAGTGGGCACACACTCAGCAAATGCCCTCAAGTGAGGAGGCAAACGGAGAAATCATCAGGTAATTGCAATACGCTATGCTGAGTGCTTCCTGCACACTGGAATGCAGAAAGCTTGTCCTTGGCAGCTCTACAGAGGAGAACGAGGGAAGACCACCCCCACTCCAGCTCCCAGCCCAGAAGACAAAAGCTTAGCAAACTGAAAGCAAGTGGCAGATGCCAAGCAGGGCAGGCTTGGCCAAGCCCCCATGAATGGATATTGACACCTGCAGAAGCATCCGCCTCCAACCCCAAGGAGGCCCGCTTGCTGAGTTTCCTCCAGGGAAGTCCCCTATGCATGCCTGTCCACCTATCTCACATCTCCTCCCAACGGACAGTATGTCCTCCTCTCTAACTTGCGTCCCTCTTGCTGTAATCTCAAGTTTGGGCCTGCCAATCTGCTGGCCTCTCACTTTCAGATCGATGAAATATTCAGATGGGTTACAGAAAGGGAAACTGTGGCAACCAGCCTCGCAGGTAGCTGCCAATATTTCTTGCGTCTGCTACTCATACCCTTCTGGAGTCCCCTCCACACTAAATAGGGCTGATTTATATAATCAGTCAGATATTATAGAAATGACAGTGTGTGACTTCTGACGCTAAACCATAAAAGACACTTTGACTTCAGCCTTGGTCTGTTGGATCATTTGCTCTGGGCCAGTGACCATGTCATGAGAACACTCAAGCAACCCTATGGAGAGGGCTGTGTGGTGAGGGGCTGAGGCCTCCTGCCAATAGCCAGCCCCAGCTTGACAACATTAAGTGAGCCATGTGGTAACTGGATCCTCCAGCCCCAGTCAGGCCTTCAGATGAATACGGCCCCAGTGACATCTTGACTGCACCTTTTATAAGACACTCCGAGCCAGAACCACCCACCCAGCCAATCACTCATGAATTTCTGAGCTGTGGAAACCATGTGGAATAATAATTTTGATTTTTTTTCTTTTTTCTTCTTTTTTTTTTTTTTTTAGACATGGTCTTGCACTGCTCTGTCACCCAGGCTAGAGTGCAGTGGCACAATCTCAGTTCACTGCAAGCTCCATCTACCAGACTTAAGCGATCCTCCCACTTCAGCCTCCTAAGCAGCTAGGACTACAGGCATGTGCCACCATGCCCTGCTAATTCTTGCATTTTTTGTAGAGAGGGGGTTTTGCCATTTGTCCAGGCTGATCTCGAACTCCTGAGCTCAAGCAATCCTCCTGCCTAGGCTTCCAAAAGTGCTAGGATTACAGGAGTGAACTATGGTACCCAGCCTGTATTTATTTTAAACCACTAAGTTTATGGGTAATTTTTTATGCAGTACTAGATCACTGATATCAGAACACAAGACCCATCAGAATGCAAGAGCCAAAGGTAGCAGATGCTGGGAACCAAGGCCAGAGGCCATCTTTTGGGTCCTACCTTGCCCCTTGGTGCCTGCAAACCCTCGCTTTAACTCCTTCCTCACTTCCCTTACCCTACCAAGTAATTAGTCATTGTGTTCCAGAAAGTAACTCTTAAGAGGCTAATGTATTCTGTAACAGCCCAACTAAGACACCCCCCACCACCATTGCCACCTACCCCTTCCTCCCTTCAACAGAGAAAGGGGAAAAACCCAGTTTCCAACCCTGGGAACATCAGATACTGCTGGGGAGACAGCCAGTTTATGAGTGACAGGGACCAGTCTGTGAGTGACAGGGATGCTCACTCCACAGGTACCATTTCTCATCAGAAGGATGGGGACACGCAGGGAGGAACAAGAGCAGGAAAACCCCAGCCTTCTCCTCTCCTGAATCCTCCACAGAGACACATGTCAGGATGGGCCCCCACCTGAGCAGATCATGACCTCCCAGCTCCTACAGAAGGCCCCAAAATTACAAACTCACCCATGCACCCTCCTGAACCAGTGACCTTGTCCAACCAGAGCTCCATGGAGCCCCAGGAGCCCCATCTCTGCCACAATATCAGCACTGCCCCTGCACAGCAGGGCCCAGTGGTGGCCTGAGAGGGAGCAGAAAACCCCTTAGTGGAAACGGACCCTTAGATTACTCTGCTGGGGTGAAGAACTGCACCCCCAGCCCTTGGCCCCAGCTCCCGCCCCAGCTGGGCTGCCGGTACTCTGTCCTGGGGTTGCTTCCTGCCTCTCGGGAACACAGGAAGCCAACATTGTTGGGATCTAAATGGCCTTTTCCTCCTGGACTTGGGTCGGAAAATGAGCACATAGCCTCAGTGTGCACCTGACCCCAGCGATAACCACTCGCATGCCTGGTCCAGCTTCAGCTCCTTCCCTGGCCGGCACAGAGCCACAGGCCTGGCCACCTGCCTGCTCACCGGTCACTCAGCCTGCCCTGCTGGTTCATCTCCACTTTCTGGGCTGGAGGTGTGTGGTAGCTAATTTAATGAGTCAACTTATATAGGCCATGGTACTTAGATATTTGGCGAAACATTGTTCTGGATGTTTCTGAGAAAGTTGGTTGGTTTTTATTTTTTAGATGAGATTCACATTTAAATCAGCAAACTTTCAATAAAGCACATGACCCTCTATAATTTGGGTGAGCCTCATCCAGTCAGTTGAAGGCCTTAATAAATAAGACCGACCTCCTCAAGCAAGAAGGAATTCTGCCAGCACACGGCTCTGGACTCGAACTACAACAGGCAGGGGTACCCCGCCTGCCAACCTACCCTGCAGATTTTAAACCTGCCACAGCTCCACAATCACGTGAGACAATTCCTTAAATAAATCTCTATCTTTTTTTCTACACACATCCTGTTGGTTCTGTTTCTGCAGAGAACCCTGACTGATACAAGGTGTCTCAAGGGATGGTCAGGGGACATGGTGTGGCTCTGAAGTAAGAACAGGAAGAAACCTTCCAGATCAAGCTTATCCAGCCCGCAGCCTGCAGGCCACATGTGGCTCAGGATGGCTTTGAATGTGGCCCAACACAAATTCGTAAACTTTCTTAAAATATTATGAGTTTTTTTTTTTTTTTGCAAGGCAGGGGGGCATATAAGATGGTTTCTTATATGCACCCAACTCTTTCTTTCTTCTTTTTAGTCTTTCTTTCTGAGACAGGGTCTCGATCTGTTACCCAGGCTGGAGTGCAGTGGTGTGCTCACAGCTCACTGTAGCCTTGACCTCCCCAGGCTCAAGTGGTCCTCCCACCTCAGCCTCTGGAGTAGCTGGGACTACAGGTGTGTACCACCACACCCAGCTATTTTATTTTTTTATTTTGTTTAAAGATAGGGTCCTGCTATGTTGCCCAGGCTGGTATCGAACTCCTGGCTCAAGTGATCCTCCCACCTCGGCCTCTTTTTTTCTCCCTCCCCCAAGATGGAGTCTTGCTTTGTCACCCAGGCTGGAGTGCACTGGCATGATCTCAGCTCACTGCAACCTCCACCTCCCGGGTTCAAGCAATTCTCCTGCCTCAGCCTCCCAAATAGCTGGGATTACAGGTGCTCGCCACCATACCTGGCTAAGTTTTTGTATCTCTAAGTAGAGAAGGGGTTTTACCATATTGGCAAGGCTGGTCTTGAACTCCTGACCTCATGATCCACCCACCTTGGCCTCCCAAAGTGCTGGGATTACAGGTGTGAGCGACCACACCTGGCCCCATTATGAGATTTCGTGTGTGTGTGTGTGTGTGTGTGTGTGTGTTTTAGCTCATCAGCTATGGTTAGTGTTAGTGTACTTTACGTGTGACCCAAGACAATTCTTTTCCAATGGGCCGCAGGGAAGCCAATAGATTTGACACCCTGTTCTAGACCATCCCATCCAGTAGTGTTCAGACTTTTATCTTTTATTTTTACAGCCAAATTCCTCAAGCAGATGGCTATGTGGAATCACAATGACTCTAGTTAAGATTCACTGAATGCGGCCGGGCGTGGTGGCTCACGCCTGTAATCCCAGCATTTTGGGAGGCCGAGGCAGGTGAATCACAAGGTCAGGAGATTCAGACCATCCTGGCTAACACGGCGAAACCCCGTCTCTACTAAAACTACAAAAAATTAGCCGGGCATGGTGGCTGGTGCCTGTAGTCCCAGCTACTCAGAAGGCTGAGGCAGGAGAATTGTTTGAACCCGGGAGGCGGAGCTTGCAGTGAGCTGAGATCGCGCCACTGCACTCCAGCCTGGGCGACAGAGAAAAAAAAAGAAAAAAAGAAAAAAAAAGATTCACTGAATGCTTGCTATATATCAGGCTGTTTGGAGTCCACCATATATATATATATAATCTCGCTTAATCCCATAGTAACCTGATGAGGGAGGTACTGCTGTTTGTCACTTTTGTTTTTTTTTTTTGAGATGTAGTTTCACTTTTGTTGCCCAGGCTGGAGTGCAGTGGCGCGATCTCAGCTCACCACAACCTCCGCCTACCAGGTTCAAGTGATTCTCCTGCCTCAGCCTCCCAAGCAGCTGGGATTACAGGCACGTGCCACCATGCCCAGCTAATTTAGTTTTTTTTTTTTTTAGTAGAGATGGGGTTTCTCCATGTTGGTCAGGCTGGTCTCGCATTCCCAACCTCAGGTGATCCGCCCACCTCAGCCTCCCAAAGTGCTGGGATTACAGGCGTGATCCACCATGCCCGGCTTTTGTCCCATCTTAAAGTTAAAGAAACTGAAGCTGAGAGGGGTGAGCAATCAGCCCAAGTTCTCACTAGTAAGGCTCAGAGCGGGGATTTGAATCAGGTTATCTAAGTCAACGGCAGGACCACCACAGGATCCTGCCTCCTGACGGATTTAACTCCTAAAACCAGAGCTTCTCTGACTGAGGTGGGCAGGGGTCCCAGAGCCCTGACCCCTTAAGACTCCCCTGGATTCATCTCTTTCTTACCCTCTTTGGCCCCTAAAGCTCCTCCAAAAACCTTACAGCTCCTTCAGAACACAGTTTAGAGCCTCTAATCTAGTCTCACCTCCTCATTTAGAGAAAAGAGAAAGCTAGACCCAGAGAGGTTAAACATCTCACCTGAGGTCACACAGCCAGGTGGTATTAGTAGCAAGCCAGGGCTAGACACCCAGGGTCCTCCCACCCTACCAGGTTACCTCTGGTGGTTCCAAGGAGGCCCTCAGACACAGGGTGGAAGCTGGGTTCCCCAGTGAAGTAACAGGGAGAAAGAGTTCCTAGAAACAAGGTTTCCCCAAATCCAGTGGGTGCCGGCTTCTGCATAGGCTTGTCCCGTTAAAGGATGGATCATCTTTCCAGGTGCATCCTGCCCTAAGGAAACTACAGGTGACTGTCACCCCTTCCAGGCTCACCAGAAGCACTGAGAATGGAAGTTATCTAAGTCTGGGCCCAGATCAGGCCCTGATGGCAGCCCTCAGGCTGCTGAGCTGCCATCCTGGTCTCTTCCTGTGGGTTTCGGCCTGGTGGGAGGTAGAGCCCCTGAGCAAAGCGCTGAGTCCACACAGCCTCCCTCTAGGGCCCCAAGTGCAAATGGACTCCCATAGAGCACTTCCCTAGGGACCTGTGGGAAGCCGACTATTTGGACTGAGGAACTCCTACACATCCCTCAAGACCCAATCTGCACATGCCTTCCCTGCTGAAGCCTGACAAGAAGGTCTCTACTGAGTCAGAGACGGCCCTCCACACACACAGACACACACACACACCTGTGTCAGCTTTGGCACCATGCTCCATGATTGTCTGACTGTGTCTGTCTTCCCAGATAAGGGACTGGCTCTCAGTACCAGGACCCGGCACAGCATCTGACCCAGAGGACGGCTCAGTTCCTGATTGCCAGATGGCTGCACGGAGCGCGGAGGAGGTGAGCAGCAGCCTGCGTAGAGGGAGCTATCCTACCTCTGCAGACTCCAACCAGGGAATTTTCCAGGCCCTCCCACTGTCAGGGCCTCAGCAAGTATTCTTAGTCCAGCTCCCTTAATCATAGATGAGAAAACTGAGGTCTGAGCTATTAATTGACTTATCCAAGATCACAGAGGCTGTGAGAAGCAGGGCCAGAAATAGAGCCCGGGCCACTAACAACGCCCCTGCACCTGTTCTCCTGCCATTGTCTCGTCTGTCTCTGCATCTTTCACACGGAGCCTTTATCCCTAGCACGAGGACCTATCTTACAGGCACACAGAACCTCAATGCTCCTCACAGCAGGCCCCCAGAGACCCAGGACAGGGTTCATATGCAGGAGTCCGCAGGGGTTCACAGGTCCAGCGGAACCCCTTTGCCTGTACATCTATGACGCCCGCAGGTCCACCACCTTAGTTTCTTATCTGCCTTATTCATATATGAGTCTTCCAGAACCAGGACCAGACCCCAGGTTCCTTTCCTCTCTTTCCCACCTCCTTCGGCCATATTACATCAAATGGGAAATGCAAGAGGGAGGGAAATGGAAGAGGAGCCCAAGCTATAGGTCCAGGCAATTAGGGGGAGATAGGCCAAACGCCCCACTGTCTCCAGATCTGAAAGAGCTTCCTCACTGCGCCCTGCCTCCAGCAGAAGTTTCTTCAATGTTGCAAGTTCCATGGAGACTGGGAATCCAGGGCCTTGACATTCCATGCACCCCACCCCACCTATCACCCCGAGCCACTCATCAAGAGAGTTGCCATGTTGTAGCCAAGACTTGAAGGCTGAGAGCAGAGCAAACCCATTGAGTCAGGCTCAGTGAACAGACATGAGCTGGAATTTGGTCCACACGTGCCCCCTCAGACAGGGAAAAACCCATACAACCACATCGGGTGACCCTGGATGGGTGGATGAATGGATGGACGAGGGGACCTATCCACCTCGTGCCATCGTGAGCTCCTGACTCCAAAACACAGACAGTGGCTTCACTCCTGCATCTCCCACCAGTGAACCCAGTAGCCCCGGCCTCCTCCCAGGCCTGGTGATCCCAGTCCCCTTGCTGAGGCTGCACACGTGACCTATAGAACCAGGAGCCTTCTTCCCTTCTCCCTGTCTGGGCCTGGCCCCTGCACCTTCTGTGGCCCAGTCCTGACACCTGCTGGTCCTGCTACAGCATAGCCCTGGCTTTCTTCCCACCAAACTCCCCACCCTCCAGAGCCCAGCCAGAGCTGCCAAACCAGTCTGGCCACCCACCCTCCCCTCCAGTTCACACCAGCAGGGCCAGGCTGAGATTAGGTGAAACCAGGGACATGTCTTGCTCACCCTGGGAGCAAGGGGTGCTGTTCACATGAGGTCAAATCTTCTCCTCAATCCAAGCCCTCAGGCCAGGTCAGCTGGGGAATCTAGAGCCATGGAATGCGAGGGCCACCAGAGACTGCAGCCAGAGACATGCCCAAGGTCACACAGTGAATGTTGGCAGGACTTCCTTCTGCCCCCAACCCCAGGCGGCCTTGTATCACCATATTGGGAGTCCCTGAGGTGACAGGAAGACACTAGGGAAGGAAGAAACCATGGGGAAGGACCAGAGGCTAATTTATGCATCCTCACGGGGCAGGGTGGGGGGCTGTTTTGCAAACAAAATGCAAAACTTCACCCCTAGCAATTCTTCTGTGACTTCTCCCCTGGCTCCATCCCTAAACTGCCAGCAAGTCCCAGCCAGACCTCTTGGGAGGAGGGTGACACCACGTGGCTGATTTTGGTATTGCAAAAGTCCCGGTTGGCCGCTTTCCCTCCCGCTGAGAGCACACATCTGAAAATCTCACTCGGGCCCGCTCCGGGGTGCCTTGGCAAGCGAAGTGACCACTCTCAGCCTCGGTTTCCTTCTTTGTAAAACAGGGATGACACCAGCACCTTCTGGGGGGTGTGAACATCAGATGAGGTCATGCCTGTGAGTGTTTGGTATGCAGTAAGTGCTTTAGAGATTGGTCAACGGGCTCTGAGGCCCAGCCTCCCAGCCTGCTGGGACTTTGACGTGGAGAGGGCGGCTAGAGAGAGGGGCCAGGGAGAGAAAGCCGCATGTGCAAAGGCTCCAGGCAAAAAGGGCATGGCCTGCCTGGTATGCCCAACAGAGTGAGGAGTCATGTGAGGCGCCAGTGGTTTAACATGGAGTCAGGAGCAGAGGAACATGAGGCAGAGAGCTGGGCAAAGGCTGAGCCCACCAGGCCTGGCAGCTGCGGAAAGAGGTCTGTGCTCTGTCTTGGGGATTGTGAGGGACCCCCAAAGGCTTTAAGCCAGGAGCTGACATAACTGGATTTATGTTTTTAAGTCCCACTGGAAGCTGGTGTGGAGGGTGGGTTGCTGAGAATAGGTTAGGAGACAGGAGAAGGCAAAGGTGAGTCAGTCGCCCACATGAGAAATGACAACAGTGGAATTGGGAGGGGATGATGCCAAGAAGCTCGGGGACTCCAGCTGTCCTTGGGAGGCCCTGCAATTGGTGGGATGTGGGGGTGAAGGAGAGGGAGGCATCAGATGGGGCAACGGGGTGAGTGAAGGTGTCAGCCACTGATATTGGGTGCAGGGAGCTCCTGCTGATTTCACTGTGTGATCTGGGACAAGACCCAACTTTTCAGGCAATAATGACAGCCAAGCCCCAGGCCATTCCAGGAGCTCATGAAAATAGTGATTGAAAAGCCTGGCAGACAACAAGTCCTCCGCTGAGTCTGACTCAGGGCCTCTTAAAGTCACCTCTGAGCTGCCACAGGAGAGGGCTGGGGCATCCTTTCTTTGCGGAACTCCCAGTGCCAAGCACATGCCACCCACACGACTTCCACACACCAACCACATCCCATCCACATGCCTCAAAACACGTCAGTCACACGACCTCAATGCACCTGCCACAAACCCTCCAAACAGCTTCTACATACAGACCACAAGTTATCCACACATCAACCACACACCCTCAGCACACATCATCCACACGCCATCCACACACCAACCACACACCCTCAGCACACACCATCCACACACCAGCCACACACCCTCAGCATACATCATCCACACGCCATCCACTCACCAGCCACACACCCTCAGCACACATCATCCACACACCATCCACACACCAGCCACACACCCTCAGCACACATCATCCACACGCCATCCACATACCAGCCACACACCCTCAGCACACATCAACCACACACCAGCCACACACCATCCACACACCAGCCACACACCCTCAGCATACATCATCCACACGCCATCCACTCACCAGCCACACACCCTCAGCACACATCATCCACACGCCATCCACATACCAGCCACACACCCTCAGCACACATCAACCACACACCAGCCACACACCATCCACACACCAGTCACACACACTGACCACAACCTCCACATGCCACCACACATCAGCCTCACACCCTCAAAACACATCATCCACATGCCATCCAGACACCAGCCACACACCAGCCACACACCCTCAGCATACATCATCCACACACCTTCCACACGCCATCCACACACCCTCAACACAACCTCCCCATGCCACCACATACTAATCAGGCATCTTCCACATGCCACTCACATGCCACTCATATACCTTCTTCATGCCACTCACATGACACCCATATAGTTTCTTCATGCCATTCATCCTCATACAAGCATTCCATTTCCACGCCACCCTCCACCTGCCATGCCCACCACACCCACCCACATGCTTGTCATCCAGTGAGCTCAGCATCCTCCACCAGACGAGAACAAGGCATCAGGTTGGGACCCCAAGGATGTGTGCACAGCAGAGTCCCAGCCTGGCCCAGGCCCAGCCATCTCATTCCCCTGATGGGTGCTCCCATCCCCCACAGCCCAGACAGCTGCTCACCTTTGCAGGTGCAGCCTTCCTGGGTGATGACCTGGCGGCAGATCCCACAGGGCTTCACCTTCTTGAAGGTCTTCACCTTGAAGTGGTGTGTCTTGGGGGCCTCCAGATCCTCTGGCTGTGGGAGGAGAGGCACAGAGTCAGCCCTGGGTAGAAGGCTGGGGTCCTGGGGAAGGAGTAGAGGAACCTGGGGGAGAGGTAGGCAGAGACTGGGAAAAGGATGGCAAGAGCCCCTCAGGGTCCAGAGGAGGGAGGAGGTCCCAGGGACAGAGAAAGGTGTGGGGTGGCAGGACATTCATCCCAGACTCAGGTGGGGCCCGTGGCCTGAGTCCAGACAGCAGCTGGAGAGCTCAGCTTCCGGGACGTGCAGCCCCCACATGGCTTCCTACCTTGGCTTTTTTTCATTTATGACGAAGGCATGGCTCACACACAGCAGACTGCGCTCATTTTAAATGTATGGCTCGATACGTTCCACACATACACCCCACAGAGCCACCTCCCTGAAGACTCCCTCATGGCCTCGCCCATTCCTCTCCCCAAGGTTAATACTATTGTGGCTTCATCACCAAAGAGTCACGGTGCCAGATTTTTAAACTTCCTCAAGATGAAATTATCCAGTGCATAGTCTTGCGTTTGGCTGCCTTCACACACCATGAGTCTGAGGTCCTTTAGGTGGCTGCATCCAGCGCAGCTCCTCCTTTGTCCCTGCCGTGCGCTGTCCCATTGTGTAGATGCAGCAGGTTTACTTGTTTGTTCTACTGCTGATAGGCCTTCGCTTCTCTAACCCATGACCCCACAATGCCATTTCCCCTCATTCTCTCCCCATTCCACCCTCTCCACCATCCCCTGCCGCAGCCCAGAAGGCTTCTTCCATCTTTATTTTTATTTTCAGTTCTTTGCATTATGAAAACACAGAGATGTGGCTATCCTTTTTAAATGACACCACCTCATGCATGAGAGGCAGGCTGGTGGCCCAAGCCTTCCTCTCAGCCTGACTTACCATAAAGCCCTGGGTCAGTCGCCACTCCACCACTACCACAGTTTCTCTCTCTGGATGGCACCACACCCCTGGAGCTCTGACAGGTTGTCCTTTGAAATCACACATGGGAACATGCTCTAAGATGCAGAGCCCTGCACAGACACTGCCCAGCTTGCAGGCCCCACGGTGGGGGATGGGTGCCCCTATTTGGAGGACTCCTCAGGGAAAGCATCCCCTGCTCCAGGCACTCACCCTGGGGTCTAACCTGATTCCCTTCCCAGCTGTAGCAGAAGGGAGCAAGACACAGACACCAGCAGCTCCCTCTCTCCCCTCTCCCAGGCACAGACCTCTCTGACACCCCTCCACACACGTGCGCACACACACAGACACGATCCCAGCCCTGCGGTGTGCGGAGCATGCGGGAGGAAAGTCCACTTGTTCCTGTTCCCCTCCTTGCACCTGCCCCAGAGCCCCCTGGGTCTGAAATAGAGGCTGGGGAGGAGGACTGTGAGTCCAGAGCAGGTAGAATGACGGTGTCCCACACACAAGCCCGCGTGTCTAGGACTCCTATCTGAAGACACTGCAGAGGTGAGTCCTGGGTGACAGAGACTAAGTCGTAGAAACACAGAGAGAAAAACAGACAAAATGAGACTGAGTCAGAGGCAGAAAGCCAGAGAGGCAAAGAGGCAAAGGCATAGAGGGGCAGAGGGAAAGAGAAAAGGACAAGGGAGAGAGAGGGGTGCGGGAAGCAGACAGGACAGAGAGAGAGGAGCAACAGAGAGACAGAGAAGAAAGAAAGACCAAGATAAAGGCAGACAGAGAGAATGAGAGAGATGAGACAGAGACACGCAGAAACTAACAAGGGGGTCAGAGGCTCAAAGAGAGACAGAAGGACATGGGAGCTCCCAAAGGCCAAATCCAGGAAGATCAGAGCATCAAAATACATGATGATAGGAATGGCTTAAATGTGTGTATGCTGACAATCAGAAATGCAGTCATCGCCACATAACGACAGTGGTCCCATAAACTTATAATACTGTATTTTTACTGTCCCTTTTCTACATTTAGATATTTTAGATATACAGTTCCCAGCCTACAGGGTTCAGTACAGTGACATGCTGTGCAGGGTTTTAGCCCAGGAGCTACAGGTTATACCATACAGTAGCATAGGTGTGCAGTAGGCTGTACCATCTGGATATATAAAAGTACTCTCTATGATGTTTGCACAATGACAAAATCCCCCAACAACACATTTCTCAGAATGTATCCCCATTGTTAAGTGACTCATGACTGTAACTGAATAAACAAAGTTTGATAAGGCACAAGATATTTACATCATCTCCAAGCACCTCCCCACATCATATTTAGAAATTACAAAGAGGAAGAAAGTAACTTTTCCTGGCTTCCTCCACTTTAATCAAGCGATCAAAGTCAGCATCACTCCAATGGTAATGGGATGATGGAGCCAAGCTCGGAGCAGGGCTACACTGAGAACAGACGCCGCTTCTGCGGTATCCCTGCCAGAAAGCCTCAACCTGAATCTAATCATGAGGAAACATCAGGCCAACCCAAACTAAGGGACAGCCTACACATTAAACGTCCTGGAATCTCCAAAAGTGACAAGGTCATGGAAATCAAGGAAAGGCTGAGGAGCTTTCCAGACTGAAGGCAGCAAAAAGACTTGGCAACCAAAAGTAACGGCAGCTTCTGAACCAGGTTCTGTTGATGCCCACAGGACATCACTGGGACCACTGGCGGGACTTCCCTGGGTCTAGATTGAATGGTAGTAAGGTATCCATGTCAGTTTCCTGATTTTGATAGCGGGGCTGGTCAGGTAAGAGAGTCCTTGTAGAAAAATCAGAAAAGTATTTAAGGGTGGTGGGGCATCATGTCAGCAACTTACTCTCTGAGTTCTGGAGGGGAGAAATGTTCTTTGCATTGTATTTTCAACCTTTCTGAGGTTGGTTAGAAATTCAGAGAGACAAGCAGAGACAGCAGGGGTGGGGGAGCAGAGACAAAAGCCCAGGCTAGAGGTGGGGACTGCTGAGGGTGGGGAGCTGGAGCCCAGCAGTGCCCCCTGGTGGTCATAGAGGCCTCTGCAGGGTAGATCCAACCAGCCACCTCCTGGGTTCTGATATTCAAGAGAGCTGGGTTCTAGGAGCTTCGGCTGGGGTTGGGGTGAGGGTCGGGCAGGGTACTGCCCAGCTCTGGGCCTCACTCTGTCACCCCCATCCCACGAGAAGGGGCAGGTAGGTCCCTTCTATTCACCTGTCTCACCTCCCCTGGTTTCTGTCTCAGGCCTGGACTTGAGGGACTTCCCTTAGATTTCTGCCACAAACATGCCAGGGAGGGGGCCCTGGTCAGTGTCAACTGCAGCAGTCCAGGCCTGGGGTGGGGGGAGGTGCAGAGGGCGGACCTGGGATTCAGTTTAAGTGCTGTCTGGGGGAGGCAGAAAGGAAACCCTAAAGCCAGCTTTCCCGGTCCGACTCTGGCAATCCCCAAGCCTGTCTCTCCCACCCCACTAAGTCAGGCAAAGCCCATTGCTGCTTACCCGGCAAACTTCCCTCCCCATGCCCCATATCCAGCCCTTTTCCCAAAGCCTAGGGATATAGGCCTTCTTCCCAAAGCACAGTTAGGGCAGCAGAGTCTCCCAGAAGACAGCCCTGGCAGCCCAATGACGCCATGAGTGGCATGTGCAGCCTTCCAGACCAGTTTCTACCAGGGGCCCCAGTTTGCCTGCTCTGCCAGCGCAGCCCCAAGAAATCTGAGTTTACAAAATATTTCGCTCCTGGGGCCTGGAGGGCAGGGACAGGGCTTCAGGTCCATCTCTGCCCTCGCTCAGGCCTCTCTAAGCAGCCACAGGGGATGCCCCAGGACACTCCTGCCCCTCAGCCCTACTGGGTCCTGGCTGTGGCTGAGCGAGCACTGGGGGAGAAGTCTGGAGACCTGCCTTCTAGGCTATGCGACATTGAGAATATCAGTGACCTTTCCTGAGCCTCACAGTCCCCAGATGAAAAATGAGGAGTTTGGACCAGACAGTCTGAGTGTAGAGAGAGGGGAAATGACACAACAGTCCCTTTGGAATGAAGCGACTGAAAGTGATGAGGGCGGGACTTGCAGATGATTCAGAGAGTGGAATGAATGAGGAGACATCACTCCTCCAAGGAGGAGGCTGTGAAGGGTGGAAGCTGTGAAGTCCCTTGCTCTGGTGGGAGCGAGGGAATAGCTCTGCCACCTCCAGGCAAGGGGCCCCAGGCTCTGCTGGCATCCACTTAGTTCCACTGTAAAACAGGGTCACTGAGGTGATCTTGTTAAAACAGTCATCCCATAGGTTTGATGTTCCCAGGATGCTAGAAGAGAAAGTCTAGGGTCGGTTAGCTTCCTATCCTCAAATATATGAAGGAAGAGTCATTGTAAGTAGGCACCAGACGTCATCTGTGAAGTTCAGAAGGCAAAACCAAAACCAGTGGGAAGGCACTGCAAGAAGGCATAATGAGACTCAGTGGGAAAAAAGAACTTAACAATCAGACGCTAAAATATGGGCTAAGAAGAAAAGCGGGGTGCCTGGTACCTATCCAGCCCTCCCCCCGGGTTGTTCTGCAGGTACAGGCAGAGGATGTAAACAAGCCCCATAAAGTGCAAAGTGCTGTTCAAGGGTAATGGCTTGTTATGACAATGATCGTCATTTTTCCTGACAAGTGGCAGACAGCCTCACGGAGCACACCCCGGGGCCCTTCCTTTGCTGGTTCCAAAGGAACCTACCTGGGGAAAACGCAGGGGCAGAAGGAGACACAGCCACAGCTTGGAGCCGCCTGGTCTCTCCACACCCCCACCCCCCAACCCCCACCTCTCTCAAGAGCCAGGGCCCAGAAAAGGGGAAGGCTCCAGCCTGTAAGTCCTTCTTCTCCTCCCTCCAAGCCCAGAGCTCTAGCCCCCACCCTGCGACCAGCCCACCCAGCATCAGAGGGCTTTCGTGGCCCTCGGGGCTTCCTCTCCCTTCCCTCCCTCCATGCAGCCCAGCCTTCCTGCCCGGGCGGCCCAGCCAGAGGGGTGTGGCACATCTGGCTTGGACAGCCTTGGCGAGAGTCCTTGGCCCTGGGGTGGGAAAGTCTGTTTGTTGGTTCCTCCCTGCCCCGTGGGGGCAGAGCAGCAGTGAGGGTTGGGTGGTGATGAAAGGGGGTGATAGACCCCGGGGTTCCCAGCTGCTGAGCTCCTCCTACAAAACTGCCTCAGCGCTACCTTCCACAAGCCTTCCTGTGGCCAAAAAGCCCTGGATGATGTGGGGAGAGGGCTGGAGTCTGCAAGCCAGGGAAGGGGATCACCACACACAGGCCTAGGGCAGACCTGGGAGGTCAACTCCTCTCACATTCGCTCAGCCCACTAGCCATCCACTGCCCCATCCCCCCTCACCCTTAGGCTGGGAGGCCTGGTGGGCATCCAGCATCGTTTAGGTGAGAAAGGCTCAGATCCCCAGTGGGGCTTCAGGCTGGCTTCTGGGAGTCCCATGGGCACCTCAAATTCCAGCTTCCTCCAACCCCACTACACCTTTACACACACACAAGTCCCCCACCCCCATGCCTAGCCATGTTCTTGGCCTGACCATGTTGTTGGTCGCCCCAAGTGGAAAGCTCTGAGTCACTCTCAACTCCTCCCTGCACCTCCCCCACCCCCAACTAACCAGTTGCCAAATCCTGTGAATTTTGCCTCCTAAACACTCATCATCCTGTGCTTTCTAATCCTACTGCCTCTGCCCTATATGAGGCCTTGGCACTTCTCCCCAGGGCTGTTGCAGCAGCCTCCTGGGCCCCGACACCAGGCCGCTCCCACCCATAGCCCCTACACTACACAGCCTCTTAGGATCACAACTACAGCTCTGTAGGGTCTGGCACCTCCACTCACCCCAAATGCTGCCATGTCTTCCCAGGTGTCCGGAATAAACCCTGCCCTCCCTGGAGCCAGCAGGGGAAGAAGTATTGGTCCCTACCCAGCCCACCCTGCCAGTCCCAATCCCCAAGATCCACTTCCTGACTCCCTGCCCTGTGTCCACCCAGGCTGCTCCACACTCCCCAGCCACCCGCCACCCCTCTGCACCTCTGAGCCTCTGCCCAGAATGCCCTTCCTCCCCTCTTTGCTTGTCTAGCTTCTAGACACCTTCAAGGGCCTGATTCAAACTTCATCCCCTCATCAGGGGTCTTCCCAGATACCCCTGGATCCCTGTCAGAATCCATTTCCCCACCCACTGTCTCCTCATTTTAGTTTGAAAAGTGCAAAAGCTTTGGAAAAGATGAACACGCATGTTCCCTTTCCCTATGATCACACTTAGAAATTCAGCATCAGTACAATCCCATTGTCTAATACAGTCATTCTACTGCCCCAAGAATGTCCATGAGAGCCGGGGCATTGTTTTCGTTTTCATTTTGGATTCAGGACGCAATCAGGATCCTGAACTGCCTTTAGTGGCTGAGTCTCTCATCCTTTAACCTAGGCACATTATCCACCTCTCATTTTTCTTTCTGACACTGATGTTTTTAAAGGTTTCAGGGCAGATGTTTTGCAGAATGCCCCCGATTTGGATTTTGGTCATTTCCTCACGCATCAGTGCAGACTAAGATTCTGGGGAGGAATATGATTACCTGGGTGTCCCCTGCTTTTCCCAGTCGCTCTTTCTTTGAGCCTCACCACAGTACTTGCTGCAGTCTAACGGCCCCTGCACTTGTTACCTGGGCAAGTAGCTTAACTTGCTCTACCTCACTCTACTAATCTGTTCAATGGACCAATGACAGCCACCTCCCATAGGCTGTTGTGAGGATGAAATGAGATTGTGCTGTAAAGTCAGTGGAATGGGGCCTAGCGCATGGTGAGCACTCAGCAGCAGTGAGCGATTCGCGTTGTCTTTTCTGTGTGCGTCAGACTACCCGCCAGGTAGACGTGTCAGACACACATCTGCTCCATGTCCTCCGCATCCAGCACAAGCCTGAAGAATCACATGGGTAAAGCTACTGCCTGGCCTCTGTTTTCTGTAGTGAAATCACACCCCATTCCCATGGACCTGCCCTCAGAAGAGAGAGAACGTGGGGACCACCCTCGTCACAAGCGAAGACACCAGGTGACCAGGTGCTGTCATCTTCTGGCTGAGGAGATGCTCCTGGACTCCGATCACTGGGAATCGCCAAGGAAAGAAGGAAGGCAGACAGTGACATTTCCCCAGCACTTCCCAGGCCACTGCCCAAGAGCCTTTAACTCCTGACTCAGTTTCCTGAGCAAGATGAGTTCTCTCCATCAGGGTCTTTCTCTTTCTCTCTCTCTCTCTGTCTCTCCTGAGCGAGGTAATTCTCTCCATCAGTGTCTGTCTGTCTCTCTCTCTCTCCTGAGCAAGATGAGTTCTCTCCATCAGTGTCTCTCTCTCTCTCTCTCTCTCTCTCTCCCCCCTCCTTCTTAATGCAGGTTGCCCACATTTCTGATGCATCAAGCCCATTTTCTGCACTGAAACAAAATCATGTCCTGGCATGGAAGGGTTCAGAGATGGGGCTAGTCTGAGGCCCCATCAGTGGGGCCAGGTGCCCTAGTGAGGGATTGGAATGGACTTCCTCATTTAATCCTCACAATGATGCCCTGCGCTGGAGTGAGGAACCTGCCCAGGGCCCTTCCTGCATGGCCCTGGGCCTTGCTCTGTTGCCAGGGCTGCAGTGGTGTAATCATAGTTCACTGTAGCCTTGACCTCCTGGGCTCGAGTGATCCTTCCACATCAGCCTCCAAGTAGCTGGGACTACCAGCGCACACCACCATGCCTAGCTAGCTTATTTGTTTTTCATACAGACATGGTCTTACTGTGTTGCTCGGGCTGATCTTGAACTTCTAGGCTCAGGCAATCCTCCCTCCTTGGCCTCCCAAAGTGCTGGGATCACAGGTATGACCACTGTGCCTGGCCAGACTCACCTATAGATCTAGTTTAAAATTCACCTCCCAAGGAGTCTTCCCTGAGACCTCCTCCCCCAGTCCAGGTTAGGTCCCATTTACATCCCCCAGAGGTTCCCTCTTGGTAACACCCATCCTGCTTGCAATCATGTGCCCAATATGTGCAAGCAGCTTGAAGAGAGCAGGCTCTCCATAATAATCCGTGAAAAGGGCCGGGCGCGGTGGCTCAAGCCTGTAATCCCAGCACTTTGGGAGGCCGAGACGGGTGGATCACGAGGTCAGGAGATCGAGACCATCCTGGCTAACACGGTGAAACCCCGTCTCTACTAAAAAAAAAAAAATACAAAAAAATTAGCCGGGCGAGGTGGCAGGCGCCTGTAGTCCCAGCTACTCGGGAGGCTGAGGCAGGAGAATGGCGTGAACCCGGGAGGCGGAGCTTGCAGCGAGCCGAGATCGCGCCACTGCACTCCAGCCTGGGAGACAGAGCGAGACTCCGTCTCAAAAAATAAAAATAAAAATAAAAATAATAATAATCCGTGAAAAGGATGGAAAGGTGCATGGGGAGTGTAGTTAGAAAGCCAAATGACGGGATGCTTCCTCCATCACACGACCTCCCCAACACCATGCCCCGACCCTGGGCTGCCCACCACAGTCCTCTTCGCTGATTTAGGGCTCATGCGTCATTCTTAGGGCTTGATTCTCACAGACCCCATATGCCCTGCCCCAAAGCATTCCCAGAATGGAGAACCCTGGCAGAGGATGCAGCAGATGGGGTTGGAGTCTCAACTCTGACTTGCTGGGTAGCCTTGAAAATGTGCCATCCTACAAGAAGCACTAACATTTATTGAGCTCTTATATGTGAGAGACACTTTTCTAAATGCATGTGTGGATTAGCTCATTCAAAACCGAACAACCCTCTAGGTAGGTGGGGAAACTAAAGCACAGAGATGTGAAACTACTTGCCTATGGTCACACAGCTGTCAAGTGACAGGCCCACCCAGGATCCAGCCCAGGCATTGCACTCTCAGCCAGCATGCTACACTTCCTTTCAACAGTACAGAAAAAAAAGGGCAGCGCTGCTCCCCAATTTTGTGCCTCACACATCACTTTGCAAAACTTTACAAAAGGAGAGTCTTATTTCAGACCCTGGCGATTCTCATGCAGCCCAGCCTACCTCCCAAACCCACAGTCAGGAGGCCCTTACAGGTCAACCAAACTAGAGAGAACAGAGAACGAATTCAGGACCAAAGCGACAGATTGGGGTCTGCATGGCTGGAATTGTGCACAAGGAATCCAGAGCTCATGAGGACCCTTCTGTCGAAAATGTGTGCTTAGCACTGGGCAGGACACCAACTCCAGGAAACAGAATACATTATCATCTGCAGCTGGATGTGGCCTTAGAGAATAGTGTCCAAGTTTCAGCGAGGTCCAGAAAAGTCCAGTAACCAGCTTGAGACCACTCAGCTTGCTCAGGGCAGGGCCAAAGCTGCACTTGACTCCCAGGCCCTGCCTGGTGGCTCTTTCAGCCTCACCCTGAGCCCCTTCCCTGTTCCTGAGCACAGAGCGAGCCCCTCTGGAAGGAAGGGCCTGCACCTCTAACTCCACCGCACAACATCAAAAAGCCTCAATTGCTAGCCATGCAGTTATTTTCTAAATAAACCGTACTTGAATATGTAATAGCAAATGGGCTCACTTGATGAGAAAATCAAGTTATGCATAATAAATAGCTCTGCTCCTCAGCTAATAAAGTGATTTTTATTCCTAGGGCTTGTTAAAACTACGCGGTCCAGATATATTACTTCTTAGATGACACAGTTGCAGCTTTCCCTATACAGGAACATGTGAACCAATAGATGCAAGCACTCAGTCTAGGGCACAAGACCTATCTCTGACAGATTCTCCCTGAGGCCACCGACCCAGCCAGTTCCTGGCCTCAGGGTAGCTGGTCAGAGTCCCTGGGCAGTCAGGAGACACAGCCCAAGGAGTAGAGCCCTGTCCCATGACACCCTTCCCAGGGAGATCCTCCCCCAGCATCAGGTCTGGGATACAGAGGATCCCAAGAACCAGGCAGGAGACTGTGGAGTGGGAAAGGGGCCAGCATTTGCTGTATGCACCTACTGTATGCCTACATACCTGATCTTTTGACATCTATTGTCTCTTTCCCCACCCTAGTCATACAAGGAATATATTATTCTCCCCACTTTACAGATCAGAAAACTGAAGCTCATGAAGGGAACTGTTTTACCAAGCCTGCCCACACCAAATGATGGAAATAGGGTTTGAGCCTAGTCCTGTCTGGTGCCAGGACTGCTTCCTCTGTCCAGTTCCTACTGCCCCAGTCTCTGGCCCACCCTGGCCATGGGCATCACAGCCAGCCAAGAAAGAATGGGGACCAGGAGAGGAGAGGAAAAGGAGGCAGGGGAGGGACAGAAGCTTTTCTAGTCAAAGACACTCAAGGCTGGGCGTGGTGGCTCATGCCTATAATCCCAGCACTTTGGGAGGCTGAGACAGGTGGATCACTTGAGGTCGGGAGTTCGAGACCAGCCTGGCCAACACGATGAAACCTCATCTCTACTAAAAATATAAAAATTAGCTGGGCATAGTGGCGCACACCTGTAGTCCCAGGTACTCGGGAGACTGAGGCAAAAGAATTGCTTGAATCCAGGAGGTGGAGGTTATAGTGAGCCAAGATCATGCCACTGCACTCCAGCCTGAGCAACAGAGCAAGACTCCATCTCAATTTTAAAAAATGAATAAATAACAATAAAGACACTCAAGGAGACCTACAGCTGCCTTGGTCCCCAGACTTCCCCCTACTCTCAGGAAGGGTATAACACCCGTAGAGCACTCTACCTGCCAGGCACTGCCCTGGGGAATAGGATACAAAATCTCATCCCTACCTCTCTGCACCCCGTTTGTCTAAAATCCTCATTTCACCCATGGGGAAGCAGAGGCTCACTGGGATGAGGCACTTTTCCCAATATCAGTCAGCTGAAGGGGGCTATAGAGCCCTCTCCATTCATAGCAGCTCATCACCCCTGGACGTCTACCTGCCATCCTTCTTGTGTCACCCCTGGACGTCTACCTGCCATCCTTCTTGTGTCACCCCTGGACGTCTACCTGCCCTCCTTCTTGTGTCACCCCTGGACGTCTACCTGCCCTCCTTCTTGTGTCACCCCTGGACGTCTACCTGCCGTCCTTCTTGTGTCACCCCTGGACATCTACCTGCCGTCCTTCTTGTGTCACCCCTGGACATCTACCTGCCGTCCTTCTTGTGTCACCCCTGGACATCTACCTGTCGTCCTTCTTGTGTCACCCCGGATGTCTACCTGCCGTCCTTCTTGTGTCACCCCTGGACGTCTACCTGCCATCCTTCTTGCTGCAGATCTCCCTCCTGCCTACCTCTGTCCTCAGCACAGAGACGAACCTGGCCAAGGCTCCCATTTTCCAGATGTCAACACCAGCCCAGTAAACCACAAATGCATCCTGTGTGCAGGCCTCCGCAGTCACTCTCAATCTATTAATCCAACCCATCCCAGCATCCTGGCCCAACATGCCACCCAAACCTCCTCATTCCAGGCCCCCTCCACAACCCTTTCTTTCTTTGCCCAGAGGATACCTGGCTGCCCAAGTTTGTGTTCCCACAACTGACCCCAGCATGGGCTTGCCTGGGCCAAGAGGGCCCTCCCAAGGAGTGGCCAGAACAAGGAAAGGGACAGGAAAGGCCACATCTGGATCACAGTCCTGAAGCCCCCTCCCCCAAACCAGTCATCACTCTCTCAGAGCCCAACAGTAACCTCAGCCAGGGACGACTTCCTCGCCCTCCTGACCCCATGCATGCCTTTGCCTAGCCAAGACAGTCCCACAGGAGCCCCTTTGAGGAAGGGGTCCTCTCCTCCTCTGACCCCCAGCCCTTCTGCAGCAGGCAGCCCTCTCCCATCCCCCTTTTCCCAGAAGCCTCAGCCTAGGTCTGGCCTTAAGACTTTTAACCTTCACCACATGGCCCCAGGCCTCTCTGCTGGCCCCCCAGGCATCCCCATCCTGGGACCCACCTTCTTGAACCTGGGGCCAAGAAAGAAAGGGGGAAGAGCAGGCCATGGCTCCCTTCTCCGGGATGGGGAAGTCTTGGTAGCAGGGGAGAGCTATGGAGGAAGGGATGGCAGTGGGTGGAAGCTGAAACTGGGTGTAGAAGGAATAAAGGGGATGGAATCTGAGAATTCTCCCCCAGTCCAGCTCTTCCAGACTTAATATTCAGGGCTACTATTCTCTGCTCCCCAGCCCCACCACTGCCTCCTCCTCAAGCTCTTGGGCTCAGCAAGTGAGTGGGGGGCGGTGAAGAATTTTCGCCCCATTATGGGATGTGAGTTAGGGGGAAAGGCTCTAAAGAGAAGCAAACTTCTCCATGGCTTCCTTCCACTTACAGCTCTGGGACTCCACTGGGGGGCGGGGAGGTGGGACAGGGGATGTACTGACCCGGGTCCCTGGGCCTGGGCCCTGTTGGTGGGGAAAGTCTTCCGGCTGAGGGTTGCTCAAGTCAGTCTGTCCTTCTGTAGGTCAGAGACAGAAAGGCCCCTCCTTCAAGACTGACACCCCCCACCCCAGGCTCTCAGCGAAAGGATAAGGTGGCAGGGGCCGCTGGGGGACGGGAGGCTTAAGGAAGAGTAATGTCGTAGCTAAAGCAGCCAGACCTACCCAGAGCATGCAGGACAGACAGATCCACGTCATCTTTGCCGGGTCCCGTCCCTGGGGCACGCCCAGGGCCTGCGAAGAGCCCCTGAAGCTAGAGTCCCCGCGGCACTGGTAGAAGGGCTCTCTGAGTCCGCTGCTGCTCCAGCTCCGCCAGCATCTGCTGGGCCTCTCGCCCTGCTGCCTCCAGCTCACCCTCCCTCCTCCTCCTCCTCCTCTCCCCCACTCCACCCCCTCGTCCCAGCCTCCTCTCTCCTCCCTCCTCCCAGGCTCCACCGGTGGCCTTGAGGGTCAGGAGCCCTGCTTTGCAGGGGCGTAAAGGGGACAGGGAAAAGAGACAGCTACCAGAGGCAGGGCCCCCCTAAGCCGCGCCCCCACCCCGGGACACAAAACCCCTGTGTGCCACTAAGGCTCCTCCGTCTTCTGATCTGGTGCTGGTGGGCCTAGAGTCCTCCCTCCTCACTGCAGACCCCCACCCCCAGCAAACCAGCCTGGGGGTCTTCACTCCTGGAACCCTCCGGACCACTGATGGATGAACAGGCAGCTCCAGGCCCGCACAGCCGGCACATTCAGGGTGCCTTGGCCCCTCCCCCTCTCCAAGTACCCGTGCCTGCCTTCCTGGCCTCCTCGGAACACACATGCATTTGTACACACAGACTGGGACAGACTCTGGTGCCCACGCGCCAAGCTCAGAGCCCAGGACAGGCCTTAACACAGAAGAAATCAGGCCTGAGACTGGGGAAGAATGGCCCTGGCCCCAGGCTGTGAGTTTCATTCCAATTTTTTTCCTATTTCTTTTTTTTTCCCCCTTCTTTCTTTCTTTCCTCCAAACATCTGTCCCAGCCCTTCCTGCCTTTCTGAAAGGGAACCCCGCTCCAGGCTCCCGCGAGAGTATGTTTTTCTTGACTGTACCCAGGGCCAACATTTGGTTTGCATTTCCCCACTTCCTTCCCCTCCTCCCCTCTCCCCCTCCTTGGGCCCAGTTCTCCCCTCCCACCATTCCACAGGCCTCCTTCTTCCCCACAGCGTCCCCTGCCCACCAGCCCTCCCCTCCCCTCGCCCCCACCTCTGCCCAGGGACAATTGTTGGGGTCTAGAGGGTGGAAAGGAGGCTGGGTCAGAACCCAAAAGTATTCCCAGGGAGCACTAAGGGGGAATCCAGCAAAGTCTGCCCCAGGCCCTCATTGTCTGGAACCACCACGTTCCCCTCCAAAAACACCCTTCGTCTTTGAGCTCTGGCCTTGGCTGGACCAACTGTGGGTGGGTGGGGGCCAATGAATCACCCGTTCTGCTCTTTGGAGCTGTCCAGGAGAAGGAGGGAGGGCTCAGTCCCACACCCTCCTGTGGACACACACACACACAAGGACATAGTCCAACTCACGTCAACACACAAGAGCCCGCCCAGGGTAGGCACTAGGAGACCTCGTTCCTAGACTGAGTCACTTAGCAAGAAAAATCCTCTTGCCTGGCCTCCTATGTACACTGAGCTATACATGCACCAGGGCCACATGCACAAAGGGTTACAGATCCCCTGCCTCCCTCCCCCACTCACCCAAGACCACGCCATGCCGCTCTCCGTCAGCACCACATACCGTGCAACCACCGGCCTCCTCCTTCACGGGACCTGCCCAGCCACTTGTGCAGACTCCCAGCCCAGGGACCACCCAAGACATCTACCTGGGAAACCCCAGAATGAAGGGGAAACACTGACTCTTCATCTGAAAAAAGACTGCTGTATTCGGATACACAGGTTGTCCACGGCACCAGGAACTAACCATCTGTTGTTTGGTGGTTCTGAGATGTCAGGGGAGGACACTGAAGTGAAGTGCCAATTTCCCATCCTTCCTAAAGCCGGTACCTGAGTGAAGAGTCTTTGTTCTGTTAAAGGAGTCAGGGTCCCCTCTGCATACTTCTCCAAGTCCTTCAGAGCTCTAGGGCTGGGGAAGATCCTGCCTCTAGCATCTTTTCCCTGCCAGGATCACAATGCTCCTCTGGACTCCCTACCCCAAGCCTACTGGGGCTTCACTGACATTTTATGTCACTGAAATGAACCAACACTGAAACGAACCACTGTTCCACAGTGGGTTGGGCCTGCAGTCACGGCTGGGGATGTCCATAGACAAACCTCCGCAAACCCTCCCATCTCCCCTGGCTAGAGCACCAGGCAAGCAAAGGGGAGTGATCTTCAGGAGGCCCTTCACTGCTGGCGTCACTGAAGACGCCTACAGGCAGCTTTCTCTGGAGTTCTGAGAAATCACCTTGGAGCTTCCCAGAAATACTGGAAAACCAGACCAAAGACCAAGTCACAGCGACACCAACTTGTCTGGCCTCCCACGCAGCCCAAGGAGGCCCTGCTGCCTCCCTAGGCTCCTCAGCTAGGACCGAGAATGGAAGTGAGGGACCCTAGTGCTGGGGGTTCCCTTGGAGAAACCCTCCCTCCAGAATACCCCCATCCCCCTTCTCCAAGCCTATGGGGTCTCTCCTGTATATTAATTACTCATCATCAGGAAGTCCTTCCTGCTAATTAACCACCATTCTCCCTGTTGAATGTTGACTCTGCCAACTGAGGTGTCTCCAACTGTGTGTAATGACCCTGTTCCAGGCTTGTCAGCCTTTGTTCCTCCTTCACAGCCTGGTGTCTACACCCCCACCCACACATGGGCAAGGACATGTCCTGTGTTTTGTATCCCCAGAGCCTGGCATACAGTAGGCACCAGACATGGTTGAAGAATGACTCAATCACCCAATCAATTAGTCAATGGGTCCTCACATATTTTCCTCCTGTAAGTATTCACTGCTTCCTTCCCAAACCTTCCTTCTCTTCCCCTCAAAAGGGCCTCAGGCAGCCCTGCCTGTACACCTTCGCCCACGCTTTCAGTGCCACCCTATCTGCAGCCACCTCTGCCTGCTGCCAATGCCCCGCTGCCAAGCTCTAGCCAGTTGCAGACTCTCCACAGGCCCGGATGGTTTCGTTCATCCTGGGATCCCCACCCTGTGCCCAGACCCCTGTCTCACACAGCAGACATGGAGTACACACTGGAGGACTGGCCGGGGCTCTACACTGGCATCCAGAAGCCTCTGAACCCAGCCCCAACCCTGCGTCATCCCCACCATTCCTGCCTTCCCGCTGCATGCAGAGACCTCCCTCCGCTCCTCCCTCCAGCCCCCTGCTCAGCAGCCAGCTGAAGAAACAGAGTCAGGTCTGTGGGCTCTGGTGCTGGCCCTGGGCCTGGAGGAGGGTGGAGCCTCCAAGGCAGAAGGAAGGGTGAGTGTGGGCAGGAATGAGCTAATGGTCTTACAGCCTGAGCCTGGCAGGCCCCTCCCTGGGCCTCAGTTTCCTTTACCTGCAGAATAACCAGGCTGATGGCCTCCAAGTTCCCTTCCAGCTCCTCCTTCTGTGATGCCACGAGTTTCCCAGGCCAAGGCCCCATCCCCATCCAATTCAGTCTTCCTTTCCTTTGACTCTTGTCCATCAAAACATTCTTATGTCCACCCCTCTCCTACCAGGGCATTAAGCCTTTCCTTTGTCACCACTGGTCACAGCATCTGAAGGTCACAGAGCATTTTAGAGCTGTAAAGGCCTTCAAGCTCAGCTGCCCAGGGGTCACAGTAACAGCCATTGGGGGTCACCTAGAAGTTCAATGAGGGGAGCGGGCAAGGGGTCACAAGGACCTGCTGAGGGCAGGCCCCTGCTGAGGGGGACACCCATTCCTTGGTTCCCCACTACAGCATGCAGCAACACAAGCCCACATCTCCACATCTTCTGATCTGCCATAGAACCCCCATCTCCATATTTTATATAAAATATTTTTACAAAATTGAAAAAATACAAATTTGAAAGTTTTGGCTTAAAAAAAACCACTCTGAAGGCCCAAACCAATGAGTTTGCCAGGAAGGTTAGTCTCAGGGCACCTCTAGCCTTATCCAGCCCCCTTGCTTAACAGACAGTCACACTGCGTCAAAAGAGGTGGTGTGACTCATCAGAGGTCACAGAGCCCATAAAAAGCAGAGATTCAGTCTCTCAGCTCCCAGACCCCAGATTTTGTCCCTAAACCCTGCAGCCTGCCGCCTCTCACACTGGGGCCACTCACACTGCAGCCTTCCTCCCAGACCGTCCTGAGGGGCTCATGTCCAACAGGTAGGTGCAGAGCTGGCAATGGGGTTCTCCACCAGTGTCCAGGTATAGATCCCAACAGCACGAGACCCAGGAATCTGCACCGAAGCACTCAGCTCCTGGACCTCCACCCTCTCACCCCCTCAGAATCTGATACTCTTCCCCCTTCCCCAGGCAAGATTAATACCAATTAACTAGGCACTTGGCTTGCTGCATCATCTTGAAGGCTCCTACTAACCCTCGTTTTATAAGTGCAGAAACTGAGTCATATAGAGGTTCAGCAACTGGCTCAGAGTCACACAGCTAGTATGATGTGTGAAAATGGAGCTCAGGGCATCTGATTCCACATCTCCCATGGATGGAGAATTCTCTTACAGCTATATGGTCACCCCAGGACTAGGGGCTCTGCTTCCATGTTGTGGTGACGTATTGACTGTTCTCTCCACTCACCTAAGGGCTGATGCTGAGGCTCCAGGGAGGGGTTCAGCCAGGTCTTGCTTGGCAGGAAAGAGTGGGGAGCCAAGGATAGTGCTACAACGTGGGTCAAGATGAGACCAACTGGCTCCCTAGTGGCTTCAGAAGAGTCAACAAGGAGAGATCTGGGTGCAGGCAGGGTCTGTCCCTTGAGGCTCCTAGAGCCTCCCTTAGGTAAGCCATGCTGCCTCACCCATACACCTCAGCCTCTGAGTCCTGGGTGCCCCGACCTCTAGCAGAGGGCTCGTAAGTGGGGGCTCAAGTCCTATCCATGCCCCACCCACCAAACCCTGGCATGAGATTCATCAGCCCAGAGCATGGGGCACTACATTCTAATGCCCACCAAGGCACCACATGGGCCAGGGGAGGCCCTGCCCCCAGCCTGCACATCCAGCACTCCTCTAGTACCAGATTGAGGTCACTCTCTTGCACTGCAGAAATGTGGGTGCTCTCTGAGAGAGAAGGCAGAGCTCCAACCAGGCCCTGCATGAGCCTCAGTATCCCCAGCTGACACGAGAAGGAGCCTCACTCACACCCCTTCCCCTACCACCCCTTCCCCATCACCCTGGGTGGGGACCGTGTCTGGGCCCAATACCAACAGTGCTTAATAAGATCCTTCCCAGAGCTCTACTCCGCAATCTTGATCTCTTCCCCAGCTCTAATTTCCTGCCTGACTCAGGCCTCTCAAAGGCTGGAGGGAGGCAGCTGCAGCTGTTCATCCACCCTCCCACCCCCAGCCGCCAGCTCAAATCCTGGCCCAGAAGGAAAAGGAGAACGGAGTGAAGTGGTTCCATCATCCTCTACCTCTGCAAATGGGGAGGGGGTGTTGCTAAGCAGTCTGGGGTCCAACTGACCTGATCCTGGCCGGCCATTTCCCACTTCAGGCTCCTTTTCTCAAATCTAGAAATCCAGACTTCATGGCATCTGAACTCAGAACCCAGTGGAATGTGGACAGGGCTCCAGCCCTGTGATCTGCAGCTGCAGGGCCTGCCTCTCAGCCAATCCCTGAGGACAATGCATTTTGCTGGAAGATTTCAAAGCATACCTTAGGTAACTGGAATGGAAGCCTGCTGGCACCTTTCCCCACTGCGGAACAGCAGAAAGGGAAACTGAGGCTCAGAGGTAACACCTGGGAGAAGGAGTTAAAAGTCCAAGCTCCTAATGAAGCAGAAGGAGCCTGTGGATGGCAAGCATGGATACTGGGAGAAATCTCTCCATCCCTACATACTCTGGCCTGCCTAATGGTCTGCAAGATCTCTGCTGGAAGCAGACAATAACAATGATAATATCCCTGTTTTTTATCAAACACCTGTTATGGAGTAGGCACAGTTAAACACTTTAAGTGCATTACCTTATTTAATCCTCACAACACTCCAACGATGTAGATATTTTCATTATCCCCATTTCACAGATGAGAAAACCAAGATACAGGCAGATCCTGTAACCAGCCCAAGGTCTACAGCTGGTAAAGCCAGAATTCAAACCCAGGTGGCTGGCTCCATAGCTGGGAGTCTTAACCAGAATGGAGGACTTTCCCCTCCCCTGTGACAGGGGACAGTCCCTGTCCCAAGAGAGTGGGTCAGAAAGCCAGGACTTCCAGTCCCTGGAATCCTTCCCCTCATTAGAGGGTCCTGGGGTCCTGGGGGCTCTAGGTTATGATCTTGGGGTTCTCCTGGTCCTCCAGGGAGACTTTAAAGTTACGCACAGTTTTTCCAATTCCCTACTTTGTAGCTATGCCCCCACCTCCACCTCCACCCTCAGGTCTATACTCCCCCCACCCACACACATACACACGTTACACACCTGCTGAAGGCAACGTCAAGCATCTTCTCTGAGAATCCCAGGGAGACCGATATTCAACCAGGACACGCCCACCCACAGCACTGCACGTTCCCCAGACCCCTGCTCCTGCCCCCAACCCAGCTGCTGCTCCCTCCCTGGCGCCCCAGCCCCCATCCTCTCCCTGCCCAGTTCCCTGGTCCCTCCATCCTCCTGGATAAGTGGGAAATCCCTCCTGCTGTTCCCCAGCCGCCCCATTCCCGTGTCCATTTGACTTCCTTACCTCGCTGCCTTAACTCGGCGGCTTCTAGGGATTAGGGAGCAGGTGGCATTTCCAGGAACCCCACCTTCTCTTCCCACGGAAATTTGAGAGGGATGCTTAAAACCCCAGGAACTTTACTCTGTATCCCCAAATCCGCTGCCCTCCCACAGACTCTGGTGCTATCCTTCAGACTTCTGATCCAAGCCCAAGACACTCAGGGGTGTGCGCTGGGGGAGGGGCAGCAACTCTCCTTCCTGGATCCCAGCAGTCTGGGTGGCGACTCCCCCGGAGTCCCAAACTCTGCTGAGAGCCAGGCTGACGACGGCCAAGACGGAGGGTCCCTGAGAGTGGAGGGTAGTAAGTCAGATCGAATGCCGAGGAAACTGCGGGAGGGAAGTGGCTGGGAGGGAGGGGGCGGGGGTCCGAAGGGGCCAGGTGTTGCCGGGACCTTTTACCTGGCTGCGGAGGCAGAAGCGCAGGGGCAAGAGGCACGAGAAGAGGTACTTGCCCCAACGGATCACGCAGGAGAAGCACCAACTCAGCCGAGTCATGCTGACCCTTGGAGTGGGCGCCTGGGGCGCGAGGGTCGGGAGAGGTGGACCCGCCGCTCCTGGCGCAGAGTTCCGGGGTTGGGGCGGGCTAGGAAGGCGGGCGCCCTGCCCTACCCTGTCCCCGGTCTCCCGGAGTCTCAGCCCCGGAGGAGCAGCCGGTGTCCTGCCCCCTCTAGCGGGAGACGCGGGGCGGGAGGCCCGCGGCGCGGCCCGGACTGGGCTCCATCTCCGGGGAACCCCCACGGGGTGCGGGCGGCAGGGGGCTTGCACCCTCTGAGACTCTTCCTCCTCGTCTTTCTCCTCCCCTGGCGGCGTGACAGCCTCCGCCTCCTGCTTCCCGGGCGCGCTGCGGGGAGGGTGCCGGCACCCCGGCAACTTCTGAGGTTCGGGGAGCCGCGTGGGGGAGGCCAGAGGGGACCCGGCAGAGGCGGCGCCCGGCGCCGGGCGTCCACCTGCGAGGAAGGAGCGGCAGCCGTGGGAGCCGAGGCGGCGGCGGCAGCATTGTGCTCCTGGCTGCAGTGAGGGTGTGAGCCTGCGTGTGTGAGTGAGTGTGGATTCCCTCCAGAGCCCACTCCAATTCCCATATTGCTCCCCAGGGCATAATGTAATTAACTTAAACGGAGGCCTGCGGCTTCCATGACCCAAGTAGACACATCCCTGTGCCAGGCGTGCACGTGGGGACTCTGTGCACAGTCTGGACCAGCTGTCCAGTCCCACCTCCAACCTCTGACCCTGGCCACACACTCCGACTCCTCAGCCAGGATCTCTCTCTAGCCAACTCAGTGTGAGGGCGCTCAGACGTTCAGCACATCCAAAGGGCCCCTACAGGTTGGAAGGGACCCTGCCTGGGAGAGAGGAGAGCTGGACCAGCACTCTAGGACTGGAGCTGCACCTGCCTGCTCTGGGTTCAGGGCCTCAATTTCCCATCTTCTCCCTTCTGCCTGCCCTCTGCTACCTCTGCTGTGCTCCGCTGAACAGAGGATGGGGGCCTCTCGGGAATATTGTGTGAGGTCATCCTATTAGGACCCTAGAACCAGGGAGAGGGAAGGAAAAAGAGGGGAGGCGGAGGTCCTGGACTCTGGAGAGAGATGGGGAGAGACACAGAGACAGGGAGACAAAGGCAGAGAGAGGCAGGCGGAGACCCACAGACAGACTGCAGAGAGCTGGAGGGGCACCCATGAGTGTTGCTCGGGGTTCTGTGACTGCAGAGAAAGTGGGAGGGCAGGCAGCCGGCCAAGCCGGGAGAGAATGGGGCGGAGGAGCTGCCAGGGGGCCTCTTCCGCAGCAAGCGCCACTGGAGCCCAGCCAGACCCCTCCCCCATCCCCCTGGGGCTGGGCTGCCCTAGCACCATCTCAGGGCCATTTTTCCAGATGATGCTGCCTCCCTGTCCCCTTCCTCTCCTGCACCAGCCAGGGTCCCTTTCCCACTGTGTGAGCAGAAGACCTGAAAGTTTCTCAGCTAGCTCACCCCTGCCCCCAAGCTCTCCTCCGCCTGCCCCCCACCACAGACTCCTCAGGCCCTGCCCGTCCCCATTGCAGCTCCCCACCTCGAGACAAGGCAGGGGGGTCCAGCATTTGGGGGAGACTAGCAGGACCCCAGGGAGGGAGAAGGAAGAGGTTCCTGCTGGTGAGTAGATGGAGAGGGGGGAAAGAGAGACATTAGGAGCCCTCATCCCCTAACAAGCCCTCCAGCAAGGGGGATCACCAACCGCCACACATGCTCTGGATAAAAGCTGGAGGGGGCGTCAGGGAGGTAGGAGGAGAGGTAATGAGATCCCCACACTAAAGTGAGCCCATCGCCAACAGGCTGGGCCTTTGTTCATGCCCACAATCACCAGGGAAGCCCTAGCACTGCTGAGTCCTGTTCCAAGTCTGACAGGGGGCCTTCCTCCTCTTCCAGGGGCCTTCCATCTCCATAGCTTCCCTACCCCATCTCAGAGGAAATAGATAAGGGGAAATAGATAAGACATGAGACAGAAGGAAATGGGGTTTAATCCATCGCAAGTAGAATGAAGTTTCATCCAAAGGAATCACTTGTGGAATTTCTAAAATAGGAGGAAGTTATTCAGACAAGATTGGCTAAAGTGCGACCCTGCCTAGATTAAGAGAGGAGGACAAGGTGACTTTTTCTTAAGAAAATTATCAAAACCTTCTCAGCACTTGGGCATGAGAGACACTCAACAAACAGAAGGAAAGAAGAGTGAGCCAGTAGAAAGGGAAGGAAGCGATGACAGCATCCAAGGCTTCCCCGCCTGAAGCCAATGATGAACTGAGCTCAGCAGGGCAGAGTCCATTTCCAGCCACTGCCCAGCAGGAGGTGCCTCAAGCCAAGGACCCTCCAAAGAGAGAGGAGAGAGTCCAAGGTTTACAGGGACCTGAAGCCAGGCCTGCCACTGCCTGGAGGGTATCCCAGCTTCCCACTTCCAGCCTCTGTCCACCCCCTCATACCCCATATAGCTTCATGCCAGGTGCCTCAATACCTGAAGGTCAATGACATACTGCCACAAGTACTCTGTTCTGTTTTCGTCACCAAGGGAGGACAGAATCCCAAGGATAACAGCTGCAGGATCCCCAGACCCCCCCTGAAGCCACTCCAGAACCTCCTGGAAGATTCTAGCCAGGATCCCCTTTGCTTCTTCTTTCACCAAAATTCACATATGGGAGTGGGAGAGTTGGGTGGGGGGTTCTAATCCCAAATGGTCTTCTGTCAATCTTGATCCCTTTTCTCCCTCAAAACACTCAAAGAATCAGAAACTGCATCAGGCCATGCACAGTGGCTCACACCTGCAATCCTGGCACTTTGGGAGGCTGAGACGGGCAGATCACTTGAGGTCAGGAGTTTGAAACCAGCCTGGCCAACATGGTGAAACCCCATCTCTAGTAAAAATACAAAAAAAAAAAAAAAAAAAAAAAAGCCGTGTGTGGAGGCGGGCACCTGTAATCCCAGCTACTTGGGAGACTGAGGCAGGAGAATCACCTGAACCCAGGAGGCGGAGGTTGATTGCGCCACTGCACTCCAGCCTGGGTGACAGAGTGAGACTCCATCAAGGAGGAGAGAGAGAGAGAGACAGAGAGAGAGGAGAAAAAGAAAGAAAAGAAAGAAAGAAAGAAAGAAAGAAAGAAAGAAAGAAAGAAAGAAAGAAAGAAAGAAAGAAAGAAACAAAGAAAGAAAGAAAGAAAGAAAGAAAGAAAGAAAGAAAGAAAGAAAGAAAGAAAGAAAGAAAGAAAGAAAGAAAGAAAGAAAGAAAGAAAGAGAAAGAAAGAGAGAGAAAGAGAAAAGGAAGGAGGAAGGGAAGGAGGAAGGGAAGAAAAGGAAGAAGGAAGGGAAGGAAGGGAAAGAAAAAGAAAGAAACGGCATGCAGCACCTGGTAGGTGCTCAGTCCATCTTCCCTCCAGGCCCCTGAGCGTCAGGGACGGAGATGCAAAGCTCCCCACAGTGGACCAGACACAGATGCTCAGATGCAGGGAAACGTGTATTAGAGGCCAAAGTATCCCCCATGGGTAGGGATCGGGGAAGCCTGGGCAGGTTCTGGGCTGCCCTGAGGGCCTCATGCCAGGTCACATGAAGAGATCTCTCTGTAGCCCCATGTGGAGGTCCAACAGTGGCCCCCAGCTCCTCGCCTTTCCCTCCCCAGTGCAACTTTTGAAGAGCTGGTCACCATCCTCCTGGGTTAACCTATCCCCTGGGGACTCCTTGTCCCCCTGCTCATGTGACATGGCCCTTTCCAGGCTCCCACAAATCCCGAACCTGTCTCCAAGCCTTAGCACCCCTCCTCGTCCTCCCTCCCATGCCTCTCCTCAGCCACAGAGTCCAGACTGGCAAGGGGGGCTATACTGGGGGTCTGGCCAGGAGTTGGAGGAGGAGGAATGACTTCTCCACCCGCCACCACGTCCATGAGACCAGAGATCTGGATTCTGAGTGCAGGCCAGGGAGGAGGCTCCACAGTCTATGGCCAAGTGGGATGGAGCCCATGTTTGCAGACACAGTCTGCTCTGGGCCCTTCTCCCCAAGTTTGCACTGGGTCAGGGCTAGGAGGGCCCCTTTTACCTCCAGAGAAGCAATAAGAGAACGGGAAATTTCCCAGAGGCAGCCAGCACAGGTGTTGGGGAAACAAGAGAGCAGGTCATGGGAGGAGGGCCCACCTGGCTCAGGGTAGGCACAGAGCCTCCTCTGTCACAGGCCCTCAGGCCCACAGTTCCCCTGGCTGGTTTTGTCTGCAGGGGCACAAAGGCAGCTCCTGTTAGGGAGAATCACTTGGGCATCTGATCGGAGACTCCAGCTCTTGCTTTCACACCCACAGAGAGATGCACAGAGACCACTCCCCCGGGACCCCTCAGCCTTTCTCCACCATTAGATGGGACATCACTACAGGCCCGCCTCACCCCCACCTGCTGGGGAGATAGAGTTTCACCACTCTCCCAGTCGCAGAGATTCCTCCCAGGATTCCCAAGGGGCTGTCCTTCAGGTCCCACCTTCCAGGCAGGTTCCCAGGCCCCTCAGCAGCTGCACCAGGGATGGATTTCACCAGCTGCACGCATGGGTGAATTGCCCAACCATATACAAGGCACGGAACTCACACCCAACCTCTCTCCATACAACAGAATACAGGTTCCTGCAGAGCTGGGGCTCTATCTCCTATGGACTCCGTGTCGGTGTCTCCTGGGCCTCCTCTGATCACCCCATTAAAGTCCTTCGATTACTTTGAGCCTCAAATCTATGTGATATCAATACGTTCATTTCTTCATAGCACTGTTTCTTTTTGATACATTTGCTGGATTCTTCCCTGTCTCACCCCTTTCCCTACCAGAATGCCAGTCCCAGAGGCCCTTATCAGTGTTCATGCCTACATCCCTAGTACCTAGCATGGTGCCTGCAGGGGGCCCATAATCATGAGTTATTCGGTAAGTGGAAGGAAGGAAGGAAGGAAGGAAGGAAGGAAGGAAGGAAGGAAGGAAGGAAGGAAGGAAGGAAGGGAGGGAGGGAGGGAGGGAGGGAGGGAGGGAGGGAGGGAGGGAGGGAGGGAGGGACGAAGGAAGGGCCATTTCTGCTTCCAAATCCACTGGCTCCCTCCCACAGCTGGATTATGGGCCAGTAGGAATTGCCATTTTCAGGGTTTTGCTGTCACTGTAGTCAGGACCGTGAGGTCTTTATTCACCTCCACTCCACACACCCCCTGATGACAGTCCCCACCTCCCTGTTCTGAAACAGCTCCCCAATATAGCACTGATTCCGGTTAAACTTGAACCCCTGCCCCTGATTTATGTGAGAACATGGAGGCCCAGAGAGGTAAAGTGACTTGCCAGGGGTCACACAGCTAGAAAGTGGCAGTGCCAGAACTGGAAGAGGCCCTCATTCCTGAGTCATGGCTTTTCCAGAGTACAGCCTTATAACCAGAAAAGCAGAGAGAAGGGAGAGGAGGGAGGGGGAGAGGGAAAGAGAGGGGAATAAATGTTTCTCCTCTCATGGATATCCCAAGGAGGTGAGTCCCTATGTTCTCTGTCCCCTTCACCATTACTAGCCCAGGTCTCTGATCTCTGACAGGCAGGAAGTTCCTCTTGATACCTAACCTCCATCCCCCCTTTCAAATTCCAGACCATTTCCTCTTAGTCTGTCTTGCCTGAGGAAGGAGAACAGCTTGATCACTCTCTTCTGCACAATGAATGCCTTCAGACCCTTGCAGCTCATTATTCAAGCCCCTATCCCCACCCCACCCCCACCCCCCTTTATTCTCCAGGCTGAGAATCTCAGGTCCTCTGGGCCCCTTTCCAAATGACTTCCATCACCACCCAGCAGCTGACATGATAAACGGAGGGGTGGGGGCAGGGTGGGATATGCCTGGAGTGATGGTGGGTATTGATCCATGGGGATCCCACAGGCCAGAGCATCTGAGGATGGGGAGTGGGACAGCGGCCTGGGGTCATCTTGATTATCCCTCTGCCCTGGTGTGTTCCGTGCAGGGCCCAGCATGGAGACTGCAGACCTAGGAGCTGGGCGCTGGGTCTGAGCCCAGGCTCCCACAATGAGATTAAAGCAGGGACTGTCTAATTGATTCTGATGGAACTGGGAGAGAGAGTGAGATGAATGGAGAGTGCAGGAGAAGGAGGAAGGAGGGCCAGGGAAAGGGGGAGGGCAGGGGAGGGCCCAGTCTGGGAAGCCCATGGCATCAGCACTAGCTAATACAATTACCATCCACCCCCACCCCCAGCCGCTCCTGCTGCAGCCCCCTCCCCTTCCTGGGAAACCAGCCCACTGGCCAGTCTGCTCCTGAACTGGACAGAGAGGGTAGTTGGGTTGGGAGGCACAAGGGGAGGGGAGCTGAGTTAAAGCTCCTAGTCCTAGGATCCAAGATGATGCAGAGAGGCTGCGACAGTGACAGTGACTGGCAGGGAGCTAGAGACACCAGGAGGGAGAGACAGGAACACGGGGGAGATACAGATAGATTATCAGGTCCCCAACCACTTCAGGTCCATCTATCTGGCAGCTTCCCTCCATCTGGCTTGCTGCCACCCCACCCACCTCTCTCCCCTTGGATCATCTCACTGGGCTCCTCTCCAGGGCCCACTCCCAAGCAATGGTTACTGCAGTGTGAGAAGGAGTCTGGGAAATAGAACCCCAGGACTCTCCAGTGCCCCACTCAGCCCGGGGCCCTCAGCCCATGCCCTGCAGATAGCCAGAGAACTGTGATAAGGACGAGGGCAGGGGGGACCCAGGTCACCCAGACAGATCCCAGATGGACCCAAGACTGAGATGAGGACAGGAGGAAGGAAATGGACCCTCCCAGAGAGACAATCCAAAATAGGAGCGGCACTGGGGCTGAGACCTGGCATCAAAGACTGGAGATGTGAGCAAGCGCCAACCCAGTGTGAGTGGTGAGAAGGAAACAAGCAAAGCAGCAGGGCAGGAGGAATATGAAAGGAAAGGGAGACAGGGAGGAAGGTGGGAGGCACCTGAGCATCCGTAAAGAGCAGCCAGTGGTAGTGAAGGGCCAGCACCCTGGAGAGGGGAGAAGAGTAAAGGAATCAAAGAATGAGGAGAGAATGCAGCTGGGCAGCCAGGGAAACCGCAGCAAAGACAAGGTAGACACAGCCTGACATCGAGGCTCCAGAAGCAAGCATGACTGGAAGCTCCCAGTGACTCCTGCCTCCCCAGGCTCAGACCACCGAAGGGACCTACCCAGTGGGGAGTATGGACTGAGACCCTCAAAAGTCCAGCTGCGGCCCCTATGATCAGGAGCCACCCTGGGCCAAGGGTCTCACGGTACTTGATTCCTGTCTAGAAGTAGGCCATCACTGGGTCAGGTCCAGGACAAACTCCTGGGAGGCTTCAAGTCCCCCCATTTGTGAGTGCTTCACTGCTCCACAGAAGTCAGGAGAGATGGGACTCACTGTGCCCTGGCTGGACCTTGCATCCCCTCACATCAAGGCTAGAGACTCTCCTGGAGCCTGAAGACTTCCATTCTGGCTGGTGAACTGAATGAAATAACTGGTTTCCTCTCTTTCCCACCCCAAGGATCCCAGACCCCTCTGTGATCCACTTGAACTTGGCTTCTGGCACGTTCTATGTTCATTCTGTCTGGTGGCTTTAGGGCAGAGCAGGGCAGGCCCAGCCCCAGGCAGACCAGAGATGAGGAAGTCTTTGATGTGACATCCCTTAGGCAGCCTGGCCCCATCCCTGCCAGGGCCCTGCCAGCCCTGTGGACGGATAAGCCTGGGGCACTGCCCCTCTGGGAGCCTCAGTGTTCTCATCTGCAACACGGCTGCTTCTGTGTTTGGTTTTCTTTCCTCCCAGGGCAGTTGAGTGCGTGCTGAAGAAAACGTGTGTGTTGCATCATCTCCATTGTCCCCACCCTCGCCTCCCAAACAGAAGAATTCAGGTACAAAGCCAGCAAAGAGACCAAGGTCAACTCCTGGCCCTGGCACTTGTGGGCCATGTGACCTTGGGGAGTTATTTTCCTATGCTGAGCCTGCTTCCTCTTCTGTAAAATGGAGACTAGGATCCTAACCTCATGGAGTTTAATCGTGAGGATTAAATTAAATGTGAACATGCCTGGCAGGGGACCTGATTCATCGAGGCACCCTCGGGAGCTACTGAACAATATCTCACCCACAACCCCTCCTGGCTCTGCCAGCTGCACACTGCCCACCCCACACCCACTAGACAGATGCTCCCCGCCAGAGCCCTCAGCCAGAGCACCCTGTCTGGAACACACAGTTCACACCACTGTCCAGGGAACGAACGCCTGAGGGAGAGGAGCCAGGAGTCCCAGAAGGATGAGGCCAAAACAGCTTTGTTAGGAGATGCAGTTAGCAAGCTAGAGGAGAGGTAGAATAGAGGCACATGAAGAGGCTGGAACCCAAGAAGAGAGAGGAATTGGAGGATATGATGCCTCTCAGTCCAGGAAGAGAAAGGAGGAAGCACAGCAACGATTTCCTGAGCCGCTGCAGCCCAACTCAAGACAAACACAAGGAAACAGGCTAGGACTAAAGCAAAAAATACTCAAGTCAGACATTAGGCAGAACTTCCAATGAGGCACCACATTGCCAGAGAGGCCTCTCTTTTCACCCTATTATTCCCATACTATTCCCCATGCTCTTCTTCTAAACTCCAAATGAGGTCTGAGTCTTCACTGTCCCATGACACAGCATAAAATCTCAGTATCCAAAGCCCTGGCTCAACTTAGCAAGAAAACAGGCTGGCCCTGCTGTCCCTGTCCCCAAATCTCCAATCTCACTTAGTCTGGAACTCGCTGTGTGAATTCTCTTGCAGAATCCAAAACCCATTTCCAGGGCCATCTTAGACCCCCTGGGGAATGAGGCTGCTTCCCACGCAGACATCTGCTCCCATGCCTCAGAGCCCTTTCTCCAATCAGGTCTCACCTGGGCCACTCAGATTGTCCCCTTCCTTAAGTTTTCTGTCTCTGAGGGGCAGACTGAGGTGCACAGGCTGAGAACATGAGGTGGGAGCCGGGAAGGAACTGGGGAACAGGAAGGAGTCTGGAACTTGGATAGAAAGGGGACAGACACATTTTCTTTATGTGGCCAAAGGAAGAAAGCAAACATTGGCCTGGAAATAGAGGAATTAGGCTGGGCGCAGTGGCTTATGCCTGCCAGCACTTTGGGAGGCTGAGGCGGGAAGATCACGAGGTCAGGAGTTTGAGACTAGCCTTGCCAGCACGGTGAAACCCCATCTCTATTAAAAATACAAAAATTAGCCAGGTGTGGTGGCACGTGCCTGTAGTCCCAACTACTCGGGAAGCTGAGGCAGGAGAATTGCTTGACCCTGGGAAGTGGAGGTTGCAGTGAGCTGAGATCGTGCCACTGCACTACAGCCTGGGCAACAGAGCGAGACTCCGTCTCCAAAAAAAGAAAAGAAAAGAAAAATAAAAGAAATAGAGGAATTATATACAACATATACAGACACACATAAAGCACAGGTCCCCTGAGGGACATGGAGAGTCCCCTGGAGGATAAGGATGAACGCTGGGACCCTGTAGATGGGGAGTGAGGGACTGAGAGAGAGAAGAATGGAAAAGGGAAGAGCTGGGTCTCCCAGAAAGAGAAAAGAACACACTAAAGGAACTTTCTGACCATTCGTGGATTCCAAATGACTGTGCTGACCTGCAAACTGGATGCAAAAGGACGTGCAAATGAGGTAGCTTGCCAGATAATTCTTAGTCTATATCACTTTGACTATAATGAGGTGACAGTTTGGGGGCTGCCCTACAGGTAGGAACTACCCCAGTCCTCCTCCATGAGCACTCCATCTCCCTGGAGAAAACTGTCTTTCCCTCCAGGCTCGGGCACCAAGGAGGGGGACTCATGGGACCTCTTTCCACCCTTGAGTCTCTTTCTAGGCCCTTAGGCCCCCTCATGCCTTTGCCCTGCCCGCCCTAAACTTCCTCCTTCGGCAAGGGTCTTGCCCTTTCGCCTCAGAGTAGGGAGGCCCTGAGGACAGACTTCTGTTGATGAAAGGAGGAAGGGAGTCCGTAAAGGGGAAATCAGTTACATTCCGGAGGTCAGGTCAGGATGTAACTCCAGTGCCTCCCCAGTGCGTCCTGTTCTCTGACTTCACACCCTGGATGATTGGGAAGTGCCTCCTGATCCCTGCCCTCCCACCCTCCTGCTGGCTTCAAACCTCACCATCCTGTCAGCGGCCTCAAGACCACACCTAAGACCAGGAAAAAGACAGTCCAGAGGAGCCATCCCCATGCCCGATCCCCGGCTGCAGCCTCCCCACCGCCCTACTCTTTTTTGCAGGCAAGGGAGCCAAGCCCAGAAATGTGAAGTGGATCCTCCGGGTGCAGTGGGCCGACTGAACACACATGTTGAATTTTGCTCTGTCTTAAGCCCCCACTAAAACAACAGTAAGGGGGTTCCTTTTTTTATTATTGAAGCATAAATCCAAGAGGGAAAAAAAGGAGCGGAAATGGCAATGAGAGCGAGCAGATGTTCAGCAGTGTGCAGAGCCCAGCCATGGCAGCTGTGGGGGTGTTAAAATATTTCTGGGCCAGTAGATGAAGGGCCACAGCACCCCACAGGCCCAATGCGCCAGCCCCTCCCCTGGATCTGCAGGCCTCTCTTCAATTCAGCAAGGAAAGGGCCAACTACTGGTCCAGCAGGGAACCTAAGGACCCCTCCAGCCCTGCAGTCCAGTCCCTAGGATCACTGGTTAAATAACTTGATTATCACCTCTGACAACAATGTCAAAATTCTGGGAGCCAGGGAGTGACGGGCAAATCGGAATCATAAGCCTGAGAACGCTGACCCCTGAGCTGCCTGGGGAACCAATGAGAAGCAGCCAGGTTCGCTCACAGCACAGAGCCCCCAAAGGCTCACGATTGGTGGCTCAGATGCTTTTGGGGATAGGGTAAACGCGATCCTAAAACAGGAAGGTTGGTAGAACATGGAAGAAGAACTCTGTGTCCAGCTCTCATCCCTGATCCTGCAGAAGACAGCAGATTCATTACAGAGAAAGGAAAATAGCCAGGCTGTGGCCTGGGGACAGCAGGCCCTGTTGACCAGACTGCAAGGCTGGAGGGGTCCTGAGTTAAAGGCTGGGGGCTAGCAAAAAGTGAGTGTTTGCTACCTGACTGTGACCTGCCCCAGGCAGAAAAGTGGAGGCCCAAGAGCAGGAACGCAAAGACACAGACAGGAGTTCCCCCAATGAAGCACCCAGCCAGATACCCCAGAGCAACCAATCCGCCCTTGACTATCCCTTTACTAAGGAAACTTGCAGGGTAATGGAGGACAGCAAAGGCAACGGGAGGAAGCAAGCAAGATGCAGGAAGAAGAAGCTGCAAGATAAGTGACCATTTACATCCTCAGCGAGATGAGAGAAGACAATGCGTCCAAGAAACAAGAACAAGAGACTATTAGATAGAAAGAACATTCCAAGAACAAAAAAGGCCTTAAAACTGTTAAAGCCCGAGTCCCTGGCAGAGCCCTGAATGAGCCTGTGCCAGGCAGCTGCTGACCCCGGCCCTTGCCCCTACTCCTCACCACACTGGCAGGAGGCTGGGCCCTCCTCTGAGAGCTCTGCGCAGCCCTTGGGGCTCAGGACCTCCTGATGGAGAATGAGTCCAAAATCTAGAGACCAGAGGGGAAATGGAGGCCCAGGCTTGGGAAGGGCAGGCCACAAGCCTGCAAGGAAGAGATAGAGGGGCCAGGGCAGGGAATGAAAAGGCATCGGGACTGCTGAGCTGAAGAGTCTGCAGAAAGTCCCTCTGGACTCTGTTACCCATGGACCCAGCAGAGATTACCTAATAGCACCCCCAAGGGCAGAAAGCCCCCACCTTCCAGGTAGGAAAGTTGATGCCCAGAGCCTAGAGCGAATGGAGCAGGCTCATCACTCAACCTACAACACAACCGCCGCCTGGTATCTGGAAGGTCTGTGCGTCCAGTCTCGTGGTCTGCACTTGGGGTCGAGTTCTGCCTTTATCACATACCCGCTAGGACTCCAGGGTGGATCCCGGCACCCCACGTTCCTCTCTCTGCCCATGTGTTGCCCACCAGTGCCAGAAGTTTCCTCCCAGGAGTCGCTGGGGCCAGAGCCTCCATCCAGGCTTCCAATTGCAGCAGGGTAGGGGGAAGGCCTCAGGGCCCCAGCAGACATGTCCCCCAAGGAGACCAAGAGGGACCTGGAGGGCTAGACCCTGTCTCTGCTACAGACTGCCCTGAAAGCACACCAAGCATGGTCTATTTTTAGCCGGGACCCAGCAGGCAGCCAGTCACCCAGTGCTATTCTAGACTGTGGATCAGCAGGCTGGCCAGGGTGAAGGGGCGCCTTGGCTGAGGCTCAGGAGCACCTCCAGAAGACCTCAGAGTGGGGGAAGGGCAGAGGGAGTTGAGGTGGGAGAAGTCTGGGGAAGATTGAAATACCAGAAGGGCAGAGGGTGAAGGGGCTTCCCTGGCACTGGCAGCGGGGGGTGAGGAGGAACAGACCTGGCCTCTTCTCAACACCCAGGAAGGCAGGTGGCCCAGTGAGAAGGAGGGATAGGCATACGAGAGTGAGCTGGAGGAGGAGAGAAGACAGAAGAGGGAGAGGAGAGACAGAGATGGAGGATTAGGCAGGGAGGCAGAGTGACAGGGAGACTCACAGAGAGGTGGAGGTGGCAATGGTGACAGCCCCCACTCCTGGGTAGGAGAGTCAATGTCCTGGCCTCTACCCCACCACACCCAGGCCTGACAGCCTCCTTTCAAAAGCCCCAGCCTCCTTTCTCCCACTGAGGCCACTCAGCCTTGGTCTAGGAGGCCCAAGACCATGTGGCATCCCCGAATCCTTTCAAGACCCCCTCTGGCCCACAGGTTACACATAAAAGATGTCCAGCTGGGACGTGGACACGCACACATGCACGTGCACACACACACACACACATAGGCACACACGGCCTCCTAGGAAGAGGGGACAATGGAGAGGGGACAGGGGTGTCCCTTTGTCCCCTGCCTGGCCTTGGGAGCGCAAATCCACACAAAGAGCTTCACAAAGGGCCTCTGGCTCACGGAGGGGGAGATAAATGGGTGGAGGGGCAGAGGGGAGCCCCCAGAGCTGGAAGTGCCCAGTCAATAGCTCTGGGAAGCAACATGGGGGCCGTTCTCACAGCCCAGAGGCAGCTAAAGAGCTTAGGGGGAAGGGGCAGCAGGCAAGGGTGGGGGGTTGGGGGTGGCAGAGATGGGGGATGGGACTCCATCTCTCAGGGCTGGAGAGAAAGCTGGGCCAGAAGTCGCCTCCTGGTGAGGGGGCAGTCAGAAGTGCCAACCTGAAGGACGCTACTGAGGGAGAGGGAGCTGGGCTTCCTTGCCCACGCTGAGCCAGGGGGCAACAGGCCCAACCGCACCCCAACCTCAAAGAAGGTGGTTGCCACAGACACTCACCTCACGTGGCCTCACATCTGGCTGGAAGAAAGGCCCAGGGCCTTCAGGTTCAAAGGCCAGTCTGGGGAGGAGGTCCCAGGACAGGGGCTGTGAATTAGTGAAGCGAGACAATGACCCCTTGCTACCAAGGGACCACTGAGAACAAGAGGAAGCCCTCCCCACCAAAGGGTCCAGGCTGAGGGGCCTGTGCTTCTCAGCAGAAGAGGCGAGGAGGTGCTGGAGAGGCCAAGTGCAGAGGGCTGGGAACCCCGAGACCGGGCTCTCATCCAACTCTGCACCAATAATGGAGAGACTGTGGATAAGCCACGTTCCTGGGCCTCAACCGCCCGCTCTGTGAAACACGGTAATTATGCCTGCTCAGGTCTCCCTTTAGGGCTGCTGTGAGCATCATATAAGACTCTTTTTAATTTAAAGGCATTCATTATCATGATTGCTAACTGCCTTCTGGCCCGCCTGCCAAGTCAGAGACCCCAACCCCAGGGCTCTCCCCCATTCCTGGCCCCACCTGGCTCCTGGCCGAGTCAGCAAGTGAAGAAGTTAACTAGATGACCTCAAAGGCCCCTTCCAGAGAGAGAAGGAAACTGATGTCTCTTGAGCACCTACTTCATGCTGGGAACTTTACATACCTTACCCTCCTTAATTCTCTCACTAACCCTGCGAGGTAGGTGTCATCATTCCCATTTTCCAGACAAGAAAACGGAGGCTCACAGTATTAGTCAGCGGCAGAGCCCAGACTTGCAGCCAAACCAGCCTGAGCCCTGGTCAGGTCCATGCTTTTCCCCCTCCAGCCCTCCTTGTTTTGTTTCTGTGAGGCTCTGAGCTCATCTGTCCCCACCCTCACCCCCCAATGCCAGAACTCCAGAGAGAAGCTTCCAAAACAGCCCCCCCACACACACACACCCGTCCCCAGCTAACCTCAGAAGTCAGCCGACTGCAGAGAGTGACAAAAGAGGGCAAGGAGATGCCCAGGAGGACAGAGTGCAGGCAGGTACCAACCACACTGCCTGCCCACTGTGTCCCAGAGTTTGGCATATGCTCTATACTCCAAAACTGACGCTTTGTCACAGCAGCTGAGGTGGGCTCTAGTCTGCCCATTCTACAGGTGATGCAGCTGAAGATCAGAGTCACTAAGCAGTTTGCCCAGGGCACCCCACTAAGAGGTAGTAAGAAAGGACTCTGAGTCCCCATTCCCTCTGCTACAGTTTCCCCTCTGAGCTGAATGAAGCCTTGGGGACGTAGTGTGGAGTCACATAGGGAGAAAAGGGGTCTTACGAAGGATGCAAGAGAACCACAAAGAAACCATCCATCCCCCCGATCCAACCCCCCCGCCCTGCGGAATACTACCTCCAACACACTCACGCCCCTGCTTGCTTTGCTGCAATCCCATTAAGAGGCAAGGGAATAAATTAGCCCTGCTTAGCATATTGAGTGACTGGGGTTGAAGACGCCGTCTGGGTGCCTCACACATCTCAATGCAGTCTGCCGGCTGCTGCAGTGGTGAGGAGCTGATGTGGGTAGTGGAGGCAGGGGACAGTCTGGCCTGGTCTGACCTCCCGCAGATGGCCTCAGCTCAGTGCCCAGAAATAGTCTCTCCTGCTCCAGCTTCATTCCCCTAATGGCACTGCAGCTTGGCAATGGCTCTGAGCACCCCTGCCCCACACATCATCCAGCCCAGGCCAGCCCCAGAGGACACCCAAGGTTATTGTCAGGGGGAGGGTGAAGATGCCCATTCTCCCGTAGCATGAGCTTTGGTGTAGAAGGCTGTGTCCAGGGGAAGAGGAGATGAGCACAATGCCTATTCCTGAATGCTGGACCCTCTGTACCCATGCCTCAGTTTCCCCCTTAGCACAGAGGCATCCCAAGCAGAAAGGAGAAACGGGGAGGAGAACAGAGAGGGTGTCAGAAGCCAGATGGGATCAGCCCCATGGTCCAAGCAGCACCACGTCAACTAACACAGCTGGGGAAAGGGATATTAACTCAACAGCCAAGAGCCAGCCTAATGCCAGGAGGGCCGGCAGCCAGGCTGAACAGGCCTAGGCCTGGAGGGAGCATGGTAGCCTGGGGCCCAGCCTGCTGCCTCCTTCTAGGTGCTTGGGTCACCTCTGCCCACCCCTCCCATGCTACCTCTGACTCCCTGGACCAAAGGCCCTGGACCTCTTCATGCCTCAAAGTCCTGCAGCAGCTACAAGAATGCACCTCGCAGACCTCCTGCTGCAGGAAGCAGAAATGACGGGGGCCCCAGCTACCTACTTTAGTTTAGTTTAGTTTAGTTTAGTTTAGTTTAGTTTAGTTTAGTTTAGTTTAGTTTTTGAGACAGAGTCTCGCTCTGTCACCCAGACTGGAATGCAGTGGCGTGATCTCAGCTCGCTGCAACCTCTGCCTGTCAGTTTCAAGAGAGTCTCATGCCTCAGCCTCCCGAGTAGCTGGGATGACAGGCGTGCGCCTCCATGCCCAGCTAATTTTTTGTGTTTTTAGTAGAGACTGGGTTTCATCATGTTGGCCAGGCTGGTCTCGAACTCCTGACCTCAGGTGATCTGGCCACCTCAGCCTCCCAAAGTGCCAGGATTACAGGTGTGAGCCCCTGCTCCTGGCCTAGCTGCGTACTTTAAAATCCATTGTTGTGTTTGCTGAGGCAAGGCCCCCCACAGGCTTCTCCCTGCCATTGGCAGAGTGCAGTGGCGATACTAAGGCAGACCCCTGCCTGGGAGACACAGGATTTCTTTTTTTTAATTGGTTTTTTATTTTTTTAATTTCTATTATTTAGAGATCCCCCAGGCTGGAGTGCAATGGTGCAATCATAGCTCACTGCAGCCGCAAACTCCTGGGTTCAAGTGAGCCTCCCGTCTCAGCCTGCCGGGTAGCTGGGATGACAGGTGTGATCATCTCACTGGCACTAGGGACAGTCTTTCTAGATCAACTTCACCTCCACGTTCCCTGTTGACTTTGCTGAACTCCCCTTGGAGTGCAGTGAGGTTAGGATGCTTCCCCCAGGCCTCTTTTCCTCTCTCCTCCCCTTGGGGTCAGGTTTACATTGCAGTGTGAGGCTCTCCCAGCCTCCCCTAGCTCTTTCATTTCAAAATCAGGCTTTTCCCCTAGTAAAATCCTCCATTCTATCCTATCTTGTTTCTCAGAGGACTTAGACTAAATCCCTTAGATAATGATACCGCCAATAGTAACATCTTGATTAAGAGCTATCAATATGTCCCACCCTGTACTAAATGCTTTTAGGACAGTGGAGGAAACCAAGGCACAGAGAGGTTACATAAGATCTTCATCAACACACAGCCCTTAAGTGGCCAAGCCCAAGTGGAACTCAGTGTAAGCTCGAAGGCTGCTTGTACACCTACTCCCTCACACTATAACACAGATGCCAGCCATCCCTACCGCCTGCCTTCTGGGGGAAGAAAGAGGGTAGAAAAGTGACTTGAGGCTCCTGAGGAGTGGACAAGACAGACTCACAAGAAGACACAGATGGAGCATGAGCGTGACGGAAGGAGAGAAAGGAGGCAGACAGGAGACCAGGATAGACCAGGAGCAGAGCCCGATCTGGCCCCGAGAATCCTGACCCCGCAAGCAAAAGCCCCTCTACCTCCCCAGGGCAGGGCCAGGTTGGAATATTGGACCCAAGGAAGCAGTAGAGAAAGGAAAAGGTGGCTGTAGGGCACTTTCCCACCCAACCACTTCTGGCCATCCTTGGCCAAACGCTCCCCATCCCCCACCTCCCTCCAGCCCTTTCCCCACCCACTGCGTATGTCAGGAGGCTGCACCACAGGTGCCCCTCACAGCACCCAGGTCAGGAGACTCCAGTTCAACTCATCCCTCCCCTCCTCTCCATCCAACCCCTCAAGGGTAGGGTGGATATGCCTAGTCTGGGTCCAGGGTCCCAAGAAAGCCAGGCTGTGCCCTGCCCATTCCCCAAGGGAGTGATGTCTGGACGGGCAGCAGGTGAAACTGAGCCAAGAGGACATGGCGGAGGGCCAGCCACGAGGTGAGCTCTTGGCTCAGATCCTGGCCTGGCGGGTTTAAGTTCTTGGGGCTACTGGCTGGGGTGTTGAGGGCTTGGTGGAGGATAAGTCAGGGAGGAGGAACGGCAGCTGGCTTCCAGGGGTCCACGAAGGGAGGAGAGGCTTCACGGTAAACACAATACCTGTACTGCACTCCCCCCCACCCCGCCCCAACCAAACGCACACACACACTCATTCCCTTTTGGCCCAGTCATGTGAGAAACGCCCACCGGCTGTTCCAGTAACCCTACACCCGCCTGTCGTCTTCCACCCTGAGCCAGGGATACTTTAAAACATCAGTCCCTCTCTCGGGGGCCTTTCAGGGACTCCTTGGCCTACACATAAGTGTAAAGCCCAAACTCTTCAGCTTGGCATTCAAGGCCCTTTGCATGCAGACCCACCTCTTTCCCAGCTTCTGATCCTGCCTCTCCCCCGACCCTACTCTGCACCCACACTTAACCACTCCACTCCCTGAAAGGGCCACATGCTTCTAGCACCTCTGCGCCTGACCGAAATGGCCTTGCCTCTCCCTCCGGGTAGGTGAACTCCTGCTCAAACTTGTTAGGAACTGGTTCAAAGTGTCGCCTCCTCTGGGAGGGCTTTCCAGACTGTCCCAAGCAGAACAGGCCAGTCCCTGCTCTAGAACCAGGTGACAGCCCTGGGCACAGCGTCTCAGGGTGATGTGTTGGACCCTCTGCCTCCCGCACTGACCTCCCAGGAGAGGATGGAGTAGAGATGGCATATGTATGCATGGGGCTTGGCAGAGGTGAGGGGACGGTGGGAGAGAGGAAAGGTGCATGGCTCAAGGATGGAGGGGGGATAGAGAAAGGGAAGGTGGCAGATGAGTGGAGGAAGAGGTGAGCAGAAAGGCAGAGGGGCTGAAAGGTGAGCAGACAGGTGAGGATTCAGAGGCTTCCCCAGTGCACAGCCAGCATCCACCCAGAGGCTGCAGGCCAGAGGCCCTGCAGACTGCAGGCTGGGTCAGAGGACTCTAAGGAATCAGGAGACTCCAGGCCACCCTAGATCCCTCTCAGTTTCAGCCATGGCAGGAGGAGGTGGGTGAAGTGGGATTTGATGGCAACGCTCAGAAGTTCCTGGGAAGGGATGCTGGCAGGAATGCCAAGACCAGCTAGCCCAGAGGACACCCCTCTCCAGCATCCTGGTGACTGCCACCTCTGCCAGCCCCAGCTGGTCACCAGGCTCTTAAGTCCTTTCTCATGCTCTTCAAACCTCAAAAAGTCCTTCTGTCAGTTGACTTCACCTGACCCTGTACACATTCCTATCTGACTTCCAGCCATGCGTGAGCTGGCCCCCACTGGCCTTACTCCAACCCCCATCTCCACACCTGCACCCCCCTGCTGGGTGCCCAGAGAAGCTCAGGCTCAGGTGGAGCCCCGGGCGCAGGGAAAGCCACTATTTCCCAGACAGAACAGCTCCATCCCGTACAGCAGCCCACCCAGGCCTCTCACCACCATCCTCTTGCATTTGCCCTATCTGCATTCTCTCTCCTGTCTGTGGGATCTCTACCTGTCTGCCTCTCACCATTCATCCAGTCATCCCTTGGGCAACCTTTATTGAGTATCCAGATGTCCCAGGTCCTTTGCTAAGTTCCTGGGATGCCAGGCTCACTGAAGCTTGGCACTGGCCTGAAAACCCTGGCTCGTGGACTTACCGGGGAGACACACTTTAAACAGACAGCAGCAGAAGCACTCAGCACTCTCATATCCCAGGCCAGAAAGGAACCCTAGGGCTTGGGATCTGCCATTCCCTATCCCTGGGGTAGATTTGCAGCTTCCTGCTTTGGGCTTTACAGCTACTCAGGCTAGGAGGCAGAAGGGCTGGCCAAAAGCACCAGGCTGGGGTCTTGGGGGTAGAGGTGAATTTAAAAATCAGAGCTGGGACAGTCAGCAAGGGGACCTGGCCCCTAAGCATAGCCTGGGTCCCCTTTCCTCCCCACTCCTTGGCCTCTCTGCAGATGGCAGCCTACACTTCCCACTCACAGGCTGCGGCCCCTCTGGGGTCTGCCTTAGCTTGCCTGCCCTTGGCACCAGGCTCTGTCCCAGTGCCAGGAGCCCTGGGCAAGTTCATACATCAAACAAGGAGGCAGTGGCTGGCTTCTTGCCCTTCTGGAAAGAGCAAACAAATAGAGGGTGTGGCCCTATCTTCAGCCTCACACCCCCTACCCATGCTAGGGACCCAAGCCTGCCTCCAGAGGGTGGGTAAGAGAGGTGATCGGTGGACCCCCACCCACCCCACTCCAAAGCAGGACTCCAGAGCTTCTTCCTCCTTTCCCTCCTGAGGCCCACAAGGCCTGGGGACAAGTGAATTGAGAAGAATCATTACAAAGGGACATAAGAGGGTGCTAGAGAATCTTCTCCCATCCCCAAGGCATCCCTCACCCCCATCGTCAAAATGCTGAAGTTCTCCCTTCAAATGATTCCTTTGATTCCAAGACACTCGGGTCTTCCAGAGACATCATCGAAATGGAGGGATACATATACCGAACAGAAATCTGAGTTCATGATCTTCAAAAGACATGCATGAAGGTGTTCTTAGCAGTCTATTCACAGTAGCCCAAAACTAGAAACAACTCGAATGCCTGTCAATAGCAGAATGGATAAATCGCCAGCGTGTCTTCACACAGTGGGATGCTGTCCAGCAATGAGAAGGAACGCTCGAAACCACACCCGGAAATGTAGATAAAATTCACAACCATGATATTGAGCACAAAAGAATACATATGATGTGCTCCACTGATTACAAGTGCCTTCCATTTATTAGACATTCTAGAACAGGCAACTCCCTGTGGTTAGAAGTCGGGATCGCGAGCTGCCCTCCAGAGGGGGATTAGTGACTGGAAGGGGCAGGAGGCACATTCTGAGAGCTGGCACTGTTCTGTTTCCAGACTCTGCGTGCCAGGTATGTGAGTACATGCGTGTTTTCAGTCAGCAGGAAGTTCGTACACTTTTCTGTGTTTATGAAATATTTCAACACACTAATACAAATACCTCGACAGCCACCATCTCTGTGAGATGAGAGGGGTTATTTTCAACTTCCTCCTGCAAGTTGGAAGAAGTTCCTTCCACAAGTTCCTTCCACATGCAAGCCATCTCCATGTCCAGTCCTTTCTCCCAAGTTAGTCATGGCCCCACTCAGCCCTCTCCCTGACCAACCGTCTCTAACCCTGACCACTCAGCACCTCCTGCAGACGGCTGCCCCGCCTCCCAGGCACCTTGCTTTGACTCTCACCCTCCCAATCCATATACATACAGCATGCGTGCAAGGGCTCCCAGGGATCGAGGAGCAGCCAGGGAAAGCCTTTGTCCACTTCTGTAACAGGTCCCGGCTCTTCTGCATCCCAGGACCTTCAGGTGTGCTGCTCCGACCACCTGGAATGCTTCTTCCTCCCAGCTGCTCTTGCTTCGGCTCCTCGCTCAGATGCCACTTCCTTCACCTTCCCGGTGCAATCCCTCTGGGATCCTTACCCGTCACATCCTGAACTTGGCCTCCATAGCACTGTCTCCGGTCATGCATTTCTCTGTGCAACGACTTGTTTGCAGTCTGTTCCATCTCTCCCACTGGATTGACAACCCCCTGAGGGCAAGGACCTGGGCTGTCTGCTTTCTACCCTATCCCCAGCCCCAAGCTCCATGCCTGGCCTATAGCTGACGCTCAAAAATGCTTGAATCAGTGTTGAATAAACGAATGGCCTTACAGGCAGCCTCTGGGGAAAGCAGTAGTTGCATCTGGGGATGAAACCCTCACTTATCTGGACCCGGGACTCCTGGGATGTGGTCCCAGTGCCGACACTCACTTCTAGTGTGACCTTGGGCAAGTCACACTGAGGACCCCTACTCTGGTCCTCAGTGTGCTGGTTTGAAATGCAGGGGGTGGATAAATCAGGGCTATAGTGGGGCTTGAAGAAATATATGACATTGTGTATGTTTGCACAGTGGCTAAGTGTGTGTCTGTGTGTCAGTGTGTGTGTGAGACTGTGTGTAAGCGTGTGTGTACGAGTGTGTGTCAGCATGTGTATGAGTGTGTGAGTATATGTGTGAGCATGTGTATGTGTGAGCATGTGTGTGAACTGTGTGTATGAGTATGTATGAGTGTGAGTGTGTGTGTATGTCAGTGTGTGAGCATGTCTGTGTGTATGAGTGTGTGTGAGAGCATGTCTGTGTGTGAGTGTATGAGTGTGTATGTGTTGAGCGTGAGCATGTCTGTGTGTGTATGAGTGAGTGTCTTGTGTGTGAGTGTGCCTGTGGGTGTATGAGTGTGTGTGAGTGTGTCTGTGTGTGAGTGTATGAGTGTGTATGTTGTGTGTGAGCGTGTCTATGTGAGTGTGTATGAGTGTGAGAGTGTATGCGTGAGCGTGTCTGTGTGAGTGTGTATGAGTGTGAGAGTGTGTGTTGTGTGTATGTGTGCATATGAGTGTGTGTCTTGGGTGAGTGTGTGAGTGTGCCTGTGTGTGCGTGTCTGTGTTCATGTCTGTGTGTGAGTGTATGAGTGTGTGTGTTGTGTGTGAGCGTGTGTGTATGTGTGTGTTGTGTGTGAGTGTGCCTGTGTGTGTATGTCTTGTGTGTGTGTGAGTGTGCCTGTGTGCATAAGTGTGTGTGTCTGTGTGCATGAGTGTGTGTGAGAGCATGTCTGTGTGTGACCGTATGAGTGCGTGTGTGTGTGTGAGCGTGTCTGTGTGTGTATGAGTGTGTCTTGCATGAGTGTGTGAGTGTGCCTGTGTGTGTGTGTGTGTGTGTGTACCTTCTCCCTAGCAAGAGCACCCATAGGTTACACATCAGATTCTCAAAGGGATCTGTGTCCTCAAAAGACTCAGAAGCACTAAGATCCTTTTCAGCTCTGGGATCTCTGATGCTACATAACAAGAGAGAGAGGAAGAGGAGGTCATCCAACCCATGGGGGAGGGAGTCAGGCCAGATCCCAGAACTTCCAAAAGGGGTGCAGGTCGCACAACAGGAATGCAGAGGAGGTTGCAGGACCAGGGCCTGGAAGAACTTCTAACTTAGTGAGTCTCCGGGCTGAAAGAAGCAGAGCCAGAAGAGCTGACTGCAGAACAGAATAGGCAACAACAGCCCGGAGTCTGGTCCCCACTGCTCCCGCCCCATCCACAAGCACCCACTTGTCCTGGGATATAGCAGAGAGCAAGGAGGCATGACTGGCACCCAGAGATGCCCGCCAGGCCCCTTGGCACCCAGGAGGCTTGGCGGGAGGGCTCAGGAGGGTGCCAAGCCCAGCCTCTTGCTCCTGAGGCTGACATGTGGGACCATAGGAGGGGTCAGGGTGCAGGGCAGTTGTGGGACCGAGATAGGCCACCTGGGAGGGGCAGAGCCCACAGCTGCAGGCACTGACAACCCAGAGCTGGACTTGGAAGCCTAAGAGCCAAGACATGCACCCTCTCGAAGCCAAGGAGAGCAGCAGGAGCCAAAAGCTGGCCAGGGGAGAAAGAGGAGTGGGCAATGAGGGCTGGGGGACAAGGCAGTCCAGGAGAAGGAGGAGGACAGTCTGCTCGTGGAGGAGGAGGCAGCATGACAGGGGAAAGGGGCGATGTGGCCTGGGTAGGAGAGGGGTGTGCTGAGGGGACAGGAGAATATCGAGGCTGGGTGTGGACACAGGCAGCAGGAGCTCAGGCTGTGGCTCAGGGAGAGACACTGGGCCTATGGCAGGACCTGGGGCAGGAATGGGGGGTGTGTCTGCAGCAGGACTGGCATTAGGAGTGCCCTGGCAGGCAGCCCAGATGTCTGGGTAGCCACTGAACCCTGGCTCCTGAGGGGATCAGCACCCAGGAGATGTTTATCCACCCCAAGAACGAGGGTGTCACCCCTCCTCTAGTGAGGGCCCAGGTGATGGGTGCAGGCTGCTCTTCCCTAAGCCCCTGAAGCGGGGAGCCCCGAGCAGCAGCAACCCCCACTGGAGCCAGAGTCGGGGCACAGCAGCTGGGATGGAGCTTGATCCCCACAGATAGAGGAGGGAGGGAGTCACAGGCGAGCTCCAGGCTCTCCCAAGAGGCCTCTCAGAAACCAGCTCATCTGATGCAGACCGACACTCATCCCCATCCCTGTCCCTACCACTGTCACACAGCGGCACACACACCCTCCCCTCCTTCTCCCCTTGATCATCCACCTCCAGAGCCCCGGCTCCTCCCTCCATCTCAACCCCACTGCCTGTCCCTGTCCCTGCCCCACCTCACCTGGCCCAATAGGCACCCGCCCCATGTCAAAGGTGACTGTGTGGGAGGTGGGGAGGCAGGGACACGGGTGAAGAAAGAAGACCCACCAACAGTGAGTCCTGAGGTCACAGGGACCTAGAGAGGAATTACCCATCCCTGGTGACCCCAAACACCTCCTCCTACTCTCCCAGGGAGAAACCAGCACCACACCTATACCAGGCCTAGTGGTTCCCTGGCAGACACCTCCTCCAGAACAGACACCTGCCTCCCAGCTCAGACCTGTCCCCACTGCCAGGTCAGCTCCCCACTTGCTAGTCTCCGAGACTTACCCAGCACAGAGAAGGCAGGGGTGAGAGGCCAGCTGTCCCCACCATCCTTGGGCAGTTCTTGTTCCAGTGGCCCCCACCCTCTTAACTCCAGAGCCCTCTAAATCAAGGGACACCGCCAGAGCTGCCCTTTGGCCCAGCGCAAGGAAGATTAACCATTTCCCTACCTTGCCCCAGCACTCCGGGCCTGCCCCTCTTGGATGGCTCCTAAACCAACCTCACCCAAGCTATTTGCCCTTCTAGGAGTCAGGTCCTATATCACCCTCTTCCCAAGGGCACAAGAGACCCAGGGGAGCCCTCCACCCAACTGGAGGACTCTTCACCCTGTCCTGTTCCTGCCTCCCCCTTGGTCCACCTGCCTTCCCACACTTCCCAAGCGGACTGGCACTGTCCTGGGTTGGCTTCTTACCTGTGTCAGGTGCCCTGGGCTCTGCCAACCGCCAGCTCCCGACTCGGGGCATCCTCCCTCACCCATTCCCGCAGCCCCGACCTGAAGCAGTAGCTGCCTTCTCTCCGCACAGGCCAAACCCCGAGGCTCCCAGCACCCAGCCCGCCCCGAGGCCCAGGGACTTCCCGAGGGCTGGGGACCGCAGGGTGGCCCGGGTCGCAGCTCTTCGCAGCACACCAGGCTTACAGTGCAGCCCATCTGGCCTGGCGCCTGGCGGGACGCGGGAGCCCCAGGAGCCGGCCCGCCCCCAGCCCTTGCTACAGCTCAGCCCCGAGCGCCTGCGACATTGGCAGGGGAGCAGCAACGCCCCCCAGTCTGGCCCCGACACAGTCCCTGCCTTTACGGCCAGCAGCGACAGGAGCCCCCATTGTGGGGTCTGATGAGGGTCTGCAATACCGATCCCGGACACAGCCAGTGATGAAGCCGACCTCAGGGAGGGGGAAGAGAGGGTGGCAATGGTAGAGTCCTCGGGACAGGAACTTCAGACTGTCTGACTTGGGGGGCAGGGTGAGAAACACACCAAGAACATGACAGAGGGACAGGGAGAAGATAAAGGGAGACAATGAGGAAGAGGCAGAGATGAGGGACAGAGATGGGGACGCAGCCTCAGCATGGGGGATATAGGTGCAGGACCGAGCCCAGGGCAGAAACTCTGGGGCATCCCTGGTGCTGGTTTTTAGATGCGGTTCCTGGGGTTTGTGAAAGCAGCCGTCCTCCCAGGCCGCTGCTCCGCTTCCCCGATACTAGCCTCTGGGGCAGCCCAGCCTGGAGAAACGAGGACCCGGCATGGAAAGACCCCAGCCTCAAGGAGGCAGAGCACAGCGAGGATGGGAGGCCCCAGCCCACGTGGGAAACCCGCCTAGCCCATTACTGGGCACAGGATCTCACTGGTGGTCTCACATCCATCCTTTTGGGAATGGGATCAGGACTGGGGGGTCGGCACTGGTAACCAGCACTCACGGGGACCGCTCAGCTCACTAAGGTGGAGAGAGGAAGGAGGAGCGTGGTGGGAACCTCGCCCTCTCCTCCCCACCCTGGAGCGCCGCCTCGCAGCCCAACCAAACAACACGGAAGAAACAAGCACAGGAACAGCAGCTGCGGAGCTCCACGGCCTCCCTCTGCCCCCTGGTGGCGAGAAGGAAGAAAAGCAGGAGCAAGTGCTGAAAACGAAAAGGAAACTAGCAGCAGTCCCACTAACCACAATGGATCAGCCCTCATTTGGCCAACAGGTGACTCTACCCCAGGCCGGCCTGAGGACCCATTTCCCATCTCACCATTCTGCCCCAGTGCCCTGGATCCTGCCTCTACCACTTCTTCCCTGCAGCGTCTTCGGTTCCCCCACCGCTGTGAGCCAGGTTCCCCCTCCAGGCTGCTGGGCTGAGACTGAGTCACTTCTTCCTAGGCTGTAAATCCTGGGACAGCTCTGCAAGGCACTGTCACTAGGGAGGGGCTCAGGCAGCAGAGCCGCGCTCTCGTACCCCAGCCAGCCAGGCTCTCCTGGGTGAGTAGCAGGGAGACCCTGGAACTTACGGGGACAGAAGGGGAGTGATACCAGGAGCCAGGGAAGATAAATTTCACACAGGATCTGGGCTGGAAGAGGCTGCCGAGACCATCAGTCCAATCCTTGGTCTACAGGTGGGGAAACTGAGGCTCAAGGAAGGTGAGTGATTTGCCTGAGATCACACAAGTGAGTGCGTAACCAGGCCAGGATGGAGACCCAGGTCTCTGGACTTCTGACCCCATCCTCCCTAAATCCCATGTCCCACCCACCTCCCTCATTTACCTCCGTTTCTCTCTCCCCTCCCCTCCACTGTGTCCCACTGCTGCACCACTGCCACCCCACCCCAAACTCCAGCAGCCGCAGCCTGGGAGGCAAGACACCTGGGTTTTCCACTCCATACCTGGTCTTGACTAGGATCTCAGAATAAGGCCACCAGCTGTCAAGGCCACAATGTTCCTCTCTGGGCCCCAGGACCCATCGGGAGGAGAAGAGGATGAGATCCCCCTGGAGAGAAAGGCAGTATTAAAACCAGGCGCCCTGCTCCGCACACACACGCAGCATCTGCTCAGGCCCAGCCCTGGGGCTGCACTTTACTTCTGCACCCTCTCCTCAAAGAACACACATTTTCCACTCAGCTGGGGCCCAGGAAACAATGAGTGGGTGTCTCGAGGAGGATGAGTACCCAGGCAAGGCTGAGGGCACCCCATGGAGAAGGAGGGGACACCCCCAGCCTAGTGTCCACATGACATGAGCCCTCACAGGGTCACTTACACCAAGTCAGGGCCCAGAACACGGGCCTTTTGGGCACACAGACCTGAGTTCAAATCCTGGGTACCTCTGTGATGTTGGATAAAAATCTTACCTTCTCTGTGCCCCAGGTTCCCCTCTAGCCTCCCAGGGTTATGTGGGGATTGAATGGGACAAAGATGTTAAACAATTAGCACAGTGTCATCACCCGGGGACTGCTCAATCGGTGGAGGCCACACCTTCATATTCACATGCTGGCCTACAAGATAGAGCTGGGATTTTCTCCCCACTGGGTAACTTGCTGTGTGGCCGGAGATAAGTCTTTCCCTCTACAGACTTTCCCTCTGTAAGCTCTACATCCTCCTTTGTATAAGGAGAGAGCTGGGCAGTGAGACTCAGGGTCCTTCCTGGGCTCACAGTCCAAGTCACAGGGAATCACATTACCTAGCATCCCATGACTGGGTTAAATTAGAACAGGGGGGTGAGAACGAGTGAGTCTAGAAATCTAACTCTATAAAAGGAACAACAGGTCCAATTTGAACAAACAGGTGAGTTAGGGATGCTGCTAAGGTTAGCCACTGGGTGGCCTAAAGGATCTCTTAGGTCGTGTACAACTTTGGGTTTAATATGACAGAACCAACACTCCCTCAAGTTACCCAGAGAAGCTACTGGCTGTGAAATCCTAATTACACAGCATAATGCTGCCAAGTGAAAGGGGTAGACATAAGCAAGGAGAAATTAAGAAAGGTAAGAGACTCGTTACGATGAGGAATCTTCTTCAGTGTTTTGGGGGAAACTGTCCACAGTGTGAAGTCATCAACTTCTCGCTCTGGTTTGCAGTTTAAATGTCTCTGGTTATGGCATCAGGTATTTTGGTATCTCTGCATGGCATACACATCAGGCATGAAGGTTTTCCCTTGAAATTTACACCAAGTTGCCCAGCTCCAGCTTATAAGGCTTCAAGAACAGGGCAGTTCTTGTTCTTTGTAATTCCATGGGAGAAAATTGGATTGGAGGAATCTAGAAGGAGTCAAGATCCAGTCCAGTCTACAGGTAGATAATAAACTGAGGCTGGGCACGGTGGCTCACACCTGTAATACCAGCACTTTGGAAGGCCGAGGCAGGCAGATCACTTGAGGTCAGGAGTTCAAGACCAGCCTGAACAACATAGTGAAACCCCATCTCTACTAAAAATACAAAAAATTAGCTGGGCGTGGTGGTGTGTACCTGTAATCCCAGCTACTCAAGAGGCTGAGGCAGGAGAATGGCGTGAACCCGCGAGGTGGAGGTTGCAGTGAGTGGAGATAGCACCACTGCAGTCCAGCCCGGGCAACAGCACACAACTCCATCTCAAAAAAAAAAGATAATAACTGAAAAACAATGAGCAGAGCTACAATCTAATAACAGGCACACTATAATTTTTCTTCTGAAACATAATTTTTCTCTCTACAGTCACTCTCATTTCTATCCAAGATAATCAAAGTAAGACTAATTTATTTGCAAAATAAGTTTAGTCTCATCAAACACAGCCTGACTAATTAAATAAATGCAGCAAACATAGTAATCGACCACAGAGATTTTCTTTTAAAGCTTGCTTTGTTGGAACTTTTGATAAGAAATCTCAAATTGGATTTTTTAAAACCTCTTGAGGCTAGAAAGCCAAACCAAAGCAGACTTCAGACTTCACCAGCAATACCTATAGATTCCTTCTCTGGACATTTTCAAATATGACATCCCAGTCAATGCCCTAGTAGTATAGCCAGTACTGTCAATATATCCTGTTATAAAGAGAGCCGATTCCTATTGAACGGAAACAAATAACTATATTACCATACAAACAAGAATATTCACAGATAGTTTCTGAATTCTGGAAGGATCCTATATGGAGAAAAAGTAAATGTTTCCATTTTTGTTCACAAAAGTACATTTGGCCAAATTGCTGTAATCTATAGATAGTTTAAAAGAAAAAGAAAAAGTTTCATAAACTATAGCAAACAAAATATTTAAAGAACCAGCAAAATTTCAAATAAAAACTCATAAAAAACATTATCCTCCTCAGTTCATTTAACCTCATGTAATTAACTTTGTTCTGCTTGATCTTGATTAGAAGTTTCATAACAGCATCTGTTTCTTCAGTAGGGTCATGGAAATTCTTACCCAGTCCAATGCTATGATCGTAAAGTTACCAAAAACCTATACTTGTCAGAGTCCTTTCCATGAATCTCCTTGAACACATAACACCTTAGAATTATAGCTGCTTGAAAAAAAGTTTTCAGAAAAACACCAGAAAAAATCAATTAATTGTGGAAAACATGTCTTGAAATGGCCATGGTTAAAGACCTTATTTGTGTTTATTATGATGATGCAACTCAGAAGGAAATTTGGGCATCAGAGACATAGACAGAGCTGAGTTTGCTTTTGCAAAGTGCTCCATCGGTAAAAATGCAACAGTTTTGGGTGATTCATGGTGAATCTGTTTTCATTTTAATCATTACATATTCATTTTAAATTAAATTAACAAAAGTGAATCGATTTAAAGAATATTACCCTTCAGCAGACATGGCCAAAATGTGAAAGGTGGTTTAGAGATAATGGAAGTTTGGAAGACCCCAAATTAGATGATCGTGTTATCAGTGAAGAGTGCCCTCAGCTGCTAGTAACAAAAACCTAACTCCCAGTGGCTTAAAAACAGCGGGTGAGGGGTTTTTTGGTGGTGTTATTTTACACATAACATTTGCTAATGTTGGTTGGGGGCTCAGCAATGTCCAAGGCTGGCTGCCCTCTTTCTGATTCATTTGCCCTTTTCCTCATGGCCCCATGATGGTTGCTGCAGCTCTAGCAGTCACAAGCAAAAGGAAAGAAAAGGGAGAGAGGGTGCCAAGCAGTGTCTTTCTTTCTTTTTGGTAGGAAAAGCAAGGGTTTTCCCAGAGCTCCCAGCAGCCTTCTCCTTGACCTTCATTAGCCAAAATCATATCCTTGGCCACTGCTAGGTGTAAAGAAGGCTGGGAGAGTAGGCAATAGATTGCATAACTGGTTTAAACCATCCTCATCCAATGGCGGTTCTATCAGTGAGTAAGGAAGGGGCATCACAGCACGATAAACCAACATCAGTAAAAGCAAACTGAGAGTGGCTGCTGTCTCTTTAAACTTCCTGTCACTATTTATACATGAAAAGAGAACCCAGCAGGAGAGTATGACCTACCTTTAAAAATAGGCTTGCCAGTGGCAGAATTGTAGGCATTTGTGGCATGATAAATTTGACATTTGTGGTAAGGCAAGATTTACACTTCCATTAGAGGGTGGTTGAGAAGGAACAATGACAGGCAGACCAGGTGGGCTGTGTAGAAGTGAAGCTTTCAGGCATACCTGTGGTATGAGTGCGTGACCAAAAGCAGTAGACAATGAATCGCACTGGTGACACGTGATCCATGAATCACAGTAGAAATGTCTCCCATTATTTATTTCCACAACCGTTGATTGAGCACTTATTATAGTCCCTGAAAGAGAACACAAAGATGAATGGAAGAGAATTCTTGCTCACAGGCTGGGAGAGGGCGGACTTGCAAACACATCATTGCAGTATAGTGGGGTTCATGTTATAATGGAGAATTGATGAAGGTGCCAGAAGACTCAAGCCAGGGGACAGACATTACCTGCCGGGGGAAGTTAAGGCAGGTTCCAGGAGAAGCCGTTCTCCATTACTGAGATAGGGGCAGCAGTGACCTTGACCCCAGCTCTTCCATTCGTGGACTGCCCCAGCTCTATGGTCTCTCTGCTAACCATCCAGACTCTGGGAGTGGCCTATGCCCCAGCCTCAGAGCCATTTCAATCAACCGGTCATTGGCACTGGTTGTGCAAAAGAGTGGCTAGCAGCAAAGGAGCATTCATTTTCCCTTCAAATCACCACCAGACTACCTCAAAGAAGCCTGTAAAATAAGTAAAGATTGTGTACCTGTTGTCCAAACACAGCTCAAGTGCAGCCCTCCACCTCCTTCCCACTGGATTGCCCCCAATTTGCTCATAGAGAGGACTCCTTCTGAAGTCTGTGCTGTAAAGCCAAATCCTTCCCCCTTTCTTCTTACCAGACAGTTGCAAGCTTTCACAGGTGATCTACCAGGGAATTTAGGAATAAACAAATGGAAATAAATTCAAGAAAAGGGAAAATAATAAAAATGATCATCCATAGAGTGGAGAATTCAGATAATGAATCCTCAACCCCAGCTCCACACCTGGGACTCCCGCTTGGTCGTATGGACCCTGGCAGTCTCTAATCACAAGTCTGTGATCCCTTGACTTAACTGTTCTTCTCCAGATGTAGACATGGGTGGGGCTCAGAAGGGAGGTGTCGTCTGACTTGGTTTCCTTATTTCCCTTTATTCATCAAGTGCCCTCTAGCTGTTAAGTCACTCTGATCCCTGAGCTGCAGCTCCTACAGTTGGACACACCTGGCTGGGGCCTTAGGTTGGAAATCACCTTTGCTTACTGGGATTTTCTTTGGGGTAGGATGGCTTGGCTTGACTTTATTTTAGAAAACGTGTTCATTTCTGTGGGACCTGAGGATTTCTGATAAACTGGCTGCCCTCCTCCTCCCTTATGACCACGTACTAAACTCTGACTTCATACATGGAAGTAGGTGAAGAGGCCACAACCTCCTCCTCCCCTCTTTTTATACCTCGCCGTTTTGTGGGAAGAGGCTGACAGTTTTCCAATTTGATGTTTATTGCTTTGCCCTAAGACTTTGTCTTTGGTGAAAATGCAAATACTGGTAGGGAGGGAATGTACTAAAATGTGTGTATCTGAGTGAACTTATCATAGATCTTCAGGCCTGGCAGCAAATGAGAGGTGGATGACTCTGTCTTCCTCGATTTGCAGATGAGAAGACTGAAATCTATAGGGGTATGAGACCCCACTCAAGGTCATAAGACTTATAATGGTAGAATCATGATAGAACGAGAACTAGATGCTAGATGTCCTTACAACCAATCTAAGTAATTTTCCAAAGGCTTTCAAATGGTTCACTAGAGAACCCTGGGGCTTTGAGGGGCTTTTTAGGGGTCATTTGTGTTGGGAGATCAGCAAACCCTCCCCCACAGCAGCTCGGCTTTTGTCTATTTCACATATTGGGCTTCTGGGAAATTTTTGTTTCAGCAAAATGCTTCACAATAGGAAAATACTTGAAAAGTCTTGAATGACTCTGTAGATTTTGGGGGTAAATTCAAGGACCAAGATTGAGGCTTTATCCTCTCAAATGGCTAAAATTCCTTTAAACAGAGAACAAGGCTTAAAATACAGGTTAACGCAAGGTGTTGCTACCACTTCCTTCACCTAGTAAATTTTAAGAATCAGGGAGAACATAGGAAAGGAAATAATAGAAGGGGTCACCTGGGAACAGGTTTGCCTTCTTGCATTTTGCTTAGCACTGGCCCTTCCCTGAATGTCCAAGACTAACCTGGTCCCCCTATCCGAATGCACAGACACAGCTGAGGATGGAGAAGGCTAAAGAGGGACAGAGGTAGAGACGTAGGCCGAGAGGATGCAATTGTAGGTTGAGCTAGGGCTAAGGCGTTTTCCCTGTATTCCATCTTACTCCATACTCAGGCCAGGCCTTGGAGTTATGGAAGGTGGAGAACACTGGGAAGCCAACCTCCAAGAAGCCCAGGTTGGAGGCAAAGGAGGAAGGTGAGCTCTAGTTGCCAAACCAACAGGGAAGCAAAGGATATCCCAGTAACTGCTCTCACATCCTTGATGAGAGTGCCTTGAATCCAAGCTACTAAATCACATTTCCTTCCATCTAACCTTCCAGTTAGATCAAACCACGACTGAAACTGAAGAAGATACGGAATATTACAGACTCATGGATGTGGTTTGGTGAGGAGCATTCATCACTGACATGCCACCTACAGCAAAAGATTACAGCCCCTGTAGACTAGAAACTGAGACACTCAACAAGTATGTTGTGGTTGTTACCTATGCCCTAGTGTTCCTAGTGAGCCTGCTGGGAAATTCCCTGGTGGTGCTGGTCATCTTATACAGCAATGTTGGCCGCTTCATCACTAATGTCTACCTGCTGAACCCAGCCTTAGTCAACCTACTCTTTGCCCTGATCTTGCCCATCTGGGCCACGTCCAAGGTGAATGGCTGGATTTTTGCACACCCCTGTGCAAGGTGGTCTCACTCCTGAAGGAAGTCAACTTCTATAGTGGTATTCTACTACTGTCCTGCATCAGCATGGACTGTTACCAGCCCATTGTCCATGCCACTTGTACACTGATCCAGAAGCATCACTTGGTCAAGATTGTTTGTTGGCTGGGCGCAGTGGCTCATGTCTGTAATCCCAGCACTTTCGGACGCCAAGGCAGACAGATCACCTGAGGTCAGGAGTTCGAGAGCAGCCTGGCCAACATGGTGAAACCCCATCTGTACTAAATATGCAAAAATATTAGCTGGGTGTGGTGGCACCCGCCTGTAGTCTCAGCTACTTAGAGGCTGAGGCAAAAGAATCACTTGAACCCAAGAGGCAGAGGTTGCAGTGAGCCTCACACTTTTGTCTTCATCGTGCCACTGCTGGTCATGCTGTTCTGACACAGATTCACCCTGTGCATGCTATTTAAGGCCCACATGGGGCAGAAGCACCAGGCCATGAGGGTCATCTTTGCTGTTGTCCTCATCTTCCTGCTCTACTGGCTCCCCTACCACCTGGTCCTGCTCGCAGACACCCTCATGAGGACCCGGGTGATCAAGGAGATCTGTGAGCACCGCAATGACATTGGCCAGGACCTGGATGCCACTGAGATTCTGGGCATCCTTCACAGCTGCCTCAACCCCCTCATCTACGCCTTCATTGGCCAGAAGTTTTGCCATGGATTCCCCAAGATCCTGGCCATGCATGGCCTGGTCAGTAAGGAGTTCTTGGTACGTCATCACGTTACCTCCTACACTTCTTCCTCTGTCAATGTCTCTTCCAACCTCTGAAAACCATCGACGAAGGAATATCTTCTCATAAGGAAAGAATAACCAACACCCTGAGGTTGTATATGGAAGGCGGTCTGGCTGTAGACAGGCACTGTCTGGGTTTTGGGGGGACACTAGAGGATGTGGGGAAGTTAGGAACTGGTGTCTTCAGAGATCATGCCAACCTTCTGAAGAGCTGCTGAGGTACCTCCAAGGACCAGCCTTTGCAGCTCCATGGAAAGGAAGCACCAGCATTTCTATTGAACGTTGCATCTTTATCCCACTAACTGGCTAATTAATTCAGTTTTTAAAGCTACTTTGACTTCCATTTCTATCATTTGACATCAGAAGAGCCCTGACATTGTCAGTCCTTACATGGGACGTTTTTACACAGATGAAGCTAAACCACAAAGGCAAACTTGCTAGGTGGACAGCAGAAAACTGAAAGAGGAGAGGACAGACGAGAGGAGCTTTGAGCAGATGGTGGGCAAATGAGCTGTGGTCTCTTCAGCATGCGTTCATTCCTGTGATCATTATTTATTGAGCATTTAATAGGCTCCAGGCACCAAGGACACAGAGTGAACAAACTGACAGGGCCCTGTCTCCAAGGAGGGAAAACAGACTAGGAAAGAACTGCAACTCATGGAAAGCATTTTGGGAGGGAGGGGCGAGCTCTCTCTTGGAGCTCCTCATCGTCTTCTTCCAACCTGGACAGTGCCTCTCCGTGCCTACTCTTCTTCCCCAAATTGATTTGGCTATATTTCTAGATAAATTTTAGACACTGCTTATCAATTTCTGTATAATATCCAACTAGGATTTGGATTTGGATTGTATAGAATCCATAGATCAAGTTAGAGAAAATTGACATCTTAACGGTATTGAGTCTCCCAGTCTATGAGCACAGTATCTTTCTCCATATATTTAGGTCAGAAATATAATAAAATTTTAAAGAGTTTATTCGAGCAAACAACAGCTCATGAACTGGGCAGTTCCAAACCAGAAGCAGTTCAGGAGCTCCACTGAGGGAATGCAAGAGAGAGGCTTTTATAAGTTGGACACAGAAGTATAGCAAAAAAAAAAAAAATTGATTGGTTACAGTTATACAGCTGCTTTATTTGGTCTATCCTGTTGGGAAGTCCCCATTATATAAGTTCGTTGGCTACTTCTGATTGATTGAGATAAGTTTTGTTTTTCTTTAATATGGGCATTTACAAGAAATAGCTTATGTTTCACTTATGTTTGCAAATCAAGCCAGCTTGAGGTAATTTATAAGGCCTACCTGGTTTTGTCTTTTTGGGGATTCCTGAGGCCTGATTCCAATTTTAATTTACTTTAACAATGTTCCCTTTTTGGTCATCCTTTCAGCAAGCAAGGAGTATGAGAAAGCAGTATAGCATTATTCTCAGTTACTGCTACCGATGTAGTCACTGGAACAAAGAGTCCTGTAGATGCCATCATCATCAACAGCTATCCTGGGATGTAAAATCACATAGTCAGCACTATCCAAAATTGCATAGTCTTTGTAGGCTTGAGTAGTTGGGCTGTTGACTTATCCAAGTTGTCTGATCCTTGATGGCAATCATTTGATGAGTGAGTGGCTGGTGGGAACCACCATGTGAGAGACTACGACACACTCAGGATATAAAGGCAACGACAATCAGGAGAATAATATCCAAGGACTGAAAAATTCCCTGGAGCAGAGCTTCCAGAATTTAATCAACTAAATAAATCAATAACAGAGGTAGTACCTGATTTAAAAAACAAAAAAACAACAAAAAAAACATATTAGTTTCTTAAGGTCTTTAATTTTGGGGCAACTATTTCTGATTTGTTGACATAGAAACACCATTTCTTATCAATATGAGTGTAAGTTTTTCTTGTTAAGTTACATAGCTTAAAGAAAACTCAGGGTATGTATCTATGAAAACAAAAGAAAAACAGAGGTTAATATTTCGAGCAAACTATGATCTTAGTTTTTTAGTCCAGAGTTTAGTTAGTTGAGATTTCTAGATTTGAGTTTAAAGCATCTTCAGAAGATGAAATGAGGATGGCAGCTGCAGTCTGATGAATTTACCTCATATGCAGTTTGAATGTCTCTGGTTATGTCGTTGGGTGTCCTGGTAAACTCTCCAAGTGATCCCCATAGCAGCAGGCATGAAAATTATTCATACATGATCTGTTGTAGTGATTTTTCTGAAGCTAAAATCATCCAGCTTCAGCTTGAAGGGCTTGGGAAATGGGCAGTTTTAATTTTTAGTGAAATCAGGAAAAACCAAGACTCAATCCAGTTTACAGGGACATAAAACTTCAAAAAAATGAACAGGATCAGAATTTGATAATGGGTGTGTTACAGTTTTCTACTGAAATACAGTCTTTATTATAGTCACTCCTATTTTTACCAAAAATAATCACAATTATTTTGTTTCTACAAAATAAATCTAGTTTTGTGATTGCAGTGATGCTTTTCTGGCTGGAAACCTCTGTGACCAGTGGTGCCTCTGCCCAAGTTTTGGTCTTGAATCCAGGGAGAATGAGGTAGGCAGAGAAGTAGAAGGTGAGCAAGATGAAGAGAAGGTTTATTGCATGTGAGAACAGTTCAGAGGAGACCTGCAGTAGGGTAGCCCCTCTCTGTAGGCAGATTGTCTCATTGAGTCTTCAGCTCTCAGCAGAGAGGAGGCCCTGAAATGGGTGGTTCCTCTATGTAGGCAGATCATCCCAGTGAGTGTTCAGCTCTCAGAAGAGAGGGTAGGTCTTCTCTGCAGCTGATCATTTTGGTCATCTGCCACTCTCAGCAGACAGGAGGCCCTGAAGAGGATAGCTGCTCTCTGCAGCTCGTCATCCAGTTGTCTGCAGCTCTCAGCAGAAAGGAGGCCCTGGAGAAGGTAGCTCCTCTCTGCAGCTGTTCTTCCCAATATCTGTTCTGCTCTCAGCACAGAGAGTAGCTCCTCTCTGTAGCTGGTCATCCCAACATCTGTTCAACTCTCAGCAGAGAGGGTAGGTCTTCTCTGCAGCTGGTCGACCCAACTTCTGCAGTTCTCAGCAGAGATGAGGCCCTGGAGAGGGTAGCTCCTCTCTGCAACTGGTCGTCCCCACAGACTGCTCTTCTCTGGCTAAGTCTGGGGTATGTATTGTCTTCAGATGGGGGAAGTGCATGCTGATTGGTCCATCAGCAGCCATGGATGGGCACAAGAAAAAGCACTACAAGCTCTACCTCCAGTCCACAGGACTGGCAGCCCAACCCCCAGACTTTGAAGGTGGGGCTTCATCAGTGACCCACCACCTTCCTTCCAGGAGCCTGTCTGCCTCCTGCCACCATCCATGGCATCCAGGCTGCTCACATGAAGGGGCACCCACAGGCCAGTGCTGAGCTGCCCTCAGCCCCATCTTGGATTTCCTCCCTTGCTTGTCAGTGCCCAAAGTCCAGAAGGGGGCTGAGGAGACAGGGGGCTGGTGTCCCAATACTGTTCTAAGTGTGCACCCACCCAGCAGGGCTATGACAGCGCCCAGGCTCAGATGCAACCTTACTGCATGATTGGAGTGGACACCGGGAGTGGGGAGAGGCCAGGCAGCAGGAGCAGGCACTTCTGAGCCTGCAAAGGACTGGGAGGCCTTCCGAGGCCTCCAAGAGCACAGAGATGCCAGGATCTACAGCTAGGCTTGGGCAGCTGCAGTGGCACCCAGGGATGGGTCCATAGAGCAGAAGGCCCAGGCTGCACCTCCTCGCTGCAGCCGGTGTCTTGGCAGTGGCCAGATGAGCCACTGCTGCCATCAGTTTCATGAAACTTGACCTGAATGTGTATGTAAATGCAAGAATAATAATTCTATATATGCTATAAAATATGATAATATCCAAGGTGCTTTATTGTGTTTGTATCAGTCAATCTTAGTTATTTAAAACTAGCTGTAATGAGAAATCCCAAATCAGACGTTTTTTATGTTAACTTTTATTTTAAGTTCAGGATACACGGGCAGGTTTGTTATATAGGTAAACTTGTGTCATGGGGGTTTGTCGTACAGATTATTTTGTCACCCAGGTATTAAGCCTAGTACCCATTAGTTATTTTTCCTGACCGTTTTTCTTTCTTCTCCCATCCTCCACCCTCTGATAAACCCCAGTGTGTGTTGTTCTCCTCTGTGTGTCCATGTGTTCTCATCTTTTAGCTCCCACTTATAAGTGAGAACATCAGTATTTAGGTTTCTGTTCCTGCATTAGTTTGCAAAGGATAATAGCCCCTAGTCCATCCATTTTCCTGCAGAGGACATGATCTCATTCTTTTTTATGGCTGCATAGTATTCCATGGTGTATATGTATCACATTTTCTTTATCCAGTCTACCACTGATGGGCATTTAGGTTGATTCTATGTCTTTGCTATTGTGAATAGCACTGCAGTGAACATATGTGTAGCTGTCTTTATAATGGAAGGATTTCTATTCCTTTGGGCATATACCCAGTAATGGAATTGCTGGGTAGAATTGTATTTCTGTTTTTCGGTCTTCACCACACTGTCTTCCACATTGGTTGAACTAATTTACACTCCCACTGACAGTGTGTAAGTGCTCCTTTTTCTCCCCAACTTGGCCAGCATCTGTTGGCTTTTGACTTTTTAATAGTAGCCATTCTGACTGGTGCCAAGTAGTATCTTATTTTTTGTGGTTTTGGTTTGCATTTCTCTAATGATCATTGATGTTGAGCTTTTTTCATATGATTTTTGACTGCATGAGAAATCTCAGATTAGACTTTTTAAAACTTCTCTAGACAAGAAGTCAAGCAAAGAACTCAAAGAACTTGCCCACTTATGTCCTATTACAAAGAGAGTACATTTTTATTGAACCAGTGCCAATACCCATATTGCAAATAAGAATATTTACGAAGAGTTTCCAAATCCTGGAACCATCAGGTAGGAAGAAAAAGATAAATGTTCCCTTTCTATTTAAAAAGTATATTTTATCAAATTAATGTAAGTTATTGACAGCTTAAGAAAAAAGAAAAAAGTTTCCCTAAATCTAGAAAACAATACATTAAAAAAAACCAACAATGTTTCAACAAAAAGTAATAAAATGAATAATCATAATCATTCTCATCAGTTAATTTAGCCTCATCTAATTAACTTTTTGTTTCGTTTGATATTTTGTTAACAGTTTCATGAAACTATCAGTTTTCTCTTAGAGTTTTGGAACTACTTACCCTGTCCAATAGCATAATCTTAGTTATCAGACGCCTGTACTTACCAGTCTTTTTTCTACTTATTTTTTAAAAATTGGCAAATATGTACATAATAATGATACATATTTATGGGGTATATAGTGATGTTTTGATGTATACTATGTATAGTGATCAGATCAGGGTAATTAGCACATCCATCATCTCAAATATTTGTTATTTTCTTGTGCTGGGAACATTCAATATCCTCTCTTCTAGCTATTTGAAAATATATACTATTGTTAACTATAGTCATTGGACAGTGCTATAGAACACTAGAATTTATTCCTCCTATCTAATTGTGTATCCTGTAATTGTGTAAGGAGAGTGTAGTCTCTCACTACTCCCCCTGCCACCTGCCCTTCCCAGCCTCTAGTAACCTCTCTTCTACTTTTCACTTCTATGTGTTCAACTTTTTTTAGCTTCCACATATGCGTGAGACAATGCAGTGCTTAACTTTCGGTTCCTGTCTTATTTCACTTAATGTAATGTTCTCCAGTTCCATCCATGTTGCTGAAGTCATCATTTTCTATGAACATTTTGCAATGTTGTGTCATAGTTGCTTTCAAAATCTTCCAGGAAGAAAATTTGGTTACTCTTAAAAATAGAGCATTATAAGACAATCATTAGTTTTATAACTGATAACATTATACCAGAAAATATGAGATTTCTAGGAATTGTATACAATTTCTAGAACACTCTTATCAATGACAAATATAACTTAGAGGAAGTTCAGCATCACTTATTATTTGGCAGTGCCTCTCACGCAATTTAACACATCAAATAAGTCTAATTAATTTAACTTCCCTCTTGTTACAAGGAGATAAAATTAATTCTTTTGACATATTTCAGGGACCCTGCTGGAAACTCTCAATGTTAATTTGAGGTCCAAAAGACTTAATTTAGAATGTGATTTTGGGGAGCTGTCAAAAATGTCAAAAGGTTTAAAACAAACACTTGATTAAATAGGTTCACAGGTCACTGTGAAACAATACCAAAGTGACAATGATTTTAAAGGCAAACACAAAACGTTTCATTGTGGGGGAAAAAAAAAGTTTAGCTCTTTTAGTATAGAAAAAAATTCACTTTTCTTCAATAATAAAAGGCTTTTAAAAAGACAACATGAAGTACAAAAAATTACCTTGATTAAACACAAAATCTGTGTTTCTAAGCCAATTATTTGATGAGTAAGGAAAAAAACCTTTCACAATCGCAGGGAGACCAATACTCCAAGAAAATGTGTCCTTTTAACAGAGAGAAAACCTAATTCTAACTCTGCATCAGTACATTACTGAGTTTTTTTAACTTTCAAGTAAAATCTATCTAATCTTAGTACTGTGACCACAAATAAAGTTCTTCTGTCATAGACCTTCTGCAACTTTCTATATCTACTCATTTTTTTTTGTCTTAGTCTTTTTCTCCTTTTTTATTCTGGATCAATAAGTCATCTTGCTCTAAGACAAAATTACTCTCTTTTCCTCTTAAGGAAAACACATATGTTTTATACTTTTCCTTATTAAAAATACATCTCACTTTTAAAATACATTTTTCATATACATATTTATATACAGTTGTTTTCCTTCATCCTTTGTTTTTTGTAGTTTTAATTACATGTATTAATTAAAATTCTTAACCCTTAGTAGCCTTAATATCTAGTGAAAATTAGGAAGTACGTGGTTTCATCGGTTTTAAATCGTATTTCCCCATAGCACAGGATATGCTTACCAGTGCACGCAATTATCTCTAGTTCCTCTTTAACAACCAGCCTAAAGTACATAAGCTTAAATCTACATTTATTTAGTGATTAATAATTTTAGTAGTTTGTCTCATATGGAAATGATCTAGATATTTAATTTATATTTATATTTTCATATTTAATTTTAATGTAGAAGTCTATCCCATTATAAAGTTCCCAGTTATGAATGTTAAGTCTTTTGGCTACTTCTGATGGGTTGAACTTATAAGTTCTGTTTTTCTATAGTATGAGCATTTATATTGATTTCTCTTTTCAGGTCTTTGAGGCATTGCCACACTGTCTTCCACACTGGTTGAACTAATTTACACTCCCAGTAACAGTGTATAAGCGCTCCTTTTTCTCTGCAACCTTGCCAGCATCTCTTATTTTTTGTCTTTTTAGTAATAGCCAATCTGGCTGGTCTAAAGTGGTATTTCATGTGGTTTTGATTTGAATTTCTCTAGTGGTCAATGATATTGAGCTTTTTTTACATGATTGCTCACCACATGTATGTCTCCTTTTGAAAAGTGTTCATGTCCTTTGCCCACTTTTTAATGGGGTTGTTTTTTCTTGTAAATTTGTTTAAGTTTTTTATAGATGCTGGATATTAGACCTTCGTCAGATGTATAGTTTGCAAAAACCTTCTCCCATCCTGCAGTTTGTCTGTTCACCCTGTTGATAGTTTCCTTTGCTGTGCAGAAGCTCTTTAGTTTAATTAGATCCCATTTGTCAATTTTTGTTTTTGTTGCCATTGCTTTCTGTGTTTTCTTTTTTTTTTTTTTTTCCCAAACAACCATTTATTTACCTTTTTTCTTGTTCACTATAATGAAAGATATGAATAGAAAAAAGATCCCTATTTTTAAGGGTTTTTTTTGTATGTGTCTCATTCCAACTGAATGTGTAATTCCCTTCTGTATCTCAGATGACCTTCTTGCTGTGTCCTCAGATGGCCTTTTCTCTGTTCATGCATGTTTTGTTGAAATTTCTTCTTTTTATAAGGACCCAAGTCATATTGGGTAAGGACCCTTTAAACATCTGATTTTAACCTAATTACCTCTTTAAAGACTTTATCTCTATATATTGTGACATTTGGAGGTACTGATGGTTGGAACTTCAACGTATTAATTTTGGGGGGATGCAATTCTGTTCATAACAGATACCTAATGGAGAGAGAGATTACGCCTTAGATTTATTTTTTAAAAGATAAATATTGCCAGAAATAAAAGCATGGTATAGAAGTTAAAGACTAAGGCAATGCTACAGCATTTAAGTCACAAAAGCCAACAGGATTGCACATTCCATGTACTTTTTGTTAGGTTAGGCTTGAGGCCTAGCGGTGGGAAAGAAGCTTGCTTGAAGTAGACTTTTTGCTTACATCAAGACCTCTTTGGGTTTCCTGTGGCTCTGCTTCGTTTCGGTTTTTACTCTAGACATAGGGCAGTCTCTAACTGGGACACCATTGCTTTTGCGACTAGACCAAAAACAGCCTCAGTGAACCCCAAGCTTATAGCTTCAACTCAGAATAATATACGTCACTTGGAATTGTTTCACAATTAACTTATTTTAACTTATTCCATTTAATAAGCATTTAGCAATTGCTTTTGGAGTTATTTGTTTGCCTTTTGAAGATGCTGAAGGAGGCCAGGAATGTCAGTGAGAAAAAAGAGGAGAGTTCTTAGTTCAATCAGGTTCTGATTGGTTGGTTTAGTGCTATTTATCCTGCAAGGTCCATTGAGTTCCTGGAGTTTTCTTGGATAACTCCAGTCAACACTGACATGCTTCTTTCTGCCTGCTTATTATTCACGGATTCATTCCATAAATACTTATTGAAGCCAAGTATGTGTAGTGGACAAGACAGGCATGGTTTGCGCTGTCATGGAGTTGACTTTCTAGTAGGAGGAGACAGACACTAAATAACAACCCATGTAAATCTGACGATTTCAGATGGTGAAAAGGGCTGTGAAGAAAAGTGTCAGGTGAGATGCTAGAGTGTGTGAAGCTGGGCTGAGAGGCTGATTGGTGCTGAGTAGGGAAGGCCTTTCTCAGTAGGTTACACAGGCGCTGGGATCTTTTTTTTTTTTTTTTTAATTTATTTATTATTATTATACTTTAGGTTGTAGGGTACATGTGCATAACGTGCAGGTTTGTTACATATGTATACTTGTGCCATGTTGCTGTGCTGCACCCATCAACTCATCATTTACATCAGGTATAACTCCCAATGCAATCCCTCCCCCCTCCCCCCTCCCCATGATAGGCCCCGGTGTGTGATGTTCCCCTTCCTGAGTCCAAGTGATCTCATTGTTCAGTTCCCACCTATGAGTGAGAACATGCGGTGTTTGGTTTTCTGTTCTTGTGATAGTTTGCTAAGAATGATGGTTTCCAGCTGCATCCATGTCCCTACAAAGGACACAAACTCATCCTTTTTGATGGCTGCATAGTATTCCATGGTGTATATGTGCCACATTTTCTTAATCCAATCTGTCACTGATGGACATTTGGGTTGATTCCAAGTCTTTGCTATTGTGAATAGTGCTGCAATAAACATACGTGTGCATGTGTCTTTATAGCAGCATAATTTATAATCCTTTGGGTATATACCCAGTAATGGGATGGCTGGGTCATATGGTACATCTAGTTCTAGATCCTTGAGGAATCGCCATACTGTTTTCCATAATGGTTGAACTAGTTTACAATCCCACCAACAGTGTAAAAGTGTTCCTATTTCTCCACATCCTCTCCAGCACCTGTTGTTTCCTGACTTTTTAATGATCGCCATTCTAACTGGTGTGAGATGGTATCTCATTGTGGTTTTGATTTGCATTTCTCTGATGGCCAGTGATGATGAGCATTTTTTCATGTGTCTGTTGGCTGTATGAATGTCTTCTTTTGAGAAATGTCTGTTCATATCCTTTGCCCACTTTTTGATGGGGTTGTTTGTTTTTTTCTTGTAAATTTGTTTGAGTTCTTTGTAGGTTCTGGATATTAGCCCTTTGTCAGATGAGTAGATTGCAAAAATTTTCTCCCATTCTGTAGGTTGCCTGTTCACTCTGATGGTAGTTTCTTTTGCTGTGCAGAAGCTCTTTAGTTTAATTAGATCCTATTTGTCAATTTTGGCTTTTGCTGCTGTTGCTTTTGGTGTTTTAGACATGAAGTCTTTGCCCATGCCTATGTCCTGAATGGTACTACCTAGGTTTTCCTCTAGGATTTTTATGGTATTAGGTCTAATATTTAAGTCTCTAATCCATCTTGAATTAATTTTCGTATAAGGAGTAAGGAAAGGATCCAGTTTCAGCTTTCTACTTATGGCTAGCCAATTTTCCCAGCACCATTTATTAAATAGGGAATCCTTTCCCCATTTCTTGTTTCTCTCAGGTTTGTCAAAGATCAGATGGCTGTAGATGTGTGGTATTATTTCTGAGGACTCTGTTCTGTTCATTGGTCTAGATCTCTGTTTTGGTACCAGTACCATGCTGTTTTGGTTACTGTAGCCTTGTAGTATAGTTTGAAGTCAGGTAGCGTGATGCCTCCAGCTTTGTTCTTTTGACTTAGGATTGTCTTGGAGATGCGGGCTCTTTTTTGGTTCCATATGAACTTTAAAGCAGTTTTTTCCAATTCTGTGAAGAAACTCATTGGTAGCTTGATGGGGATGGCATTGAATCTATAAATTACCTTGGGCAGTATGGCCATTTTCACGATATTGATTCTTCCTATCCATGAGCATGGTATGTTCTTCCATTTGTTTGTGTCCTCTTTTATTTCACTGAGCAGTGGTTTGTAGTTCTCCTTGAAGAGGTCCTTTACATCCCTTGTAAGTTGGATTCCTAGGTATTTTATTCTCTTTGAAGCAATTGTGAATGGAAGTTCATTCCTGATTTGGCTCTCTGTTTGTCTGTTACTGGTGTATAAGAATGCTTGTGATTTTTGCACATTAATTTTGTATCCTGAGACTTTGCTGAAGTTGCTTATCAGCTTAAGGAGATTTTGGGCTGAGACAATGGGGTTTTCTAAATATACAATCATGTCATCTGCAAACAGGGACAATTTGACTTCTTCTTTTCCTAGCTGAATACCCTTGATTTCTTTCTCTTGCCTAATTGCCCTAGCCAGAACTTCCAACACTATGTTGAATAGGAGTGGTGAGAGAGGGCATCCCTGTCTTGTGCCAGTTTTCAAAGGGAATTTTTCCAGTTTTTGCCCATTCAGTATGATATTGGCTGTGGGTTTGTCATAAATAGCTCTTATTATTTTGAGGTACGTTCCATCAATACCGAATTTATTGAGCGTTTTTAGCATGAAGGGCTGTTGAATTTTGTCAAAAGCCTTTTCTGCATCTATTGAGATAATCATGTGGTTCTTGTCTTTGGTTCTGTTTATATGCTGGATTATGTTTATTGATTTGCGAATGTTGAACCAGCCTTGCATCCCAGGGATGAAGCCCACTTGATCATGGTGGATAAGCTTTTTGATGTGTTGCTGAATCCGGTTTGCCAGTATTTTATTGAGGATTTTTGCATCGATGTTCATCAGGGATATTGGTCTAAAATTCTCTTTTTCTGTTGTGTCTCTGCCAGGCTTTGGTATCAGGATGATGTTGGCCTCATAAAATGAGTTAGGGAGGATTCCCTCTTTTTCTATTGATTGGAATAGTTTCAGAAGGAATGGTACCAACTCCTCCTTGTACCTCTGGTAGAATTCATCTGGTCCTGGACTTTTTTTGGTTGGTAGGCTATTAATTATTGCCTCAATTTCAGAGCCTGCTATTGGTCTATTCAGGGATTCAACTTCTTCCTGGTTTAGTCTTGGAAGAGTGTAAGTGTCCAGGAAATTATCCATTTCCTCTAGATTTTCCAGTTTATTTGCGTAGAGGTGTTTATAGTATTCTCTGATGGTAGTTTGTATTTCTGTGGGGTCGGTGGTGATATCCCCTTTATCATTTTTAATTGCGTCGATTTGATTCTTCTCTCTTTTCTTCTTTATTAGTCTTGCTAGAGGTCTGTCAATTTTGTTGATCTTTTCAAAAAACCAACTCCTGGATTCATTGATTTTTTTGGAGGATTTTTTGTGTCTCTATCTCCTTCAGTTCTGCTCTGATCTTAGTTATTTCTTGCCTTCTGCTAGCTTTCGAATGTGTTTGCTCTTGCTTCTCTAGTTCTTTTAATTGCGATGTTAGAGTGTCAATTTTAGATCTTTCCTGCTTTCTCTTGGGGGCATTTAGTGCTATAAATTTCCCTCTACACACTGCTTTAAATGTGTCCCAGAGATTCTGGTATGTTGTATCTTTGTTCTCATTGGTTTCAAAGAACATCTTTATTTCTGCCTTCATTTCGTTATGTACCCAGTAGTCATTCAGGAGCAGGTTGTTCAGTTTCCATGGAGTTGAGCGGTTTTGATTGAGTTTCTTAGTCCTGAGTTCTAGTTTGATTGCACTGTGGTCTGAGAGACAGTTTGTTATAATTTCTGTTCTTGTACATTTGCTGAGGAGTGCTTTACTTCCAATTACGTGGTCAATTTTGGAGTAAGTACGATGTGGTGCTGAGAAGAATGTATATTCTGTTGATTTGGGGTGGAGAGTTCTATAGATGTCTATTAGGTCTGCTTGCTGCAGAGATGAGTTCAATTCCTGGATATCCTTGTTAACTTTCTGTCTCGTTGATCTGTCTAATGTTGACAGAGGAGTGTTGAAGTCTCCCATTATTATTGTATGGGAGTCTAAGTCTCTTTGTAAGTCTCTAAGGACTTGCTTTATGAATCTGGGTGCTCCTGTATTGGGTGCATATATATTTGGATAGTTAGCTCTTCCTGTTGAATTGATCCCTTTACCATTATGTAATGGCCTTCTTTGTCTCTTTTGATCTTTGATGGTTTAAAGTCTGTTTTATCAGAGACTAGTATTGCAACCCCCGCTTTTTTTTGTTCTCCATTTGCTTGGTAAATCTTCCTCCATCCCTTTATTTTGAGCCTATGTATGTCTCTGCGTGTGAGATGGGTCTCCTGAATACAGCAGACTGATGGGTCTTGACTCTTTATCCAGTTTGCCAGTCTGTGTCTTTTAATTGGAGCATTTAGTCCATTTACATTTAAGGTTAAGATTGTTATGTGTGAACTTGATCCTGCCATTATGATATTAACTGGTTATTTTGCTCGTTAGTTGATGCAGTTTCTTCCTAGCCTCGATGGTCTTTACATTTTGGCATGTTTTTGCAATGGCTGGTACCGGTTGTTCCTTTCCATGTTTAGTGCTTCCTTCAGGGTCTCTTGTAAGGCAGGCCTAGTGGTGACAAAATCTCTAAGCATTTGCTTATCCGTAAAGGATTTTATTTCTCCTTCACTTATGAAACTTAGTTTGGCTGGATATGAAATTCTGGGTTTAAAATTCTTTTCTTTAAGAATGTTGAATATTGGCCCCCACTCTCTTCTGGCTTGTAGAGTTTCTGCCGAGAGATCTGCTGTTAGTCTGATGGGCTTCCCTTTGTGGGTAACCCGACCTTTCTCTCTGGCTGCCCTTAAGATTTTTTCCTTCATTTCAACTTTGGTGAATCTGGCAATTATGTGTCTTGGAGTTGCTCTTCTCGAGGAATATCTTTGTGGGGTTCTCTGTATTTCCTGGATTTGAATGTTGGCCTGCCCTACTAGGTTGGGGAAGTTCTCCTGGATGATATCCTGAAGAGTGTTTTCCAAGTTGGTTCCATTTTCCCCCTCACTTTCAGGCACCCCAATCAGACGTAGATTTGGTCTTTTTACATAATCCCATACTTCTTGCAGGCTTTGTTCATTTCTTTTTCTTCTTTTTTCTTTTGGTTTCTCTTCTCGCTTCATTTCATTCATTTGATCCTCAATCGCTGATACTCTTTCTTCCAGTTGATCGAGTCGGTTACTGAAGCTTGTGCATTTGTCACGTATTTCTCGTGTCATGGTTTTCATCTCTTTCATTTCGTTTAGGACCTTCTCTGCATTAATTACTCTAGCCATCAATTCTTCCACTTTTTTTTCAAGATTTTTAGTTTCTTTGTGCTGGGTACGTAATTCCTCCTTTAGCTCTGAGAAATTTGATGGACTGAAGCCTTCTTCTCTCATCTCGTCAAAGTCATTCTCCGTCCAGCTTTGATCCGTTGCTGGTGATGAGCTGCGCTCCTTTGCCGGGGGAGATGCACTCTTATTTTTTGAATTTCCAGCTTTTCTGCCCTGCTTTTTCCCCATCTTTGTGGTTTTATCTGCCTCTGGTCTTTGATGATGGTGATGTACTGATGGGGTTTTGGTGTAGGTGTCCTTCCTGTTTGATAGTTTTCCTTCTAACAGTCAGGACCCTCAGCTGTAGGTCTGCTGGAGATTGCTTGAGGTCCACTCCAGACCCTGTTTGCCTGGGTATCAGCAGCAGAGGCTGCAGAAGATAGAATATTTCTGAACAGCGAGTGTACCTGTCTGATTCTTACTTTGGAAGCTTCCTCTCAGGGGTGTACTCCACCCTGTGAGGTGTGGGGTGTCAGACTGCCCCTAGTGGGGGATGTCTCCCAGTTAGGCTACTCAGGGGTCAGGGACCCACTTGAGCAGGGAGTCTGTCCCTTCTCAGATCTCAACCTCCGTGTTGGGAGATCCACTGCTCTCTTCAAAGCTGTCAGACAGAGTCGTTTGCGTCTGCAGAGGTTTCTGCCAAGTTTGTTATTGTTTACTGTGCCGTGTCCCCAGAGGTGGAGTCTACAGAGACAGGCAGGTTTCCTTGAGCTGCTGTGAGCTCCACCCAGTTCGAGCTTCCTAGCAGCTTTGTTTACCTACTTAAGCCTCAGCAATGGCGGGCGCCCCTCCCCCAGCCTCGCTGCTGCCTTGCCGGTAGATCACAGACTGCTGTGCTAGCAATGAGGGAGGCTCCGTGGGTGTGGGACCCTCCCGGCCAGGTGTGGGATATGATCTCCTGGTGTGCCTGTTTGCTTAAAGCGCAGTATTGGGGTGGGAGTTACCCGATTTTCCAGGTGTTGTGTGTCTCAGTTCCCCTGGCTAGGAAAAGGGATTCCCTTCCCCTTGCGCTTCCCAGGTGAGGCAATGCCTCGCCCTGCTTCAGCTCTCGCTGGTCGGGCTGCAGCAGCTGACCAGCACCGATCATCCGGCACTCCCCAGTGAGATGAACCCAGTACCTCAGTTGAACCACAGTGAAACCCCGTCTCTACTAAAAATACAAAAAAAATTAGCCGGGCGCGGTGGCAGGCGCCTGTAGTCCCAGCTACTCAGGAGGCTGAGGCAGGAGAATGGCATGAGCCCAGGAGGCGGAGCTTGCAGTGAGCCGAGATCGCGCCACTTCACTCCAGCCTGGGCAACAGCGTGAGACTCCGTCTCAAAAAAAAAAAAAAAGAAAATGCAGAAATCACCGGTGTCGCTCGCGCTGGGAGTTGGAGACTGGAGCTGTTCCTATTGGGCCATCTTGCTCCGCCCCGCTTTCTGTGTTTTCGTCATGAGATCTTTGCCCATTCCTATATCCAGAATGGTATTTCCTAGATTGTTTTCCAGAGTTTTTATAGTGTTTCTTATGTTTCTGAAGATATTATGGTTTTTGTAAAGATATATTTGATTCCCTTTATTGTCTCTGTCTCTTTACTTTTGGTCTGATAAACTCAGTTACTAAATATCCATCTACTTCAGATTTCTATTTTTTAAAAAATCAGTTATCTTTTCTTCACTTTCTCTTAATCCTTGTACCTTGTAGGATTATGCCTTTAAAAAAATCCCTTTATTGCCTTTTTTAATGGATTTTTGAGAGGAAATAGAGGTAACACATTCATTAAATTCTCCATTTTTAATATAAAATGCCTCTGGATTTTTAAAACATGCTTATTTTGAAAATCACATTCAGATTGCTCTATTATCTCTAGTCCTCAGTTGTGAAATCTCCCATGGGTTAAGTTGGCTGATTGTTGATTCTGGTGGTTACTAGTTCTTTGTAATATTTAATCATGAATTTCTCTTTTGAAGAGCATATTTTCATGTAATCTTGCATTTGCCCTTGATTACAAAGAAATCTACATGGAGGAAGTTTCATGGCTGTACTGGCTGGGGCACTACTGGGTCATATGGTTCACAGTATTTTTTGTTGTTGATAGATTTCTTGGCCCTGAGTTTCCACACCATTCCAAATGGCAGGTTTGGGACCTCATCACTTGATACTCAGGCTTGGGATTCTAGAATGTTCCTCAAATGACCTTCTTTTTCCCATGGCCTGGGGCAGGCAGCTCACTTGTGGATCATGTCCAGAGTTGGCAGGTGTTTTTCCCTGGGAAAGTCTCTATGTCTCCTTCATCTTTGAAGGATAAGTTTGCTGAATATAATATTTGAGGTCAAAAGTATTTTTCCTTCAGCACTTTGAATATATCATCTCACTCTCCTGGCCAGTAGAGTTTCCACTAAGAAGTCTGTGGCCAGATGTATTAGCCCCTTCATATTTAATTGACTTCTTTTTTCTTGCTGTTTTTAGGTCTTTTTTTTTTTTTTTTTTAGATGGAGTTTCATTTTCATTCTTGTCACCCAGGCTGGAGTGCAATGGCATGATCTCAGCTCACCACAACCTCCGCCTCCCAGGTTCAAACAATTCTCCTGCCTCAGCCTCCCAAGTAGCTGGGATTACAGGCATGTGCTACCATGCCTGGCTAACTTTTTTATTAGTAGAGACAGGGTTTCTCCATGTTGGTCAGGCTGGTCTCGAACTCCTGACCTCAGGTGATCCACTCACCTCAGCCTCCCAAAGTGTTGAGATTACAGGTGTGAGCCATCGTGCCTGGCTAGGTCCTTTCTTTATCTTTGACCTTCTTTATCTTTGAGTTTGATGAATAGATGCCTTGAGATAATCTTATTTGAATTGAATCTGCTTGTGATAGTGACAGGAGACAGACAAATTCCTAGTCAGACGGGGACGGGTCCCTGTTGAAACCTGACCTTCAAACCAAGAACAGTTTAAAGCCTGAAAACCCAGCTGTCAGTTTTGGATAGAGTCCACGACCGGAGTGAGAACTTCTATCCCCATCTCACCCACTTTCTCTTGATTGGCTACTTCTGGATGATGTCTTTTAACCAATCAAAAGGTGTTTTTTCCAAAGCCACCCATGGACCAATCAGCAAGTATTCCTCCATTCTAAGCCCATAAAAATCCCAGACTCAGCCTCACAGATGGCTACCGCACTTTCAGTGTCCCCTCCTGCGCCAAGAGCTTTTCTTCTGTCACTCAATAAAATTCTTCTCCGCCTTACTCACTCTCCAGTGTCCACATATCTTATTCCTCTTGATCACAGGACAAGAACCTGGAACTCATCAAGCTACAGTAGGCAGGAGTGAAGGAGCTGTGATGCTCCTGGCTGGCTTGATGAGCTACAGATGACAGGAGTGAAAGAGCTGTAACCCTCCCTTCCACTTGCCGAACTGCAGGAGCAAAAGAGCTGTGACACTCCTAGCCAGCTCACCAAGCTGTGGGAGGTGGGAATAAGAGCTATAACTCTCCCTCCTGCTCACAGAACTGCAAGAGTGAAAGAAGCTGCTGGGTGCCACTCCCTTCCACTCGCCAAACTACAAAATCCACATTTCGTATTATATGACCTTCTTATAGCTGGATATTCACATCTTTCTCTGTATTACCACATACTTTTTTTTTGGCTTAGCCAGACAGTGTTATATTTGTCTCTGCTAGATGTTTTAAGATCATAAAAGTATGAGTTTGACCTAAGAACAAATGTACAGATGAGAGTACATGCAATGCTCATTGTTTTCTGTATATCAAACACAATTTAACCTTTAGTGATTTTCTTTGACAGGAAAAATACTTGAAATAACGACCTGCTCTAATATCTCAGTTTTCAAGAGTAATCTAGGTAAAATTATTGTAAATAAAAAACAAGGTATATATGAATGGAATAAACAGTTATACACAAATTTTTCATGTAATTTAAAATTTTGAAGTTACGTTAAAGTAAATGACAGATATTTATAAAATATCTAAGTAATTTCTTTTCATTTTTTAAATAAATTTTTGTGGAGATGAAGTCTTATGATATTGCCCAGACTGGTCCCAGACTGCTAGGCCCAAGCAATCCTCCCGCCTCAGCCTCCCAAAGTGCTGGGATCACAGTCCTGAGCCATTTCTAAATAAGATAAAATGCTGAAACATTAATTGTTAAACATAACTTCAAGCTTATTTATTTTTGACTTCTGAAATATTATAAAAACACAAAAGATATCTGGGTCTGTTAAGAAAATGTCCTATACCACATTAGAAATTGTTCTGTAAAAATATGTTTTTAAGTATTATAAAACGTACATTCAGGGGATGTTTATATATAACAGTCCAAAAAAGTACTTATTCCTGAGTTTTTACTAAAAATTAAGGTTTCTAAAATTAAAGTCCTAATCAATATATTTAATTATGTGTACAAAATATACGAAAGCTAATTTTTGCAAGAGAAAAAATATGTGGTTTCAATAATAATGGGAAAAAGAGAACGTTCTTGTCCTAAGATAAAATGACTGACTGTTCCAATATTTAAAAAAAAAAAAAAAAACAGAAAAGTGTAGGGCAGTGATGAGACCTTAAGAAAATAATGGAAGACCTAAGCAAGTTAGGGAGGGTTTATGAAGGATGGTTTTGTGAAGGGAGTTTTGTGTGTGATTACATTGCCTGGATTCAAAAAAATGTTTCTAAGTTTTCTAAAAATTAAACACTGACATCAGGGGTACGATGGCACAGGGCTGGAGACTGATCTTCTATGTTTGAAACAGAAAGCTTTTCTTAAAATGTTGATCTGCTCCTAGTAAAACAAACAAACAAAAAAAAAAACATTACAGGGGTTTAATTCTGAATTCTGTTGAATTTTCAATCATCTTCTAAATTACACCTTTTTTCTATTTTAAATGTTCTACATAATTTCAACTTAGAAGTGCTATCTTCCTCATTCAAAATGATAATTTCCTTTCTCAAGGTAGAGTTTTCCTCCTAAAGCTTTTCAGACTTATGTCTCAGGGGTTCAGCTTTTTTCACATCTCACTACATGTGACTCACAGGTCATGCGTCACTGCCTTCTGCTCTTCTTCCTTCAAAAGGTACATCTTTTTGCTTTACTAAAGTGGTGACTGTCCCCTTCAACATTTGTCAGTTCCTGCAGCTTTTTCTTTTTTTATTTCAGACTCTGCTCTTGCGGCCTGACCCAGAAAGTTTGTCTTAAAGGCCTAGAAGGACAACGTGTCCTCCAGTGTAAGTTGACTCTGTACTCAGCTCTTCCTGATGTGTCTAAATTGTTCTATGTAACCAGACAATTTCATATGCTTTTACTTTTTCTAAAAGCCATGCATTCCATTGCCTAAGGTATTGGTTTTCTTGTTTACCTTTTTCTCCTATACTATGGTATACATTCCTAACCTGGGACATAATCTTCTTGTGTCTAATTAGCTTCGTATGAGGTTTGCCTTCCAGGTTATCCAAATAGGCTTCCCATAAAGACAAGCTGTTATACTGCAGGAGGCTTTTCTTTACCTTTTAAGTAATCTGCCTAAGAAATAGAGATTTCAAGTTTTAAGGTAGTTTTTTGCCAGACAGAGTATTGAGCACCTGTAGTTCCAGCTACTCAGGAGGCTGAGGCAGGAGAGCTGCTTGAGTCCAGGAGTTCAAGGCCAGCCTAGGCATCATAGCAAGACCCCTATCTTTCTTTAAGAAAAAAAAAAAAAAAAAAAGATAACTTCTTGTGCTTTGTGCTGTTGTTATTAAGGTTTGGGGAACCTATTAGTTTATTAATATTAATAAACTAATATTAGGTGTTTTGAAAGCCATCCCTAACACAAGTATAAGGTTTTTATTTTCTCTCAGCTATGTAACATTTTATATTTACTTTTAAAGTATTTTTATTATCCTTCTGATTCAATAAATGACTGTTATTTCAAAATGACATTTGATCCCACTTATTATTGTTGTTATAATTATTTCATAAACATAAGGCTCACCCTGTCACCCAGGCTCAAGTGCAATGGCATGATCATAGCTCAGTGCAGCCTTAAACTACTGAGCTCAAGGAATCCTCCTACCTCAGCCTCCTAGGTAGCTGGGATAACAGGTGCAAGATGCAGTGCCTGGCTCATGATTCTATTTCAATTAAATGTTTTAAGCCTTTTTAACATCTTTGACAAACTTCCCTAAAATAGAATTCTAATTTAAGTCTTTTTAACCTAACATTGACCTTGGGATTTTCTAGTTGGGCCCCTAGAAAGTCTCAAAGGATGTATCTCTTATGAGGCTTATTTAATATGTTTAATTGTATGAAAAGCACTGTCAAATAACAAAATGATATTAAACCTCTTCTTCTTCTTTTTTTTTTTTTTTTTTTTTTTTTGAGACAGGGTCTCACTTTGTCACCCAGGCTGGAGTTCTGTGCCATGAACATGGCTCACTGAAGCCTCAACCTCCCAGGCTCAAGCAATCCTGCTACCTCAGGCTCCCGAGTAGCTCAGACTACAGGTGTGCACCACCACACCCGGCTAATTTTTGTAATTTTTTGTATGACTGGGTTTTGCCACATTGCCCAGGCTGGTCTCCAACTCCTGAGCTCAAGCAACCCACCTGCCTTGGCCTCCCAAAGTGCTGGAATGACAAGCCAGAGACACTGCACATGGCATAAACATATTTTAAGTTATATTCACAAGGATGTTACTGACAGAAATCTTCATCTTCTAAAGATTATATGAAATTTATAAAATTCTGATGGTCCTGGTGTTATGCTGTCAGTCATGATTCTCATTTTTGTCTTAAAATGCTGTTTGCAATACAAATGACAGAATTCCTTTTCAAAAGTTGAACTTACATCAGATTTTAAGCAGGGCTATTCTAAGTTTTTATCATCTACTGTGTTGATTCTTCTCTAAAGGCATCTGCAATCAGATTCATAAGACTCTTAAAAGTACTCTTAAATGCAGGTTTTTAATTACTTTAAGATCAATGGACTAGGGTAAAGCGTGATGGCTCATGTCTGTAGTTCTAACAGTTTGGGAGGTCAAGGCAGAAAGATCACTTGAGGTCACGTGCTCGAGACCAGCCTGGCCAACACAGCAAAACCCAAGCTCTACTGAAAATACAAAAATTAGCCAGTTATGGTGGCGTGTGCCTGTAATCCCAGCTACTCAGGAGGCTGAAGCACGAGAATTGCTTGAACCTGGGAAGTGGAGGTGGCAGTGAGCCAAGATCACACAACTGCCCTCCAGCCTGGGCAACAGTGTGAGACTCTGTCTCAAAAAAAAAAAAAAAAGTGAAGCAAGAAGAGAAGTTTAGAGAAAAAAGAGTAAAAAGAAATGAACAAAGCCTCCAAGAAATATGGGATTATGTGAAAAGACCAAGTCGATGTCTGATTGGTGTGCCTGAAACTGACAGGGAAAATGGAACCAAGTTGGAAAACACTCTGCAGGATATCATCCAGGAGAACTTCCCCAACCTAGTAAGGCAGGCCAACATTCAAATTCAGGAAATACAGAGAACCCCACAAAAATACTCCTCAAGAAGAGCAACTCCAAGACACACAATTGTCAGAGTCACCAAAGTTGAAATGAAGGAAAAAATGTTAAGGGCAGCCAGAGAGAAAGGTCGGGTTACCCACAAAGGGAAACCCATCAGACTAACAGCAGATCTCTCGGCAGAAACTCTACAAGCCAGAAGAGAGTGGGGGCCAATATTCAACATTCTTAAAGAAAAGAATTTTCAACCCAGAATTTCATATCCACCCAAATAAGTTTCATAAGTGAAGGAGAAATAAAATCCTTTACAGACAAACCAATGCTGAGAGATTTTGTCACCACCAGGCCTGCCCTACAAGAGATCCTGAAGGAAGCACTAAACATGGAAAGGAACAACCAGTACCAGCCATTGCAAAAACATGCCAAAATGTAAAGTCCATTGATGCTAGGAAGAAACCGCATCAACTAACGAGCGAAATAACCAGCTAATATCATAATGACAGGATCAAGTTCACACATAATCAAGTTCACACATAATATTAACCTTAAATGTAAATGGACTAAGTGGTCCAATTAAAAGACACAGACTGGCAAATTGGATAAAGAGTCAAGACCCATCAGTTTGCTGTATTCAGGAGACTCATCTCACATGCAGAGACACACATAGGCTCAAAATAAAGGGATGGAGGAAGATCTACCAAGCAAACAGAAAACAAAAAAAAAGCAGGGGTTGCAATCCTAGTCTCTGATAAAACAGACTTTAAACTATCAAAGATCAAAAGAGACAAAGAAGGCCATTATATAATGGTAAAGGGATCAATTCATCAGGAAGAGCTAACTATCCTAAATATATATGCACCCAATACAGGAGCACCCAGATTCATAAAGCAAGTCCTTAGAGACTTACAAAGAGACTTAGACTCCCATACAATAATAATGGGAGACTTTAACACCCCACTGTCAAAATTAGACAGATCAACGAGACAGAAAGTTAACAAGGATATCCAGGAATTGAACTCAACTCTGCACCAAGCGGACCTAATAGACATCTACAGAACTCTCCACTCCAAATCAACAGAATATACATTCTTCTCAGCACCACATAGCACTTATTCCAAAATTGACCACATAGTTGGAAGTAAAGCACTCCTCAGCAAATGTAAAAGAACAGAAGTTATAACAAACTGTCTCTCAGACCACAGTGCAATCAAACTAGAACTCAGGACTAAGAAACTCAATCAAAACCGCTCAACAACAATAACCTGAATGACCTGCTCCTGAATGACTACTGGGTACATAACAAAATGAAGGCAGAAATAAAGATGTTCTTTGAAACCAATGAGAACAAAGATACAACATACCAGAATCTCTGGGACACATTTAAAGCAGTGTGTAGAGGGAAATTTATAGCACTAAGTGCCCCCAAGAGAAAGCAGGAAAGATCTAAAATTGACACTCTAACATCGCAATTAAAAGAACTAGAGAAGCAAGAGCAAACACATTCGAAAGCTAGCAGAAGGCAAGAAATAACTAAGATCAGAGCAGAACTGAAGGAGATAGATACACAAAAAATCCTCCAAAAAATCAATGAATCCAGGAGCTGTTTTTTGAAAAGATCAACAAAATTGATAGACCACTAGCAAGACTAATAAAGAAGAAAAGAGAGAAGAATCAAATAGATGCAATAAAAAATGATAAAGAGGGCCGGGCGCGGTGGCTCAAGCCTGTAATCCCAGCACTTTGGGAGGCCGAGATGGGCGGATCACGAGGCCAGGAGATCGAGAGACGATCCTGGCTAACACAGAGAAACCCCGTCTCTACTAAAAAATACAAAAAACTAGCCGGGCGAGGTGGCGGGCACCTGTAGTCCCAGCTACTCGGGAGGCTGAGGCAGGAGAACAGCGTAAACCCGGGAGGCGGAGCTTGCAGTGAGCTGAGATCCGGCCACTGCACTCCAGCCTGGGTGACAGAGCAAGACTCCGTCTCAAAAAAAAAAAAAAAAAAAAAATGATAAAGAGGATATCACCACAGACCCCACAGAAATACGAACTACCATCAGAGAATACTATAAACACCTCTACGCAAATAAACTAGAAAACCTAGAAGAAATGGATAATTTCCTGGACACTTACACTCTCCCAAGACTAAACCAGGAAGAAACTGAATCCCTGAATAGACCAATAGCAGGCTCTGAAATTGAGGCAATAATTAATACTCTACCAACCAAAGAAAGTCCAGGACCAGACGGATTCACAGCCGAATTCTACCAGAGGTACAAGGAGGAGCTGGTACCATTCCTTCTGAAACTATTCCAATCAATAGAAAAAGAGGGAATCCTCTGTAACTCATTTTATGAGGCCAATACCATCCTGATACCAAAGCCTGGCAGAGGCACAACAAAAAAAGAATTTTAGACCAATCTCCTTGATGAACATCGATGCAAAAATCATCAGTAAAATACTGGCAAACCAAATCCAGCAGCACATCAAAAAGCTTATCCACCATGATCAGGTGGGCTTCATTCCTGAGATGCAAGGCTGGTTCAACATATGCAAATCAATAAACGTAATCCAGCATATAAACAGAACCAAAGACAAAAACCCCATGATTATCTCAACAGATGCAGAAAAGGCCTTTGACAAAATTCAACAGCCCTTCATGCTAAAAACTCTCAATAAATTTGGTATTGATGGAATGTATCTCAAAATAATAAGAGCTATTTATGACAAACCCACAGCCAATATCATACTGAATGGGCAAAAACTGGAAGCATTCCCTTTGAAAACTGGCACAAGACAGGGATGCCCTCTCTCACCACTCCTATTCAACATAGTGTTGGAAGTTCTAGCTAGGGCAATCAGGCAAGAGAAAGAAATCAAGGGTATTCAGCTAGGAAAAGAAGAAGTCAAATTGTCCCTGTTTGCAGATGACATGATTGTATATTTAGAAAACCCCATTGTCTCAGCCCAAAATCTCCTTAAGCTGATAAGCAACTTCAGCAAAGTCTCAGGATACAAAATCAATGTGCAAAAATCACAAGCATTCTTATACACCAGTAACAGACAAACAGAGAGCCAAATCATGAATGAACTTCCATTCACAATAGCTTCAAAGAGAATAAAATACCTAGGAATCCAACTTACAAGGGATGTCAAAGACCTCTTCAAGGAGAACTACAAACCACTGCTCAGTGAAATAAAAGAGGACACAAACAAATCGAAGAACATTCCATGCTCATGGATAGGAAGAATCAATATCGTGAAAATGGCCATACTGCCCAAGGTAATTTATAGATTCAACGCCATCCCCATTAAGCTACCAATGACTTTCTTCACAGAATTGGAAAAAACTACTTTAAAGTTCATATGGAACCAAAAGAGAACCCGCATTGCCAAGACAATCCTAAGCCAAAAGAACAAAGCTGGAGGCATCACGCTACCTGACTTCAAACTATGCTATGAGGCTACAGTAACCAAAACAGCATGGTACTAGTACCAAAACAGAGATATAGACCAATGGAACAGAACAGAGACCTCAGAAATAAGACCACACATCTACAGCCATCTGATCTTTGACGAAACTGACAAAAACAAGAAATGGGGAAAGGATTCCCTATTTAATAATCGGTGCTGGGAAAATTGGTTAGCCATAAGTAGAAAGCTGAAACTGGATCCTTACATGAAAATTAATTCAAGATGGATTGGAGACTTAAATGTTAGACCTAAAACCATAAAAATCCTAGAAGAAAACCTAGGTAATACCATTCAGGACACAGGCATGGGCAAGGACTTCATGTCTAAAACACCAAAAGCAATGGCAACAAAAGCCAAAATTGACAAATGGGATCTAATTAAACTAAAGAGCTTCTGCACAGCAAAAGAAACTACCATCAGAGTGAACAGGCAGCCTACAGAATGGGAGAAAATTTTTGCAATCTACTCGTCTGACGGAGGTCTAATATCCAGAACCTACAAAGAACTCAAACAAATTTACAACAAAAAACAAACAACACCATCAAAAAGTGGGCAAAGGATATGAACAGACACTTCTCAAAAGAAGACATTCATACAACCAACACACACATGAAAAAATGCTCATCATCACTGGCCATCAGAGAAATGCAAATCAAAACCACAATGAGATGCCACCTCACACCAGTTAGAATGGCAATCATTAAAAAATCAGGAAACAACAGGTGCTGGAGAGGATGTGGAGAAATAGGAACACTTTTACACTGTTGGTGGGACTGTAAACTAGTTCATCTATTGTGGAAAACAGTGGGGCGATTCCTCAAGGATCTAGAACTAGAAATACCATTTGATCCAGCCATCCCATTACTGGGTATATATCCAAAGAATTATAAATCATGCTGCTATAAAGACACATGCACACGTATGTTGATTGCGGCACTATTCTCAATAGCAAAGACTTGGAATCAACCCAAATGTCCATCAGTGACAGACTGGATTAAGAAAATGTGGCACATATACACCGTGGAATACTATGCAGCCATTAAAAAGGATGAGTTTGTGTCCTTTGTAGGGACATGGATGCAGCTGGAAACCATCATTCTCAGCAAATTATCACAAGAACAGAAAACCAAACACTGCATATTCTCACTCATAGGTGGGAATTGAACAAGGAGACCACTTGGACACAGAAAGGGGAACATCACACACCGGAGCCTATTGTGGGGAGGGGGGAGGCGGAAGGGACAGCAATAGGAGATATACCTAATGAAATGACGAGTTAATGGGTGCAGCACACCAACATGGCACATGTATACATATGTAACAAACCTGCACGTTGTGCACATGTACCCTAGAACTTAAAGTATAATAATAATAAAAAAAAAGAGATCATGGACTAAATAAATAACATTTCTAAAACTCTAATGAGAAAACTGATAGGTTCATAAAACTGTTAATCAAAATCAAGCAGAATAAAAATTGATAACATGAAATTGAATACTGATACAAATTATGATTTTTATATCATTTGAAATATTGTTGATTCTTTACTTAAATGTCTTGTTTTCCAGATTTAAGAAAAGTTTCTCTCTTAAGCTATCTGTAGTTTAACAACAATTTGGTGAGGCAAATTTTCATGAACAAAGGTGAAAACATTTACTTATTCTTCCTACTTGATCCTTCTAAAATTTGGAAATTATTTGTGAGAACTTTTTATTTTATGACAATATAGTTATTCACATAAGTTCAATAAAATTCTGTTTCCTTTATAACAAGATGCAATTAAAAATGTTAATTATATTATCAGGGTTAGACTAAGTTATCATGTTTTAACTTATTTCCGGGTACTGCAGATAAAATCAGAAGCCTGCCTTAATGTGACTTCCTAGTCTCAAAATTTAAAAAATGATAATAATAAGATACAAGGCCAGGCACATTGGCTCTTGCCTGTATTCCCAGCACTTTGGGAGGCTGAGGCAGGCAGATCACCTGAACTCAGGAGTTCTAGACCAGCCTGGGCAACATGATGAAACCCCATCTCTACTAAAAATACAAAAATTAGCCAGGTGTCATGGCAGGCACGTGTAGTCCCAGCTACATGGGAGGCTGACACTGGAGAATTACTTGAGCCCAGGAAGTGGAGGCTGCAGTGAGCCGAGATCGTGCCACTGCACTCCAGCCTGGGCGACAGGGTGAGACACTGTCACCAAAAAAAAAAAAATACAATCTAAGATTCAATCACTGTTTTTACTACACTTATATAAATAATCAGGCCCAACCTGATAAAACTAAATTTGGTGTTACTCTGATTATCTTCAGTAAAAATTGGGATGTCTAGAATACACTCGTTATTGCTTTTGTATTGTAGTCCAGTACCTTGTTTTTGATTTTTTATTATCTGACTGTAGAAGAGACTGTATCCTAAATTCTTCTGAGTTCCTCCAATCCAATTTTCCCCAATGGAATTACTAAGCAGGAAATTACTCTTTCCTAAAGCCCTAAACTAAAACTAAACAACTTAACATACATTTCAAGGAACAAGACTCATGCCTGATGTATGGGTCCACACGGAGAGTTCACCAACCATCCCCGCCCCAATGCCATCATCAGATATTTGAACTACAAAACTGGCAACTTCATGCTATAGGCAGCTTTTCCCAAGACCGTCAAAATATAACTCCATAGGTAGTACAACTCCTACCCCTCTCATTAACTACCTTTTCCACTTCACAGGATAATGCTATAATTAAAATTTCACAAATTAGATACTGCTATGGGTAATTTGACAGAATCTGACCTAAAAAAATTCTTCAGTCCACCTAGCAAGTATCTTTGGCAATATTCTAGTAGAAATTTTTGTTCATATTGTCCCTTTTCTAGAGTTGGCACTCTCTGCTTTAATTCAGCCCAGTCACGGAATGCTACACAATGACTGCAACAGGTCTCAATTTGATTTGTCTAGTTGGTTGCCTTGAGGCTTGGGGTTTTTGTTCAAAACCATTGTACAAATTAGATTTATTATATTGTTGCTGGTTGTTTTGTGTATTCTGCTCTGTAAGCTCTGTTTTATTGCCTGTCTAATCTTTGGAAAGCCAGTTCTCTGAACAGGACAATGTTAGCCCCACACTTCAAGATGATTGCTGATGCCTGCCAGAATAATGTTTTTAGCTTTGATTTCAAACTATTGCATTCACAATATTCCCTGGTGTAGCTGCACCTTGAGAGTGTAACTAATCAATTCCCTATTGATGAACATTTGAGTTTCTTCTAATCTCTGATTTTTGTAAATAAGGGTGCAATGAATGTTCTGTACACATTTGTCCAATTAAGCGGGTATTTCTGTAGGATAGGTTTGTAGTAGTATAATTCCTGAATCAGAGATTGTGTGCATTAAACGAGATGTCATCAAATTGCTTTCTCTAAAGCTTGTACCTATTTATCTACTACCAGCAATGCATGAAAGTATCTTCTTCTAATCTGGTGAATTCTCACTCCAAAATTGCAGGATGCAAAAGCCTGCACTCCACTCTGTGCAGTGGGTCCTCAGAATTACCCGAGTTGTCCCTGTGCTCTTCAATCACTTTCTCCTTAGCTTTTCCTTTATTTTAACATTTTAAAACATTTCCATTGTGAATAGTATACATACTACGAGTTAAGAAAAACTTACATTTATAGCCTAAGGAATAATAATACACTAAAGCCCAAGCATCTATCATGTGGGTAAAGAAAGAGGACACTATCAGGGCCTTCAGAAGCCCCAGTGTGCTTCTGCCTTCCCTGACCCTTTAATAAACATCACCTGAACCTTTGTGGGAACCATTCTTTTTCCTTAGAGTTTCCACATAAGTTTGTGTGGAGGATTAGTACTGAGTCAGCATGATATGATAAAACTGTGATTCCCCCAAATTCTCTTCCTTTTCCATTTCCAGATCAGTGGGGGGCCAGAAGGGACCCTGTATGTGAGATCTGGAAGGGGGAAATGGAGCAGCAGTTTCATTCCGCTTCAGCTCAGGAAGGTCAGCGCAAGGCGCCAGACACCTTTATGGGTGTGTGTTTGGGTGGGAAAGAGAGAGAGGGAGGGACACTCACAGCAGGTGCTGCTGGCTGAGCTGGGAGAGCTCTCTGCCTTCCTGCTACCTGATCAGGGGGATTTGGTGAACTTACTCAACCCTCTGCACCTTCTAACTCTAAGTCCGATCCCTGACACTCCTGACTACTGCTTCAACCAAGGACATGAGACGCCCTAAAGCATCCCAGAACACATTTCTTTCCATGATGCGTGGTCTACAGCAGGAAGCTTGGGTTGTGGGCAAGGGAATGGCAAGACTGGACTCCATCTCTATTCCATCCTTCTCTCTACGACACAACAAACAACAAAGAAATTTACTTCTTGTAAAGACTCTCACCCAAGACCTCTGCTCACTCTTGCCCCACTTCTCTGTAGCAGTTTGGAAGCTTTTGGTTGGAAGAAACAAAATAAACACACAAAAGTGGTTTAAGCAATGAAAGACATTTAATGATCTCATTTAGCAAGAAATTCCAGCCTTGTTTCTTTGGCAAACATACCTTTGAGGACCAAGGTATTTTCTTTTTAACTGAGGTAAAATATACATAAAATTTTATCATTTTAGACATTTAAGTGTACAGTTCAGTGGCATTAAGTACTCAGACATTGTTGTACAACTATCACTACTGTTTATCTTTACAACTTTTTCAACATCGCAAACATAAACTCTGTGCCCATTAAACCGTCACTGCCACGCTCCCCTCCCCTCAGTCCCTGGTAATCACTGTTCTGCTTTCTGTCTCTGTGAATTTGTTCGCTCTCAGTACCTCATGTAAGTGGAATCATAAACTATTTAGCTGTTTATGTCTGGCTTATTTCACTTAGCATAACATTTTCAAGGTTCGTCCATGTTGTAACATGTATGAGTACTTCATTCCTCTTTCAGGCTGAAGGATACTTCATTACGTACATTCACATTTTGTTTAGCCATTCATTCATTCATTGATGAACATTTGGGTTGTTTTTGCCTTTTGGGTCTTGTGAATAAGCTGCTATGAACATTGGTGGACAAATATGGGTTCAAGTCCCTGCTTTCACTCCTTGTGGGTCAATTCCTAGAAATGGAATTGCGGGATCATGTGATAATTCTATGTCCGATGTTTTGAGGAAAGCTGCCATACTGTCTTCCGCAGTGGCCACACCATTTTACATTCCCACTCACGATGCTCAAGAATTCCACTTTCTCTACATCTTTGTGGACACTTTCTATTTTATGATTTTGTTTCTTCTGATACTAGCCATCCTAATGAGTACGCAGAGCTGTCTCACTGGAGGGTAGATTTTCACTTCTTAGAACACAGAGTGCCACGGGCTCAGGGGCGGGATGGACAGAGCTCTAGCAAATGACGTAGTAATTATGGCAAGGGGTGAGGCACCAGGGCAGGCTTTCTAAACCATGCAAGAGAAACTAGTAAGAATGTGGCCTCCTCTGCTTCCTGTGACCACAATGGGGGCTGCACTGACACTGAGACCAAGAAGAACCAGTGGACATGAGGCTTGGAATGTGACTGTGAAAAGAAGGGAGGAACCCCACCGGGCTGCACTTAGGCAGGACGTCTCAGAGAGTAGTGGAAGTGTGCCCTGAAGAAGAGCCAACAAAGGAAGGCCTGCTGTCTTTGGGCAGGGAGTCCTTGCTGATCAAGCCATGTGTGGCTAGAATCTTGAGGAGTCCATGGCGAAACTTCTGACCAATGAAGGCGTAGATGAGGGGGTTAAGGCAGCTGTGAAAGATGCCCAGAATCTCGGTGGCATCCAGGGCCTGGTCGATGTCGTTGCGGCACTGACAGCTCTCCTTGATCATCTGGGTTCTCATGAGGGTGTCTGCCAGCAGGACCAGGTTGTAGGGCAGCCAGCGGAGCAGGAAGATGAGGACAACAGCAAAGATGACCCGCATGGCCCAGTGCTTCTGCCCCATGTGAGCCTTAAACAGCATGCACAGGGTGAATCCATAGCAGAACAGCATGACCAGTAGTGGCACCATGAAGCCAAAGGTCTGGGACAGGATCCGTAACAGCATCTGCCAGTTTGCTGTATTGTTGCCCATGTCCTCATAGCAGACTGGGCCAACGTAGGGTGGTCCTTCGGAAAAGTGAGATGGGTAGGGCCACTAACAGGAACAGGGTCCACATACCCAGACATATGAACTTGACCAAGTGATGCCACTGGGTCAGTGTGTGGGGGGCATGGATAATGGCCAGGTAACAGTCCATGCTGCGGCAGGCCAGTAGTAGAATACCACTGTAGAAGTTGACTTCCTTCAGGAGCTAGACCACCTGGCACAGATTGTGCCAAAAATCCAGCCATTCATCTTGGAGGCAGCTGAGATGGGCAATGTCAGGGAAAAGAACAGGTCGACCAAGGCCAGGTTCAGCAGGTAGACATCAGCGACAGAGTGGCTGACTCAACTGAATAAGATAACCAGCATCAGCAGGGAGTTTCACATCAGATTCAGTAGAAACATCAGGGCATAATTGATTTCTAGGGATTCTGACCAACATGGGGCAGAATCTAGTAGAAAAGGGGGCAGGTCAAGGTTGTAACTGTAATTACTAAAATCTCCACTGAAGATGTCTTCCCACAGGTAATTTTCCCAGCTAAAATTTTCCATTTTTGAGGTAAACTTATTTTCTGACCTATAGAAGAGAGAAGAGGATTATTGCACAATAAACTCTACCCAGATTATTGCCCATCCACCCAAGAACCTGGGATAGGATTCTTTGTGTTGGCTTGTATATTACATGGAAGTAATTTTCACCTCTAATTTGTATATGGCAGGTAGTGTAAAGTTTTGAGACAATGTTAGTGATAAATGCCACAGTTTATCAAAAGACTTCCGTACTGGTTCCTTTCCATGCTGGACACATATTCTTAGCATTTCCCGTGACATCACAGTCTCCCAAAACTTTGTAGAACATTCCCTGTGGATAGTAACTACAGAACACTCAATCCTACGTAGATTCCTCAGTGGTGAGCACCTTCAGTTGTCGAGGCTGGGTTTAATGTTCAGAAACATGAGATGCCACTCAGTTCTTAATCGGGGGACTAAGCAGCCACTCCAATGGGGTTGTACCCTCAAAAAAGATCAAGGTTTGACTATAAAGGTGAGGGATGAATCTCTTTGTGCATCCATCTGAAAGTTGTTTTGAAAGAAGCGTTCCGGAAAATGGTTTGAACAGTAGCCTGGAGTTTTGGAAGGCTCGAGTAGAACAGTCTTCAGTTAATTAGTAAGGCCCAGTGTTTCTCTTTTGGGTAAAAGGAGGCCTGCTCTGGGAATGTGTGTGTAGTTTGGAAAAGTATACTAAAAATGATAAGCGGCCAGGCACAGTGGCTCACATCTGTAATCCCAGCACTCTGGGAGCCCGAGGTAGGCGGATTGCCTGAGCTCAGGAGTTCATGACAAGCCTGGGCAATACAGTGAAACCCAGTTTCTACTAAACTACAAAAAAATTAGCTGGGCATGGCGGCGTTCGCCTGTAGTCCCAGCTACCTGGGAGGCTGAGGCAGGAGAACTGCTTGAACCCAGGAGGCAAGGGTTGCAGTGAGCCGAGATGGCACCGCTGCACTCCAGCCTGGGCGACAGAGCAAGACTCCGTCTCAAAAAAATAAAATGACACAAAATAAAAATAAATAAAAAATGATAAGCAAGTGCGCTGCCTGATTATTCCTGTGGGTGGAAACGTAACAGGTTATTTGGGGAGCTCTGAGCAGCCATGTGCCGCCATGCAGGATGAGCAGACACAGTCAGTTCGCACCCCAATAAGAGGGAGGGGCGGCAGGAAGCAGAGAAGACAGGGGCTGCACTACCCTTGCTTGGTGGCTCTCCAGCCCTGCTGGGGCCCCTTCCTGTCCTGCACGTGTGTGCCTCCATCCAGCCCTGACTCCCCTGTTCTTCTCATTCAGTCCATCTCTGCTGGCTCTGCTCTTGCTACAGGGGCAGCAGAGATCCTGCTCTGGGGAAGCCTGGGTGTAGAGGGTGGGCTGAAGCCATTCAAAAATGTTATCCCAGTTTCTGAAAGAAGTCAACTAAAGCAATCCAGCTCTTTTCTGAACCACAAAACAGATCACCCTCCAGCCATTGCATTAGAGTAAGAGATGACTATCCTACTACCCACCATGTCCAACTCCATAACCTATCTCCAAATGGAACCCAGTGTCACAGAAAAACCAGGAAGTTAAAGGTCCCAGGACCCACTTCACACTCACCAGGCTGGGCACACTCAGAAAAACATGCCCAAGAACAATGTGGGTGAGGAAGTGGAAAAGTCAGAACTCTCCCATATTGCAGGTGGGAATGTAAGATGGTGCAGCTGCTTTGAAACACAGTTTAGCAGTTGCTCAAAAAAGTTCAACATAGAGTTACCATATGAACCAGCAAACCCCATCCTAGGTATATACCCAAGAGAATTGAAAGCTATGCCCACACAAAAGCTCATGTTCATAGTGGCATGCTCCAGCCCTCAGGGATTAACCAGCAGGCAAGGGGCAGAGTGAGCCAAGAGGAATAGGAAGAACCTCAGAACCTTTGCAGGAAGCAGCTGGGGGCAGACCCGGTAGGCACTGAGTCATGGGTGTGAGGGAGGCGCACAGTGTGAGGGCAGAGCATCAGGCTCCCAGTTCCCCAAAACTAGCAGGGAGGTGGGGCCTCTGCAAGTGCTGTGTCAGACAAAATAAGCTCACCACGTCACACATCAGCCCATAAGGCAAGGTCCTTAGGAAGCTCTTCCTTCACCTGAGCCGAGCTTCCACCTCTGAGGCTCCTCTTCCTTCAACCAAACAAAAGTCTTTTCTGACCCCTATTGATTCCTGCTCCTATCTGGGTAGAAACAGGAGCCCGAGGGTCCCCAAACTCCAAGGCTTCAGCCACAGCCCATCAGAGGCCAGAAGTTGGTCACAAAACAATAGTATCTTCCATGAACCCATAAGCACCCCACCCCAGCCCCGCTCCACCTGGTCACCAGCTTCACTGTACTTATACTTCCTGGACACTGCCACCTCCCTGGGAAATTCTGCACTGGGGCTTTGCGGGAAGTGAAGCATGAAGAAGTATGGGATAAGGGATGGGGAAGCAGAGCCAGAAGGGCTCAAGGCCAGGCGCCTGGAGGCAGAGGGCCCCAGGTTGCCTCCTCCACCACCAAGAACCCTCAGCTTCTGATCACAGTGCTGGCTCCCAGCCCTGGTGGTCAGCCGGACTGGCTGAGACCCTCCCCAGCCTGGACCAGCCCACTCCTCTCCAACTCCCTTCCCTCCATGGGCAGGAGAGTCCAGGACAACCTCAAGTTGGGTCTCCAGCGCTGATCCCGTTCAGGGCTCTCCCACCCACCTCTCCATCTCAATCCACATCCTCCCTCACTCCCTCCCACAACCCTGGGCCAGAGGTGTCAGGCAGGGGGTGCCCCAACTATAGCAAGTGCTGAGGTCCAGGGAGAGCTGGAGTCGGGGAGACAGGAGTGGCCACCAGCTGGCAGGGGCAGGTGCAACTTGAGGCCAAGTCTGAGCCACCATGATCTTTACCCACCCCAGGCAGCTTCAGGAGGGAAAGAGAGGGTGCTCTTCTTACACCTTCCACACTGCTGCCATGCTGAAGGGGCAACTGGGGCTTCCAGAAGAGAAGCCTCTGTGCCCAAAGACCCTGGCACCCTAGTTTCCAGCTCCTCCTCCTATTCCCATCCCACAACTGCCTGCCTCCCTGCCCTCCCCCTCCAGCTCCTCCCCACCCAGCACCCATCCTGTCCCCTAACCCCATCCCCTCCCCTGCAGGGAGCCCAGCCTGGGAGCACAGCAGCCTTCTCCGAGTCCCCCTTCATCACCCCAAATCCAGTTTCCTCTTCTAGACAGCAGCCAGCCTAAAACATCTGGGCAGGCAGTCCTAGCGCAAGTCCTGGATTGGGGGTTGGGGGACAGACACTGAGGTCAGCTCCATATGGATTTTCCAGCCTGGTGGAGAATCGTCTCATCTTTATGAGATGAGAGGGGCCATTTTCAATGCCCTCCCACTCTTTCTCACCCACACCCAAGCTATCTCCATGTCGAGTCCTTTCTCCAAAATTAGTCGTGGCCCCGCTCAGTACTCTCCCTGGCCCACTGCAGGCGGGGCATCAGCATCAGAGGAGAGGAGGGATGGGAGGAGAGGGAGGCGCAGAGGGGAGGCAGCTACAGTCTGTTCATTAACCACCTTGACTGGCCATTTCTGCCCAGAGTGGTAAAGAAGGAATAAGGACTTGTGGCTGGGGAGGGCGGAGGGAGCACTCCTGCCAGGCTATGCCCAAGGGCAAGGGAGCAGGGCCCACGCTTTAGAGTGGATATGGAGACAGTGCTTTGAACCCTAACCTTGCCGGGCCTGCCAGCCCCACTCACTCACTCACCTTTCCTGTAGAGGAGCCACTGAATGAGGTGGGTGTCTGGGACAAGGGATTCCCAGGACAGGAGTGGTGGCTGGTGATGCGAGCAGAGGCTGTGGCTGGCAAGAAGCTGGTTTCCCAGAAGAAGGCAGCGAGCGAGCCTGTGTCCAGGCAGGGAGTGGGGTGCAAGGAGCAGAGCTTGTCCCAGGGCCACTGCTGGGAGCAACTGAGCAGAGGGCTTTACTAGTGGGGTTCCCTCCCAGACCAGCCCAGGGGCGGGCCAGCAGTGCACCGCCTTCTTCCCAGAGACAGCCAGGAGTGGGCCCCCTCCACCAGCCATGGCCTCCTTTAACCCCTACAGTGCCCTGCTGGCTTCACTCTAACCGGCTCTGGCCAGGCCACGGCAGGGCGCAGACACCTGGGCAGGAGATCGCCAGGGAGTGCAGCTGCCCCTCCTTCAGCCACTGCCCTAGCAGCCTCCCTGGGGACAGGAGAGGTGGGGCCAGAAGGCTTGGGGACAAAGTGGGTAGGGAAGGAGACAGGGAGGCATCAGGGCCTTAAGAAGACCAGGACCCCATAGAAGAGACACAGGTGCAGAGAAATGTCCAAAGTGCTGCTAGGTGGGGAAGGATGGTTGCTGAGACGGTGATGATGATAATAATGATGATGATAATAACAGTAACAATATAACAACTGTCAACTTTTCTTCTCTTTTTTTTTTTTTTAAGAAGGAATTTTTTTTAAGAAGGAATCCAGCCCAGGCTGGAGCACAGTGATACAATCTCAGCTCACTGCAACCTCCACCTCCCAGGTTCAAGGGATTCTCCTGCCTCAGCCTCCCCAGTAGCTGGGATTACAGGCACTCACCACCACACCCAGCTAATTTTTGTATTTTTAGTAGAGACGGGGTTTTGCCATGTTGGTCTTGAACTCCTGACCTCAGGTGATCCTCCCGCCTCAGTCTCCCAAACTGCTGGGATTACAGGTGTGAGCCACCGCACCCGGCCAACTGTCAATTTTTCTAAAGCACTCTGCTTTATGCTATTTCCAATTCATTTTGTGAATGCAGGCCAGGAATCTCACTTCTTTTTTATTTTGACTTTTTATTTTAAAATAATTGTGTGTTTACAGAAGAGATTCAATGGCGGTAGAGACAGTACAGGTCTCATATATCCTCCACCAGCTCTCCCTACAGGTAACGTCTTACATTACGTGCCACGTGTGTCCACACTAGCTAATTTGCATTGCTGCAATGCTATTCAGAGGACTGTGAGCCCTATGAAAATGTCACCATATTCTGAAGTGTCTGTTTTCTGTTCCAGAACCCAATCCAGGATCTCACATTACATTGAATTGTCACGTCTTCACAATGTCTTTCAAAATGTGACAGATTTTCAGTTTCCTTGTTCTTTCACAAATACCACACTGTCTTGATTACTGTTGCTTTAATGGTAATTTCTAGACTCTGAGAGCTGAGGATACCGATACACCTGTGTGTTCAGTCAGTGGGAAATTTGGACACCTTTCTGTATTTATGAAATATTTCAACACAGTAATACAGACAAATGTCTGAGGCCGCCTTGTCAGTCACCATCTCTGTGAGATGAGAGGGGTCATTTTCAACTTCCTCCCGTTCTTAATCACCTATGTGCAAGCCATCTCTGCATCCGATCCTTTCTCCCAAGTTAGTTGTGGCCCCACTCGGCCCTCTCCCTGGCTCATAACATTTCTAACCCCAGCCACTGGCACCACCTCGCAGACGGCTGCCCCACCTCCCAGGCTCCTTGCTTTGCCTTCCGCCCTCCCAATCCATATATACACAGCACACATGAGAGGGCTCCAGGAGAGCCAGGAGGAGGAATGGGGGCATGTAAGTAGCAGGACTGGCATTAGGAGTGCCCTGGCAGGCAGCCCAGATGTCTAGGTAGCCACTGAGCCCTGGCTCCTGAGGGGATCAGCACCCAGGAGATGTTTATCCACCCCAAGAACGAGGGTGTCACCCCTCCTCTAGTGAGAGCCCAGGTGATGGGTGCAGGCTGCTCTTCCCTAAGCCCCTGAAGTGGGGAGCCCTGAGCAGCAGCAACCCCCACTGGAGCCAGAGTCGGGGCACAGCAGCTGGGATGGAGCTTGATCCCCACAGATAGAGGAGGGAGGGAGTCACAGGCGAGCTCCAGGCTCTCCCAAGAGGCCTCTCAGAAACCAGCTCATCTGATGCAGACAGACACTCATCCCCATCCCTGTCCCTGCCACTGTCACACAGCGGCACACACACCCTCCCCTCTTTCTCCCCTTGATCATCCACCTCCAGAGCCCCAGCTCCTCCCTCCATCTCAGCCCCACTGCCTGTCCCTGTCCCTGCCCCACCTCACCTGGCCCAATAGGCACCCGCCACATGTCAAAGGTGGCTGTGCGGGAGGTGGGGAGGCAGCGACACGGGTGAAGAAAGAAGACCCACCAACAGTGAGTCCTGAGGTCACAGGGACCTAGAGAGGAGTTACCCATCCCTGGTGACCCCAAACACCTCCTCCTACTCTCCCAGGGAGAAACCAGCGCCACACCTATACCAGGCCTAGTGGTTCCCTGGCAGACACCTCCTCCAGAACAGACACCTGCCTCCCAGCTCAGACCTGTCCCCATTGCCAGGTCAGCTCTCCGCTTGCTAGTCTCCGAGACTTACCCAGCACAGAGAAGGCAGGGGTGAGAGGCCAGCTGTCCCCACCATCCTGGGGCAGTTCTTGTTCCAGTGGCCCCCCACCCTCCTAACTCCAGAGTCCTCTAAATCAAGGGACACCCCCAGAGCTGCCCTTTGGTCCAGCTCAAGGAAGATTAACCCTTTCCCTACCTTGCCCCAGCACTCCAGGCCTGCCCCTCTTGGGTGGCTCCTAAACCAACCTCGCCCAAGCTATTTGCCCTTCTAGGAGTCAGGTCCTATATCACCCTCTTCCCAAGGGCACAAGAGACCCAGGGGAGCCCTCCACCCAACTGGAGGACCCTTCACCTGGTCCTGGTCCTGGTCCTGCCTCCCCCTGGGCTCCTCCTACCTTGTAGCACTTCCCAAGCGGACTGGCACTGTCCTGGGCTGGCTGCTTACCTGTGTCAGGTGCCCTGGGCTCTGCCAACCACCAGCTCCCGACTCAGGGTGTCCTCCCTCACCCATTCCTGCAGCTTCTACCTGAAGCAGTAGCTGCCTTCTCTCTGTGCCAGCTGAACACCATGGGCTCCCAGCACCCAGCCAGCATCCACGCCTGGGGACTCCCTCATGGCAAGTGACAAAGGGAGACCGGAGGACAGGGGGCCAAAGGAGGGCAGAGGGCTGAAGGAGGACAGGGGACTGGAGGAGGGCAGGGGACTGGAGGAGGGCAGAGGACTGGAGGACGGCAGGGGACTGGAGGAGGGCAGGGGACCGGAGGAGGGCAGGGGCCTAGAGAAGGGCAGAGGACTGGAGGGAGGCAGGGGGCTGGAGGAGGGCAGGGGGCTGGAGGACGGCAGGGGCAGGGACCCGGACAGGGCTTCAGACAGACTGAATTGGGAGGGCAAGAAAGAGACCAAGGGTGCAAAGTGAGACGCAGGGAACAGAGAAAGGGAAGGAATGAGGGAAAGACAGGGACAGGAGACAGGGACGTGATACAGGAGACAGAGATGGGGGCTGCAGCCTCTGCATGAGGGATATAGGAACAGAGGAGAGGGCAGACGGGCTGGGGCATCCCTTGTGCTGGTTTTTAGATGCGGTTCTTGGGGTCTGTGAAAACAGCCGTCCTCCCAGGCCCCTGCTCCTTTGCCCCAGTACTAGCCCCTGGAGCAGCCCAGCCTGCAGAAACGAGGACTCCGCATGGAAACATCCCAGCGTTAACAAGGCAGAGTACAGCCGCGGGGCGGGTAGGGGGGCCAGCCCACCTGGGAAACCTGCCTGGCCCATTACTGGGCACAGGATCTCACTGGTGGTCTCACATCCATCCTTTTGGGAATGGGACCAGGACTGGGGGGTCGGCACTGGTGACCAGCACTCACGGGGACCGCTCAGCTCACTGAGGTGGAGAGAGGAAGGAGGAGCGTGGTGGTAACCTCGCCCTCTCCTCCCCACCCTGGAGCGCCGCCTAACAGCCCAACCAAACAACACGGAAGAAACCACAGGAACAGCGGCTGCGGAGCTCCACGGCCTCCCTCTGCCCCCTGGTGGTGAGAAGGAAGAAAAGCAGGAGCAAGTGCTGAAAACGAAAAGGAAACTAGCAGCAGTCCCACTAACCACAATGGATCAGCCCTCATTTGGCCAACAGGTGACTCTACCCCAGGCCGGCCTGAGGACCCATTTCCCATCTCACCATTCTGCCCCAGTGCCCTGGATCCTGCCTCTACCACTTCTTCCCTGCAGCGTCTTCGGTTCCCCCACCGCTGTGAGCCAGGTTCCCCCTCCAGGCTGCTGGGCTGAGACTGAGTCACTTCTTCCCAGGCTGTAAATCCTGGGACAGCTCTGCAAGGCACCGTCACTAGGGACGGACTCAGGCAGCAGAGCCGCGCTCTCGTACCCCAGCCAGCCAGGCTCTCCTGGGTGAGTAGCAGGGGGACCCTGGAATTTACGGGGACAGAAGGGGAGTGATACCAGGAGCCAGGGAAGATAAATGCGTGGCAGAGAGGAGGGAGAGGAGGAGACACATGTAGCCGTTCATGGATTTCACACAGGATCTGGGCTGGAAGAAGCTGCCGAGACCATCAGTCCAATCCTTGGTCTACAGGTGGGGAAACTGAGGCTCAAGGAAGGTGAGTGATTTGCCCGAGATCACACAGTGAGTGCGTAGCCAGGCCAGGATGGAGACCCAGGTCTCTGGACTCCTGACCCCATCCTCCCTAAATCCCATGTCCCACCCACCTCCCTCATTTACCTCCGTTTCCCTTTCCCCTCCCCTCCACTGTGTCCCACTGCTGTACCACTGCCACCCCACCCCAAACTCCAGCAGCCACAGCCTGGGAGGCAGGACACCTGGGTTTTCCACTCCATACCTGGTCTTGACTAGGATCTCAGAATAAGGTCACCAGCTGTCAGGGCCACAATGTCCCTCTCTGGGCCCCAGGACCCATCGAGAGGAGAAGAGGATGAGATCCCCCTGGAGAGAAAAGCAGTATTAAAACCAGGCGCCCTGCTCCGCACACACACGCAGCATCTGCTCAGCCCCAGCCCTGGGGCCATGCTTTACTTCTGCACCCTCTCCTCAAAGAACACACATTTTCCACTCAGCTGGGGCCCAGGAAACAATGAGTGGGCGTCTCGAGGAGGATGAGTACCTGGGCAAGGCTGAGGACACCCCATGGAGGAGGGGACACCCCCAGCCTAGTGTCCACATAGCATGAGCGTTCACGGGGTCACTTACACCAAGTCAGGACCCACAGCACAGGCCCTATGGGCACACAGACCTGAGTTCAAATCCTGGGTACCTCTGTGATGTTGAATAAAAGACTTACCCTCTCCAACTCCCTGTTTGTCCTGGTCTGAAATGGAGTTAATAACCTCCAGGATCATGTGGGGATTGAATGGGGCAAGGGCATCAAGTGTTAGTACAGTGTCACCCAGGGACTGCTCAATCGGTGGAGACCACACCATCATCTTCACACGCTGGCCTACAAGACAGTGCTGGGATTTTCCCCCCACTAGGTAACTTGCTGTGTCACCCGAGATAAGTCACTTCCCCTCTATAGTCTCTGCGTACTGCTTTATGTAAGGAGAGAGCTGGGCAGTGAGGCCAAGGGTCTTTCCTGGGCTCACAGTCCAAGTCGGAAGGAATCACATCATTTTCAAGTACCCATGGCAGAAGAGGCAGCCATCCTCAAGATCACCAAAGACCTAAGAGGTGAGTGTGTCCTGAGAGATGTTCTGGGACTGAGTCGCGGGAGAAGTCAGGGTCTGGGAGCCCCTCCCTCAGGGGCCTCGCTACTCGATGCCTGACGCCTGCCATCCTCCCTGCAGCTGCCGTCTCTGCCATCCTCCAGGGCTATGGGGATGGGCAGGGGCCAGTGACGGATACCAGTGCCGAGCTGTACAGACTCTGCGGCTGCCTGGAGCTGCTGCTACAGGTGGGACCTTCTCCTCCCCCTCCCCATCCTTCTCCCCAGACCCAGACAACTGGCAGGACATTCCTGGAAAACAAGGGAGGAGCCACAGTCCCATTCCTTACCATGCACTATGCCATTTCCCTCTCCCTCCTGACACCTGACCTCACTCTTGGAGGCTGTCACTGCAGCCTGAGAAGCGAGGTGAGGCAAAGTGGGGCTGGAAGGGACCTGGGCCTTGGGGCGGGACACAGACCTGGGGGTAGCCACCACTGTTTAAAGCTTCAGAGGCATGGATGTCCTAGGACTGGCCCTTCCTGCTGCTACTCAGAGCCCCAACTATGACCAGCACCAGCTTTTATTGAACACTTGCTATGTGTCAGGCTTTGGCCTCTATATGCCTGGCTTTGTGCAATCCTCACTCTCACCCTCTGAGTTGCTTGATGTCCACCCCCCAACACCCCAACACACACCTTCCTACTTCTCTGACTTCATCTCTTGCCAGCCTGCCACTCATCTGCTGCACTCTAGCTCCCCTGGCCTCTTGGATCTTCCTGGAGCACACCAGGCATGCTCCTGCCTCGGGGCCTTTGCACGTGCTCTCCCCTCTACCTAAAATGCTCTTCCACTGGAATGCACAGCACACTTTCTCAGCTCCTTCAAGCTAGAAGGCTTTTCTTTTTTTGTTTGGGTTTTTGTTTTTTTGTTTTTTGTTTTTTTTTTTGAGATGGAGTCTCGCTCTGTCCCCCAGGCTGGAGTGCAGTGGCGCCATCTCAGCTCACTGCAAGCTCCGCCTCCCGGGTTCACACCATTCTCCTGCCTTAGCCTCCCGAGTAGCTGGGACTACAGGCACCCGCCACCTCGCCTGGCTAGTTTTTTGTATTTTTTTAGTAGAGACGGGGTTTCACCGTGTTAGCCAGGATGGTCTCCATCTCCTGACCTCATGATCCGCCCGTCTCGACCTCCCAAAGTGCTGGGATTACAGGCTTGAGCCACCGCGCCTGGTGCTAGAAGGCTTTTCTGGACACCCTAGATTTTCAACACACCTGCCACACACACCACGCACCACACATACACCCACCACATTTTCCATTCTCTTTCCTGCTTTATTTTTTTCTCCGTAGCAGTCATCACTATCTAACATACTCGATGCTTTACTTATCTCATCTGTTTGTTGTCTTAACTCTCCTGTCGAGATGTAAGCTCCATGAAGTCAATTTGTTCATAGCTGTATCCCCAGAACATAGAACAGGGCCTGGAACATAGTCAGTGCTCAATAAGGACCTCTGAATGAATGAATGAATGAATGAATGAATGAGAACACTGAGGCTCAGGGAGGTCAAACACCTTGCTCATGGTCACACAGCCAGTAAGGACAGGGCTCGGTCCGGATGCCGGGTGTGTCTGCAGGAGCCCTCTCTTCCAGCAGGTGTCCCCTCAGCACGCTAGAATGCAGGGTGTGTTCTAGGGGGAAGCATTTCTACACTTTCTTTGCCTCATTTTGGTTCTAGTTTGACCAGAAAGAGCAGAAGAGCTTCCTGGGGCCTCGGAAGGATTACTGGGACTTTCTCTGCACTGCCCTACGACGGCAGCGGGTGGACATGGAGCCAATCCACTTTGTCCGTTCCCAGGACAAGGTATCCAGGGCCAGGCAGCAAGAAAGCTGACAGGGTGGGGGTGGACATAGGCCTGCTCCTTCTCCCACATCCTGCTCTACCGACCATAGACCGCTCACTTGCTCCGCATGTCTCCTAAACCCTGCCCGCAGCACCCCTCCAGACACCCTTTTCCTCCCATGGCCTCAGGTCCCCCCACACCCTTCCCATTGCCCAGCACTTCCAGTCCCCTCCCTCTGTGTTTCCTGGGCACCCTCTGTCCTAATACCACCCCCCCTTCTGCCCCTGTGCACTCTGCAGTTGAAGACCCCTCTGGGGAAAGGCCGTGCCTTCATCCGCTTCTGCCTGGCCCGTGGGCAGCTGGCTGAGGCCCTGCAGCTCTGCCTCCTAAACCCAGAGCTCACCAGGTGGGGCTGCTGGGACATCCTCCTGCCAATGCCATCTGAGCCACTTTCCCTCCTTTGTAAAAGAGGCCTCCTTCACCCCCCATGGATGGCTTTCTATCAAGGACCGTTACGATAAGAGTCATGAAGGAAAAATTAAGGGAGAAAAGGCAGAGGGAGGTTGGAACCCAGGAGTCCTGGCAGCATCAGGGTTCTTGGGCCTCCTGCTCCTGAAGGGCCACGACTCTGCCTGGGGACCAGCCTCATGACGGTGTTGAGGTTGAGCTGGGGTGGGGGTGGTTGGGGTCGAGGGAAATAGCCCCAGGGTCAAAGGCCAAAGGTTCTGATCACTGATCACTGTTAACACAGGGAATGGTATGGACCCCGGAGCCCTCTGCTCTGCCCAGAACGCCAAGAAGACATCCTGGACTCTCTCTATGCTCTCAATGGGGTGGCCTTCGAATTGGACCTCCAGCAGCCAGACCTGGATGGAGCCTGGCCCATGTTCTCAGAGTGAGTGGGTGCGGCCAGGAGGGAAGTTTCTTTTGACACCTGATCCCATGGCCACCAAGGGTCCCAGGCGAGCCCCAAGCCCTCGGCCCCCAGCCCCGTCTGTCTCTGCCTCCTTTTGCTCCATGACTTTGGATCCTTCTAGACTTCGATGTTCCCAGTGCAAATTCATGGCATAATGCAGCCTAGAATACGCACTCACTAACGACTTCCTGGGTGGTTGAGGTGGCGGGCTGGAGGATGAATGGATAGCAGGATGCTGGGAGGGAAATGAAGGCAGGATGGGATGCATGAGGGTGGGTGGGCAGGAAGGGGGAAGTGTCATGGGATGAATGGGCGAGTGGAAAGATGGGATACCCTCCATCTGAGGGCCAAGCCCACCACCGAAGAGAAGCCCAGGGTCCCCCTGCCTCTTTCACTTTCAGGTCACGCTGCTCCAGTTCCACCCAAACCCAGGGAAGGAGACCCAGAAAAACCAAAGATGCCCCAAAGAAGGTGCCGCTGCCTATGCCCCGCCTTCACTCTGAGTTGCCTCTTCCCCATCTCCTTGGCGTCCCAGTTTGCGTAGTAACTGAGCTTCCCCCTCTGAGTGTACAGAGAGCCCTGACCCAACTGGACAGACAGAGCAAGAGGCCAGTGTGTGGAGCAGGGGCCTGGGGAGAAGCAGAGGAGGAGAGGGCTCCCGTTCCTGGGGTGGGGACACTGGGAGAGAAAGGGAACTCTAGCACCCTCTGCCGGAGCCACTGGGCCCAGAGGAGGAGAAAGTTCCAAGGGGGGCAGGCCACTGAAAGCTTCAGGAAACAGATGAGAGAGATGCCCTCTGCTGAGTCCCCTGCACTGGACAATAGACAAACAACTCAGTTCAGTTCAAGAAGCGACTAAAGACCCAGGTTGCCTGGTCGAATTCCAGCCCCACCCCTTACAAACTATGGTTCTTGAACAAGTTACTTGTCCTGCCCCATAGGGATATTGTGAGGATGAACTGAGGCAACTCACATCCAGCACTGCACAGGGCTCCTGGCTACACGCTCCCCTCATGGCACCGTGTGATCACCTTCATTGTTGTTATCATCATCCCACAAGCACATTTTGCACCCCCACCAGCTTCCAGGCACTGGGTACAGATACTATTAGTTCTCTGGTCTGAAAAGTTCAGGGTCTCTTCTTGGAGACAGATCATAAAGAAAAGCATTGCAATATATGAGTTCAGTGTAAGTGACACAGAAATGAACAGAGGAACATGGGAGCACAGAGAAGGCTTCTTGAGAAGTTGCTCTTAGCTGAGTGTTGGTCTAGTCAAGATTTCATCACAACCCTAAAACCGGATATTATTATTCCCATTTTGCAGATGAAAAAACTGAAACACAAAGTGTAGTTCAGGGCGAAGAATTAAAGGAAAGGGGTGGGTGGAACTTAGGGGGAGCCAGATCAATACCCAAGACCCAGGTGCAGAAAGGAGAAGGATGCGGACAGGAGAAAGGGAGAGAAGGACATCAGGATGTACTGCTGTCCCTCACCAGACCAAAGCATGGCGCTCAGATCACCTGGGTGTTGCTAAAAGTCAGATTTGGGGTTTGATAAATCAAAGTTTCCAGTGAGAGGACCTGGTACCTATCTATTTAGCAAGCCCATTAGATCAGCACTGTGGCCTCTCCCACGCACCAGGTCAGTGAATTGGTGCTGAGAGGGATGACTGGTTTGGGGTCCTCTCCACAGATCCCAGCTGCATATGGAAGGCCCGAAAATGTCCAGATTGAGGACTCACACACCAATCAAGCTGCCTGTCTGCAAGATGCACCCAGTGGACAGCAGCTGGCAGGGCTGCCCAGGTCCCAGCAGCAAAGGCATCTTCCTTTCTTTTTGGAAAAGAAGGGGGGAAATTCCAGGAGACATAGGTACCCCCAGAGTATGTGGGAACCAGAAGAAGAGGAGCTTCAACTAGACCAGGAGGAAGGAACCCCATGGATTGAGATGTTCCTGGGGAACTCAACACCCAGCACCCAGGGACAGGGGAAGGGGGCTATGGACACTCAGAAGGAGGTGATAGGGATGGAGGCTGAGGGCACAGGGGTTCTGCTGGGTGCAGAGGGTCAGAGAACAACAGAGGAGACTCATGAAAAGGAACCAGAGTGGAGTCATGTCCAGAGGCTGCTGATGCCCAGCCCCAGAGGGACCATAGCGGGAACAGTATCAGGGAGCAGGCAGGGATCGGGGGACTCTAGCATCCTGGGGGAGCCCTGGGTCCTTCAGGGACTCACAACAAAGGAAGACTCTACCATGGAGAATCCACAAGTGCAAACAGAAGTTACCCTTGTGGCCAGAAGGGAGGAGCAAGCCGAGGTGTCCCTACAGGACGAGATCAAGGTGAGAACAGTTGAGCTCCATACCTGGTTATTCTCCCCTCTCTGACCTGGCCCACAGATGAGGGTCTGAAATGGTAGCCTGGGACCATTCCCTCCCATGGATCAATTTTTATTGGCCCACTCAGGATTATTATTTGGGAATGCCTTTGAAAGCCATGCATTCTTCAGGTCACCACAGTCCCCACATCTCCCTATTGCCTCACGCTAGACCCACTTTATTCGGCAATACTTCTTACCCAGCCCCAGTAGCATTGGAGTTTGAGATCCCTTCCCAACAGTTCTTCCAGGCAGTCACTTCCTCACCAGTTCCATATCCTCATGATGGTAGGTCTCGTCCCCAAATCTAAGTTCTACTGTTGCAGAGCCCACCTAGTTGCTCCTGTGGTAGATGCTTCTCCTGGAGGTCACTCAAGATTGTCACCAAGCCTTCCTTCAGCTTCCACCCAGGAACTTGCAAGTTTCTGAGTTTACAACTTCCACCCTTCAGTGAAGGAAGAAACAGTGGCCCAGCCTCACCCAGAAGTAAGGCCTAGGACAGAGTCAGGCATCACAGCTCCCAGCACTGTCCCCAGCCCTGCCAGGGCATGGCCTGGGATCTCTCGGGAATGTTGTTCAGGTCAGCCCCGGTGTTGGGGTCTCTGTCCTTCTCCTTCAGCCTCCTCCTCCCCTCCTTCCAATCCCCAGAGCCTCAGACTTGGGCTCCGGAAGGCCGAGGAGCAGGCCCAGCACCAGGAGCAGCTGCTGAGGAAGCAGGAGGGGGAGTTGCAGGCACTTCGGGAGCAGCTCAGCAGGTAACCTTGGCAACCAACAGCACAGAGCACCGGGAGGTGCTCCCTGAGTCCTGCTGTCAGTCACGGTCAAGTCAGTGAGGTCTTGTGAGAACCTCCTGTGTACCACATCCTGGGCTGGGCACACCTTTGGGATCTGAGGCCTGTAGGGCATTGCTCCTGATCCCAGGGCTCCACCCTCCCTCCCCTGTGCATCCCTTTCTCATAGGCCTCCCAGAGCAGCCCCAGGAGAGGCCCCACCTCCTGGCCTGCTTCCCTCCCACCCTCACCCCTGCCTCCCTCTGCTGCCTCCCCTGGGCAGCTCCTCTCTCTTTTCCACCCTCTGCCTCCCTACTCCACTGGGCTTCTTTCCCGCATCTCTTTCTGTCTCCCTCTTTTACTCGGTTTCTTTGTGTCTCATTTGCTTTTTCCTGTTACGCCACCTCTCACCCTCACATAATCATAGCTATCATTTACTGAGCATTTACTATGTCCTGGGCCCTGCTGTAGGTGTTTCTGCATAATACCCTTATGAGATGAGTTCTACAGAACCCCCATTTTATAGAGGAGGAAGCTGAAGCTCAAAGATGCTGCACAATTCACCCACCATTGGCTAGTTAGCAGGGGAGCTGAGATTCAAAGCCTGCGGCTGACTCCAGAATCAGTGAGCTCAGACGCCTGGCTCAGGCAGCATGTCAGGTGCCTGCACTTCAGTCTCTCCGTTTCTCTTGCTCAGTGTCTCTCACCATCCAGTGTCTTCATCTTCCGTCATCACATTGACCTCAGGGGCCCACAGCATGCTGTCTGTCTCTACCATGCCCCTCAGTCCTCAGTCTCTCAGGTCTCAGTTTCTCTCTCTCTCTCTTTTTGTAGAGACAAGGTCTTACTACATGGCGCAGACTGGCCTCAGATTCCTAGGCTCAAGCTTCAGCCTTCCAAAGTGCTAGGGTTATAGGCATGAGCCAGCACACCCAGCCCATAATTTATTTTTTAAAGTCTCTTCTCCCTGCAGAGATCTTCCGTGGCCTGAATCAGCCTCTCTGTGTCTCTCTCCCGTGGTCTCCGGGTGCCTCGGTCTGCCCACCTGCCCCTGTCTCTCCCTCCCACATGGCTAACACCTGCCCCAGGTCCAACAGACACCAGTCAGACTCCAGCAGGGCCTGAGTAGCTGTGATTCAGCCTGAATCACTGGGAAGCCTGCTGACTCTCTGCTTCGCAGGGGAGAGAGGCCCAGGAGCCCAGAAATCAACCCAAAAGGGCCCCTCGGGCTCCTCCCACTCCACACTCAGCTGAGCCCACAGTGTGGTCAGCAAAGGTTTCCATGATTCAGGGCCCAAATGACCATGGGGGTTCTGCCCACACGAGAGTCTTCAAGGGATCAAGACAAGCTAGGAGGAGCAGCTGGGAGGTTGTAGAGATACGGCCTGGCCCTGGCTGCTCCCTTTGCTGGGGGCCCTGTCTCACAGACCACAGTGCTCCGGCCACCTGTCACTCATCATTCAGTCATTCCACAAACACTCTGTGCACCCACTCTGAGCCAGGCCTGTCCTAGGTACGGGAAATCCTCTCACAGACAAAACAGGCCAAACACCTGCCTTCGTGGAGCTCGCATTCTAGTGGGTGAAGCAATAAATGTGATTAGCAAGTGAAGTACCTAGGATGTCAGATTGGAATAAGTTATAAGAAGAAGACATAAAGCAGACAAGAGGAACGGGACGTGTTGGTGTGGTATTTTACATTTTAATAAGGTAACATGGCCAGGGAAGACCTCCCTGAAAAGGTGACATTGATCTAAAGACCTGAAGGAAGTGAGGATCGAGCCCTTTGACTATTCGGTAGAATGTTCCAGGCCGCGGGGACAGCAAAAACAAAGGCCCTGATGGGGGACGGGCAGGTAAGCTTCTAGGAACATCAAGGACGCCTTCCGGGCCCCAGTAGAGTGAAGGAGGGAGAGGATGTGGGAAAAGGTCAGGTGAGCCAAGGAGGCAGGTTAGAGAGAGTCTGCGAGGTCATCGGAAGGGCCTTGACTTTGACTCAGAGGAAGATGGGAGCCACTGAGGGCTCAGAGCAGGAGAGGGACTTGACTTTTTTTAATGTCAAAAAGATGTTTATATGCTTTTTCAAATGCTTAACAATTAAATGGTTTTTAGTATATTCAAGAGTTATGCATCCACCACCTCAATCAATTTCAGAACCTTTCCATCTCCCCAAAGAGAAACCCTGTACCCATTAGCAGCCACTCCTCATTCCTTTCCCGGCTCTAGGCAACGCCAGTCCACTTCCTCTATAGATCAGCCTGTTAGAGGCTGACATGTTTTTTGTTGGTGGTGGTTTTGTGGTTTTGTTTTTGTTTTTGTTTTTGAGACAGAGTTTCGCTCTTGCTGCCTAGGCTGGAGTGCAGGGATGCCATCTCGGCTCACCACAACCTCTGCCTCCTGGGTTCAAGTGATTCTCCTGCCTCAACCTCCTGAGTAGCTGGGATTACAGACGCCCGCAACCATAGCCAGCTAATTTTTTTGTATTTTTAGTAGAGATGGGGTTTCGTCATGTTGGCCAGGCTGGACTCAAACTCCTGACTTCAGGTGATCCACCCACCTTGGCCTCCCAAAGTGTAGAGATTACAGGCATGAGCCACGGTGGCTGGCTTCATGTGTGTTTTAAAGGCCCCTTGGAGTTGGCCTGTTAGCAGGCAAGCTGAACACAGAGAGTCCAGTGAGGACCCTACCGCGCAAGGGAGAGTGGGGGTGCTCAGACTGGGCTGGCAGCATGGAGCAAGGAGAAGCTGCTGGGCTTTGGATGAAGTGTGAAGTAGAACTTCCTGAGGAATTGGATATGCGGTCTGAAAGAAAGACAGAAGTTGAGAATGACTCTGAGCTTTTCGACCTGATCAGCTGGAAAGCTAGAGTCACTGTTAACTGAAGCATGCGGGCTGTGGGAGGGCAGGTTTGTGGGGAAAGTCAGAGCTCGGTTTTGAACATGTTATGTTTGAGACACCTGTTAGACATGTTAGACAAGGACCGCTGGACAAGCAACTGAGTGTGGAACTCAGGAGGGAAGTGTGGGCTGGGAGATCGATCCTGGAGTCCTCAGAGTAAGGATGGTGAGTAAAGCTGATCCTGAGGCTCAGAAGAGGATGTGCTACCCTGATGCCTGGGACCCAGGGAGCTAAGGACAAAGCTCACTCCCAAGAAAGGAGCCCATGGGCATCAAGCTGGCGATGAGTTCCTCAACACAGAGAATAGAAGTGCTGAGGGACCCGTTCATTCCATGGACATTTATTATGCTTCCACAGTGGCCATGAGCAGGTGTGGTGAACAAACCTGGCCCAGCCTGCTCTAGAAGACCTGGGACAGATAAACAGATAGCAATCCAATGGCAAACAGATAAACAGATAGCAATCCAATGGCAGGCAGGTAAACAGATCCAATGGCCATTGGATAGATGCTAGGGAAACAAAGGCAGGGAAGGGCGCAGACAAAGACAGGATAGTCATTCAGACTGGGGGCCAGGAAGTCCTCTCTGAGGTGACGTTTGAGCAGAAGCCCCAACCACATGAGAGACTGGACTGTTCAAATATTAGTGAGAAGTGCTGTGGCCAGAGGAATGGCCAGAAGACATGCGTTTGTGGACAGGCAGGCCAAATGCATACGGGGTATGGCTGAGCAGAGGAGAGAGGGGCAGAGCCGGAGGCAGGGGCCTCAAAGGCAGAGTGAGGCGCTGGAATTCTTCTTTGTGCTACCAGAGGCTGGGGCAGGGTTTAGAGCAGGGACGTTTCTCCGTCTGACTTCTGTATTTAAAGGCTCACTCAGGCTGTGGTATGGAGGACAGTGGAAGGGTGGTAGAAGTCCCACGCAGAGCACAGACTGGGGGCAGAGGTGAGCCACAGCCGACCTGAAGGCGGCAGGCCCAGGGCAGGCCCTTGGGACTGTGAAAATGGACTTTGGGCTGAGACGTGGAGCTTCCAACACCCACCTCACAGCTTTCTGGCTGTGGGCCCCTGGGGACAGTGGCCTGCCCTCTCTGGGTCTCAGGTCCCTGATTTGCAAAACGAGACGGTGGGATGGCTAAGGTTCCTCCTCCCAGCTCAGATGCTCGTGACGCAATCTTTCCAAGCAGGTGGGTGTCCTCTGCGCTGGGAGTAAGACCTCAAGCAAAAGAAATTAGGACAAGCATCAGCTGAAGAGGTCCTCAGGATGGGGAACTAGGCAGATGTCACATGTCCCCCCAACCCCTGCACAGCAGCACTGAGCTCCTTTGAGGCCTGCCAGACTCCATCAGCATCCTTCCCTCCCTCCCTCCCACCTGCTGCCCACTTGGCACTGGTGCCAGAAATCACTGGTGATCAGGGCTTTACCTGGATGAAGGTGTAGGGAGGCAAAAGAGTTTTGATCTGGGCTGGTCTGTGTCCAGATTTCTGCTCCCTCCACTCATCAAGCTGTGTGACCCTGGGCAAGTGTCACCCCCTCTCTGAGGTTCTACTCTTCTCTCTTGTAAAATGAGGATTATATTATCTGTCTCTTAAAATTGTGAAAACTAAATGAATGGGGCCATAAAACACTAAGCTTGGGCCTGGCATATAGTAAGTGCTCAGTAAACTAATTCCCCTTCCATGTCCCCTCATGTGCTAGAAGTATCCATCACTCCCTGATTAAAATACTTCAGGGCTCCCCATTTCACTGAGATTAACATCCACTTTTCCTGGGCCACTGGCAGACAGCTCAGGTCCTGCCCACCTCCCCACTCCTCTCCTGCCTTCCCAGCCCCCCACTGCCCTTTGTGGCAGCCCAGAATCATTCGTCTTTCAGTTCCTCAAACAAGCTCAGCTCTTTCCAACTTGCAGACCTTTGCATGTGCCCACGCCTGGCTCTACATTGCTGATTTTTCATCTTCTAGTTCAGCTTCCATTTCACCTTGTCTGAGGAGCCTCTCCAAGAGCCTTCCGTGGTCTCTGTCTTAGCCTCTCCTTTGTCTCTGTCGTAGCACTTAGTTTAGTTATTTTACGAGTCTATCATTTATTTTACCCCTGCCGCAAACACTGTAAGATCCATAGGCTCTGCTTTATTCCTGGCACCTAAACATCCCCTGGCACACAGTAGGTGCTAAGTAAGTGTTCTCTCCCACCCAAGAGACACATGCACACACCACGGTGATCACATTAAGGGCCCAGGATCACAGGGCAAGTAAACTGGCTCGGGAAAATTAAAGTCAGCAGCTAAGAAATGAGATGCCAAAAGACTAGAATGTTCATTAAAATTAAAAACATGGCCCTGCTCCGTGCCTGAGCACCAGAACACTCTTGGGGTTGCAGTGACTGAACTCTGGAATGTCAGTGGCTGGGCTGCTAACAGTTTGATGTCATGGCCCACCCAACTTTCTTCCCTGCAACATGCTAAAAGGGGGTGTTTTAAAATTGCATGTTCAATTCATTGTCAAGCCTCTTGCAAGCCTCTTCCACTCAAACACGCTCAAGCCCCAGGACACACACCGGCACAGACACGTACATGCACCCTGAGCACCGGGACTCTCACCCGTGCCATCTGCCATTGCAACGCCCTCCCAGCTGAGCCAGGGGCCTCCCAACTGAGCCAGAGGCTGGGCCCTGGGACCAGGTCTTTTTTATTTCCAGTCCAGTGGTCTTCTTGGAACTTTTCAGAAAACCACTACAGACAAAAAGAAAAACCAAGAGTGGAACTGAGACGCTACCAAGCCCAAAACTAAAACAAATTTAGGAAAGCCATATTTTTACTATTTCTTTTTAATTGAAAAGACAATGTAACATAACTTTTTAAAAAATATTTTAAAGCAAAAAATTGCTCTAAATCCTTCACTGTTCCCCTTCCACACACAATTATTTCCAGCTGGGCACCGACCATCCAGCCTGGGTTCCCAGGTATTTGCCTTCCCTCCAGAGAGCAGCCATGATAGTGAACACACCTTTCAAGAAAGTTACATTTTAAATGGAAATGTTTGAAAACAAAGCCGGGAGGAGGAAATGTTGGCTCATCCCCTCCCTCTAAAGGAACACTCAGGGCAGGGCCCTGTTTTCATTTCTCTAAATAGTTGGTGAGGAGTCAGTTCGTAGGTGTCAGGCAACACACAGTGTGCAGTTCAGTGTGTGGTGTGTGCATTGTATGTATGTGTGTAAACGCACACACATTGTGTGCATGTTGAGTTGTGTGTCTGCCTTATGGATGTCTGTTGTATGTGTTGTGCAAGTGTGTGTTTATATGTTGTGTTGTTTGTGTTCTGTTTATGTGTGTGGTGTGTGCATTATGTATGTGTTGTGTGTATTGTATTGTGTGTGCGTTATATATGTTGTGATATGTGGTGTGTCGTGGTGTGTGTATGTATTGTATTATATGTATAAATTATATGCGTGTAGCGTTGTGTGTCTTCTGTGTTGTGTATATGTGTTCTGTTATACCTTGTGTGTATTAGGGCGTGTGTTGTGTTGTAGATGTGTGTGCTATGTGTTGTGTATATGCTGTGTTGCATTTTGTGTTGTATTGCATGTGTTGTGTGCTGTGTTGTGTGTGCATGTTATGCATGTGCATTGTGTTGTGTGATTGTGATTGTGTGGTGTGTACAATGTGTTGTTACGTGTGCATTATGAATGTGTATGTAGTGTGCTGTGTCTGTGTATGCTGTGTAGTATGTGTTATATGTGTGTTGTGCATATATGTTGTGTTTGTGTGTTGTGTTATGTGTATGGGTTACATGTGTGTTGTGCATATATTGAGTTGTGTGTATGTGTTATATTGTGTGTTGTGTATTTGTTGCATTGTCTATATGTGTTGTGTGTGTGCCGTGTGTTGTATTGTGTGTGTTATGATATATAGGGGTTGTTGTGTTGTGTGTATTGTCTTGTGTGTATATGTTGTGTGTGTTGTGTATATGTGTTCTGTTGGGTGTTGTATCTGTTGTTATGTGTGGTATTGTGTGAGTACATTGTGTGTGTTGTATTGTGTTTTGTGTTGTGTATATGTGTTGTGTTTTTGTGTGAATGCTGTTATGCGTATGGGCTACATTTGTGTTGTGTATATGTTGAGTTGTGTGTATGTGTTATATTGTGTGTTGTCATTGTGTTGTGTATATGCATTGTGTGTATGTGTTGTGTGTAGTATTGTGTGTGTTACAATGTGTGGGGGTTGTGTGTGTTGTGTGTATTGTATATAGGTGTTCTGTTGGGTGTTATGTCTCTTGTGTTATATTGTATTATGTGTGTGCATTTTGTGTGTGGTGTGGTGTGTATTGTTGTGTGTGTGTGTGTGTGTATGTGTGTGGACTTCAGCTACTGGGGGCATCACCAGTGTCTCCCATGGGCTCCCTATCCGGCAGAGGCCCAGCCTAGCTCAGGCACAAAGGCTGAGTTTTGCCCCCTGAGAACTTAGTCTTCCTTCTGCACCCAGGTGTCAGGAAGAGAGAGCCGAGCTGCAGGCACAGCTGGAGCAGAAGCAACAGGAGGCTGAGAGGCGGGACGCCATGTACCAGGAGGAGCTTGGAGGGCAGCGGGACTTGGTCCAGGCCATGAAGAGGCGGGTGTTGGAACTGATCCAGTAAGGACGGGGACAGTGGGAAAGGGGAGACAGATGGGGGAACGGTAAGGAATGTGGAGCCCGGAGCATGAGAATTCTACTCCACTCACAGCTCCCAAGCAGGGTTCTAGAACTTTTACATATGCTAACTCTTCTGTTTCTTTTAGCCACTCCCTGCTGTTATCCCCATTTTACAGAAAAGGAAACTGAGGGTCAGAAATAAGACAGACTTGGCCGGGTGCAGTGGCTCACACCTGTAATCCCAGTACTTTGGAAGGCCGAGGTGGGCGGATCATGAGGTCGGGTGTTCAAGACCAACCTAGCCAATGCAGTGCAATGCAGTGAAACCACATCTATACTAAAAATACAAAAATTAGCCGGGCATGGTGGCGCGTGCCTGTAGTCCCAGCTACTTGGGAGGTTGAGGCAAGAGAATCACTTGAGCCCAGAAGGCAGAAGTTGCAGTGAGCCAAGATCACACCACTGCACTCCAGCCTGGGGAACAGAGCGAGACTCCATTTAAAAAAAAAAAAAAAGGCAGACTTGGTCACCTAGGACACATAGCATATTAATTGTATAGAGTCCCCTGACAATAATGCACACCACCACCCGGACCCACTCCCACATACACACACCTACTGAGGTTAGGGAGGAAAAAAGAACCATGGGTTGAGAAGGAATTGGGAGAAGGAGGAAAAAGACACCAGGGAGAACCCAGAGGTGATCACGTGTCCTACACCTACCTGCCCACGGGACTTCGTCAGGCCCTGGGCCTGTGGACCTGCCCTGGGTCAGCTGTCCTAGGTTCCAGAGGCTGGGCTCACCAGGGTCAGCTCCAAACCACTAAGCTCACTGAGAGACAGGGAAGATGCGGAAAGCATAATTCCTGCCCTTTAGTTGGGTAGAGAGTTCACATACATATGTTATCCTCTCATACAGTTCAGGAAACAGGAGACCAGTGGACTCAGGTTCCATTAAAATTGGAAGGTTGCTAAGGGGTCTTTTTTTTTTTTTTTTTAACAGAGTCTAGCTCTGTCACCCAGGCTGGAGTGCAGTGGCGCCATCTCAGCTCACTGCAACCTCTACCTCCCGGATTCAAGTGATTCTCCTGCCTCAGCCTTCCAAGTAGCTGGGACTACAGGTGCGTGCCACCATGCTGGGCTAATTTTTGTATTTTTGGTAGAGAAAGGATTTCACCATGTTGGTCAGGCTGGTCTTGAACTCCTGACCTCAATCAATCCACCCAGCTCGGCCTCCCAAAGTGCTAGGATTTCAGGTGAGGGGTCATTTAGAACTAAATCCTCTTACACAATATCCAAATGGTATTAAGGGTGAGAAAAAGGAGACATCAACTTGGAAAGGACAAACAATAATTTAAGGAATAGTTCCTCCAAAGGATTTACTGTCAATTTGGAGGAAGAGAGATATAAAAAGTGAAGTATTGACCTCATGAAATAATTTAAGATAGCCAACAATAAAAGACATATATACGTGATTGTTAAAGAAAACTAGAAAATTAAATGGAACATGGCCGGGTGCAGTGCCTCACAGGCCTGTAATCCCAGCACTTTAGGAGGGCAAGGTGGGTGAATCACCTGAGTTCATGAGTTTGAGACCAGCCTGACCAACATGGTGAAACCCTGTCTCTACTAAAAATATAAAAATTAATTGGGCGTGTTAGCGGGCACCTGTAATCCCTGCTACTCAGGAGGCTGAGGCAAGAGAATCACTTGAACCCAGGAGGCGGAGGTTGCAGTGAGCCGAGATCATGCCACTGCACTCCAGCCTGAGCGACAAGAGTGAAACTCCATCTCAAAAAAAAAAAAAGAAAGAAAGAAAATTAAATGGAACATGTAATAGAAAACAAAAAGTATATATCCCCCAAAGTGTTGGGATTAGGGTTAGCATTAGAACTCAGCACTGAGCATATTGGTAGCAGGATCAAAAAGGGAAAGACAGAGTGACTAAATCTCACTTCCCATCCAAAGAAAATATACTAGTTCATCAGCACTAGTTTCCCAGTGCAAAGGTGATTAATCACAGGTTCTCAGGCAGGAAACATTAAACTATGTAATACAATGTCCCTGGCAGAAGCTTATGGAAAATACAACCCTAAGCAAAAAACGAAAAGAAAAAGGAAAAAAAATAGCCACCAAGGTTGACTTCTGCGTCAGGATGGTGGACTGCCCACATCTTATCTATTCTCCATCCTGAAATTTCTCTAAAATGACTATAAAAGACTAAAACCTAAAACGGAGAGAAAAGTGGAGGAGCTAACCACAGAGGAGAGATTTCAACTAATTTCCAGAAGCTGGAAAATGGATGGAGAAGTGGATACTGTGTGAAGCCCAAGTTTTTTGTAGGACCCAGAGATCCCAGAGCCACAGATGGCAGAAGTGAGATGAGAGATAAAGTCATTAGAAAGAACAGTCCATACCTGCTGCCTTCTGCCTGCCTCCCCACATGCAAAATATCCAGCACTCAGGGGCGTATCTCCCAAGCAAACGACCAAAAGATCCTTCACTAAAGGAATTTAAGTGCCCCAAATAAAAGACCAGTTTGTCCTGGCATTTGGGTGTCTGGTTGTAGCAGGTAGCTCCCTGCCCAGTCCCCACTAAAGGGAAGCCACTAGTCAACCATTCCTGTCCACTATTCAGAGCTCTAAACAGCTTTTATTGCCTCTTTCTTACACATAAAATGACAACCAAGGATCCCCAGATATTTGAGGAGAGTCTAGAACATAAAGGGAAGAGATGAAGATAAACAAAGGAAAAAGATCCATCTTCCATGAAACAGGATGCTATAAAAAGCATCTGTCAAAAGAGAAACATTCTTGGAAATTAAAAATTAAATTAAAATTATGATCACTGAATTTTTCTCAATTCACTAAAATGATTAGAAGAGAAAGATGAGGCAGCCTCTTAGAAAGTAGAGTAAAAAGCATAGAGAGATGGGAGTCAGGAGAGAAATAACTAAACATACAGATAATCAGTCTCTGAATTCCAATGTCCTTTCTAACTGTGAGGAGAGAAACAAATGAAACATAGCAAAAATTAAGATGTGAGAGAATTCCCCAGCTCTGATGGACACAGATCTTCAGATTTGAAGATTTCACTGAGCAAAGAATTGACAAACAAAACAAAGCCCACAGATACATCATTATGAAATTTCAGTAAAACAGATAAGGAGAATGTCCTAAGATTGTCTAGAAAAAAAAGACAGATCACCTATAAAAGAAGTAGAAATCATGTAAACAGTCTATGGTGCAATTCTTTTTAAGTTCTGAGAAAAACTGACTTTTGCCCTAGAATCTTGTTTCCAGACAAACCATGAATGAAGTGGGGGAGGTGGTGGAGTAAAGACATTTTCACATAGACAGATTTCAGAAAATTTACCTCCCACATAGCCTTTCATAGGAAGTTAGTTGAGGATGTGCTCCAGAAAAACAAGGAAGTAAGCCAAGAAAGGAGAAGATGTGGAATTCAGGAAAAAAAAAATTGCTTTAGCCTAGGAGAGAAGAAAAGGGAATTCCCAAGATGACAAGTGGGCAGCAAGCCCAGGGAGCAGTCAGTCCAGACTGTAGCAGAAGGACCAAGGACGCAGGAGGAAGGTATCTGGGGAGAAAGGGAATCAAGAGAACACCTGAAATGATGAAGAATTGGGAGGAAAATAATATGTTAAAGGCAAGTAATGCAAGGAAAAAAGAAAGGCAATTAAAAACTCCCAGAAAACCAAAAGCCTTCCAAGAAGGAAAATGTTATAGAAGGTATCTTAGCTTGTTGGGAAGAAATATGTATATATATTATCTAATAATGTAAATATTATTCATTAATTTTTTCAATGTTAGAATCAACTTAAAAGCAAAGCACAGAAAGCAATTATGTAATTATAGAAACAGAGCGTAAATGCTACCACCTTAACAATATTATGTATAGAATAGAATCCAATAGAATGTTCTATAAAGGTTGTATATTTATGCTGTCCAGTATGGTAGCTGGTAGTCACATGTAGAGATGAAGCACTTGAAATATTGAGCTGGTGCAACTAAGGAACTAAAGTTTTTATTTTATGTATTAATATTTTAATTAAATTAAATGTAAATAGCCACATGTGGGGTAGTGGCTACCATTCTGGATGCTGTGAGAACAGATGGCAAGTTAGAAAGTGGAGGAAAGAGGTGAGTTGAAAGGAAGAGATGCTGGCATCATCATATTACAGAACAGGAGTCATAAGGATACTACCTATAGTTAGTAGATGAAGAAATAAATATGTGAGTATATTCTGTAAAAATTACAATGGTAGCCTGGGCACGGTGGCTCATGTCTGTCATCCCAGCACTTTGGAAGGCCAAGGCTGAGGTCAGGAGTTTGAGACCAGCCTGGCCAACATGCTGAAACCCCATCTCTACTAAAAATATAAAAACTAGCCAGGCATGGTGGCACATGCCTGTAATCCCAGCTACTTGGGAGGCTAAGGCAGGAGAATCACTTGAACCCAGGAGGCGGAGGTTGCAGTTAGCCAAAATCATGCCACAGCACTCTAGCCTGGGTGACAGAGAAAGACTCTGTCTCAAAAAAAAAAAGAAAAAAATTACAATAGTAGCCAATGGAGGAACTAAAAACAGGAATATAACTATGTGAGGATGGTGAGTTAGTGAGGATGGTAATAAATAAGCTAAATCCTCTGATACCAAAGGACGGAGCTCTATAGAGAATGTTCTCTATTGGTAAACAAAGAAGGAGATAAAGGAGCATATTACTTAAATATGGAAGCAATTTCAAGGAGAGAAAGCAAAACGATGTCAGAAATGGTTTGCCACTGAGAACGAGAGAGGGAGGTGTTTTGATATGAGCACTTTTGTATGATTTTATTTTTAAATCACGTGTATGTATTATTTTGATACAAATTTAAAAGAACCCTTCTTCCTAAATATCCTTTCAAAAGGGAGTGAAGGCAGGGCATGGTGGTTCATGCCTGTAATCCCAACACTTTAGGAGGTTGAGGCAGGGTTCAAGACCAGTCTGGGCAACATGTCGAAACCCCAGCTCTACAAAAAATTAGCCAGGCACACACCTATAGTCCCAGCTACTTGGAAGGCTAAAGTGTAAGGATCACCTGAGCCCGGGAGGTCAAGGCTGCAGTGAGCTGTGATCATGCTACTGAACTCCAGCCTGGGCAACAGAGTTAGATGCTCTCGCAAAAAAAAAAAAAAAAAAAAAAAATGGCAGTGAAATCAGTTTTGCAAGGGCATACACGTAAATAAATACCAAGGCAGTTTGTACTAAGTGCCAGATAAGAGACAGTAGGCAACATGTGCTGTAAGTGTCTGGAGCAAGAAACCCCAGGGGCCTCTGTGATCAGGGAGCACTCCTTTGTGCTTAAATAATGGATCCTTAAATCATGGGTCAAGGTTATTTTGGGCGAAGAGGAGGCCAGGTGTCAGACGCATTCTGATCTCTTGTATGTGTCTCTCACTGTCTCTTCACTTCTCTCTGTCTTTCTCTGGCCCCTGTGTCTCTTTCTCTATCTCTCCATCTGTCTCCGTATCTGTCTCTTCCCCTCTGTCTCCATTTTCTCTGTCTCTGTGTCTATTTCTCTGTGTGTGTCTCTCTCCCTCTATATATCTCTCAACTTCTCTATGTCACTCTCTGTCTCTCCAATCCTCTGGCTTCCTCTCTCTCTCTCTCTCTCTCTCTTTCTCTCTCTCTCTCTCTGTCTCTCTCTCCCTCTTTCCCCTTCTCTCTGCCCCCCTCTCTCTGAGTAACCATCTTTCTCTGTCCATCTTTGTATCCCCCTCCATTGCTGTGTCTCTGTCTTTCTGCGTCTCTGCTCTTGTTTCTGTCCCTGTCTCTGAATCTCTTTTTATTTCTCTGTGTGTCCATGTGATTCCCTCCATCACCCTCTCTGTCTCTCTCTTCCTGTCTGTGTGATTCCCTCTGTTCCTCTCTGTCTCTCTGTCTGAGTCATTTCCCATTTCTGTCTTTTGATCTCTGTCTCTGTCTATGTCTCCCCACCTTCATCCCCCATCAGAGAGAAGGACCGCCTGTGGCAGAGGCTCCAGCATCTTTCTTCCATGGCCTCTGGGTGCTGTGTGGCCTGTAGCAAGATCTTTGGCCGATTGTCCCGGCGGTATCCATGCAGGTAAAGGGAAGGGCACAGATTCCTCCCTCTGGGACAGCCCAGTTTCCACCAGCTGACAGCCCCCACCCACCCCAGGGAAGGGAGGGACACAGCAACTGGGTGTTTATAAAAGGCCACTTACAGCTGGCCACTCATTCTACCACATCTGACTTCCAACACTAAGCAGAGCCACGAAGGAGAAGAGCAGAAGGGTCAGATAAGGAGTGGGGTCCGGGGGGCAGGATTGGGTCCCCCTCCAAGAACTGACCAAGAAATGGGCCTCTCATCTGGAAGGGAGCGTCTGTACAGTGTAAGCTGCTCCCCCTCCTTCGTCTGTGGGCACAGTACTAGGACCAGCCTTGAGAGAGAGGAAAGTGAGCCACCAGGAGAAGCTGCCATGTGAAGGTGGAGGCTCTGGAGGGGTCAGGCATCAGGACACCCTTCAGGAGAGGGGAGACCTCTTGAGACAGACCAAGGGCATTCCACTGGGAGATGAGAAACAGATGTCTCAGGTGGACCTGAAGATGCTGGAACTCCATGACCTCAGCGCCCACTTGGGGAAGTGCCAGCTGCAGAGGCCACCCCAGGCTTCCCTGCCTCTGCCTTCCAGGCTCTGCGGAGGCCTGCTCTGCCACGCTTGCTCTGCAGATTACAAGAAGAGAGATCGCTGCTGCCCACCCTGTGCCCAGGGAGGAGAAGCCCAGGTCACCTGACCAAGACCAGCCCACGACTGGCCTCCCACCCGCTTGCCCATCCCACTCAATCCACTCCCTGCCCGTAGCTCTTCCCAGCCCTCTTGTTTGTCCAGTCCAAATTCTAGACATTGGAGATCTAAGGCACCAGCACTTCTGTGGACAGAGTAGGGTGTAGGGAGTGGTTCCAGCCCTGCAGCTACCACAAGGAGCCAGGTGACTTTGGCGAAGCCCTCAGTGCTCAGGGCTTCTTCTCTAACGTTAGGAGTCGGGCCCCATCCTCTCTAAAGTCCCTCTGGGATCAGCAAATCCATGACTGTAGATAAGACGCCAGCAGCCCTGACATTTCTCCTCCACACTCCCCACTCACCCAGCACTGGTGCCCACCCTTCCTGATTCACTAGAAGTGAAGCCTGCACTGTCTTGGGCTCTCCCGCAGCTTCTTGTCTAGAGTCAGCTTCAGGGATCTGTGTTTGTATTGCTGTGTTTCTTTTTATGTTTAACAGTTTTACTGAAGTACTACTGATGCATGATAAACATGACAGAGTGTACAATTTGATGAGTTTTGATTTTAATAAACGCCAGTGAACCATCTTCATAAACATATCTATCCACCCCAAAGTTTCCTTGTGCCCCTCTGTGGCCTCCCTCCCTTGCTTTCCCTCCATACCTAGGCAAACACTGATCTGCTTTCAGTCACCACAGGCTAATGTATATTTTCTAGAATTTTATGTAAGTGAAATCATACAGTACGCCCTCTTTATTGCCTGCCTTCTTCTGCTCAGCTTCATGATGTTGAGATTCCTGCTTGTTGCCACATATATCAGGAACATATTTTATTTTCGAGTGGTGTCCGCCATATGGATATGCCACAATTTGTCTCTACATTCACTTGTGGATGGACATCTGAGTTGTTTCCAACTTGAGGCTATTACAAATAAGATTCACATGAGTCTCTGCTGACATACACTTGTTTGTCTTATGTTTCTCTTGTGTAGACATACACTTGTTTCTTTTACGTAAATACCTAGGAATGACATGAATGGGTCATTATGTTTAACTTTTTTTTTCTTTTTTTTTTTTTTTTTGAGACAGAGTCTCGCTCTGTAGCCCAGGCTGGAGTGCAGTGGTACGATCCTGACTCACTGCAAGCTCCGCCTCCCGGGTTCACGCCATTCTCTTGCCTCAGCCTCCCGAGTAGCTGGGACTACAGGTGCCTGCCACCATGCCCGGCTAATTGTTTGTGTTTTTAGTAGAGACGGGGTTTCACCGTGTTAGCCAGGATGGTCTCGATCTCCTGACCTCGTGATCTGCCTGCCTTGGCCTCCCAAAGTGCTGGGATTACAGGTGTGAGCCACCGCACCCGGCCATGTTTAACTTTTAAGGAACCGGCAACTATTGCCCAAAGAGGTTATACATTGGCCCTTCCCACCAGCGCTACGTGAGAGTTTCTGTTGCCCCCACCCCACTCCCGCCAGGACACCTGGGTTTGGAAGGCAGGAAAGAGGCACAGACACAGAACTTGGGCCTCTTTGTCCTTCCCCACCAACCACTATAGTTCTTGATTGATCTCAAGTTGAGAGCACCTGGAGGGAAGGGCTGAATCTAGGTGACTCTCTGTGCAGCGTTCATTTGGCCAGACTTTTGATAAGGACCATTGATGTGGACTATGTAGTAGTGTGGCATAAGATCACATCCCCTATATTGTCCAAGAAGGCTTATGAAAGGTGTAGGTCATTCACTCGGCACCTGATTGTGGTACTTCTGAGAATAACTGTTTCAGAAGAGGTGCAGACCACACTCTAGGATAAGGTGATTAGCTGCCCTACACAGTTCTAAGACACATTCTGTGGCCCCCAGCAGGCATTCACACTATCCTTATCTGCTCTGCCTTGCAGGCACTGCTAGAGCCTCCACAGCTGTTGGGCAATCCTGTGGCTCTGACCAGAGCTCTGGACAGCCTCTCGGGGTTAGGCTGCCCAGATTGCATCCCGTTACCTTCACATGGAGCAAGAGTTTTGCAAGAGTAGTTTCTGCCCTAGAGAGCTGGTGAGAACTTCTGCTTAGCAAACACAATAACAGGGCGAAGGGAGAAACTGGGGGGCTCCTGGAGCAAGCAGAGCAATAGAATTGCCACTACCCTAAAGAGCAGCAGTTCCTTTCTGGAAATGAGGCTTACTCACATGTCTTTACTAGGGCAGGGTTCTTACTATAGCAGAAGAAGTCATATTCTAGCAGGAACTCCAGCACAAAATTCAGACTTTCCTGATGAATTGATTGGATGTTCACGGGGTGGGGAGGGGGACTGGCTGAAGCCCGTTTCACAGAGCAAGGAGGCTGCTCCTGGAAGAGAACTCATCAGACGGGAATCAGGGGCCAGGACTCGGGGAGTTGGACCTTCTCCCACTGCTTGGGGTAAAGAAGAGCAATGCTGAAGACCAACATGTAGCTCAACACTGGCCCTGAAGAGTCTGCACCAAGTCCAATGGAGAGCAAAAGAGCTCCAAAAAGAAATCAGAAAAGTCTGTTAGACTTTGGGGACTCTCAAGCAGAGAGATCCACAAAAATCACCATAGACCTCCCAGAGCCTGGCACTGCAAGTGCACCCATCCTTCTTCAGTGGTGACTCTAGGGTGCATGTCCAGCAACTGCAAAGCCCAGAGAAGCTTGTGGGAGACACCCCAATAGACTCCCCCAAGTCCCTGAGGAGCGCATTACAGGGCTGAAGTCCAGCATGAACACATGGGCTCTGAGCCAGCGTGATCCAGGTTGTTGCTATTGATGTGACTTCATCTGTATTCATAGGCTGGGGATACCCTGGGTAATTGGGGCAACATAGTTATTTCTTTAAATTAGATGTCACTGGGATGCTCCAACATACATCAGTTTCCCCTACCTGTCAATTCATTCAGTGCTCAAAAAAAAAAATATGTTAAGCTTCTATGATATGCCAAACAATGATTGGTTTGGAGATACAAAGATAAAAATATATATGAAAGAACTGCTTTCAAGAACCTCACCGTGGGGGAAGGAGCAGCCAAATGGATGATGAATTATAAACCCTTGGCTACATTTGCAAGGCAAAAGGAGAGTTGGCCAAACCAAAAGAGTGGGAAAGAGCATCCCAGGGAAAAGGGAAACACATGCCAAGACCCCAGAGGAAACCAGAACAGCTCCTTGGGGGTTGAGGGGACTGTAAGTGGTTCCCTGTGGCTGGAGTTAAGTGTTCTGTATTGGGGGGTGGGGAGAGCCGGAAGTGACAGGGTTGGAGAAGTAACAGGAGTTAAATGGAGGGTGCCAGGTGACCGACTCAGGAGTCTGACTTTACCTGAGTGTAACCAGGGTCGTTGATAAATTTTAAGAGGAAAAGCAAGTGATCAAATTCACATATTAGGAAGCTCATTCTGGCAGTGGATTGGAGGGCGGGTTAAACGGGGAACTATTTGAGGTAGAAAACATTTAGGAGAGGAGGAGGGGGAGAGGAGGAAGAGGAGGATGAGGAGCAGCTAATAGAGCCAAGCATCATTCTAAGTGTTTATCAGTATAGACTCATTTAATCCACATAACAACCCCTTTGTAGGAGCTGCTCTCATTATACCCACTTCACAGATAATGAAACTGAGACCCAGTGATATTAAATCACTTGACCAAAGGTCCAGGACTAGGTAGGTGGATTCTAACTCACACAGCCCAGTCTAGAACTCACAACTATTGCATGACCATTGCCTTAGGTAAGGTGAGAGAGAATAAAGTGTTGCCTAACACTCTCAGTGAAGGTGGTGAGGAGGAGATAGTCAGGAGTGATGTTAAGGAGAGGAAGAGTGAGGAGCAGGTACATTTCTGGTTTGGCAGATGATTGAACGAGGAACCGTTCAGAAGAAAGACATGTCAAGAAATACAATGAGATTAGTTTTCTACATGTTGAATTTGCAACATCTGCGGGCCCTCAGGGAGATTTCAGGAGGTAATCGCATGTCAGAGTTTGGAGCTTAGGGGAGACACTGGTTAGGAGCAGTAGCTATCGGAGACCCTGGCACATGTTGGATGACAGTTGAAGCCATGAAAACCAGTGGACTCCCCAAGAGGGAGCAGGTAGAGTGAGAAGAGAAGAAAACCAAGGTAGAATCCTCAGGAACTTCAATATCTGAGGAATAAATTTAAAAATAGAGCAACAAACAAGACCAAGAGGGATCAAAGGGAATAGAGGAGAATAGGTCAGTGGGATTCAATGATATAGAGATCAAGTAAGACCTGAACAGTAACTGTCCACCATAAATGAAGTTGAAAATCATACAGCAGGCAGGAAGAAAATATCTTAACATAACTAACAAATATTCAAAACACAATATGCCCAAATTATATAAAGAGCTCCTACAAATCAATAACAAATTAACAATCTGAGGCTCAGCATGGTGGTTCATGCCTGTAATCCCCAGCACTTTGGGAGGGCGAGGTGGGTGGCCAGGGGTTTGAGACCAGCCTGGTCAACATGGTGTGAAACCCCATCTCTACTAAAATTACAAAAATTACCCAGGAGTGGTGGTGAACACCTGTAGTCCCAGCTACTCGGGAGGCTGACGCATGAGAATTGCTTGAACTTGGAAGGCAGAGGTTGCAGTGAGCCAAGATTGCACTCCAACCTGAGCAACAGAGTGAGACTCTATTTCCAGGAAAAAAAAAAAAGGTATATTTCTTGCCATGCACAATGGCTCATGCCTGTAATCCTAACACTTTGAGAGGCAGAGGCGAGAGAATCACTTGAGGCCAAAAAAATAAAAAATAAATAACAAAATAATGATCCAAGCAAAAAGGAAAGAGATAAGAATAATTAATTCAGCTGGACCCAGTGGCTCCCACCTGTAATCCCAGATATACAGGAGGCTAAGATGGCAGGATCACTTGAGGTGAGATACATACATATATATACATATATACGTGTATACACATATATATACATATATATGATATAGTATATATATCTTTTTATTAAGAAAAGAAGGAAGGAAAACATGTTTGTATTTACATAGAGAGAATTCTGGGAAAATGTACACACCAAGCTGTAGACAGTAGTTATCTGAGGAAAAGATACGGGTGAACAGAGGAACAGAAGGGAGACTTTCCAGCTGTGCTTTATATGCTTTTGTGCTTTTGTATTGCTTGTATTCTTTACATATGCATGCTTTGTTTTGTCATATTAAAAGTTTTGTGTATTCGTGTGTTTCTTTTTTATTTCAATAGTTTTGGGGTACAGGTGGTTTTCTGTTACACGGATAAGTTCTTTAGTGGTGATTTCTGAGAGATTTTTATGCACCTGCCACCCAAGCAGTGTACATTGTACCCAATATGTAATCTTTTATCCTTCACCTCCCTCCCAACCTTTTTCCCTACATCCCTAAAGTCTATTATATCATTCTTAGGCCTTTGCATCCTCATAGCTTAGCCCCCGCTTATAACTGAGAACATATGATATTTGGTTTTCCATTCCTGAGTTACTTCACTTAGAATAATGGCTTCCAGCTCCATCCAAGTTGCTGCAAAAGACATTATTTTGTTCCATTTTATGGCTGAGTAGTATTGTATGGTATACGTAGGGGAAAGAGAGATCAGACTGTTACTGTGTCTATGTAGAAAAGGAAGACATAAGGAACTGGATTTTAACCTGTACCCTGAACAATTGTTTTGTCCTGAGATGCTGTTAATCTGTAACTTTGCCCCAACCTTGAGCTGATAAAAACATGTGTTGTATGGAATCAAGGTTTAAGGGATCTAGGGCTGTGCAGGATATGCCTTGTTAAAATATTTACAGGCAGTATGCTTGGTAAAAGTCATCGCCATTCTCCAGTCTTGATAAACCAGGGGCACAATGCACTGCGGAAAGCCGCAGGAACCTCTGCCCTGGAAAGCCAGGTATGGTCCAAGGTTTCTCCCCATGTGATAGTCTGAAATATGGCCTCGTGGGATGGGAAAGACCTGACTGTCCCCCAGCCTGACACCCGTGAAGGGTCTGTGCTGAGGAGGACTAGTAAAAGAGGAAGGCCTCTTGCAGTTGAGATAAGAGGAAGGCCTCTGTCTCCTGCCTGCCCCTGGGAACAGAATGTCTCGGTATAAAACCCAATTGTACATTTGTTCAATTCTGAGCTAGGAGAAAAACTGCCCTGTGGTGGGAGGTGAATCATGTTGGCAGCAATGCTGCTCTGTTATTCTTCACTCCACTGAGATGTTTGGGTGGAGAGAAGCATAAATCTGGCCTCTGTGCACATCCAGGCATAGTATCTTCCCTTAAACTTATTTGTGACACAGATTCCTTTGCTCACATGTTTTCTTGGCTGACCTTCTCCTCACTATCACCCTGCTCTCCTACCGCATTCCTCTTGCTGAGACAGTGAAAATAGTAATTAACAGATACTGAGGGAACTCAGAGACCGGTGCCGGTGCACGTCCTCCAGAGGTATGCTGAGCGCCGGTCCCCTGGGCCCACTGTTCTTTCTCTATACCTTATCTCTGTGTCTTATTTCTTTTCTCAGTCTCTCGTCCCCCCTGACGAGATATACCCACAGGTGTGGAGGGGCAGGCCGCCCCTTCAGGTGCATATAAACCACATTTTCTTTATCCACTCATTGGTTGATGGGCATTTAGGTTGGCTCCGTATCTTTGCAATTGTGAATTGTGCTGCTATAAACATGTGTGTGCAAGTGTCCTTTTCATATAATGACTTCTTTTCCCTTGGATAGATACCCAGTAGTGGGATTGCTGGATCAAATGGTAGCTCCACTTTTAGTTCTTTAAGAAATCCCCACACCGTGTTCCATAGTGGTTGTACTTTATATTCTCACCAGCAGTGTAAAAGTGATCTCTTTTCACCACATACACGCCAACATCCATTGTTTTTTGACTTTTGAATTATGGGCATTCTTGCAGGAGTAAGGTGGCATCTCATTCCAGTTTTAATTTGCATTTCTCTGATGATTAGTGATGTTGAGCGTTTTTTCATGTTTGTTGGCTGTTTGTATATCTTATTTTGAGAAATGTCTAATCATGTCCTTTGCCTACTTTTTGATGGGATTATTTGGTTTCTTCTTGCTGATTTGTTTGAGTTCCTTGTAGATTCTAGATACTAGATTCTAGTTCTTTGTCAGATGCTTACTTTGCTGATTTGAGTTCCTTGATTCTGGATACTAGTCCTTTGTCTGATAGAAAGTTTGCGAATATTTTCTCCCACTCTGGGTTGTCTGTTTACTCTGCTGGTTATTTCTTTTGCTATGCAGGAGCCTTTTAGTTTAATTCGGTCCCATTTATTTATTTTTGTTTTTGTTGCATTTGCTTTTGGGATCTTAGTCATAAATTCTTTGCCTGAGCCAAGATCCAGAAGAGTTTTTCCAAAGTTATCTTCTAGAATGTTTATAGTTTCAGGTCTTAGATTTAAAGTCTTTGATCCATCTTGAGTTGATATTTGTACATGGTGGGGGATAGGGATCCAGTTCCATTCTTCTACATGTGGTTTCCCAGCACCATTTATTGAAATGTCCTTTACTCAATTTATGTTTTTGCGTGTTTTATCAAAGGTCAGATAGCTGCATTTGGCTTTATTGCTGGGTTCTCTATTCTGTTCCCTTCATCTACATGCCTATTTTTATACCAGTACTATGTTGTTTGGTAATTATAGCCTTGTAGTATAATTTGTAGTCGGGTGATATCTTCAGATTTATCGTTTTTGCTTAGTTTTGCTTTGGCTTTGCAGGCTCTTTTTTGGTTCCATATGAATTTCAGGATTTTTTTTTTTCTAATTCTGTGAAGACCGATGATGGTATTTTGATGGGAATGGCTTGAATCCGTAGATTGCTTTGGGCAGCACGGTCATTTTCACAATATTAATTTTTCCATCCGTGAGCATGGGGTGTGTTTCAATTTGTTTGTGTCATCTATGATTTTTCAGCAGTGTTATGTAGTTTTCTTTGTAGAGATGTTACACCTCCTTGGTTAAGCATATTCCTAGGTATTTCATTTTATTTTTTGCAGCTGTCATAAAAGAGATTGAGTTCTTGATTTGATTCTCAGCTTGGTCGTTGTTGGTAGATAGCAGTGCTACTGATTTGTGTACATTGATTTCATAACCTGAGACTTTACTGAATAATTTATCAGATCTAGGAGCTTTCTGGATGAGTTTTTAGGGTTTTTTAGGTATATGATCATATCATCAGTGAACAGTGACAGTTTGACTTCCTCTTTTCCAATTTGAGTGCCCTTTATTTCTTTCTCTTGTCTGATTGCTCTGGCTGGGACTTCCAGTACTATGTTGCATAGAAGTGGTGAAAGTGGGCATCCTTGTCTCATTCCAGTTCTCAGGGGAATGCTTTCAACTTCTCCCCATCCAGTATGATGTTGGCTGTGGGTTTGTCATATAATGGCTTTATTACTTTGAGTTAAGTCCTTTCTATGCCTATTTTGTTGAGGGTGCTGGATTTTATTAAATGCATTGTGTCTGCTGAGACAATCATAGGATTTTCCTTTTTAATTCTATCTATGTGATGTATCACATTTATTGACTTGTGTATGTTAAACCATCCCTGCATCCCTGGGATGAAACCCACTTCATCATGATGTATTATATTTTTTATGTGCTGTTGGATTCGGTTAGCTAGTATTTTATTGAGGATTTTTGTATCTATGGTCATCAGGGGCATTGGTCTATAGTTTTCATTTTTTGTCATGTCCTGTCCTGGTTTTGGTATTAGGGTGACACTGGCTTCATAGAATGATTTGGGGGGGAATTCCTTCTTTCTTTATCTTTTGGAATAGTTTCAGTAAGATTGGCACCAATTCTTCTTTGAATGTCTGATAGAAATCAGCTGTGAATCCATCTGGTCCTGGACTTTTTTGGGTTGGCAATTTTTTATTACTGATTCAACCTCACTGCTTATTGTTGGTCTGCTCAGAGTTTCTATTTTTCCCTGATTTAATCTAGGAAGATTGTATGTTTCCAGGAATTTATCCATTTCCTCCAGATTTTCTAGTTTGTGCACATAAAGCTGTTCATAGTAGCCTTGATTGATTTTTTTGTATTTCTGTGTGATCAGTTGTAATATCTCCAGTTTCATTTCTAATTGAGCTTATCTGGATCTTCTCTTTTCTTGGTTAATCTCACTAATGGTCTATCAATTTGGTTTATCTTTACAAAGAACCAGCTTTTTGTTTCATTTATCTTTTATATTGTTTTTGTTTGTTTCAATTTCATTTAGTTCTTCTCTTATAATTATTTCTTTTCTTCTGCTGGATGTGGGTTTAGTTTGTTCTTGTTTCTCCAGTTCCTTGATGTGTGACATTATGTCGTCAATTTGTGCTCTTGCAGATTTTTTGATGTAAGCATTTAACGCTATGAACTTTCCTCTTACCACTGCTTTTGCTGTATCCTAGAGGTTTTGATAAGTTCTGTCACTACTATCATTCATGCCAAAGAATTTTTAAATTTCCATCTTGATTTCATTGCTAACCCAAAAATCTTTCAAAAGCAGATTATTTAATTCCCATGTATTTGTATAGTTTGAGAGTTCCTTTTGGAGTTAATTTCCAGTTTTATTCCACTGTGGTCTGAGAAGATACTTGCTATTTTGATTTTCTTAAATTTATTGAGGCTTGTTTTGTGGCCTATCATATGTTCTATCTTGGAGAATGTTCCACGTGCTGTTGAGAAGAATGTATATTCTGCAGTTGTTGGAAAGAATGTCTGTCAATATCTGTTAAGTCCATTTGTTTTAGGGTATAGTTTAAGCCCATTGTTTCTTCGTTGGTTTTCTGTCTTGATGATCTGTCTAGTGCTAACAGTGGAGTATTGAAGTCCCCCACTATTATTGTGTTGCTGTCTATCTCATTTTTTAGGTCTGGTAGTAAATGTTTTATAAATCTGGGAGCTCCAGTATTAGGTGGATATAAATTTAGAATTGTAATACCTTCTTGTTGGACTAATTCTTTTATCATTATATAATATCCTTCTTGTCTTTTTTTACTGTTGTTGCTCAAAAGTCTGTTTTGCCAGAAATAAGAATAGCTACGCCTGCTTGGTTTTGGTTTCCATTTGTGTGGAATATCTTTTTTCCCTTTACCTTGAGTTTATATGAGTCCTTATGCAGCAGGTCAGGTTTTCCTCAGCAGCCAAGGTCAGTGTCCACTAACCCTTTACTATAATTTTGATGAATACATAAGTTAAATATTAAAGAACTGGAGAAACCAGTGTCTGGGTATATTAGTCTATTCTTACACTGCTGTAAAGAACTACCTGTGACTGGTTAATTTATGAATAAAAGATGTTTCATTGACTCACAGTTCTGCAGGCTGTACAGGAAGCATGGCTGGGAGGCCTCAGGAAACTTACAATCATAGCAGAAGGTGAAGGGCAAGCAAGCATGTCCTACCATAGCAAAGCAGGAGACAGACAGTGAAGGCAGAAGGGCTACACACTTTTAAACAACCAGATCTCATGAGAACTCACTATCATGAGAGCAGCAAGGGGGATATCCACCCCCAAGATCCAATCACCTCCCACCAGGTCCCTCCCCCAACACTGGGAATTACAATTCGACATGAGATTTGGGTAGGGACATGAAGCCAAGCCATGTCATTGAGTATGAGGACTAGAATGCAAAAATAAACCCATTAAGACCTTGCCTGGGTTTTCTCAGACCCTAAAGTCTGATCGAATAATAAAAGCATTCTAACACATATACCTCATACCAGGACCCACTTAAGATTAAGAAACTTTCCAAGGCTCTAGAGAAAGCTTTCCAGACTCCAGACCCTAGTTAAAGATTAGATATATATTGAATAAAACAATCTTGCTTGTAGGTGCACTCCCACATGTAGACATAGAGTGCAAAATATATATAAACACTGGGGGAAAATTTGTAACTTTGAGTTGGTCTGGTGAGTTATTCCAACCTTCTCCCTGTAACCAGTTATAGAAATAAACTCCCTTCTTTCCCAGTCTGTCTGCATCTTGTTATCAGACCATAAGTGCAAGCAGCCAGACCTTGTTCATCTGGGAACATTTACATATTAGTTGTGTCTCTTGAAGACAGCAGATATTTGGTGGGTGGTTTTTAAACCAATCCTGCCATTCTATATCTTTTAAGTGGAGCATTTAGGCTCCTTACATTCAATGTTAAAATTGAGATATTGTGTCCGAAATTGGTTCCTTCCGGTGGGTTATTGGTCTCGCTGACTTCAAGAATGAAGCCATGGACCCTCGCAGTAAGTGTTACAGTTTTTAAAGATGGTGTGTCCAGAGTTTGTTCCTTCAGATGTTCAGATGTGTCTGGAGTTTCTTCCTTCCGGTGGGTTCATGGTCTTGCTGACTTCAGGAGTGAAACCGCAGACCTTCGCAGTGAGTGTTATAGCTCTTTTTTTTTTTAATTTTACATTTTATTTTATTTTATCAAAGTTATGCTTGGTTCCAGATCTGTGAGACAATATTTTTAATATGGAAAACAGAACATCAACAAAACAAACAAGAAAATGACTTGCAGCCTTGAAGTATGCTCAGGGCAAGGTAATGTGGGTGACCCTCCGATTAAAGAAGCTAAGTCAGAGCCAGAAATCGCTTCATGTTTTAAGTATAATAATCAACAAGTCAGAATCACAGCCAATAATTAAACTTCTTAGGCAGTTGCTTCATCATGACATTCATTTCTGCATACCTACTTTCAGGTAAGAAGTAGAAATTCTCAAAGGTCTGACTAACCAATATACAAAAACAATTCTGAAGACATTAATTAAAGAAGCACCTTCATACAGTGTTCTCAGATTCAAAAAGTTTTAAAAGGGGCTTGGATTTGGAGGAATGCAGGAGGCAGACAGATCGATGGGGAGAAAGGAGGATGGTCAAAGAGGCAGAGCTCTTTGCTATGAGAATCAACTTCAACCAGAAAAGATCCACTTTTACTAATTTTATGAAGTAGGATTTCACATGAGTTATCTTTAAAGATATCTTCAAAGAAAGTGTTTACTTTAAAAAGAGAGTCCAAAAATCACTGTCCTAAAGAATGAGGCAATAAGAAAAGTAGAGGCAATAAGAAATTTGTAGTATAATGATGTTAAGGAAGAAAACTAACTTCTGAGCTATTGTCTACACTTCTGTTCATTTAATTCCATTCTCTCTGAGCCGTCCTGGTGTCTCCTGGTTATGAGAACACCCCCTTATCTTACACCATCCAACAAACAGAATCCTGTAATTCCTTTGGTAGATTTGGGATTCTGGTTTACGTAACTATTGGCTATGGCAGAAACACCTAGGATGCTATCTCAGTGTGTTTACATGGTTCCTTTTGATTCTAGATTTAGATGGTGCCTTTTTGCTTCTTATGCTTGTTACTTATAGGGAATGCGGTTTTACAAGCTAAGATCTTCTTGACTGTGGTATTATTCCATGTAGAAACTAGCTTAACTCCTCCTAGTCACTAAGAGACCAAAGGCTGTAGTAACTCTGTCTCCCTATCACCTCTCTGGATTTCTATGTGGTCCATGCCTCCTGTAAGACTAATTTCTTCTTCTTTTTTTTTTTAAATTATACTTTAAGTTCTAGGGTACATGTGCACAATGTGCAGGTTTGTTACATATGTATACATGTGCCATGTTGGTGTGCTGCACCCGTTAACTCATCATTTATGTTAGGTATATCTCCTAATGCTATCCCTTCTCCCTCCCCCCACCCCACGACAAGTGTGTGATGTTCCCCACCCTGTGTCCAAGTGTTCTCATTGTTCAATTCCCACCTATGAGTGAGAACATGTGGTGTTTGGTTATCTATCCTTGCGATAGTTTGCTGAGAATGATGGTTTCCAGCTTCATCCATGTCCCTACAAAGGACATGAACTCATCCTTTTTTACAGATGCATAGTATTCCATGATGTATATGGGCCACATTTTCTTAATCCAGTCTGTCATTGATGGACATTTGGGTTGGTTCCAAGTCTTTGCTATTGTGAATAGTGCCACAATAAACATACATGTGCATGTGTCTTTATAGCAGCATGATTTATAATCCTTTGGGTATATACTTGGTAATGGAATGGTTGGGTCAAATGGTATTTCTAGTTCTAGATCCTTGAGGAATCACCGCACTGTCTTCCACAATAGTTGAACTAGTTTACAGTCCTACCAGCAGTGTAAAAGCGTTCCTATTTCTCCACATCCTCTCCAGCACCTGTTGTTTCCTGACTTTTTAATGATCGCCATTCTAACTGGTGTGAGATGGTATCTCATTGTGGTTTTGATTTGCATTTATCTGATGGCCAGTGATGATAAGCATTTTTTCATGTATCTGTTGGCTGTATAAATGTCTTCTTTTGAGAACTGTCTGTTCATATCCTTTGCTCACTTTTTGATGGGGTTGTTTGATTTTTTTTGTAATTTTGTTTAAATTCTTTGTAGATTCTGGATATTAGCCCTTTGTCAGATGGGTAGATTGCAAAAACTTTCTCCCATTCTGTAGGTTGCCTGTTCACTCTGGAGATAGTTTCTTTTGCTGTGCAGAAGCTCTTTAGTTTAATTAGATCCCATTTGTCTATTTTGGCTTTTGTTGCCGTTGCTTTTGGTGTTTTAGTCATGAAGTCCTTATCCATGCCTATGTCCTGGATGGTATTGCCTAGGTTTTCTTCTAGGGTTTTTATGGTTTTAGATCTAACATTTAAGTCTTTAATCCATCTTGAATTAATTTTTGTACTAGATGTAAGGAAGGGATCCAGTTTCAGCTTTCTACATATGGCTAGCCAGTTTTCCCAGCACCATTTATTAAATAGGGAATCCTTTCCCCATTGCTTGTTTTTGTCAGGTTTGTCAAAGATCAGATGATTGTAGATGTGTGGTATTATTTTCGGGGGCTCTATTCTGTCCCATTTGTCCATATCTCTGTTTTGGTACCAGTACCATGCTGTTTTGGTTACTGTAGTCTGGTAGTATAGTTTGAAGTCAGGTAGCGTGATGCCTCCAGCTTTGTTCTTTTGACTTAGGATTGTCTTGGCAATGCAGGCTCTTTTTTGGTTCCATATGAACTTTAAAGTAGTTTTTTCCAATTCTGTGAAGAAAGTGATTGGTAGCTTGATGGGGGTGGCATTGAATCTATGAATTACCTTGCAATATGGTCATTTTCACAATATTGATTCTTCCTGTCCATGAACATAGAACGTTCTTCCATGTGTTTGTGTCCTCTTTCATTTCAATGAGCAGTTATTTGTAGTTCTCCTTGAAGAGGTCCTTCACATCCCTTGTAAGTTGGATTCCTAGGTATTTTATTATCTTTCAAGCAATTGTGAATGGGAGTTAACTAATGATTTGGCTCTCTGTTTGTCTGTTATTGGTGTATAGTAATGCTTGTGATTTTTGCACACTGATTTTGTATCCTGAGACTTTGCTGAAGTTGCTTATCAGCTTAAGGAGATTTTGAGCTGAGACAATGGGGTTTTCTAAATATACAATCATGTCATCTGCAAACGGGGACAATTCAACTTCCTCTTTTCCTAATTGAGTACCCTTTATTGCTTTCTCTTGCCTGATTGAGTACCCTTTATTTCTTTCTCTTGCCTGATTGCCCTGGCCAGAACTTCCAACACTTTGAATAGGAGTGGTGAAAGAGGGCATCCCTGTCTTGTGCCAGTTTTCAAAGGGAATGCTTCCAGTTTCTGCCCATTCAGTATGATATTGGTATTGGCTGTGGGTTTGTCATAAATAGCTCTTAATATTCTGAGATACGTCCCATCAATACCTAGTTTATTGAGAATTTTTAGCATGAAGGGCTGTGGAATTTTGTCAAAAGCCTTTTCTGCATCTATTGAGATAATCATGTGGTTTTTGTCTTTGGTTCTGTTTATATTATGGATTACGTTTGTTGATTAGCATATGTTGAACCAGGCTTGCATCCCAGGGATGAAGCAAACTTGATCATGGTGGATAAGCTTTTTGATGTGCTGCTGGATTCGGTTTGCCGGTATTTTGTTGAAGATTTTTGCATTGATGTTCATCAGGGATACTGGTCTAAAATTATTTTTTGTTGTGTCTCTACCAGGCTTCGGTATCAGGATGATGTTGGCCTCATACAATGAATTAGGGAGGATTCCCTCTTTTTCTATTTATTGGAGTAGTTTCAGAAGCAATGGTACCAGCTCCTCTTTGTACCTCTGGTAGAATTCAGCTGTGAATCTGTCTGGTCCTGAACTTTCTTTGGTTGATAGGCTACGAATCATTGCCTCAATTTCAGAGCCTGTTATTGGCCTATTCAGGGATTCAACTTCTTCCTGGTTTAGTCTTGGGAGGGTGTATGTGTCCAGGAATTTATCCATTTCTTCTAGATTGTCTAGTTTATTTGGTAGAGGTGTTTATAGTATTCTCTGATGGTAGTTTGTATTTCTATGGGATCGGTGGTGATATCCCCTTTATCATCTTTTATTGCATCTATTTGATTCTTCTCTCTTTTCTTCTTTATTAGTCTTGCTAGTGGTCTATTAATTTTGTTGATCTTTTCAAAAAACCAGCTCCTGGATTCATTGATTTTTTGGAGGGTTTTTTGTGTCTCTATCTCCTTCAGTTCTGCTCTGATCTTAGTTATTTCTTGCCTTCTGATAGCTTTCGAATGTGTTTGCTCTTGCTTCTCTAGTTCTTTTAATTGTGATGTTAGGGTGCCAATTTTAGATCTTTCCTGCTTTCTGTTGTGGGCACTTAGTGCTATGAATTTCCCTCTACACACTGCTTTAAATGTGTCCCAGAGATTCTGGTATGTTTTGTCTTTGTTCTCACTGGTTTCAAAGAACATCTTTATTTCTGCCTTCATTTCGTTATGTGCCCAGTAGTCATTCAGGAGCAAGTTGTTCAGTTTCCATGTAGTTGAGTGGTTTTGAGTGAGTTTCTTAATCCTGAGTTCTAGTTTGATAGCACTGTGGTCTGAGAGACAGTTTGTTATAATTTCTGTTCTTTTACATTTGCTGAGGAGTTCTTTACTTCCAACTATGTGGTCAATTTTGAAAAAAAGTGCTATGTGGTGCTGAGGAGAATGTATAGTCTGTTGATTTGGGGTGGAGAGTTCCGTAGATGTCTATTAGGTCTGCTTGGTGCAGAGCTGAGTTCAATTCCTGGATATCCTTATTAACTTTCTGTCTCATGGATCTGTCTAATGTTGACAGTGGGGTGTTAAAGTCTCCAATTATTATTGTGTGAGAGTCTAAGTCTCTTTGTAGGTCTCTAAGGACTTGCTTTATGAATCTGGGTGCTCCTGTATTGGGTGCATATATATTTAGGATAGTTAGCTCTTCTTGTTGAATTGATCCCTTTACCATTATGTAATGGCCTTCTTTGTCTCTTCTGATCTTTGTTGGTTTAAAGTCTGTTTTATCAGAGGCTAGGATTGCAACCCCTGCTCTTTTTTTGTTTGTTTGTTTTCTATTTGCTTGGTAGATCTTCCTCCATCCCTTTATTTTGAGTCTATGTGTGTCTCTGCACATGAGATGGGTCTCCTGAATACAACACACTGATGGGTCTTGACTCTTTATCCAATTTGCCAGTCTGTGTCTTTTAATTGGAGCATTTAGCTTATTTACATTTAAGGTTAATATTGCTATGTGTGAATTTGATCCTGTCATTATGATGCTAGCTGGTTAGTTTGCTCGTTAGTTGATGCAGTTTCTTCATAGCATGGATGGTCTTTACAATTTGGTATGTTTTTGCAGTGGCTGGTACCGGTTGTTCCTTTCCATGTTTAGTTCTTTCTTCAGGAGCTCTTGTAAGGCAGGCCTAGTGGTGACAAAATCTCTCAGCATTTGTTTGTCTGTAAAGGATTTTATTTCTCCTTCACTTAAGAAACTTAGTTTGGCTGGATATGAAATTCTGGGTTGAAAATCCTTTTCTTTAAGAATGTTGAATATTGCCCCCACTCTATTCTGGCTTGTAGAGTTTCTACCAAGAGAACTGCTATTAGTTTGATGGGCTTCACTTTGTGGGTAACCCGACCTTTCTCTCTGGCTGCCCTTAACATTTTTTCCTTCATTTCAACTTTGGTGAATCTGACAATTATGTGTCTTGGAGTTGCTTTAATTTGAATGTTGGCCTGCCTTGCTAGGTTGGGGAAGTTCTCCTGGATAATATCCTGAAGCGTGTTTTCCAACTTGGTTCCATTCTCCCTGTCACTTTCAGGTACACCAATCAGAAGTAGATTTGGTCTTTTAACATAGTCCCATATTTCTTGGAGGCTTTGTTCATTTCTTTTTACTCTTTTTTCCCTAAACTTCTCTTCTCACTTCATTTCATTCAATTGATCTTCAATCACTGATACCCTTTCTTCCACTTGATCAAATCGGTTGCTGAAGCTTGTGCATGCGTCACATAGTTCTCATGCCACGATTTTCAGCTCCATCAGGTCATTTAAGGACTTCTCTACACTGTTTATTCTAGTTAGCCATTCGTCTCATCTTTTTTCAAGGTTTTTAGCTTCTTTGTGATGGGTTTGAACATCCTCTTTTAGCTCAGAGAAGTTTGTTATTACTGATCATCTGAAGCCTTCTTCTCTCAAGTCATCGAAGTCATTCTCCATCCAGCTTTGTCCCTTTGCTGTGGAGGAGCTGCATTCCTTCGGAGAAGAGGCACTCTGATTTTTAGAATTTTCAGTTTTTCTGCTCTGGTTTCTCCCCATCTTTGTGGTTTTATCTATATTTGGTCTTTCTTTGATGATGGTGACATACAGATGGAGTTTGGTGTGGATGTCCTTTCTGTTTGTCAGTTTTCCTTCTAACAGTCAGGACCCTCAGCTGCAGGTCTGTTGGAGTTTGCTGGAGGTCCACTCTAGACCCTGTTTGCCTGGGTATTACCAGCGGAGGCTGCAAAACAGCAAATATTGCAGAACGGCAAATGTTGCTCTCTGATCCTTCTTCTGGAAGCTTCATCTCAGAGGGGCACCCAGCTGTATGAGGTGTCAGTTGGCCCCTACTGGGAGGTGTCTCCCAGTTAGGCTACTCGGGGGTCAAGGACCCACTTGAGGAGGCAGTCTGTCTGTTCTCAAATCTCAAACGCCATGCTGGGAGAAGCACTACTCTCTTCAAAGCTGTCAGACAGGGACATTTAAGTCTGCAAAAGTTTCTGCAGCCTTTTGTTCAGCTGTGCCCTGCCCCCAGAGGTGGAGTCTACAAAGGCAGGCAGGCCTCCTTGAGCTGCAGTGGGCTCTGCCCAGTTCAAGCTTCCTGGCTGCTTTGTTTACCTATTCAAGCCTCAGCAATGGCAGATCCCCCTCCCCCAGCCTAGCTACCACCTTGCAGTTCAATCTCAGACTGCTGTGCTAGCAGTGAGCAAGGCTCCATGGGCGTGGGGCCCTCCAAACCAGGCACAGGATATAATCTCCTGGTGTGCCGTTTGCTAAGGCTGTTGGAAAAGTGCAGTATTAGGGTGGGAGTGTCCTGATTTTCCAGGTACCATCTGTCATGGCTTCCCTTTGGGAGGAAAGGGAATTCCCCGGCCCCTTGTGCTTCCCCGGTGAGGCGATGTCCCACCCTGCTCCATGGGCTGCACCCACTGTCTGACAAGTCCCATTGAGATGAACCTGGTACCTCAGTTGGAAATGCAGAAATCACCCATCTTCTGCGTCGCTCACACTGGGAGCTGCAGACTGGAGCTGTTCCTATTCAGCCATCTTGGAACCTCCTTCTGAGTGTTACAGCTCTTAAAGGTGGTATGTCCAGAGTTGTTTGTTCCTCCCGGTGGGTTCATGGTCTTGCTGACTTCAGGACTGAAGCCACAGACCTTCACAGTGAGTGTTACAGCTCGTAAACGTAGCATGGACCCAAAGAGGGAGCAGCAGCAAGATTTATCGTGAAGAGCGAAAAAACAAAGCTTCCACAGCATGGAAGGAGACCTGAGCAGGTTGCCGCTGCTGGCTCAGGTGGCCAGCTTTTATTTCTTTATTTGGACCCGCCCACATCCTGCTGATTGGTCCATTTTACAGAGTGCTGATTGGTTCATTTTTACAGAGTGCTGATGGGTGCGTTTTTACAGAGTGCTGATTGGTGCGTTTACAAACCTTTAGCTAAACACAGAGCACTGATTGGTGTGTTTACAATCCTTTAGCTAGACAGAAAAGTTCTCCAAGTCCCCACCCAACCCAGAAGCCCAGCCAGCTTCACCTCTCAATGCCCCCTCTAAACAGGACACCTCAACTGCTGTTGGGAATTGGGTGATGACCACTCTAGCTACTTCCCGCTGGATGGGGTGAAGAAGGGGCCCTGCAGTTGTAGTGGCCTCCAGAGGGGAACTCTTTAGGGCAGTGAAAGGGCCAGCTGGTCAGTCCAGGGGTCCTTGATAGAAGTTGTTAGTTGAGCTCATTTGGGGTTCCATTTGTAAGACCATCTGCAGCTTGATGGCTTCGATCCTAGAGGAAACAAATTTGACAAGGAGGTTAAAAATATAGGGCCCAAAGGTGAGTAATAGCAAGATGGCTGCCACCAGACCTAGAAAGGGGAGAAGTCATGTTGCCCAACTCCAGAGGCTGATATAAGAGTTTGACAGGCGTTGTCTGATTTCAGAAGCTTTTTTCTGCAAATGCCGGGCAGCATCTCGTACTATCCCTGACTGGTTAGTGTAAAAACAACACTCTTCCCCTAAGAAGGTACAGAGTCCTCCTTTCTCAGCAGTGAGGAGGTCTAGGCCTCGGCAGTTTTGGAGAGTCACTGTTGCCAAAGAGTCTATTTGGGATTGTACAGTAAGGATAGATTTTGTCATTTCTTGTAAACTGTCTGAGAAATTCTTTGAGAGTGTGTGGTAGTAGGATAATGAAGTAGATAAACTGGCTATTCCAGTTCCTGTAGCAGTAGCCATTCCTAACCCTACAAGTAGGGGTATTAGTCATATGGCTTTGCACTGATGGACTTGAACTTTGAGGGGTACTGATAGGGTCTGATTTCCTGGGGCAATGTTAATGTTGGAACTTAGAAAGACTAAGGTGCAGGTGCCTGTCCAGTTAGTGGAGAGGCAGATATAGGTCAATGTTCCACATAAGAAGAATATACCTTGGCTGGGTAGAAAGAACTGGTTGTGTATATTAAAAAGGCATGTAAGTTTGTTGTTTTCATTTTTTCATACTTCTAGAGTACTTGCCAAGCTAACTCTGGTGAGTGTCTGGAAAGGGGTGTTGGGAGACAGAGTGACTCCCTGTGTTCTATTTTATTTTCGTCCTGGCAGAAGCTACAGTATATAGTCCTATCGTGAAGAGTATGGTTAGTATGCTGCTTAATAATATGATGAAATAGTAAAAGGATTCCATTAAAGGAGCAAGGAGAGGTGTTAAAGATTATGTAGGTTTTCACTTCTCTTTTTTAAGGAGGAAGGGGTTTTTCTTCAGGATCAGTGGTAGGAACCTTTTTAGTCTGGGATGTTTCCTTCCAAAATAGGAGACGCAAGTCCTCCAATGGTTCTCAGGTTATTGAAGTTGGTCTGGCTGATCTTGGGACTCCTGAGCTGACGGTCCCACAGGTTCCTCAGGGGATATCCAAAATTTAACTCGGGTGTGGTGAATCGAAGATTCCACTCCTGCCACCTTAACTGCAGTGGGGGGAGAGAGGATTACCGAGTATGGTCCTTCCCACAGAGTCCATAGATGGAGAGGTAGAGGGAAGATATTTGGCCAACACTAGATCTCCTGGTTGATGAAGGAACTCTGTTCCCTTTTCTCTGTGACATCCTTCAGGTAGGTATTTAAGGTTTTGTTGATATTTTGCCAAAGAAGTTATATCTTTGACCAAGTTGGCTGTTTCCTGAGCAAGTAGGTGATTTGTGAGAAAAGGTCATCCATACAGCATTTCATATGGACTGAGCCCCATTTTTTGAGGAGAATTTTGGATTTTCAACAAGGCCATGGGCAAAAGAGTAGGCCATAGGAGATGAGTTTCTTGTGTTAGTATCCTTAAGTGCCTCTTGAGTGTTTCATTTGCCTTCTCGACCTTCCCTGAGGATTGTGGCCTCCAGGTGCAGTAACGGTCACGTTTCCCTAGCACCTGGAAATTCCCTGAGTTATGGTGGTTTTAAAAGCCGGACCATTGTTGCCCTGTAAGCTTTGGGGAAGCCCAAATCTAGGAATTATTTCATGAATTAGGACTTTAATCACTTCCTGAGTCTTCTCTGTCTTTCAGGGGAAAACTTCTATCCAATTTGTAAAGGTATCAACACAGACCAACAAGTATTGAAATCCCTTTGACTTAGGCATTTGAGTGAAGTCTAACTGCCAGTCTTCTCCAGGATAGTGACCTATTCTTTGTTCCCCCAAAGGGGCCCTATGATGGACTAAGGGATTGTTCCTTTAACACACCTCACAGGCTGTGACTACCTGTTGGATGGTCCGGAGGAGATTTGGCCCTGTAAATAGGGATTTGGCCATTTAATGAGTGTTTTCAATACCCATATGAGAAGTTTGGTGGAGGGTTTTAAGTATTTTCCCCTGGCTTCGGGTAAAAGTACCTTTCCTTCTTCTGTTGTTAAGCACCCCAAGAGGAGAAAACTATGCCCCCGTGAAAGTCCCCATTCTGTTTCAGTCAGGGAATACTGGGGCTTAATCTCTTAGAGGGGGTTGTTCCATACCAAGGGTCCTTCCATAGGTATTTCTAATGGGAGGTTCCACCTGGCAGCAATTTTGGCCTCAGCATCTGCCCAAAGGTTTCCTTCTGCCTTTTCTCCTTCACCTTTCTGATGGCTTTGGCAGTGTAAGACTGCCACCTCCTTGGGTTTTTGCATTGCATGCAATAACTCCATAATTTCCCTGTGGTGTTTAATGGGGATTCCCCCAGAGGTTAGGAACTTCGTTTCTTTCCATATTGCAGCATGGGCATGTAGGATTAGATAAGCATACTTGCTATCTGTATACACATTTATTCTTTTTCCCTTTCCCGGTTCAAAGGCTTGGGTAAGTGCCACTAGTTCTGCTAACTGGGCACTGGTCCCTGGAGGAAGAGGCTTACTTTCAGGTACAGTTACATCACTTACTATGGAATAACCTGCCCTTCGTATCCCATTCTCCACAAATGAACTTCCATCGGTATATAAGTTAAGGTCAGGATTAGCTAAGGGGACTTCTAAGAGATCATATCAGGTGGCATAAATCTGGACTATAATTTGTTGGTTGTTGGGAACAGGCTCCCCAAAATCTGGCCATTAACTGGCCCCCAAACTGGCCATAAACAAAATCTCTGCAGCACTGTGACATGTTCATGATGACCATGATGCCCACGCTGGAAAGTTGTGGGTTTACCGGAATGAGGGCAAGGTATACCTGGCCCGCCCAGAGCGGAAAATCACTTAAAGGCATTCTTAAACCACAAACAATAGCAAGAGGGATCTGTGCCTTAAGGTCATGCTCCTGCTGCAGATAACTAGCCAAACCCATCTCTTTATTTCAGCTCATCCCTTTGTTTCCCATAAAGAATGCTTTTAGTTCATCTACAATCTATAGAAACAATGCTTTTCACTGGCTTGCTGTCAATAAATATGTAGGTAAATTTCTGTTCGAGGCTCTCAGCTCTGAAAGCTCTGATACCCCTGATTTCCCACTTCACACCTCTATATTTCTGTGTGTGTGTCTTTAATTCCTCTAGCACCACTGGGTTAGAGTCTCCCCAGCTGAGCTGGTCTCAGCAAGTGGCATCCATTGTGGGGGCTCGAATCCAGGTCAAAGGCTTGCCGGAGCAATGGTTGGAGAATGTGGAACTAAGCTGGAGGACACCCAAGTACTCTTAAAGCAATCCCCATAGTGAGTAAGAAGGGGAGCTCAGAAGCATCAGAGTAACAATGGGACAAGTGTGGGCTCTGGTTTGTTCCACCTTGGAACCTTTTCACACTGATGATGAGGAGGAAGGAGAGTATAATGAAGTAACAGAAGAGGTTACAGAGCAGGTTTGTTTGCCAGCTAAAACTAAAATAGCAAAGGAGGAAGAGGTTCCTCCCTACCCGTCTGCACCCCTTCATTATTATTTTGAAGATAAACAGTGGCCTGACCCTCCAGATCTTTCTTTTCCAGAGGATACGGTGAAAAGTAGTTGCCCCAGTGACTGTTTGAGCAGCGCCTCGAGTGATCACTCTCAGTTCTATTCAGGCAGGAATTCAGCAAGCTAGACAAGAGGGTGATATGGAGGCTTGGCAGTTCCCTGTTAGAATATACCCCCCAGATCAACAGGGAAATATTATAGCTACATTTGAGCCTTTTCCTTTTAAATTTGGGAAAGCACATTTAGTTGATTATATCAAGGCCTATAATGGTATCGGAGGTAATCTGCATAAAGCTACTTTGTTGGCACAGGCAACAGCAGGACTGAGAGTGGATAAAGGAAATACTCTGTTTCCTGGAGCTTGTTTTAACTGTGGGAAGCATGGTCACACTAAAAAAGAATGTAGAAAAAATCAGCTAGTCAGGCCACCAGATAGGGGATGAAAGAAAACTGCTGAGTCTGAAATATGTCCAAAATGTAAAAAAGGAAAACATTGGGCTAATCAGTGTCACTCTAAGTTTGATAAAGACGGGAACCCGATTTCAGGAAATGCCATGAAAGGCCCGTCCTGGGCCCCATTCCAAACCAGGGCGTTTCCAGCTCAGGCCATTCCCTCACCCCTGTACAATGTCTGTCCCCCGCCACAGCTGGTAGTGCTACAGTAGATTTATACTGCCTAAAAGCTGTGAGCCTTCTGCCTGGGGAACCCCTGCAAAAGGTCCCAACAGGAGTCTGTGGACCCTTGCCAGTGGGAATGATAGAATTACTTCTAGGCAGGTCTAGTTTAAATTTAAAAGGGATACAAATACATGCAGGAGTCACTGATTCATATTACAATGGGGAAATTCAAATTGTTATATCTACTTCTGTTCCCTGGAAAGCAGAGCCATGAGAGGGCATAGCACAGCTCCTGATTGTGCCGTATGTGGGAATGGGGAAAAGTGAAATTAAATGAACGGGAGGATTTGGAAGCACAAATAAACAAGGCAAAGCAGCTTATTCGGTAAATCAAATTACTGATAAACATCCTACCTATAAAATAACTATTCAGGAAAATAAATTTAAAGGGTTGGAAGATACAGGAGCGGACATTTCAATCATTTCTCTACAGCACTGGCCATCCACATGGCCAATTCAACCCGCTCAATTTCACATAGTTGGAGTTGGAAAAGCCCCTGAAGTATATCAAAGTAGCTATATTTTGCATTGTGAAGGGCCCCATGGACAACCTGGGATTATTCAACCAATTATAACTTCTGTACCTATAAATTTATGGGGGAGAGATTTATTACAACAATGGGGAGCACGAATTCTAATTCCAGAACAATTATATAGCCCTCAAAGTCAACATATGATGCATAAAATGGGGTATGTCCCTGGTATGAGACTAGGAAAAAATTTGCAAGATTTAAAGGAACCACTTCAAGCGGAAAGACAAATTCCCACCAAGGTTTAGGATATCATTTTGATGGTGGCCATTGTTAAGCCTCCAGAACCTATACCTTTAAAATGGTTAACAGATAAGCCAATTTGGATAGAACAATGGCTGCTGAGTAAAGAGAAACTGGAGACTTTAGAGAACTTAAAATTGGGCTTTAATAGTCATAGATTTAAAAGCCTGTCTCTTGACTATCCCCTTAGCTGAGCAAAGCTGTAAATGGTTTGCATTTACAATTCCTGCAGTAAACAACCTGCAGCCTGCTAAGCATTTTCATTATTTTACAGATGGGTCTCGTAATGGTAAAGCTTCTTATTTTGGCTCAAAAAGTAAGGTTTTCCAGACATCCTATACTTCAGCTCAAAAGCAGAGCTTGTAGCTGTAATTGAGGTATTGACTGCTTTTGATATGCCTATTAATGTGATTTCTGATTCTTCATATGTGGTTCATTCCACAAAGTTAATTGAAAATGCTCAGTTATGATTTCATACAGATGAACAACTGAAAACAAAAACAAAAAAGGGGGAGAAACGGATTATAGCACAGCCCATATACAACTGAATCTAGCATTATTAACTTTAAATTTTTTTGAGCATGCCCAAAGGCCAGATGTTATCAGCAGCTGAACAGCATGTACAGAAACCAGCTGCAAAGACACAAGCAGAACAACTGGTTTGGTGGAAAGATCTGATAACAGAAAGTTGGGAAATAGGTACAATAATAACTTGGGGTAGAGGTTATGCTTGTGTTTCTCCAGGCCAAAATCAACAGCCAATTTGGATACCATCAAGACACCTGAAACCTTATCATGAGCCATATGCTGAGGAAGATACTCTGGGAGGATCCCCAGGACCCCCTGGTTGCAGCCATGTCAAGGCCGATGCTGAGGAGGACCCCAACTGTCATAAGCAACACCTGTCAAACACAGCCACCCACCTGGGGACAGATCAAGAAGCTGTCACAGATGGCAGAAGAAAACCTGAGGAAAGCGGGACAACCAGTCACAATGAGTGATTTAATGGTAGCTATGATCGCGGTGATCACCATTGCCATGAGTATTCCTTAAATAAGGTCTGACACAGAGAACAATTATACTTATTGGGCATATTTATCAATCTTGGCTAGCAATAATGCCTGGATGTAATCACTCTGTGACAGTTACACGTGCTTTCTGATCTCAGTATTTACTATAATAAATCTGCTCCTATGATTGAAGCATACCACCCTCAAAAACCTATTTGTAAACAAAATAGAACCTGCCCAGAAATAATGAATCTACTTGTTTAGGAAGATTGCATTGCAGAACAGGCAGAGGTACTGCACAATTCCTATGGAATCATTGTTGATTGGTCCCCTAAGGGGATGTTTAGCTTAAATTGCACCTCTCAGTCTGCATGCCATGGCCACACTATGTCCAGCTAGTCTGAACAAAAGGGTCAGATGGTAGAGATTATAAGAAGTATGGCAAGAGTTCCTATTATCTGGAACCATGACAGCATAGTGGCACCTCAACCTCAAGTGACATGGCCTGCTCTAGGAGCTTAACATAAGGATTTGTGGAAACTGTTAATAGCTCTTAATAAGATTAAAATTTGGGAAAGAATAAAAAATCATCTAGAAGGACACTCTACAGGCTTGTTTTTGGATATTGCAAAATTAAAAGAACAAATATTTAAAGCATCCCAGGCAAACCTGACCTTAATGCCAGGAACCGGAGTGCTTGAAAGAGCTGCAGACAGATTAGCAGCTAGTAACCAATTAAAGTGGATAAAAACACATAGAAGCTCTGTGATGTCAATGGTGATTGTGCTTTTAATCTGTGTTGTTTGTCTTTGTATAGTCTGCAGATGCAGATCCTGACTCCTGCAAGAAGTAGCTCACCGTGACAAAGCTGACTTTGTTTTCATCGCTTTGCAAATCAAAGGGGGACATGTTGGGAACAAGCCCCTCAAACTCTGGCCATTAACTGGCCCCCAAACTGGCCATAAACAAAATCTCTGCAGCACTGTGACATGTTCATGATGGCCATGACGCCCACGCTGGAAGGTTGTGGGTTTACCGGAATGAGGGCAAGGTATACCTGGCCCACCCAGGGTGGAAAATCACTTAAAGGCATTCTTAAACCACAAACAATAGCATGAGTGATCTGTGCCTTAAGGTCATGCTCCTGCTGCAGATAACTAGCCAAACCCATCCCTTTATTTTGGCCCATCCCTTTGTTTCCCAAAAATAATGCTTTTAGTTAATCTACAATCTATAGAAACAATGCTTTTCACTGGCTTGCTGTCAGTAAACACCTAGGTAAATCTCTGTTCGAGGCTCTCAGCTCTGAAGGCTGTGATACTCCTGATTTCCCACTCCACACCTCTATATTTCTGTGTGTGTGTCTTTAATTCCTCTAGCACCGCTGGGTTGGGGTCTCCCTGACCAAGCTGGTCTCGGCAGTTGGCAGTCATGCTCGATTGGTTCCCCATCCTCTCGGAGAAAAGTGGCAGGGTTGAGGGTCATGCACGTATGTATTTGAAGCACCAGTCCCTCAAGGAGTAGTACCTGGTATCTAAGTAGGCAATTGTCTGATAGCCATAAACTTCCTTTGACACCTAGTATGCTATTTACATCATGAGTAGTCCAGACAGTGAGATCCTTTCCTTGTATTATTTTGATAGCCTCTGACACTAAGATGGCCACTGCTGCAACTACCCATAAACAGTGAGGCCAGCCTTTTGCTACTACATCAATTTCATTACTTAGGTATACCACTGGTTGTGGGGTTGTCCCACGAGTCTGAGTAAGGACTCCAAGAGCTATCCCTGCTCTCTATGTGACGTATAAAGAGAAGTTTTGTCCTGTGGGAAGGCTTAAAGCTGGAGCTTTACTAGGGCCTGCTTTAAGGTTTTGAAGGCTGTTTCTGTCCCTGGTTCCCATTCTACTAGATAAATATTTGCCCTCCTTGATTTGAGTATAGAGGTGCCTGGCTATCTCACTGTATCCAGGGATCCATAGTCAGCAAAAGCCCGTGATTCCAAGGAACCCCCATAACTGTTTTAATGTCTTAGGGTGAAGATAAGCCAGTATAGGCTGTATTGGTTCCTTGCTGAGGGCCCTGGTCCCTCTGGCTAAGATTAGGCCTAGATATTTGACCTGCTGTAGGCAAAGCTGGACCTTCAACCTAGACACTTTGTACCCTTGATTAACTGGAAAGTTCAAAAGATCTAGAGTAGCCTGCTGGCATGAGGCTTCTGAACTGGTAGCCAAAAGTAAATCATCCACATACTGAAGGACCAGAGTGCCTGGACTTGAGAAGTGGCCTAGTCTTGGGCCAGTGACTGACCAAACAGATGAGGGCTATCCCTAAACCCCTGGGGCAAGACCATCCATGTAAGTTGGGACGTGTGTTCTGTGGGATCCTCAAAGGAAAGAGAAACTGGGACTCAGAGTGCAGGGGAATACAGAAGACAGCATCCTTGAGGTCCAGAACAGTGAACCATTCTGCTTCCTCTGGTATTTGAGAGAGCAGGGTATAGGGGTTGGGTATAACTGGACATAGAGGAATTACTGCCTCACTGATAAGTGTAAGATCTTGCACTAGTCTCCACTGACCATTCGGTTTTTGTACTCCTAGAATTGGGGTGTTGCAGGGACTGCTGCATTTCCTTACTAAGCCTTGAGCTTTTAAATGTTTAACAGTATTCTGTAATCTTTTATGACCTTCAGGCCTTAAGGGATATTGCCTCTGATAAGAAAAAGTGGTGGGCTCTGTTAGCCTGATTTGGACTGAGCGGGCATTTTTTGCCCTTTCAAATTGTCCTTCTAATGCCCAGATTTCAGGATTGATTCCCTCCTCAAGTAGGGGACAACAAATGGGTAACTTGTTCTCCATATTCATGTAGATAATAGCTCCATCTTTGGCTTCCCTTCCTAATAAGGGCGTGGGACTTTCAGGCATGACAAGAAAGGCATGTGAAAAGAGCAAAGTTTTCCAGTTACAACTGAGGAGGTGAGAGAAATACCTGGTTACAGGCTGTCCCAGGATGCCTCAGATGGTAACGGACCTTGAGGACAGTCGTCTGGGACAGGAGATTAACACTGAGAAGGCCACGTCAGTGACCAGGAGGAAGTCAATTTCCTGGCCCTCAATGGTTAAACATACCCGGGACTCAGTGAGGGTGATGACATGAGCTGGCACTTGCCCCAGGCACCCTCAGTCCTGTTTTTGGATCATCTGGTTGGGGGCTTCTGGCCCAGAAAACCTTTGTCCTCTGGGGCAGCATGCCTTCCAATGATTGCCTCGGCATAGTGGACATGGGCGAGGGGGCAACTTGTTTCTCATTGGATAATCTTTTTTAAGGTGTCCTTGTAAACCACACTGATAACAAGTCCTATTGGCTGCTCCATTTTCTGTCCTCTCTGAACCACCAAGGTTTCAGCCTTTCTCTGATCTCACTTTTCCTTTGGGGCCTGTTCTTCTTGGTCCCCATTATAGAACACTGAGGTTGCCAGGTTTAATAATGCCTCTAGATTTTGTTCAGGTCCCAGGGCTTGCTTTTGGAGCTTTCTCCTGATATCTGCAGCTGATTGGGCAATAAATTTATCTTTTAGAATCAATTGACCCTCCAGTGAGTCAGGTGACAGGGGAGTATATTTTCTTAAGGCCTCCCATAGCCACTTGAGGAAGTCAGAAGGATTTTCTTCCTTTCCCTGAGTTATGGTAGACATCACTGAATAATTTATGGGCTTTTTCCTAATTCTCCTTAGTCTTTCTAGAATACAGGTCAACAGATGTTTACAACTCCAGTCCCCATGATCTGAGTCGAGGTCCCAGTGGGGATCCATACTGGGGATGGCTTGCTGACCAGTAGGGAATTTGTCTCTTTCTTTGGCTTTCATTTTATCATTTACTTGACTAAGATACCAGGTATCTCCAAACTCTCGGACTGCAGCTAAAGCCACATTCTTTTTATTAAAGGCCAGGGTTTGATCTAACAATAGCATGACATCTCTCTAAGTGAGATTGAAAGTTTGCCCTAGACCCTGTAGGACATCTATATACCTATCAGGATCATCTGAAAACTTCCCCAGTCTGCCTTGATCTGCTTTAAATCAGAGAGGGAGAAGGGGTCATGTACCCAGATTGGGCCAAATTCCCCTCCCCCTACAGCTTGAAGGGGACATAACTGATAGCCCAGGAGGTTTTGTGGTCCTTTGGAGATTTCTTTGCTTATTTCCTTCTGGGCAGGGGAGATTAGAGAAGGCTTATCATTAATAGAAAGGGGAGCTATAGGGAGGCTAGGATATGGGGGTAAGCTGAAAGATCAGCTTACCTGATCTTTCAGGTAAGGGGTGGCATGTAAATTACAAGCTTTACATATTTGTGTATTCTGTGGGATGTAAATTGCAAGCTTTACATAGTTGTGTATTCTCCTTCAATGAAAAGAAAACTTGGACATAAGGTATTTCACTCCATTTGGCTTGCCTCTTATAGAAAAGGTCAAGCTGCAAGATAGTGTTGTAATTTATACTTCCCCCAGGTGGCCATTTTTCCCCATCAGAGAGAGAATATTGGGGCCAGGCCACAGTGCAGAAAAAATGAGCTGTCTCTTTTTCAGGGTTTGCAGGTCAAATTGGTCCCAATGGCTTAAGATGCATTTCAAGGGTGAGCCTGTTGATGCCTGAGTGTTTCCCATCTGAAAGACAAAACCATCCACGGTTTTGGTTTGTTTGTTTCTCCCCCTGCCCAAGAAACTGCAACGGTCCCTTGACCCTGCTGATCGGAATAGTTGTACTCACCAACGCAGCAGCAGAAACACTAGTTTTACCCCTAGACCACAAGAAGACCAAGGAAGGTCAGATTTAGTGGCCCTTACGGACGCATTCTCAAAAACCTGCACCCTTGCCTGTCCTCCTAGACCACAAAGAGGACTGAGAAAAATCGGATTTAGTGGCCCTTACTGACGCATTCTCAAAAACCTGTTAGAGTCCTAAGCCTTCTCCTGTTAGTATTGGGACCTTACCCATGTCCTATAAAGATGTTATGCCCCAAAAATGAAGTGGAGGGCTATACCCTGAGGGAGGGAAGGGATTTCCAGAGTTGGAAGAGTGAGGCCTTTTGTCCTCATTTATACGAACAGGAAAGATACAATTTCTGAGGCTCCCCATATCCTAGCTTCAGGAATAGCTTTTGTTAGGCCTGCTTGTCTGGGGAGGGATCCTAAAATTCCAGATAGACCCCCCTATGATGGGGCTTTCAAGAAAAATTATGTCTTTCTGATTGGTGAGCCCAGGTGCCTACAGAAGGTAACAGAGTCCTGAAGTTTATACTAGAAATCATTCTTACAAGAGAAACTAGAAAAGCACCAGAGACAGAGAGTGGTTTTTAGAAGCAGGACTAGCCTCAGAGAAGAGAGGTGAGAGGAAGTTTGTCTGACAGGCATTAGGACCCAGGAGGCAACGGTCAGGGTAGATAGGATAGATGGGCAAGTCTCCCTTGGGTGACATGACTTTGAGAGTTCCGCTCATGGCCGCAGGGTCAACCAACTTGTTGTCAGGACCCTGGAGCTAAATGATTTTCCTCTCTGTCGACCCTTGGTTCAGCCCAGAAGTACAGGAATAGTGGAAGCTGGTTCCAGGCAAACCAATGCTCCCAACTCCGAAGAGTCAGGGATTGTTAGAGAGCCCTTTCCCAGAAAGCCTGACACCCATGTCTTTAGTCCAGCAGCCGTGCTAGTCACTTTTAACTGACTGACAGGTGCCCAGTATTCAGACCCTGAATTCTAAGGAAAAATAGGACAGACTAGGAAGTGAAAGGGATCCGATGGTACTCACCGCTTGGCGATAGGCGATAGTCCCTTTGTGGTAACCAAAATGTGTCCAGAATTGGTTCCTTCCGGTGTGTTCTTGGTCTCACTGACTTCAAGAATGAACCCACGGACCCGCATAGTGAGTGTTACAGTTCTTAAAGATGGTGTGTCTGGAGTTTGTTCCTTCAGATGTTTAGATGTGTCCAGAGTTTCTTCCTTCCAGTGAGTTCATGGTCTTACTGACTTCAGGAGTGAAGCCACAGACGTTTGCAGTGAGTGTTATAGCTCTTAAAGGTGGCGCATCCAGAGTTGCTGGCTCCTCCTGGTGGGTTCGTGGTCTGGCTGACTTCAGGAGTGAAGCCACAGACCTTCGCAGTGAGTGTTATAGCTCATAAAGGTAGTGCGGACCCAAAGAGTAAGCAGCAGCAAGATTTATTGTGAAGAGCGAGAAAACAAAGCTTCCATGGCTTGGAAGAGGACCTGAGCGGGTTGCCACTGCTGGCTCGGGTGCCCAACTTTTATTTCCTTATTTGGCCCCGCCCACATCTTGTTGATTGGTCCATTTTACAGAGCACTGATTGGTCCATTTTACAGAGTGCTGATTGGTCCATTTTTACAGAGTGCTAATTGGTGCATTTACAAACCTTTAGCTAGACACAGAGTGCTGATTGGTGCATTTTTACAGAGTGCTGATTGGTGTGTTTACAAACATTTAGCTAGACACAGAGTGCTGATTGGTGTGTTTACAATCCTTTAGCTACACAGAAAAGTTCTCCAAGTCCCCATCCAACCCAGAAGCCCAGCCAGCTTCACCTCTCAATGTGAGTTGCTGTTCTATTCATCATATTAGTTGTTACCTAAATACTTTGTTTTTTTCATTGTGTTATTGTTTTATAGGCCCTGTGAGATTTATGCTTTAAGGAGATTCTATTTTGGTGCACATAAAGCTTTTGTTTAAATATTTAAAACTCCTTTTAGAATTTCTGATAATGCTGGTTTAGTAGTGGCAATTTCTGTCAGCATTTGTTTGTCTGAAAAAAGACTTTATCTCTCCTTCATTTATGAAGCTTAGTTTTGCTGGATACAAAATTCTTGGCTGACAATTATTTTGTTTAAAGTAGCTAAAGATAGGACCCCAATCCCTTCTGGCTTGCAAGGTTTCCACAAGAAATCTTCTGTTAGTCTGATAGGTTTTCCTTTATAGGTTACCTGATGTTTTTGTCACAGAGTTCTTAAATTCTTTCCTTTATGTTGACTTTAGATAACCTAATGACTATGTGCCTAGGTGATAATATTTTTGTAATGAATTTCCCAGAAGTTCTTTGAGCTTCTTATATTTGGGTATCTACATCTCTAGCAAGGTCAGGGAAGTTTTCCTCAATTATTCCCTCAAATAAGTTTTTCAAACTTTTAGACTTATCTTCTCCCTCAGGAATACCAATTATTCTCAGGTTTTGCTGTTTTACATAATTTTATATTTCTTGGGGACTTTGTTCATTTCTTTTGATTTTTTTTTTTTAATCTTTGTCTGATTGGGCTAATTCAAATGCCTTTTCTTTGAGCTCTGAAGTTTTTTCTTCTACTTGTTCTAGTCTATTGTTGAAACTTTCCACCACAGTTTGTATTCCCTAAGTGTACTTTCATTTCCAGAGGTTTTGATTAGTTTTTCTTCATGATATATACCTCTCCAGAAATTTTTTCATTCATATCCTGAACTGGTGTTTTAAAATTTCTTTATGTTGGTTTTTACTTTTCTCTGGTATCTCCTTAAGTAGCTTAATAATCAACCTTCTGGGCCAGGTACAGTCATTCACACCTGTAATCCTAGCACTTTGGGAGGCCGAGGCAGGCAGATCACTTCAGGCCAGGAGTTCGAGACCAGCCTGGTCAACATGGCGAAACCCAAGCTCTACTAAAAATACAAAAATTAGCTGGACGTGGTGGCACATGCCTGTAATCCCAGCTACTCAGGAGGCTGAGGTAGGAGAATCACTTGAACCTGGGAGGCAGAGGTTGCAGTGAGCCAAGATGATACCACTGCACTCTAACCTGAGCAACAAGAGTGAAAAATCTGTCTCAAAATAATAATAATAATAATAATAATAATAATAATAAACCTTCTGAGTTCTTTATCTGGTATTTCGAAAATTCCTTCTTGGTTTGGATTTATTGCTGGAGAGTTAGTGTGATCTTTTGGGGGTGTCACAGAACGCTGTTTTGTCATATTGCCAGAACTACTTCTCTGGTTCCTTCTCATTTGGGTAGACTATTTCTTCAAGTTATTCTTGAATTTATTTTTGATTTGACTTTTTTTTTTTTTTTTTTTTTTTTTGAGATGAAGTTTCACTCTTGTTGCCCAGTCTGGAGTGCGTTATGTGATCTTGGCTCACTGCAACCTCTGCCTCCCAGGTTCAAGCAATTCTCCTGTCTCAGCCTCCCAAGTAGCTGGGATTACAGGCATGTGCCACCATGCCTGGCTAATTTTGTATTTTTCGTAGAGACAGGATTTCTCCATGTTGGTCAGGCTGGTCTCAAATTCCTGACCTCAGATGATCTGCCAGCCTCAACTTCCCAAAATGCTGGTATTACAGGCATGAGCCACCGTGCCCAGCGACTATGTTTTTTTTTTTTTTAATTTGTTTTTCTTTCCTCTTAAGGATCTGACTTTAATGTTTATAGTTTATTTTAGCCTAATTTGATCCTTGGTTTTTAGGGGTGAAGACTTTTGGGTTTTAGGAGTGAAGACTCTGTATGAGTTCCTTAGTGTGAGAGAGTGTGTGCTGGCTTTCCCAGATCCTGGTTGTAGTAGTTATGTACGTAGTGTGTGAGAAGGTTTACTGTCTCCTATGGGGTTGGAATGGCAGGAATCTCTTTAAGCTTACCTCATTCTCTCATGGTGTACTCTTTATTTATTTAATTTTTCCCCAGTATTTTATTTACTGAGTTGATGATTCAGGCTTCGGACCAGTAGGGGAAGTATCCCTGGGTAGGCACCAGTTGTAGCTAAAGCAGGTGGGTAGATGTAATACCCAATGGTGGGCAGAGATCCCAGCCTTGATGAAAGTGGCTGGGGAGCTCTCAATTAGATATGCTGAGGTTTTGTCAGGGTGAAGGGTAAGAGCTACCTCAGGTCCCCCACAAGGCCAGCTAGAAAACTATCCACCTCCCCACTTCACTCCTGTCCCAGTGTTCTGGCTATTCACATCAGACAGGCAGTTATTTTCATCTGTAGAAATGTTGATGTTCCAAGTAGAGTGGAATTGGGACTGCCTGTCATGCAAGCCTGAATCTGGGGAGTGCTCCTCCCGTGGGGATGCAATCACCCTGATTTGTCCAGGAAAGCTGTCTGTAGGTGCATCCATGCTGCATTCCTTTGGGAGAAGCCCCAGCTCTGTCTGCAGTGGCGTACCAGGGGGAAAAAGGATCCCTTCTCTAAGACCCTTCACAATACCAGAGGCTGCCTGCCTGTTGGGTAGAGGTGCAAACTTTCCCTACTCTGCCCAGCACAGCACGGCAATTGTGTCTCTGCTATAGGAAACTTCACACCAGTGAAAAGATCTGGCACTCAAGACCTGCCGTTCAGATTATTTTGTCCCACAGGGTGTTCCCTTGATGTGATGTTCTTCCCCTTTCTTTAGGAATGGGACTTCCTGAGACCAGACTACAGTGCTCTTCTGGGTCTAGCTCCTCAGGGGGCCTACCAGACTCTGGGCTGGTGCTGGGGAGTGTCTGCAAGGGATCCAGTGATGTGACCTGTCTTTAAGACTCCCAGCAGTGAACGCCAGCACCACCTCTGATAGACGTGGAAGGGGAGTGATGTAAACTCTGCAAGATTCGAAAGGCTTAGCATGCTGACTTTCTCAAATGCTGGTTATAATTATAGTGATGTTATCACGTGGACGGATGCAGGACTTCTGGTTAGCCAGGGTGTTGTAAGCAATGGTGATAGCTGAGAATATGCAGCCGTTTTCTCCTTCCTGGGTGCAGTACTATTCTGCCTAGAGGTGAGTTTTTTGCCTGTCTCACAGAGTAGGCTGCAGCTGCCACTTCTTTCAAAAGTTTTGTGGATTCTTTCAGTTTTCCTGTTCAGTTCCTGCATTCATTCCTGGAGAAAAAAAATTTATAGTGTGAATCTCTACACACTACTCTGTCCTTCCAAGTGGGAGAGACATGCGAACGCTACCTCCAATCTGTTTGTCTTGGGGGGAAAAGAAGCAATTTGGTTTAAAAAACAAAACAAAAAAAAAATGGATTTGCTGGCTTTAGCAACCCAGAGGTCATTGGGAACCTTGGCGAAAGCTATTTCAGTGGAGCAGTAGGAAGGAAGCCAGTTGCAGTGTCTTTGTTGAGCAGCAGAGGGGAGGTAAGGAAGTGGAAAGAGCAGCTGTGGTAGCCGAAGGGTGCTAGGACAGAGGGAGCATGATAAAGCCATAAGTAAGGTGTGGTGGAAGGAAAAGAGCCAGGACAGAGGGCAGAGAAAGAGGATCCTCAAGGACTGGAGAGGCAGTGGGGCCCACAGAGGTGTGGGGATTCAACAGAAACAGAAGGAGGGACGTTTCTCACTCTGGCCCTGGAAAGAAGGAAGAAACTGCGTGTACGTTCAGACACGTCCATTGGCGGGGGCTGGGATGCCCGCATCTTCCTTGTTAAAAAAGGAAGTGCAGGTTCAAAACATTTAGAGACAGAAGGTGGGTAGGCAAATCTCCACCTTCAGACTGGTAGGCTCCTCCAGAAGCCATCAGACAGGAAGATGTGAAAATCCCCAGCACTCATCCCAGAATCACTAAGTGGCACCTCTCCTGGGCCAAAGTCCCAGGACAGACCTCATTGTTCCTCTGTGGGAACACCTCCCCAGGAGGGCCTCTTGGATTTCCCCCTTGCAACCCAGGTCAGAAGTTTCATTGTCAAAGCTGTCTCTTTTTTTTTTTTTTTTTTCTTTTCCTGTCTAACAGCTCTGACTACCATCCAACCTTGAGGCACAGTGAAGACATCGGTGGCCACTCCAATAACAGCAGGTAGGTGACTTGTTCAGTCTGAGATGCTGGGGACATATTTCTAATGGAAGAGATCTAGAAACTTCAGCCTCCTCTGAGGACCTGAGAACTAGGGTGATGAAGTGTAGAAACTTAGAGCTAAAGACAACTAAGTCTTCACCTAGACAGCGCTGCACAAAAGAATTTTCTGCAATAATAGAAATGTCCTAGATCTGCCCTGCCCTATATGGTAGCCACTAGTCACACGTGGCTACGGAGCACTTGAAGTGTGACTAGTGTGACTGAGGATCTCAATTTTTATTTTATTTTATTTTATTTTTTCTTTTTTGAGACAGGGTCTCACTCCAATGCCCAGGCTGGAGTGCTGTGGCATGATCTTGGCTCATTGCAACCTTGACCTACAGGTCTCAGGTGATTCTCCCGCCTCAGCCTCCCAAGTAGCTGCAGCTACAGGCACGTGCCGCTACACGCAGCTAATTTTTGGGGGGTTTTGGGGGGGTTTTTTTTGTTTGTTTGTTTGTTTTTTGTAAAGACAGGGTTTCGCCGTGTTGCCCAGGATGGTCTCAAACTCCTGGGCTCAAGCAATTCGCCCACCTCTGCCTCCCAAAGTGCTGGGATTACAGGCATGGGCCACCTTGCCTGGCCTTTATTTTATTAATTTTAATGTAAATAGCTACACATGGCTAGTAGCTATCATGCTGGACAGAATAGACTTGAAAGAAGCTCCCATTTTCCAAAGGCACACACCAAGGCCCAGAAAGAATGACTTCTACAAGCAGGATTAGAAGCCAGGTTTTTGTTTTGTTTTTGTTTGAGACAGGGTTTCGCTCTGTCACCCAGGCTGGAATGCAATGGCACAATCTCGGCTCACTTCAACCTCTGCCTTCCTATTTCAAGCAATTCTTATGCCTCAGCCTCTGGAGTAGCTGGGATTACAGGCATGTGCGACCACGCCTGGCTAATTTTTGCATTTTTAGTGGAGGCGGGGTTTCACCATGTTGGCCAGGCTGGTCTCTAACTCCTGGCCTTGAGTGATCCACCCGCCTCAGCCTTTCAAAGCACTGGAATTACAGGCATGAGCCACCTCACCAGAAGCCAGTTTTTTAATTCACTCTACCCTACATATAACAGCAGTGATCTCCATGGAAATGAAATTGACCTAAGGAGTGTGAAGGAGGCTGACTGGGAAACGTCAAATCTGGGCTCCCCTCTCTACATCCTTCGTATCTGGCTTTCTGGGACACAAGGAGGTACCTAATGGGGCTCAGAAACTTTAGGCTGGGATCCTGCTCCTTATTACAGTGAACAGGAGATAGCATTTGAGAGTAGATTTTTAGAGGTTTTTTAAACTGAAAGCCTAATTCAGCTGTGTCACTCTAGGTAAGTTGCTTAACCTCTCAGAGTCTTCATTTCCTCATCCAGAAAGTGCCTGCTTCATGAGGTTGTCCTGAGGATTAATTGATATAAATTCTAGAAAGCACTTTGCCCAGAAGCTAGAACCTGGTAGACATTCAACATTACAGCTAATATGGCAATTAATATCCAGGGCAAAGCAAATTAGATGTCATCAAAGTCAGCCTTGAAAGCACACCCACTGCCCACTGCTTTCCCTTCATTGGGGATGTAGTGAGAGAGGCAGCATGTTATCAGTGAATAAACTATTCCAGTAATAATGATCACAATAATAAAGGTTAACGTTGTACTTTATGTATGTCTTACATGATTTACAAGCAATCCCTCATTTCATCCTCACCACAACCCCATAAGTTGGAGTCTGTATTGGCCCCATTTTACAGATGAGTAAACTGAGACTCAGATGGGAAAAGTCAGTAGCTCAGAATTGCTCAGCTAGCTCTGGTCTCATCTGCCTCTCTCCATATGTAATAAGCCTCTATCTGGTTTTAGCGTCAGCTGGCCAGGTGGCATTGCATTCTTCCCCAGCTTGGGAAAGAGAGGTGACGAAGACTAAGAAACATTTGCTAAACAGTTAGACTCAAACATTCTTTCTTTGGGGTAGGTAGGCAGTTTAAGTGCATCTGCCACAGGCATTGAGTGCCCTCTGGGCCCTGGGATGCATGGAGCAAGAGATAGGGTAAAGAGTAATGGAGAGGATTGAGGTGGTGTTCACTGGGGTGGGCACTTGGGAGGGAGCAGAATTAGTGTTCATAGCTCTCCCTGGATTAATTCATTCATTTGTAATCAATAGCAAATTGATAAAATACATTATTAGGGTCACTCAACACTGTTTTTAAAAATATATTTGGACTTGGGTGGAATCTTCACTTTTACCAAAAGGCTTTCTTTCCAAATTAGAGGGTCTTTGCTCCAAGGGTGGTAGCTGCTACAGAGTTGGGGTCCTCAGACCCAATGCCAAGTGTATGAACCAAGAAAGAATATCAATACCCAGAGATGCACCTGTGGTCAGAGCAGATGGTTGGGGAGTGAGGGGAAAGAAGAGAGGCAGGAGTGGAGCCGAAAAGTAGAGGCATCAGGTCCAGGGAGGAACACCACCAGACTCACCAGAAGCTTTAGTCCATCTCTGTCGTTTTAATGCATTGCTCCCCTTTGACATGTGAAAGACATTCAAGAGCTATAGTACTGCCGATGGTACGACGGGGAAGCCTGAGGCAGCTGGAGTGCCAGGAGACTCAGACAAGGTAGCTGAAGGAGCCAGGGGCTCTGAGATACAGCAAAGATGAAAGAAATCCATGCGATCCTGGGCAAGCCATTTCCTTTGTCTGGGCTTGTTTCCCCATCTGTAAAATGAAAAGACTAGCTAGAAAACCCCTCAGGTCCCTTCCCAATATAAACTCTACGAGTCCGTGAAATGACTATGGATCCAGGAGCTGACCTGGGAACTAATTATTCAAAGTTATCAGAATCACCCGCACCCTCAGGAGCTCCACCCCTGCACTGCATTGAGCAATCAATCCACCACTCACTTCCTCCACTGTGTTCTCACCACCACCTCCCTTTCATAGGTTGCAGCTGCCCTCCTGGAGGTGTCCTACAGGTGAAAAGCCCAGCATCCTGGTAAGTCTTGGAACACCCACCCTTCCCAACAGCTAGAATGTTTCTGTTCTTTGTTTCCCTTGATACCCAGCCTACATTTATCCCAAGCATCTCTCCCCACCCTTGGTGGGCCCCTCACCCTCACCCCTTGGCCTCTTCATTTTCTCCCTTTGGGGACCCGATCCCCAAAGGGAGAACTTCTGTTCCTCCTCCCTCACAACCCTCTCCAACCGCTCAGGACCACTTGATGCCCACGCTCTTCCCTTGGCCTAGTGGCCTTCCAAGACTCAACCAGCCCTCCTGGCCTGGGCTAGGACTGGGTCTGAGGATGGGCCGAACGAACACTGTTCACTTCCCACTTCCCTACACTAAATGCAAATATTTGTGGATTATATTTATAGAGAGAAAGAATACTGAAACTGTACTAAAATGACTGTTTTGTTGTTAAAAAGATTGCCTTAAATGTTTGAGATCTTGTAAATGTCTCTCATTCTATAGCATTTTCATGTAATAAATTAGAATTCATGCCATCATCTATGGAGTTTCCAAACTACCATGAGTCACTAAGGGGCTGGCATTTTCCCTAAGTCAAGAAAGCCCCCCTTTTTTTTTTTTTTTTTTTTTTTTTTTTTTTTTTGAGACGGAGTCTCACGCTGTTGCCCAGGCTGGAGTGCAGTGGCGCGATCTCGGCTCACTGCAAGCTCCGCCTCCCGGGTTCCCGCCATTCTCCTGCCTCAGCCTCCTGAGTAGCTGGGACTACAGGCGCCCGCCACCGCGCCCGGCTAATTTTTTGTATTTTTAGTAGAGACGGGGTTTCACTGTGGTCTCGATCTCCTGACCTTGTGATCCGCCCGCCTCGGCCTCCCAAAGTGCTGGGATTACAGGCTTGAGCCACTGCGCCCGGCCGAAAGCCCCCTTTTTATCCTGGAAAATATGACTGGGTGGCCAGCCGGACCCAGCCATTTCAAGGGTGTTTGGTTTATCATCCCTGCCAGAGCTGTTTCTTTCATTCTGGGCCTAAGAAATGGCAAAAGAAAACAATGCATAAAACATCAAAGAATGTGAGTGGACCATACACAGGTTGATTTAATTATATCTCAAGAACTTAACTTACAAATATGTTTAATAGATGAGGTGCACTTTTTTTAAGAAGAAGGGCTATAGACTGCAAATAATACAAGTGGAGCCCTTTACACCTCACTGGAACAGTGGTTTCACCACTTCTCCACCCTGTTATCGCAGGCTGGTTACTGAGCCTCCCTGTTAGGTCAGCTGAACATCCTTGTGTCTCAGTCTTCTAGAAACAGGACCTAATTGTATCTATTTGTAATGAGCCATGGAGATCATGTACCTGTGAGGCACAAAGCAGACCTCAGATGTGTCGTCTCCTTCCCTTAGTTTGTCCCTCTGTCTGCCAAGTCATCCTCTGTAGAGACTGGTAAACTAAAAAACAACACCAACAGCGAACACCCCTCTCCCTACCCTAGGAGCTGAAGGTCATTGGCCTGACCTGGTTCTCCTTGCTGAATTCTCTACCTTCTGTCCTGACTTACATGCTCTCCCTCTGGAACCTGCAGTTGACCCATAATGCCTGGGAGCATGGGCTCACCCATATACGTCCAGCCCACCGTCAGCACAGCTGAGCACTGGATTATCCACAGTGAGGATTTACCTGTGAAACATGCTCTGCCACTGCTGCCTGTGCCGACACGACAGTTTCTGCAGCAGCCCCAGTCCTGGCTTCTCACAGCCAATACTCATACATACAAGGCCCTGCTCTCTAAGAGCACAAGCTCTCTGCACCCAATATGCCCTGCATCTACTCTCAAAGAAGGGTCTTCTCTTGGGTCATCTGTTCCCTTAAGAGCATCTGTAATCATCTGCTCTCAGAAGTGATCCACCCTTGACCTCGTGACTTCATTGGACATACCCTGGACCTCTGAGCAAACTTGCTCTCAACCATGGGACTGTGGTGCTGGTGACTTCTTTCAGGTCTTGCTGACTATACTGGTCCAGCAAGCTGTATTACCAGCCCTCTCAATACCTCCCCAGCCTTCCGGCCAGGCAGGGCCTCACCATCATCATCATGTCTCTCTAGGTTCATCAACTGATTGAATCTTCTCTATCAGTTGCCTTGGTATGCTGGGAAGGCAATGTATCTGGCCCCTAACTCTCAAAAGAGAAAGTAAAAACTTGTCAGGAAGGTGATGGCTAAGAATTCCGTCACTCTTGGGGGGAAAAGGGCATTATTTTCCCAGTTTTGCTTAATCTTCTTCCGCTTTCTTCTTTGCTACATATGATTGACAACAACAGAGACTTCCTTTCTGCTAAAGAGAAATCCTCCCTAGGACTTTTGTTGTTATTGTTGTAATATTTGTATTTGCTTTGCAAGGCTGTGCACCCTTTGATTAATCTTTTTGTTTTTAATTGAGACATAAGTCACATACCACAAAAGTCACCCATTTAAAGTTTTTAGCATATTCTACAACCATTGCCACTAATTCCAGAACACTTTTATCACTCAAAAGAAAAACTCTGTAGTCATTAACATTCCTCTCCCAACTCCCCTTGCCCCTGGAAACCACCAATCTACTTTCTGTCTCTACCAATTCTGCCCATTTGCCTATTTTGGTCATTTCACATATATGGAATCACACAATAGGAAAACTTTTGTGTCTGCCTTTTTTCACCTAGACGAACATTTTCAAAGTTCATCCATGTTGTATTGTGTATCAGTACCTCATTCCTTCTCATGGCTGAATAATATTCCATTGTATATAATACAGTCATAGGTTGCTTAACAATGCAGATGCATTCTGAGAACTATGTCATGTGAACATCGTAGAGTATATGATGTTATAGCCTACTACACACATGGGCTATACGGTAAAGCCTACTGCTCCTAGGCTACAAACCTATACAGCACGTTACTGTGCTAAATACTATAGGTAATTATAACACAATGGTAAGTATTTGTATATCTAAACATAGGAAAAAAACACTAAAAATACAATATTATAATCTTATGGGACCACTGTGGTATTTGTGATGTGTCATTGACCAAAAAGTCTTCCAGTTACTCATAACTTTTCCTCAATTTGTCTGTCCATTCATCAGTTGATGGATATTTGGTTTCTTTCCACTTTTTGAGCTTAATGATGACTGCTGCTATGAACATTAGCTTTCAATTCTCTTGGGTACATACCTAGGATGGGGTTTGCTGGTTCATGTGGTAACTCTATGTTGAACTTTTTTGAGCAACTGCTAAACTGTTTTCCAAAGCAGCTGCACCATCTTACATTACCACCTGCAATATGGGAGAGTTCTGACTTTTCCACTTCCTCACCCACATTGTTCTTGGGCGTCTTTTTCTGAGTGTGCCCAGCCTGGTGAGTGTGAAGTGGGTCCTGGGACCTTTAACTTCCTGGTTTTTCTCTGACTCTGGGTTCCATTTGGAGGTAGGTTATGGACTTGGACATGGTTGGTGGTAGGATAGTCATCCCTTACTCTAAGGCAATGGCTGGAGGGTGATCTGTTTTGTGGTTCAAAAAGAAGTTAATTAGGGAGTTGGATTGCTTTAGTTGACTTCTTCTTTGAGAAACTGGGAATTTTTTTTTTTTTTTTTTTTTTTTTTTTTGAGGCAGAGTCTCACTCTGTTGCCCAGGCTGGAGTGCAGTGATGTGATTTCAGCTCACTGCAACCTCCACCTCCTGGGTTCAAGTGATTCTTGTGCCTCAGCCTCCCAAGTAGTTGGGATTACAGGCGCGCATCACCATACCTGGCTAATTTTTGTAATTTTAGTGGAGACAGCGTTTTACCATGTTAGCCAGGCTGGTCTCGAACTCCTGACCTCAAGTGGTCCTGCCACCTTGGCTTCCCAAAGTGCTGGGATTGCAGGTGTGAGCCACCACGCCCAGTCAGGATCATATTTTTGAATAGCTGCAGCCCATCCTCTACACCCAGGCTTCCCCAAAGCAGGATCTGTGCTGTCCTTGTGGCAAGGGCAGAGCCCGGGGAGTTAGACTAAATCTGAGAGGAACAGGGGAGTCAGGGCTGGATGGAGACAAACACATGCAGGACAGGAAGGGTCCCCAACAGGGCTGGAGAGCCACCAAGCAAGGGTAGTGCAACCCCTGTCTTCTCTGCTTCCTGCTGTCCCTCTCTCTTATTGGGGAGCAGACTGGCTGTGTCTGCTCATCCTGCATGGTGGCCATGGCTGCCCAGAGCTCCCTGAATAACCTGTTACGTTTCCACCCACAGGGAGAATCAGGCAGCCCGCTTGCTTATTATTTTTAATATATTTTTCCAAACTACACATACATTCCCAAAGCAGGCCTCCTTCTACCCAAAGGAGAAACGCTGGACCTTACTAATTAACTGAAGATTCTGCTAGCTCAAGCCTTCCAAAACTCCATGCCACAATTGTTCAAACCATTTTCCAGAGTACCTCTTTTAAAATAACTTTTAGAAAATTGAACAAAGGGATTCATGCCTCAGTTTTATAGTCAAACCATGATCTTTCCTGAGGGTACAGCCCATTTGGAGTGCCTGCTTAATCCCCTGATTAAAACCTGAATGGGGCTGAATGCAGTGGCTCATGCCTTTATTCCCAGCACTTTGGGAGACAGAGGAAGCAGAATTACTTGAGGTCAGGAGTTTAAGACCATCCTGAGAAACATAACAAGACCCCATGTCTAAAAAAAAAAAAAAAGAATTGAGTGGCATCTCACATTTCTGAACATGAAACCCAGCCTTGATAGCCAAAGATGCTCACCACTGCAGGATCCAGGCAGTATTGAGTGTTCTGTGGGGATTATCCAAAGAGAACTTTCTTTTTTTTTGGGAGGGGGTTATATATTTTATAATTTTTTTGTTTTATTTGTTTTTATTATACTTTAAGTTCTAGGGTACACGTGTACAATGTGCAGGTTTGTTACATATGTATACCTGTGCCATGTCTGCTATAAAGACACATGCACACGTATGTTTACTGTGGCACTATTCACAATAGCAAAGACTTGGAACCAACCCAAATGTCCATCAATGACAGACTGGATTAAGAAAATGTGGCCCATATACACCATGGAATACTATGCAGCCATAAAAAAGGATAAGTTCATGTCCTTTGTAGGGACGTGGATGCAGCTGGGAACCATCATACTCAACAAACTATCGCAAGAACAGAAAACCAAACACTGCGTGTTCTCACTCATAGATGGGAATTGAACAATGAGAACACTTGAGACACAGGAAGGGGAACATCACACACCAGGGCCTGTCCAAAGAGAACTTTCTGCAAAGTTTTAGGTGATGGCGATGCTAAAAGAAATGCTAAGAATTTCTCTCTTATATTAAAGAGAACTATAGTCCTTTCATAAAATGTACCATTTATCACCAAATTTATCTCATAACCTAAGAGCTACTGATTACAAATTTGTAGGGAAAAATTACTTCAATGTAATACTCAAGCCAACACAAAGAATCCTATCCCAGTTTCTTGGGTGGATGTGCAAGAATCTGGGGAATTTATTATGCAGTAACCTTCGTCTCTCTTCTATAGGTCAGGATTTAAGTTTACCTCAAAAACAGAAGATATTAACATGGAGAGTTTCAATTTTGAAGATTTCTGGAAAGGTGAAGATTTTAGTAATTACAGTTACAGCTCTGACCTGCCCCCTTCTCTACCAGATGTCGCCCCATGTCGACCAGAATCCCTGGAAATCAACAAGTATTTTGTGGTCATTATCTATGCCCTGGTATTCCTGCTGAGCTTGCTGGGAAACTCCCTCGTGATGCTGGTCATCTTACACAGCAGGGTCGGCCGCTCCGTCACTGATGTGTACCTACTGAACCTGGCCATGGCCGACCTACTGTTTGCCCTGACCTTGCCCATCTGGGCTGCCGCCAAGGTGAATGGCTGGATTTTTGGCACATTCCTGTGCAAAGTGGTCTCACTCCTGAAGGAAGTCAACTTCTATAGTGGCATCCTGCTACTGGCCTGCATCAGTGTGGACCGTTACCTGGCCATTGTCCATGCCACACGCACACTGACCCAGAAGCGCTACTTGGTCAAGTTCGTATGTCTCAGCATCTGGGGTCTGTCCTTGGTCCTGGCCCTGCCTGTCTCACTTTACCGAAGGACTGTCTACCTGACCTATATTAGCCCAGTCTGCTATGAGGACATGGGCAACAATACAGCAAAATGGCGGATGGTGTTGCGGATCCTGCCCCAGACCTTTGGCTTCATCGTGCCGCTGCTGATCATGCTGTTCTGCTATGGATTCACCCTGCGCACGCTGTTTAAGGCCCACATGGGGCAGAAGCACCGGGCCATGCGGGTCATCTTTGCTGTCGTCCTCATCTTCCTACTCTGCTGGCTGCCCTACCACCTGGTCCTACTGGCAGACACCCTCATGAGGACCCGGTTGATCAACGAGACCTGTCAGCGCCGCAATGACATCGACCAGGCCCTGGATGCCACCGAGATTCTAGGCATCCTTCACAGCTGCCTCAACCCCCTCATCTACGCCTTCATTGGCCAGAAGTTCCGCCATGGACTCCTCAAGATTCTAGCCACACATGGCTTGATCAGCAAGGACTCCCTGCCCAAAGACAGCAGGCCTTCCTTTGTTGGCTCTTCTTCAGGACACACTTCCACTACTCTCTGAGACGTCCTGCCTAAGTGCAGCCCCGTGGGGTTCCTCCCTTCTTTTCACAGTCACATTCCAAGCCTCATGTCCACTGGTTCTTCTTGGTCTCAGTGTCCGTGCAGCCCACATGGTGGTCACAGGAAGCAGAGGAGGCCACGTTCTTTTTTTTTTTTTTTGGAGACGGAGTCTCGCTCTGTCGCCCAGGCTGGAGTGCAGTGGCCGGATCTCAGCTCACTGCAAGCTCCGCCTCCCGGGTCTACGCCATTCTCCTGCCTCAGCCTCCCGAGTTGCTGGGACTACAGGCGCCCGCCACCTCGCCCGGCTAGTTTTTTGTATTTTTTAGTAGAGACGGGGTTTCACTGTGTTAGCCAGGATGGTCTCGATCTCCTGACCTCATGATCCGCCCGTCTCGGCCTCCCAAAGTGCTGGGATTACAGGCTTGAGCCACCGCGCCCGGCCGAGGCCACGTTCTTACTAGTTTCTCTTGCATAGTTTAGAAAGCCTGCCCTGGTGCCTCACCCCTTGCCATAATTACTACGTCACTTGCTGGAGCTCTGTCCATCCCGCCCCTGAGCCCATGGCACTCTGTGTTCTAAGAAGTGAAAATCTACCCTCCAGTGAGACAGCTCTGCATACTCATTAGGATGGCTAGTATCAGAAGAAACAAAATCAGGCTGGGCGCTGTGGCTCAGGCCTGTAATCCCAGCAATTTCGGAGGCTGAGTCGGGCAGATCACTTGAGGTCAGGGGTTCGAGGCCAGCCTGGCCAACACAGTGAAACCCTGTCTCTACTAAAAATACAAAAATAAAAAAATCAGCCGGGCATGGTGACAAGTACCTGTAATCACAGCTACTTGGGAGGCTGAGGTGGGAGAATCGCTTGAACCCGGGAGGCAGAGGTTGCAGTGAGCTGAGATCGTGCCCATGCACTCCAGCCTGAGTGACCGAGTGAACTCTATCTCAGTCCATGAAGATGTAGAGGAGAAACTAGGACTCTTGAGCATTGAGGGTGGGAATGTAAAATGGTGTGGCCACTGCGGAAGACAGTATGGCAGCTTTCCTCAAAACATCGGACATAGAATTATCACATGATCCCGCAATTCCACTTCTAGGAATTGACCCACAAGAAGTGAAAGCAGGGACTTGAACCCATATTGTCCACCAATGTTCATAGCAGCTTATTAGCTTATCCACAAGACCCAAAAGGCAAAAACAACCCAAATGTTCATGCATGAATGAATGAATGAATGAATGGCTGAACAAAATGTGATATGTACACAACAAAGTATCTTTCAGCCTGAAAGAGGAATGAAGTACTCATACATGTTACAACATGGACGAACCTTGTTATGCTAAGTGAAATAAGCCAGACATAAACAGCTATGATTCCACTTACATGAGGTACTGAGAGTGAACAAATTCACAGAGACAGAAAGCAGAACAGTGATTACCAAGGACTGAGGGGAGGGGAGCATGGGGAGTGATGGTTTAATGGGCACAGGGTTTATGTTTGGGATGTTGAAAAAGTTCTGAAGATAAACAGTAGTGATAATTGTACAGTAATGTGACTTAATGCCACTAAATTGACACTTAAAATGGTTAAAATGATCAATTTTGTTATGTATATTTTATATCAATTAAAAAACAAAAAACAAAAAAAAACTAAGCCCTAAAAGGTATTTTAAGCACCAAGGCTGATTAAACCAAGGCTGGAACCAAGGCTGGAACCACCTGGCTATATTTTTTGTTAAATGATTCCATTAATATCTTTTTTTTTAATAAACCATTTTTACTTGGGTGTTTATATTACTGCTTCCAAATTGCTACAGAGCGGTGGGGCATGGGTGAGCAGAGGTCTTGAGTGAGAGTCTTTACAAGAAGTAAATCTCTTTGTTATTTGTTGTGTCGTAGAGAGAAGGATGCAATAGAGATGGAGCCCAGTCTTGCCATCCCCTTGCCCCCAACCCAAGCTTCCTGCTGTAGACCACGCATCATAGAAAGAAATGTGTTCTGGGATGCTTTAGGGCCTCTCATGTCCTTGGGTTAGGCAGTAGTCAGGAGTGTCAGGAGTGAGACTTAGAATCAGAAGGTGCAGAGGGTTGAGTAAGTTCACCAAATCCCCCTGATCACGTAGTAGGAAGGCAGAGAGCTCTCCCAGCTCAGCCAGCAGCACCCGCTGTGAGTGCCCTACCCTCTTCCCTCTCTCCCACCCAAGCACACACCCATCATTCCAGGTTTGACAGGACAGCCCGATTGCAGAATGGGGAAGTGGTTTATAATCTGTCATTAGGAGAAAACAAAAGATTCGAATCATGCCTCCAACAGCATGGAGTTCTGACTGTTCAGAGAGTGGGGATACAGCAGAGATCAAGACAGACAGTGCCTTGCCCTGGGGGAGCTCGCATTCCTAGGGCTTGTCTCTGCAGGGTCTTTGTCTAGAGGGCGTCTGGGTCTGAGCAGCCTGAGAAGGAAGGAAGGAGGCAAGAGGAACTAAACGACCTCAGTTCCCAAACAACCCCCTTCAGGTTAACAACTAAATCTAGGAGAAAACAGGGAGGCAGGAGCACACCTCTGAGTGGGAGGGCTTGGGGACAGAGAACTTCCACTCAAAAGCCACAAAACTGCCTTTCCTATTGCATTCAGCACAACAATCCCTTCTTTCCTGCTCATTCTATGCTGGGCACTTGCTAAACTCAGGACCAAGCATGACTCAACTGCTCTGGCTGAGTCTTGGGAACAGCTTCTGATTCAGTAGCAGGAAATGCAGGGGAACGTGTATTTACCAAGGACCTGACTTGCCAGAGGAACCAATGGTGCTCTGCCTGGACAAGGCTGATGGACCAGGTGGCTCCCCGAGACGACTCCCAGAGGGAGGAGGCCAAATTATGCCTCTAGTTTCAGGACTCTGCTCTTTCCTCTAACAAGGACTGGTTTCAGGACTCTGCTCTTTCCTCTAACAAGGACTGGAAGAAACATGGTTCTCCAAGGATAATAAAAGGATACCCTCAGCCTAGGAAAATGAGGCAGAGATTAAATTATGCTTACATGAACTCTATAATTCATCTCTATCTCCAATCTCTCTCTGTCTGTCTCTGTCTGTCTGTCTCTCTCTCTCTCTCTCTTTCAGACTCTCTCTCATAAGAACAGTCTTGGCACAAATAATTTACCAACCACACCATCCCTAGGACAGGCAAATCTGGGGCTTGCCTTTGAGTTGTTGACTTCTTTCTTCCCTCCGATGTTTCTGAGCCTGAGTCCCAAGGTCTCAGGGTCCAGCACCTTTCTGCCTGATCTGCCTGCTCGTTCTGAACTGGCCATTCTTGCTTCCTGTACTCACTCTAACACCATTGTCTATTTTTATCTATCTCTCTGAGTTCATGGTGTCTCTCTCCACCACAATCCCCAGTCTCTGCAGGATGGGCTCCCTTTGTTCATTAAATCAAGGCAGCACCCAGTCTAAAGAGCACCTCAGTCTGCATGTCCTGTTCAAACTCATAACATGCAGACCCACAGGGAGAACCACACTACCATGCATAGCAGAGTCAAAGAGGCCTGAAGATCCGCATTTCCATACATCAACGAGGAAACTGAAGCTTTACCAAAGCAACCTGGCCAAAATCTCATGGCTAGACAGTAGTAGAGCTGAAATAAGATTCCTAGACAGTTCGTTTTTTAACCGATATTTTGCTTTTCGGTGCGAGCACCTGACAGATGGAAAATTACATGTAGATATGACCTTTTCAGACCATTTCACTCACATGGGTAAGATCAGTCTACATTTTCTGCACCTGCACTCATCTGTGCCTTGAGCTGGGGTTGCTGGAGTCTCTGTCATCCTGATAGGGGTGCCCCAGCGGAGGCTCAGGGGCACAGGTGTGGGAGCAGCCTCAGGCTGGGTTTTCCTATTCTCGGCTGGCAGGCAGGACAGTTAAAGACACAGTCGTGGCCGGGCACAGTTGGTCACGCCTGTAATCCCAGCACTTTGGGAAGCCGAGGAGAGCAAATCACCTGAGGTCAGGAGTTCAAGACCAACCTGGCCAACTTGGTGAAACTCAGTCTCTAACTAAAAACACAAAAATTAGCTAGGTGTGGTGATGGGGACCTGTAATCCCAGCTGCATGGGAGGCTGAGGCAGGAGAATCACTTGAACCTGGGAGGCGAAGGTTGCAGTAAGCCGAGATCACGCCATTGCACTCCAGCATGGGCAACAAGAGTGAAACTCCATCTCATAAATAAATAAATAAATAAATAAAGACACAATCAGAGCCCAACACAAAATTCAGAGACAGGCACAACTAACCCCTCTACAGAGGACACATATCTTATCAGGCAGGGGCCAATCAGAGAAGCAAAACCACTGGGAAGACGAATTTGTGACAAGCATTTGACCCTAGGCAACTGTGGGAGCTGGCTAAACCATTAGTGTCAGCCTGTTGGCTTTGTTTCTTGGCTGGGATCTGAAGCTGGTAGGATGGACAGCCTGGAAGGAAAGATGGATATAAAGTGGGGAATCGCGAGGAGGAGTTGGAACCTACCAGGATAGGCTGACACCTGTGTTGATCCAAGTTCAGTATGTGAATGGCCTATGGAGAAGCTGGCACCTGCACCAGGCAGGTAAACCCACACCTGAGGGGCTACAGGCCAACTCAGGCCCCACGCCGACAGAAGCCGGCAGGTATGTGACTTATATGGTGGTATCTGGTACCTTGCACTGACCTTCCTGAGCTGAAACAGAATGTAGCTGCTGCTCCACTTCCACCTTCCAGATCTCACATACAAGGTTCCTTCGGGCCCCTCGCTGACCTGGAAATGTGAAAGGAAGAGAATTTAGGGAAATACAGTTCTATCTTATCTATGCTGACGCAGTACAAATTCTCTGCACAAACTTATGTGCAAACTCTAAAGAAAAGGAATTGTTCCCACAAAGGTTCAGGTGATATTTATTAAAGGGTCGGGAAAGGGAGGAACACATGGGGGCCTTAGAGACCACTGATAATGTCCTCTCTCTTATCCTACATGATAGATGCTTAAGAGCCATTATATTATTATTTTTTAAGCTATAAATGTTAGTTTTCTGTAACCTGTGGTATGTATGCTATTCACAATAAAAGTGTTTTTAATCATTAAAATGAAGGGAAAAATAAAGAAACAGTGAAGAACAAAAGGACAACCTGGGTCATTTCAAGGAACCACTGCAGGGAGTGGACTGCAAGCTTTTGTGTGGTGTAGTTTGGGGATCAGAATTCACCAGATTAGAAGATATTATCATCCACTGCCAGTAGCAGAGGAATTAGGAACGATCTTTCAAGAAGGCAATTTTGTGATACATACTTCAATGCACACTATCTCTGATCCAAGAATTATACTACTACAAATCTATCCTATAGAAATACACATCTAGGTGGATAAATGTGTACAGGATATTCATCACAGCATTTTTTAATAAAAGTCAAAGCTCAGAAACAACCTAAATATTCATCAATGGGGAATTGGTTAGAAACACTTTGAAGGTGCAGCCACACTGTGGAATACTGTGAATGCAGTGGTTTGAAAACGATGTTTAAAACATGGAAAGTACGGCCAGGCGCAGTGGCTCACACCTGTAATCCCAGCACTTTGGGAAGCCGAGGTGGGTGGATCACGTGAGGTCAGGAGTTTGAGAGTAGCCTGGCCTACGTGGTGAAACCCCATCTCTACTAAAAATATAAAAATTAGCGAGGCGTGGTGGTACACTCCTGCAATCCCAGCTACTTGAGAGACTGAGGCAGGAAAATCACCTGAACCAGAGAGGTGGAAGTTGCAGTGAGAGGAGATCGTGCCATTGCACTCCCGCCTGGGCAACAGAGCGAGACTCTGTCTCAAAAAATAAACAAATAAAATAAAAGTAAAACATGCAAGGTGGAAGCCGCTGATCAGAAGACCACATATTGTATGATTCCATTTACATAAAATGTCCAGAAAAGACAAATCTATACAGACAGAAAGCATATGAGCAGTTGCCTGGAGTTGAGGGTGCGAAAAGGGATTGACTACAAACAGGCACCAGGGTTCCCTTTGGAGTGATGGAAACATCCTAAACCTGGATTATGGTGATGGTTGCACAACTCTGTAAATTTACTAAAATTTACTGGATGGTATTCTCAGGACAGACTGAATCTGATAGTAGGTTAGTGATATCTCAGTAAACCGTTCTTTAAAACAATCTTTAAAAATAATGAAGTAGGGCCAGGCGTAGCGGCTCATGTCTATAATCCCAGCACTTTGAGAGACCGAGGCAGGTGGATCATTTGAGCTCAGGAGTTTGAGACCAGCCTGGCCAACAAGGTGAAACTCCATCTCTACTAAAAATACAAAATTCGCCGGGCATGGTGGCAAGTGCCTCTAATCCCAGCTACTTAGGAGGCTGAGACATGATAATCACTTGAGCCCAGGAGGCAGAGGTTGCAGTGAGCTGAGATCATGTCACTGCACTCCAGCCGGGGTGACAGAGGGAGACTCTGTCTAAAAAAAAAATAAATTAAATATAATGTAATATAAAAATAATGAAGTAATTCTGTGAATGGACATGGAAAGATCTTCAAGAAATAATGTTGGATGGAAAAGGAAGGCAGATGATTCATGAATTGCTGTTTGCTCAAATACAGTGTTTAAAATTGCAACAACAGCCGGGTGCGGTGGCTCAAGCCTGTAATCCCAGCACTTTGGGAGGCCGAGACGGGCGGATCACGAGGTCAGGAGATCGAGACCACCCTGGCTAACATGGTGAAACCCCGTCTGCACTAAAAAATACAAAAAATTAGCCGGGCGAGGTGGCAGGCGCCTATAGTCCCAGCAACTCGGGAAGCTGAGGCAGGTAAACCCGGGAGGTGGAGCTTGCAGTGAGCTGAGATCCGGCCACTACACTCCAGTCTGGGCGACAGATTGAGACTCCGTCTCAAAAAAAAAATAAAATTTCAACAACAAAAAAGAAAAAGGAAGGTAGAACAGCATGTGTAGTAAATGGCTTACCTGCCTGTGTAAAAAACACTCTAATCTATATATGGGTTTGTAAATGTTCAGAAAAATGTCTGAGAGAACATATAGCAAGCTGTCAGTAGGAGTTAGGCTGGAGAGAACTAGAGGATGGGGTTCATCACTGGTTTGCACAGTTTTGCATTGTTTCCATTTATTTGGTTGGGGCTGTATTTTTCCAAAAACGAAGGAGCTGAGGCTGATTTTGGAGGGGTCTGCACAGGCCTCCTTATAGGCAAAGAAGCTGGGCTTTGTGGACATGACCATTTCTATGTTTTATATTCTTTCTTGAACAATATTCATATTCTTTTTTTTACTTCATTTCCTGGTAAAGTTGCTTTTTGAAAAACATCACCTTAGTCCCAAATGAGTTAAGTAATAAAGAGGCTTGTTGATATTTGACCAAAAAAGAACTACGCACCACTGATGGCCATGGGACAGCATTTCTAAAATACTCCATGCTTAAAATGGGCTTCTTGGCCAGGTGGTTCCTGCCTGTAATTCCTGCATTTTGGGAGGCCAAGGCAGGAGGAGGACTGCTTGAGCTCAGGAGTTCGAGACCACCCTGAGCATCAGTGAGACCCCATCTCTACAAAACATGTTTAAAATTAGCCAGACATGGTGGCGTACATGTGTAGTCCTAGCTACTCAGGAGGCTGAGATGGGAGGATCATTTAAGCCCAGGAGGTGGAGGCTGCAGTGAGCTGTGATCATGCCACTGCACTCCAACTGGGACAACAGAGCAAGACTCTTTCTCAAAATAAAATAAAATATAATATAATAGGCTTCTTGCTTAAAATATGGATTTATGGATAATCCCCAGTTTCCTGGCAGAAACTAGACAGTGCACTTGAGCTAGGCAAGGAGAGAGAGTTTTATCAACTTCAGTAAGAGTTGAATAAAGGGACCTTGAACAACAGTGTGTGGAGGATTTGGGGAAAGTAATGTGAAATTCAGTACCCTAATGACCGTGACAGTAGGGAGCAGTCACTATCCCTAGGCTTGAAGCAACAAGGTGAGGAACCATGACAGGAGTCCAAGAGACAGCAGTATGATGTGGGCTGCCTGACAGGTGCCAACCCCAGCAACCAGCAGGGACAGGGCTGAGCAAAGAAATGCCCCAACTTGACACTGCTCCTGTTTAGGGTTCCTGAAGCCTCTCTCACCAGGGTTCCCATTGGCTGAACTCAGTCCCATCTCCCACTTGGGTCCCCTTGGGTTGAGCTCAACCCAATCTCTTACCAGTGAAACAGGAGGAGTTCCCTTATCCCTCTCGCAAGGCGTATGACAGGGGTGTGTCTCGCTTCTTCAGTGCTCAAACCTCGAGGGGGAGCATGCAGGTGGGCAGGTCGTGGGGAGCATTTTTGGGCTCCAACCCCACAACAGCGCCTATGGTTGAGAGTTTACAGCTCCCGAAACCTCAGTGGGCATGTGTTACACTGTGCTCTTTCAGTTCTGCCATCTGCAGGTGGCTTGTGTTAATCAGCTCAATTAGATCCTCTGCCTTATCACGAGGACAGAGGGCTTTCTGTATCCCAAGTTCTTGCCCTAGTGTACCAGAAAAATCAGATCACACATGGGCTTGGAGGATGGGTGCAAGGTTTTATTGAGTGGTGGAGGTAGCTCTCAGCGAGGTGGATGGGAAGCCAGAAGGAGGATGCAGTGGGAAGGTGCTCTTCCCCTGGAGTCAGGCTGCCCAGCAGCCAGCCTTTCCTCCTACCACCCCCAACCGATTTCCGTGTTGTTCCACCCTCAATGGCCTGCTGGTGTCTGCTGGTGTCTGCTGGTGTCTGTTGGTGTGTTGTTCTGCTCCTCTTGACGTCTAGCTACTTGTGTGTGTGTACCTGCTAAGGTCTCTCGGGTTTATATGGGCACAGGAAGGGGGGCGTAGGGGGTCAGTGTGAGCTTAGAAAATGCAACAGAAATGACTCTCCTCATTTAGGTCCGTGGACACAGGCCCAGAGTGGATCCCTCACCAGGGACCCCACCCTTCTCTACCCAGCACTTCCCTGCCCCACTCCCGTATCACCAGGATTCCCATTGGTTCAGCTCAGAAACCAGAGGACAAGGGAGTGCCCTGAGATAGTCCATGTAGTCAGCATCCCAGGGCATAGAACACAGTAAAGAAAGGTAGAGAGTGTATCTGGAGGAAAACATAGACGATATCCAATTCACCACCCAAGCTTCAAGTTAAGAGTGATGGTTCCAGTTCTACCAAATCTGTATGGCTGAGGGTGGATCCTGAGAATCTGGAGCCCCGATGACTCTGGTCATGGCTCAAGTTTAAAACCCACCAACCCAGAAGTAATAGCAGCAGAGCTCTCAAACTGGAGATGAGAAATGCCCTCTTGGAATTCGAATTGTTTCTGAGGGTGATTTTTTTTTTTTTTTTTTTTTTGAGGCAGTCTCGCTCTTGCCCAGGTTGGAGTGCAGCGGTGTGACCTCAGCTCACTGCTCCTCCACCTCCCAGGTTCAAGTGATTCTCCTGCCTCAGCCTCACAAGTAACTGGGATTACAGGTGCCCGCAACCAGGCCTAGCTAATTTTTGTATTTTCAGTAGAGATGGGGTTTCACCATGTTGGCCAGGTTGGTCTCGAACTCCTGATCTCAAATGATCTGCCCTCTTTGGTCTCCCAAAGTGCTAGGATTATAGATGTGACCCACCACACCCAGCTGTTGGGAACAGACCTGCCAAAATCTGGCCATAAACTGGCCCCAAAACTGGCCATAAACAAAATCTCTGCAGCACTGTGACATGTTCATGATGACCATAATGCCCACGCTGGAAGGTTGTGGGTTTACCGGAATGAAGGCAAGGAACACCTGGCCCACACAGGACGGAAAACCACTTAAAGGCAGTCTTAAACCACAAACAATTGCATGAGCGATCTGTGGCTTAAGGGCATGTTCCTGCTGCAGATAACTAGCCAGACCCACCCCTTTATTTTGGCCCATCCCTTCGTTTCCCATAAGGGATACTTTTAATTAATCTAATATCTATAGAAGCAGTGCTAATGACTGACTTGCTGTTAATAAATACCTGGGTGCATCTCTGTTCAGGGCTCTCAGCTCTGAAGGCTATGAGACCCCTGATTTCCCACTTCACACCTCTATATTTTTGTGTGTGTGTCTTTAATTCCTCTAGCACCACTGGGTTAGGGTCTTCCTGACTGAGCTGGTCTTGGCACTCGGCCATGATTTTGGCCTAGCCAAAAAGAAGATGGCCTTGCATTGGAGCCTCTTGTGGTCATTCCATCTGCCCAAGGTGGAGCAACTATGGGAGTCCAGAGGGAAAACAGGGAGGAGCAGAAATCATGGCCCCAACTCAAGGGCCCTCCACTAAGGACAGCTTCAGAAACGTGAACAAAGGAGCACCTTCCAGGAGAAGACAAACACACCACTGATTTCTCAACAGGGACTTGCTAGGTCTGATGTCAGACATGTTCCCTGCTCATAAACAGAAGAGCCAGCTTCCCATCAACACTGGCTCTGTGCCAGGCAGACCCAGAGACAGGGCTAAAGTCCTGGTTCCCACGAGGTGGTCTGTCCAGTGTTTTTTGTCTATTCTGCTACAGTCATGATCCCAGCTGGCATTTCTAGAGGACTTTCTTAGAAGTCAAGCAACATGCTAAGGGATTTGCTCTGCTGGACTGCACAGCTAGCTATGGCACTTGGAATACCTCGCTTTCCCATGTCTAATTCCATGCTTGCCCAACAGTCCAACCCAACTGCCAAAAATGCATAAGCAGGGCTACCAGGGATCTTCTGCAAGGCTCAGGGATCTCGATGTCATAGTAGTTCCCAGGGACCACAGTCAGGGGTGCCCAGAAACCCTCTGTTTATGGGAAGATTCTGCTCATTCAGTTTAGGACATACACACAGAAGTGTGTTATTTATATCATACTCTCCACTCTCCACTCATCACTTGTGTGAGTGGTGGCCTTGAACTGCTTTACCTAAATCCACCCTGTCTGGGTGGAAGGAATCTTGAAGATCCACTTCTGAACTGACCTCCCCTTTTGACAGGTGAATGACTGGAGGCCCAGAGCAGGTGGACACTTGCAAGAGATCTCAAACTACAAGTGACAGAAGCAACACTGGACATTGGTCTCCAGATTCCCCATTCATTACCCTCCTCACTACCAGGAAGCCACTCTCAAGTCACTGAGAAAATAATTCTTATGGGACTGGTGGCAAGACTCATAAGATTATGCCCATGGCCTTTTTTTTCCAGTACCTGTAGATAAAGATTCAGAGAAAAAGAAGACCCAGGAATAGAGACACAGAGGACAGTCCTAAAGCTACTCCTTCACTTATTCATTTTTTTCCTCTTCATCATGCAAGTCAAGTAAACATTTGGAGCTGGTTTAGTAGTAAACATTGGCATGAAGACAGCTTCTTGCAAGAGCTTTTAATGCCAAGATGCCTTATATTCAAACAGAGAGATGTTTCCTTTTTTACCCAAAAACATAAACATTTAAGAAGTGTTAAAAGAAAAACTATTTTAAAGTATGGTGAACAAGACGTAACTGAAATAACAACCATTAATGAATAAGTATTGGGAGAAAGGTACCAAATTGTGCCTTGAGGCGGTCTAGCAGAGTGATTAAGGGTGTAGGCCCTGGGGCCAGAATGTTAAATGCACATTCCAACTCTAGTTACTTAAACTTTTGTGCTTCAGTTTCCTCCTGCATAAAATGGGCTCGTTATAGAACCAGTCTTATAAGGTAATTTTAAGGATTAGCTTAGTTAAGAAAAACATATATAAAGCACTTAGCCCAGGGCCTAGAACATGGTAAGCTCTCAATAAATGTTAGCTGTTGATCTTTATTTAAATCTTTAATTTTGTTTCAAGTTCACAAATAAAATAATTTGGGCTAAATTTTGTAAATAGAAATTTTGATATAAAGTTCAAAAAAGATCCTAGCTATAGTATTAATACAAAATACACATAGCCATCATCAACTAGCCTGTCATATAAAAGTAGTGACTTTTTTTTTTTTTTTTTTTGAGACAGAGTCTCACTATGTCACCCAGGCTGGAGTGTAGTGGCGCAATCTCAGTTCACTGCAACCTCCACCTCCCACGCTCAATCGATTCTCCTGCCTCAACCTCTCGAGTAGCTGGGATTGCAGATGCCTGCCACCACACCAGGTTAATTGTTGTATTTTTAGTACAGATGGGGTTTCGTCATGTTGGCCAGGCTGGTCTTAAACTCCTGACCTCAGGTGATCTGCCTGCCTCAGCCTCCCAAAGTGCTGGGATTACAGGCATGAGCCACGGCACCCAGTCAAACGTTGTGACATTTTTAAATCTATTCTAGCTAGGCATAGTGGCTCACACCTATAATCCCAGCACTTTGGAAGGCTGAAGCAGGAGGATCACTTGAGCCCAGGAGTTCAAGACCAGCCTGGGAAACATAGGGAGACCCCATCTCTACCAAAAATTTGTAAAAATTAGCCAGGCATGATGGTGCACACCTGTGATCCCAGCTACTCAGGAGTCTGAGATGGGAGGATCCCTTGAGCCCAGGAGGTGGAAGCTGCAGAGAGCCATAACCATACCCCTGCACTCCAGCCTGGGTCTCAGAACAAGACTGTCTCAATAAAAAAATAATTAAGTTAATAAAATCTGTTCTAAACCAGGCTTATTCTACTTTTAGCCATTCATTTATTTACACCACCTAATAAGTCAGATTGGGCAATTTTAATCTACAAAGCCACAGATAACCCTGTAGTGTTGCAGAAAATGAATCCTAAGTTACGTAGCTTCCTGAGGGTTGATACTCGTGGGACTCTGATGAGCTATGAGGAACAGGCAGCCAATGCCGTAAGCAAGCTAGCTGTGGTATTCTCTTTTTTTCTATCACATGCCCTGCATCCTGCCCAGGGTGGATGAAAACTAAAAGGCTGTTTGGCTCCTTCATTTCAAAATTGAACCTATCAGCCAGGCACGGTGGCTCACGCCTGTAATCCCAGCACTTTGGGAGGCTGAGGTGGGTGGATCACAAGGTCAGGAGTTCGAGACCAGCCTGATCAACATGGTGAAACCCTGTTTCTACTAAAAATACAAAAATTAGCCAGACGTGGTGGCGCACGCCTGTAATCCCAGCTACTCAGGAGGCTGAGGCAGGAGAATTACTTGAACGCAGGAGGTGGAGGTTGCAGTGAGCTGATATGGCACCACTGCACTGCAGCGTGGCTGACAGAGCAAGACTGTCTCAAAAAAAAAAAAAAAAAATTGAATCTGTCCTTATTTTAGACCTGGTTCTTCCCCTGACTCTAGAGAAAAGGAGATGAACAGGTTCTGAGCCTACCCCCAAGGATCTCATGGGGTACTGAGAGACAGACAAGAAATCAATGGATATGACCCAAGTATGATGTGTTCGAATCAAGGTTTGCTATGGATTTACAGGAACACATGGAGGGGTCTCCTAACTCAGCCAAAGGAGGCTTCTGGGAAGGTCTAACTCTTAAGGGATGAATAGGATTTAGCCAGATGGGCCGAGTGAGGTGGCTCACCAGTACTTTGGGAAGCCAAGGCAGGTGAATCACTTGAGATCAGGAGTTTGAGATCAGCCTGGCCAACATGGTGAAACCCAGTCTCTACTAAAAATACAAAAATTAGCTGGACATGGTGGTGCACACCTGTAGTCCCAGCTACTTGGGTGTCTAATGCAGAAGAATCGCTTGAACCCAGGAAGCAGAGGTTGCAGTCAGCTGAGATGACGCCACTGCACTCTATCCTGGGCAACAGAGTCAAACTCTGTCTGAATTAAAAAAAAAAAATTTAGCCAGATGAAGACACAGGGAAGGGTATCCAATGACAAGAAATAGTATACGTAAAGATTCACATGGAGAGTTTGGGGATTTTTCTGGGGCTGTCCCTCCAAGCCTTCTTTCTCCAAGCTGTGTTTGTTCTCCATGAGGCTGCCTCCCTGGCTATAGCTAATAGCAGGGCCAATCACAATTGCTTTCCTGGAAATGTGAGACTGTAATGCCACCTGGACTTTTCAGTGGATCTGGGGTGATGTAAACTCAGGGAGTGTCCATGGGCAGAAAAGGGCAGGGAAAGATAGTGTGCTTAGAAAGAGGAGTGACGCAGATCCCCTAAATGAAGTAGAGGTGAGGAATCAGTGGCCACAAAGAGAGTGAGCCTGAGAAAATCATGGAATCTCAGGACCCTGGGGCCCATCAGATACCCTTTGATCCTTCTGCTAAATTCCCTCTTGGCTTCAGCCTTTTCAAAGCAGGTTTCTGTCCCTTACAACAAAAGAAATCCAGTCAAAGGCATATGACATGAGGCATCAGGGGAAAACTAAGGAATCTAGAATGACCAGAGCAAAGGCCATTCCAGATGTGGGATGAAATAGATAAGACATGCACCTGGCCCAGAAGGCAAGACCAAACCACAAAGGGCTTTGAGTGCTGAGCTAAAACGTTTGCACTTTATCTCACAGGCAACAGGAGCCCTGGAAGAGCTTTCAGCAAATGCATAATACAATCCCATCACTCCCCTGAGCTTATGTGTGAATACATAGAAAGAGGTAAAGGCTCAAGGCAGGAGTCCAGTTAGGAGACTAGAGCAGAGGTAGTGAAGACCTGGAGCAACAATGTGGGTGGAGATAGGGGTAAGTTCAAGAGATCTTTAAGGCAAGTCCAACAGGACTTGGCTAGCAACTGGAAGGAGGATGGGGCAGTGAGAAAAACAGAAGGATTCAAACAGTATTCTTCAGCCCACAGCTTGGACAAATGGCTTAAAGGGACAGGTTTGGGGGGAAGATGTTGGCTTCAATTCCGGTCTTGTGGTGAGAGTACAAGTAGATGTGTCACTGTGCATTGGGACACTTAGCTTTGGGAGCCCAGGAAAAACATTTTTCAGAGCCTCCACACACTTTTTCAGAGATCATTCTCCCAGAGATGGCACATTAAAGCCACAGGAGGAGATGACATCACACAGGGAAACTGGGAAACAGAGAAAGGGCAGAAAATGGGAGAGAACAGAATCTTGGAGAATGCCAGCATTTGAGGGACTAAAAGAGGAAGAGGGGCTTTCAAAGGGGACTGAAAAGAAGCCAAAGACTCTGGATAAAAAGAGGAGGCCTGAGAAATAGAACTTGAAGCAAGGGGAAGCATGACATGTGAGAAAATAATGCTCTGCTGCGCTCCTGACGGGAGTGGAAATCCGACCACCTTTCACCATCTCCTCCCCTATCACCTTCATCCAAGCCACCATCCCCTCTCTCTTGGAACGACTGAAATAACCTGCTAACTGGTCTTCCTTCTTCCACCCTTTCCTGCATTCTCCTGGAGGCGCCTCCCTGGCCATAGCTGAGTCAACCACAATTGCTTTCCTGGAAGTGGGCAACCACGATGCTACTTGGACTTGTCAGTTGATCTGGGGTGATGTAAATTCAGGGAGCATCTACAGGCAGAAAAAGGCAGGAAGAGGTGGTGGGCCTAGAAAGAAGAGTGACACAGACCTGCCAAATGACGTAAAGGTGAGGAATCAGTGGCCCCAGAAAGAGCAAGCCTGAGAAAGGCACCACCTTCCTGCTCCTGGTGCTGGTCCCTCTTGGAATCTCAGAAGACTTGAGAAAGTAATGACTTAGGGTTGCATCTTAGGGAGAACTTGAAGGTGACAGTTTATAAAATGACAGGAGACTCTACACATCAGGGATAATAAGAGAAAACTCGTCTTTTGAGTAAAAGGTGGACTTCATCAACTCTGAATTTGCTTGGTGATATTTAGGGCTTATAGCCATAGACTTAACTATCTTCAAAAATTATCTTTATGTACGTTTCTAGAAAGCAATAACTGTTATTGTGAATTTGAGCTCTCTGGATTACAACCCTTCTTCTCCCCTTAAGACACTTTTGGTATAACGAAATTTCCTAGGAATACTGTATGGTGTTATGGCAAAACGGATGGTACTGAGAGGAAAACAAACAAGGCTACAAAATACCACATTTTTGTTTTGTTTTTTAAAGTGTTATATGCATAGACCAAGGTACGGCAGGATATACCACAAGTTGACAGTGGTTATCTATAAGTGAGGAAATAGACTCTTATGGTCTTCTTTAGTTTTTCTGAATCTTCTCATTTTTTAATGTTTTTTAATTGTGTTAATTTCTTATAGAGACAGGGGTCTCACTATGTTGCCCAGGCTGGTCTCAAACTTCTGGCTATAAATGATCCTCCCACCTCGGTGTCTCAAAACACTGGGATTACAAGTGTGAGCCACAACCGCTAACCCCCAAAATAATCTTTTATACATAAATTTTCTCCTTTTCATACTGTGAATCTGGGGATTTGTGTTTTTTTAAAAAATCAGGCAAGAGGAGGCCAGGCGTGGTGGCTCACACCTGTAATCCCAGCACTTTGGGAGGCTGAGGCGGGTGGATCACGAGGTCAGGAGATCAAGACCATCCTGACTAACACGGTGAAACCCCATCTCTACTAAAAATACAAAAAATTAGCTGGGCGTGGTGGCGGGCACCTGTAGTCCCAGCTACTCAGGAGGCTGAGGCAGGAGAATGGTGTGAACCTGGGAGGCAGAGCTTGCAGTGAGCCAAGATCACGCCCTGTACTCCAGCCTGGGCAACAGAGCAAGACTCTGTCTCAAAAAAAAAAAAAAAATCAGGCAAGAGGTGTGGATTTAGGCTTTTGTAGGGCAGGTTTTGCTCCTGCTGTTCCTCAGGTACTGCAGGAGGCCTGACACACAGACATTGCTCCATTTCTTTTTCATAAATGAAGAAAGGATATGAATAGGGTCAAATGCTACAGAGAGGAAGTGTTGTCCGGAAATCCCATATGCAGAGACCTAGGGGAGGAACTGAAGACTGGGAGAGGTTGACACAACAGTGGGTTAAGAGGGGGCAGGAAGCCAGAGCTGGTTCAACATCGCTGAGGAGGTGGGTGGATCAGGCACTGCAGGGGGATTCAACCAAATAGAAGGAGTGGAGGCCACCTCCTCCCGGGACATCACATAAGGGACAGGGAGGAGAGGAGAGTAAGTGTGGATGCTGGTGAGGCGTCAAATTGCTGAGGAACCTCCGGCCCAGCAGCCTTAGTTTCTTTTTTTTTTTTTTTTTTTTTTTTTTTTTTTTTTTTTTTTGAGATGGAGTCTCGCTCTGTCGCCCGGGCTGGAGTGCAGTGGCCGGATCTCAGCTCACTGCAAGTTTCGCCTCCCGGGTTTACGCCATTCTCCTGCCTCAGCCTCCCGAGTAGCTGGGACTACAGGCGCCCGCCACCTCGCCCGGCTAGTTTTTTGTATTTTTTAGTAGAGACGGGGTTTCACCGTGTTAGCCAGGATGGTCTCGATCTCCTGACCTCGTGATCAGCCCGTCTCGGCCTCCCAAAGTGCTGGGATTACAGGCTTGAGCCACCGCGCCCGGCCAGCAGCCTTAGTTTCTTAGGTCGATGGGGAGGCATCTAGCTGGGAGAGAGAAAGCAAGACTATGCACAACCTTGGGATGGCAAGCTAGAGAGGAAAGTGACCGAAATAACAAGAGGCCAGGAGAAAGCCGGAGAAAATCACTAAGTGGGAGGAATATAACAGGCAAGGAAATGTTAAATATGATAATAACATGAAATCAAAGCACTATGTAGGCTGATTTTTAAAAATGAAAAAAAGATTAAAACGTAATAACATGAAAACTGCATTAAATTATTCAACGAACATAGTATGAACCTAAGCTGTACTGACAAGACATTGTGGTGATACGATCACATATGACATTGAAACATTCAAAAAGAAATACCACAATGAAAAAATGTGGCTGAGCACAGTGGCTCACGCCTTTAATCTCAGTACTTTGGGAGGCCGAGGCGGGTATATCACCTGAGGTCAGGATTTGAGACCAGCCTGGCCAGCATGGTGAAATCTCATCTCTACTAAAAATACAAAAATCAGCCGGGCATGGTGGCAGGTGCCTGTAATCCCAGCTACTCAGGAGGCTGAGGCAGGAGAATCGCTTGAACCCAGAAGGCAGAGGTTGCAGTGTGCCGAGATCGCACCATTGCACTCCAGCCTGGGCAAGAAGAGCGAAAACCCTGACTCAAAAAGAAAAAAAAGTAAAGTGAAGAAAAAATACTAGAAGATTTTCTGTTCAATTTTGCTGTGAACCTAAAACTGCTCTGAAAAATAAACTCTTTATTGTTTTTTAATGCTAGAAGGCAATAAACCAAAATGTGCACTGGGTTGACTTTGAGTGGTGGAAATATGAGTGCTTTTTTTCTTTTTTTACCTTTTTTTTTTTTTGGCTCTTTCTGTGTTCACACTCTGTACCTGTGTACCCCGTGAGCCAACCTGTGACTCAGCACCTCAGGTAGCCTCCCCAGGTCCTTCCTCCCACATGCATCCCTGAGGTTGCCTGCACCCATTTGCCACGTTGGCCTCCACCCTCTACCAATTCCAGCCCAGCCACCTGCAGGGGAATAGGGCCAGGTTTCCCTGAGTGTGTTGCTGGCACTGCCAAAATCTCCCCAGTTTTTTTCACTTTCCCTCCCAGCCCCATCTCCCTACTACGCAGGTGAGAAGCCCTGGACCTGGGCTGGTCTTGGCCTCAGCACTCAACTCCTGTAACCCTCAAGGTCTCTCTAAGCCCCAAACCTGAAGCATTGCCTTCAGCAGGCCTGTGTGCTTTCCTCCTGACCCCCAGAAATGAGCTCCTCCCTAAGAGCTCTCAACTCTTCATTTCTTTCAGGGACGTTGCTTGCATTGACTTACGTGAATTCCAGAGTGAAACCAGTTTAGGTTCAAACTGAGACTCTGCTCAGTATTGCTAATCTCCCCTCACGGACTTGAAGTACCCCTTGGGCAGCGGGCCTCAGACCTTAGCTGCGAAGTGGAGCAGAAAAATAGGACCGTAGCTGACATGATGTGGGATCAAGGGAGGGTTGTTATAAGATGGGAACTCCTACAGCGGGTTGTGCGCTGACGGGCAATCTAGGAGAGAAAAAAATGGATGTCACAGGAATAAGGATATACCTTGATCACCTTTCCAAGTTTTATTTTTTCATCTCAAAGCATCTCTTGGAAAGAGGTATATCCCAACTCTCCTCCAAGTTCCCGGAGTTATGACATCATGTAGGAAACACTGCCATCACAGTTAGAGGATTTGAAGTTACATCCCGATTTCCCAGTGGACTTGCCTTTTCAAGATTTCTCTGCTATGATATATAATGTTTGCCATTTATGGAGACCCTAGTCTACCCTGAGAGCCTGGCATATATTACCCTGAAACTTGACAAGCTTCCAATGCTGCCATCCCTTCAAGGAGGGAGGGGTCCAGAGAGGTTAAATTACTTGCTCAAGATCACATGAGTTGGGATAGACTAAGCCCTAGGCTACCGCAAATTCACTCCGTGGCTCTCTCTCCACCACAGCACCTCTCCGTGTGTCACACTGCAGTTGAGAGCTCAGACTCCGAAGGCAGCTAGTCCTTGACTTAAACTCCAGTTTTGCCACTTACCCACTGCTGTTACCTTGAGTAAGGGACTTAATCTCTTTGGCCCTTATTTTCCTCTTCTATAAAATAAGGATAATAATAATTCCCACTATCAGGTCTTGATGACCATTAAATAAAGTAAAAGTGTTTTTTTCAGTGCCTGGCACAGAGTAAATCTTCAATTACAATATCATGGGAAACACACTGTACATATAAGGATTTAGATAAGGGTTCTCCTTGTGTTGTAGAATCTAAAATAGAACTCAGGGATCAAAGTGACAATTCCATGGAAGTAGGGCAGAAGCAGCTGACCTTTGGGTGCTTTTTTTTTTTTTTTAAGACGGAGTCTCGCTCTGTCACCCAGGCTGGAGTGCAGTGGCACAATCTCAGCTCACTGCAACCACCACCTCTTGGGCTCAAGCGATTCTCCTGCCTCAGCTTCCCCAGTAGCTGGGAATACAGGCGTGCGCCACCACGCCTGGCTAATTTTTATATTTTTAGTAGAGACAGGGTTTTGCCATGTTGGCCAGGCTGGTCTCAAACTCCTGACCTCAAGTGATCCACCCGCCTCAGCCTCCCAAAGTGTTGTATTACAGATGTGAGCCGCTGCCCCCGGCCTGGGTCCCTTTCAACAACTCATTGCTCTTCCTTTGCAACAAAGCCCTCAGGAATCCCAGATTACTCCTCTCTCTCTCCTTGCAAAATCTTCCAACAGATTAATGTTAGCATCTAAGAGGCTATTCCTAAATCCAAAGTGGGGTCATATCAGTGAGCACGGACCTACCTGTTAGTGAGAGGCTGAGCTTAACACGTTGGACTGGAGTGTGCCAGTTTGCTCATGACCTTGAAGGCTTAGAATAGAGGATCCTATGCTGGAGAACACTTTCAAAACTCCATTCTCATCCCTGGCTTAATGACTGAAAGAATTCCCCCAACCCAGCAGCATTTGCTCTTTTTCTAAGAGGCCTGCCTAGGCCAAATAAAAGAATGGCTGACAGACCAGGGAGGGAAATATTGGATGGGGAGGTGGAAGAGAGGAGAAAGAGAAGGGGACAGAGAAAGGCCTCCTAGGAACTCCTCAGGTCAGACTTGGCCAGCAGCTACCTGGAAAACACATAGTAAGAATCAACCTTCACAGGACACCTAATTGCAGATAACCATAATCTGGGCAAAGATAGACGTTTCATGTCAAGTTCACTAGAGCTATAGTGCTGTTTGTCCGTAGCAGTACACTCTTAGATTTAGAGCATCCCCCATTCTTAGAACTGAAAGGAAGCTTGCCTAATCAAACTTCATTTTATGGGAGCGGAAACCAAGGTTCTGAAAATTTAAGTGAAAATTCAAGTAACACAGCAACACAGCAACTAAGTCTGTCTTTTTGCTCTGTTTTATTTAATTAGAAACATTTTTCCAAATCTTCAAGTTCAGCTTGTGGTACACTAGGACCCCCAAATAGATCTCTTTTTTCCAATGACCCTACAGGAAGTTTCATAAACTCCTCACATATCCTCCATTCACTCACTTCCTTTGTCCCCTTAGATTTTACTTCTTTTTAGTACATTACTTTGTTTGTTTGTTTGTTTGTTTGTTTGTTTGAAATAGAGTCTTGCTCTGTCACCCAGGCTGAAGTGCAATGGCACAATCTTGGCTCACTGCAACCTCTTCCTCCTGGGTTCATGCGATTCTCCTTTCTCAGCCTCCCGAGTAGCTGGGATTACAGGCGCCCACCACCACGCCAAGGTAATTTTTGTATTTTCAGTAGAGACCAGGTTTCACCATGTTGGCCAGGCTGGTCTTGAATTCCTGACCTCAGATGATCCACCCACCTCAGCTCCCAAAGTGCTGAGATTCCAGGTGTGAGCCACCGCGCCACCCATTACTTTAATACCTAACACAGAGTTGGATGCAAATAAGCATTTGTTACATAATCAGACAACTAGCGGATTCTCACTTCGGAACATGTGGGAATGTGCACAAAGACAGTACATGCTGAGTCTTGCCAGGGTCCCACTCAGAGGAGTGCTCAAGGATGCTGGCCAAGTGGGGAACCCTGCACTGCACAGCCCTGAGACCTGTACCTGCCTCATCTCCCCACACCCACAATACCTTTAAAGCTGGAGCAATACCTTTAAAGACAGCCATGTTGTTTACAGTATGGGAACCAAGGGAGAGGTACGGATGTGGCCTCTTAGGTTTCAGTTGGGCAACACAATTCCTTCCTATATCGGAAGTGACTAGATTTCTTCAGAGGCCCCTCCCCATTTACGTTCTAGATCTTACTTCTTCCATCCCCCTGATGCAAGCCTGGCTAAAAGAAGGGGGTGATAGTTCTGGAATAACATTGGATCATTCATCCCCAAAACGGATATACGTATGCACCCATGCATAAGCAACATGCACGTACACACTGTGGGTTACCTAGAAATCCCGTCAGTGTATCCTCCTGGGGTACGTAACGTTTTCTGGAAGAAAGTTTTAACATAAGAAAGGGAAATAAAATACAAGAAAAGGAACTTTGTTTTTTGTTTGATGTGCTGTCTGAATTCGTACTGATTTCTGGTCATGATAATGGACTGAGGAGGCATAGTAGCAACACAGCAATACAAGGATGCCCTCCATAGGCATCCTAAATAAAATTCTTTCTAATTTTTAAAACTAGGCTGGGCGTGGTGGCTCACGCCTGTGATTCCAACACTTTGGGAGGCTGAGGCAGGAGGATCACCTGAGGTCAGGAGTTTGAGACCAGCCTGGCCAACATGGCAAAACCCTGTCTCTACTAAAAATACAACAATTAGCTGGGCGTGGTGGTGGGTGCCTGTAATCCCAGCTACTCAGTAGGCTGAGGCAGGAGAATTGCTTGGACCCGGGAGGCAGAGGTTGCAGTGAGCTGAGATCATGCCACTGCACTCCAGCCTGGGCAATAGAACAAGACTCTGTCTCAAAAATAAATGAATTAATTAATTAATTTTAAAAAATAAATATCTGAGATCAAAAGCAGGCAAGGGAGACAGAAAAAATCTCCAAGGGCCAGAAATGAAGAGGGAGTTTAAAAATGTATGGGCTTATCAGGAGGTAGGATTAAAACCAGAGGAACCCAGAAAGATACTAAAATTGATCATGTGCCTTAAGGATGGGAATGATAATACCAGTGACCCTAGAGGCCCCATATATAGCAGGAACTATAACTTGAAAAGTCAGGACCAAGAAAGAGCTGCCATGCCCTTGAATGGGGATAGAAAAGCACTTTGCGGCCGGGCGCGGTGGCTCAAGCCTGTAATCCCAGCACTTTGGGAGGCCGAGACGGGCGGATCACAACGTCAGGAGATCGAGACCATCCTGGCTAACCTGGTGAAACCCCGTCTCTACTAAAAAATACAAAAAACTAGCCGGGCGAGGTGGTGGGCGCCTGTAGTCCCAGCTACTCGGGAGGCTGAGGCAGGAGAATGGCGTGAACCCGGGAGGCGGAGCTTGCAGTGAGCTGAGATCCGGCCACTGCACTCCAGCCTGGGTGACAGAGCGAGACTCCGTCTCAAAAAAAAAAAAAAAAAGAAAAGCACTTTGCAGCCTGAGACACAACCCCCAAGTGAGCTGCCTTCCTAGGTCATGAGAGGAAAGGGGCCAACTGAGGAACATTTCAGAATCTCAAGCCCTAGTATCAAGTGATGAGGACCTAAATCTGCCATTTGCAATGGTGTGGAAACTTAGGGCCAAGAAATATCAATAACAAAAAATGCTCTGAGCCGTGTAACCCAGTAAGGCCCCAGCAGGTGCAGCCATAAAGCCACCCTGTATAGACTTCTTCATAATCCAGGGCACATGCAAGACTCCCATGAAAAAAAAAAAGATGCCTTCAAAAGATGAATTCACAATAAAATGTTACAAAGAGCTGACAGTCATCGCGATCAACAGTCAGTCAACAGCAAATGGGAGAATTCACACCTGAGGAGCTAAAGATAATACAGCAATTTGGATTTGACTTTAAAATAACTATATTTTTTGCCATGCACAGTGACTCACAGCTATAATCCCAACACTTTGAGAGGTAGAGTTGGGAGAATCAATTGAGGCCAGTGATTCGAGACCAGGCTGGGCAATGTAGTGAGACTCCATCTCTACAAAAAAAAAGTTTAAACATTAGCCAGAGGTGGTGGTGTGTCCCTGTACTCCCAACTACTTGGGGGCTAAGGCAGGAGTATTTTTTTTTTTTTTTTTTGAAACAACAAGGTCTCATTCTGTTGCCCAGGCTGGAAGGCAGTGGTGCAATCTTGGCTCACTGCAACCTCTGCCTCCCAGGATCAAGTGATCCTCCCACCTTAGCCTCCAGAGTAGGTGCACGCCACCATGCCCAGCTAATTTTGTGCATGTGTGTATTTTTTTGTGGAGATGGGGTTTCACCATGTTGCCTAGGCTGGCCTTGAACTCGACTCAAATGATCCTCCCACTCTGGATTCCCAAAGGGCAGTAATTACAGGCATGAGCCACTGCACCAAGCCCCTAAAATTTTTTTTATAATAGGTCAAGTTTGGTGGTTCATGCCTGAAATTCCAGAACTTTGGGAGGCCAAGGAAGGAGGATTGCTTGAGCCCAGGAGTTCAAGACAAGCCTGGGCAACATAGTAAGATTCTGTCTCTACAATTTTTTTTTTAAATTAACCAAAGGTGGTGTTGCATGCCTGTAGCCCCAGCTACTAGGGAGGCTGAGGCAGGAGGATTTTTTAATTTTTTTTTTTTAAATAGGCAGGGTGCAGTGGCTCAACCTGTAATCCTAGCACTTTGGAAGACAAGGTGAGGGGACCACTTGGGCCCAGGAGTTGGAGACCAGCCTGGGTGACATAGGGAGACCCCGACTCTATTAAAGAATTTAAAATTAGCCAGGCAGGCATGGTGGCACACACCTGTAGTCCCAGCTACTTAATAGGCTGAGGTGGGAGGATTCCTTGAGTGGGAGGTCAAGGCTGCAGTGAACTGAGATTAGGCCACTGCATTCCAGCATGGGTGATACAGTAAGATCCTATCTCAAAAATAAAAACAAAAAAATTATTTAAAAGAAAATTAAAGAATAAGGAAAACAAAGGGTGGAAAACTGTCAAAGAACTAATACCAGATAAATTTACATAACCTAAACTTCCAGATTAAGAAAATTTACCAGGTGCCCAGCACAATGAATGAAGAAAAGCACCACCAAGGTATACATCATGAATTCTAAAACTAAAAAGAAGATTTAAATGCTGAAATGATTGTATACAGTTAAAATCCAAAGCAATCTTTAAAAAAAAAAAAAAAAAAAGCTGCTAGAACTAATAAATGAATTTACTTAGGTCCCAAGTTACAAGGTCAATATACATACTGCAACTACATTTCTATATGCTATAGTGACCAAAAAAAACTTGGAAAATGAAAACTTTTTAAGATATCGTTTGTAATAGCATCCAAAAACCCCATAAAATACTTAGGGACAAATTTAGCAAAATAAGTACAAGATTTATGTACCAAGAACTATAAAACATCCTTTGCAAAAAATTAAAGAAGATTTAAATGGAGAAAGATATCTTGCCCATGGACTAGAAGACTCAATACTATAGTGTCAATTTTCTCTAAATTGATCCATGGATTCTACATAATCCAAATCAAAATCCCAGCTGGATGTTTTATAGAAATTGATAAGCAGATTCTAAAATTTCTCTGGAAACATAGTCAAAGCAACTTAGGAAAGAGGAACTGGCCCCTTCCCTAAGAGTCACCTGTCCAGGTTGGAAGAAGACAATGAAGGACTCCAGGAGAGAGGTCTTCGAGAAAGAAAAATTAATAGATTATCTGCTGAATGTGGATGTGTTGAGGGAGACATTGGAACTGATGTCATGATAAATACATGGAACGTCCTCTCCTCAACTGCAGGGAAAACAAAACTTGTACAAAGAAAGGAAGTGTAAACATCGAACCCAACTGTGAATAATTTTTTACCTAGTGATAATAACAAAAAATTGAATGTTGACTTAACCCAAAAAGGTGGTATCTGTTTCTGGCGAATGGAGAAGGCAGTATTTGTGTTTGCTTGGATGGGGGTGAAAGCAGGAGAGAGATTGGGAGAATATTACATTCTCAAAGTCAAAAGAGAGAGTCAGTGATGATACCTAAACCTGGAGGGGGAAAAAAACAAGAACTAGCAGAGCGCTGGTCACAGTGGCTCACACTTGTAATCCCAGCACTTTGGGAGGCTGAGGTGGGGGGATCACTTGAGGTCAGGAGTTCAAGATTACCCTGGCCAACGTGGTGAAACCCTGTCTCTACCAAAACAATGCAATAATTAGCCAGGCGTAGTGGCGGACGCCTATAGTCCCAGCTACTCAGGAGGCTGGGGTGGGAGAATGACTTGAACCAGAGAGGTGGAGGTTGCAGTGAGTTGAGATCATGCCACTGCACTCCAGCCTGGGAGACTGAGTGAGATAAAAAAAAAAAAAAAAGAAAAAGAAAAAGAAAAAAACTAGCAGAACAAGTACGATATTTAGAAATATATAGATCACTATCAGATGAAACAGCTATGAGAGCTGACAGCTGCTGCCCTTGTCTGCAGGGATTGGAGCTGGAAGACTGCTGGTTTTTTGTTATAAGCTTCATAAAGCCATTTCATTTTTTCAACAATGTGTATGAAATACTTAGACAATAAAAAGAAAATTTAATCTTAAAAAGTCGAGTTAACATATTTCCATTATTTTTTATTTTATTATGTATTTGATTCATTTCTACCCTGAAGATTGGAAGGAAGACTTTGGATTTAAAAACTGAATACCAAGCTGGAAGAAAACATTGGTGCTGAGAGCTCCACTGTTAGCTCCTTAGGGCTTTCTGGGTGGAACCCAGAGTGGCCTCTCTGACCTCTGCATGGAAACAACAAAAGACTGGGCTCCACCACTGTCTCTTGGTGAGTGGTCTTCTCTAGGAAGGCGCATCTTTGGGACAATCCTCAGACCAAAGAGGAGACTGTCATTTTACTTCATTGGCATCTTTGAGATTTTTCAGTCTCTGAAAGACTCTTATTGAAATACTACTTTGCTGAGAAAGGGGCAAATTTTACCTCTATGGCATAAAATGTGGATTATCAATTAGTATTTTTGCTAGAATTAACAAGAATGGGCCAGGGGATGGAGGGCAAGGGGTGGTGAGAGGCTGTGGTAGGTCAGAAGGGGAACTGGTTTAGGGGAAAACAGTAGATTTTGACATTTGATTTAGAGTCTCAAATGTTGTACCAAGGCTACAAAACAAATTTTAGAATTTTAACATTGGGAAGCATTGTGCAGAACATGCTGTTACCTCCCAATCCCCGTCCCTCACCTTACCCTGATATGCCTCCGCTCCATAATCCCAGTCTCATCACTGACCCCTCCCATTTCTGACCCCCACTCCTGTCCTAAGATTCACCCCATCCCTAGTCCCAGCCCTATCCTAGACAAGTGAGTCCCTCCTTAAGGCAAACACTCTCCCTGCCTCTGACCAGATCTAATCCTCACCCTATCTAGTAATTGAAATATCAGTTTTTGATACTTCAATATGCTGTTAACTAAGTACCAAAATCCTGACATTTTTTAAAAATCTGAAATCCAAATCATTTGTGTCTTGAGCTATACCCAGAAAATTACAGGCTGCATTAAAATTTCCAATCAACCTGGGTGCAGTGGCTCACACCTGTAATCCCAGCACTTTAAGAGGCCGAAGCAGGCAGATCACTTGAGCTCAGGGGTCGAAGGCCAGCCTGGGCAATGTGGCAAGACCCCATATCTACAAAAAATTTTAAAAATTAGCTGGGCATGATGGCACACAGCTCTGGTCCAAGCTACTCTGGAAGCTGAGTTGGGAGGATTACCTGAACTCAGAAGGTTGAGGCTGCAGTGAGCTGTGTCTGCACCACTGCACTCCAGCCTGGGTGACAGAGCAAGACTCTGTCTCATTTAAAAAAAAAAAAAAATCTAATCAAAAAATGTTGCACTTGTTTGAAGAGTCCACTATATCCTTCCCCTGTATAAAGCACTTCTGAGTTGTTTTGTTGCTGTTTGAGCCTCATTTCCCAAGTTCCTAGTGAGGCTGAGCATTTTTCATGCTGTTATGAGTAATTTGCATTTCCCCTGGACCCAACATGGAAGCCCCTGAAGGAATTTATTTACTGAAGCCCCTGATGGAATCATCCTGGCAGGGGCATAGGTGAAGAAGGAGGAAGTTGGACTTTGAGGAAACAGTAGGAGAGGTGGAGGGGGATTAGAGGAAGGAAGAGAGGAAAAGGAGGTCCCAGTTCTCAGCCTTCTGCCCTAGATTCTCTCTGCATCATCTGCATCCCTCTTGTCTTCTCTGCTGAATCAGGTCTATTTCTTAGGGCTCGAGTGCCTAACTCACTCCTCACTCACCTGCCTGGAGAGCCTCAAGCAAGACAGACTGAGGAGCCTCAGTCCTGGCCCCTGAAGAGCATCTTAGATAATACTCCATATGGGGTGATGACCCTACCAGGCACGTCTTCTGCTCCAGCCTCGTAGCTACTAAGCCCTCCCTGACATTCATTCTAGGCCTGACACCCCCTCCCTGAGCCTCACCACTCCCCCACACTTATCCCATTCCAAAGCCTCACACTGTATCTGGTCCCAGCTCCATGTTGAATCTGCCTGTTCCTAACACCTCACTGCGACCCTGACTCTTACTCTCCCTCCTTGTAGATCTCTCCCGATTCCTGGCATTCATCCTTCTCTGACCTCCTCCCAAGCTGCCACCCCATCCCTGCCCCCACCCCATCTTTGATTTCAACATCAATCGCTGATCCCCATCTCAAGCTTGATCTAGGTCCTGTCTCTGAGTCTCACCCTATTCCCAACCTCAAGCCATCCCTGATCCTTCCCCACACATGCTAAACCCACACACTCTCAGTTTTGCTTAAGCTAGTTTGACTTCTGTTTCTATCATTTGCTATCAGAAGAGCCCTGACATCATCAGCCCTCACTTGGGACATCTTTACACAGATAAATATCTAATGAAGCTAAACCACAAAGGCAAACTTAATAAGTGGACAGCGAGAGGCTGAAAGGGGAGAGGACAGACAAGAGGAGCTTTGAACAGATGGTGTGCAAATGAGCTGTGGTTGGCCGGGAGCAGTGGCTCGCACCTGTAATCCCAGCACTTTGGGAGGCCGAGGCGGGTGGATCATGAGGTCAGGAGATCGAGACCATTCTGGCTAACACGGTGAAACCCCATCTCTACTAAAAATACAAAAAAATTAGCCGGGCATGTTGGTGGGCACCTGTAGTCCCAGCTACTCGGGAGGCTGAGGCAGGAGAATGGTGTGAACCCGGGAGGCGGAGCTTGCAGTGAGCCAAGATCGTGCCACTGCGCTCCAGCTTGGGCGACAGAGCGAGACTCCGTCTCAAAAAAAAAAAAAAAAAAATGAGCTGTGGTCTTTTCAACATGCGTTCATTCCTGTGATCATTATTTATTGAGCACTTAACAGGCTCCAGGCACCAAGGACATAGAGTGAATAAACTGACAGGGCCCTGTCTCCAAGGAGGGAAAACAGACTAGGAAAAAACTGCAACTCACGGAAAGCATTTTGGGAGGGAGAGGCAAGCTCACGTAGTTTGAGGAAGCCAGGCAAGGCCTAACCCAGAAGATGATGCTCACCTCAGGGTGAAGCTGAGACTCCCTGGAGGAGCATTTCCTTTTACTTGTGGACAAAGGGATCCTCCTCCGCCTGGAGTATGGGCATGAACAGGAGTTTCTGTGCCTCAAGAGACTGTTCTAGCAGGAGTTAAAGCCCCAGGGAATGCTGCCTTTCAACCCAGAGAAGTGCCTTCTTAGGAGGTGCTACCCCCATTCTACTGCAGGAACAGTCAACAATGCCGCACACACCCTTGACTCTGTCACACCCAAGATACTTCCACAGGGACAAGCATGGAACAGACACTTTATTAGGAACATCTGCCTGCCCAGTGGACTGGTGGCTGTGCATGGCTTTCTGGGGATGCTGATGCTCCGTGCCAGCCTGGAAGCTGCAGGAGGGAAGGGCTAAGGGCTGCTTGTCTCAGTCCACCTGGGGCTCAGCAGGTGGCCAGCACATGTGTGTGCAATGTTGGGCATGGGGGTAAAGGGGGTTCTTGTGGCATGGATCTGGCATCCAAACCCTCTTCCTCTTTGTTCACCCAACACCCCCAAGGGGAACATGTGTTTCCAGCTCCTCACAAAGCCACCTGGTGGGTTGATGTTTTGGCAGTGCCTGCCTCAATGTCTCCAGCCGACACTGTAACAAACCTAAGGTGGGAAAACCACTCCCGGAGCTCCGATCACAGCACACAGAGCCACCAGCCTGGGGGCTCAAAACTTAACACTCAGAGTTGAAGAGATGCTCCTGAGAGGGTCAACGAGAGCATCCAACCCTTATGAGGACATAGCTTCAGCCCTAGTCTTTCAGCTAATGTCAGATTCGGGGCTCAGATGTGACTATGCTAATTAGCCAGTTAGGGGTTAAAGATGTGACGTTCAACAGGAATGATGGTGCTTCCTTTCCATGGAGCCGCAAAGGCTGGTCCTTGGAGGTACCTCAGCAGCTCCTCAGAAGGTGGGTATGGCCCCTGAAGACACCAGTTCCTAACTTCCCCACACCCTATAGCGTCCCCCCAAAACCCAGATAGTGCCTGTCCAGAGCCAGACCACCTTCCACACACAACCTCAGAGTGTTGGTTATTCTTTCCTTATGAGGAGAGATATTCCTTCATCGATGGTTTTCAGAGGTTGGAAGAGACATTGACAGAGGAAGAAGTGTAGGAGGTAACATGATGACGTGCCAAGAATTCCTTGCTGACCAGGCCATGTGTGGCCAGGATCTTGAGGAATCCATGGCGAAAATTTTGACCGATGAAGGCGTAGATGATGGGGTTGAGGCAACTATGAAGAAATCCCAGAATCTCGGTGGCATCCAGGGCCCGGCCAATGTCATTGCGGCGCTCACAGCTCTCCTTGATCAGGTGGGTCCTCATGAGGGTGTCTGCAAGCAGGACCAAGTTGTAAGGCAGCCAGCAGAGCAGGAAGATGAGGACGACAGCAAAGATGACCCTCATGGCCCGGTGCTTCTGCCCTATGTGGGCCTTAAACAGCGTATGCAGGGTGAATCCATAGCAGAACAGCATGATCAGCAGCGGCAAGGTGAAGCCAAAGCTGTGAGGCAGGATCCGCAACACCATCCGCCATTTTGCTGTGTCATTTCCCAAGACCTCATAGCAAACTGGAGTGGAGTTGTTTGGATGATAAGCCTGGCGGAAAAGGAAGAAGGGCAGGGACAGAATCACAGACAGTCCCCAGCAGCTGAGACAAACAAATTTGACTGAGTGACGCTTCTGGATCAGTGTGCGTGTGGCATGGACAATGGCCAGGTAACGGTCCACACTGATGCAGGCCAGTAGCAGGATGCCACTGTAGAAGTTGACTTCCTTCAGGAGTGAGACCACCTTGCACAGGAGTGTGCCAAAAATCCAGCCATTCACCTTGGAGGCGGCCCAGATGGGCAAGGTCAGGGCAAAGAGTAGGTCGGCCATGGCCAGGTTCAGCAGGTAGACATCAGTGACGGAGCGGCCGACCCTGCTGTATAAGATGACCAGCATCACGAGAGAATTTCCCAGCAGGCTCAGCAGGAACACTAGGGCATAGGTGACAATCACAACATACTTGTTGAGTGACTGAGTCTCTAGCCTACAGGGGCTATAATCTTCATCCGTAGGTGGCATGCCAGTGAAATTTAGATCATAGTCATCACCCCACATCTGTGGATCTGTAGCATTCGACATGTTCTCTTCAGTTTCAGCAATGGTTTGATCTAGCTGGAAGGTTAGAAGGAAGGAAATGTGATTTAGTAGCTTGGATTCAAGGCATTGTCGTAAAGGATGAGAGAGCAGTTACTGGGATATCCTTTGCTTCCCTGTTTTTTTGGCAACGAGAGCCCCCCTTCCTCCTTTGCCTCCGACCTGGGGTTCTTTGGAGGTTGGCTTCCCAGTGTTCTCCACCTTCCACAATTCCAAGGCCTGGCCTGAGTATGGGGTAATATGGGGAATATGGGGAAAATGCCTTAGCCCTAGCTCAACCTACAACTTCCTCCTCTCAGCCTATGTCTCTACCTCTGTCCCTCTTTAGCCTTCTCCATCCTCAGCTGTGTCTGTGCATTCAGATGTGGGAACCAGGTTGGTCTTAGACATTCAGGGAAGGGCCAGCATTAAGCAAAATGTAAGAAGGCAAACCTGTTCCCAGGTGGCCCCTTCTACTATTTCCTTTCCTATATTCTCCCTGATTCTTGTTTTCCCTCCTTAAAATCCACTGGGGGAAGCAAGTGATAACAACACGTTGCATTAAACTGTATATTTTAAGCCTTGTCTTTAAATGAGCAGCATACATTTTGTTCCTCTGTCTAAAGGAGTTTTAAGTATTTGAGAAGACAAAGTCTCCTTCTTGGTCCCTGAAACCCTCCACCCCTGACAAAATTCACAAAATTGTTCAAGAGTTTTCAAATGTATTTCCTATTGTGAAATATTTTGCTGAAATAAGATCTTGCCAGAAGCCCAGTATGTGAAACAGATAAAAGCTAAGCCACTGTGGGGCAGAGTGTGCTAACCTCCCAACCCAGATGGCCCCTAAAGAGCCCCTTGAAGCTCCAGGGCTCTCCAGAGAACCGTCTGAAAACCTTTGGAAAGTCACCTAGGTTGGTTGGAAAGTCACCTAGCATCCAGTCTTCATTCTATCCTGAGTCTACTATTAATAAGTCTCGTGTGTAATCCCAGCACTTTGGGAGGCCGAGGCAGGTGGATCATAAAGTCAGGAGTTCGAGACCAGCCTGACCAACATGATGAAACCCCGTCTCCACTAAAAATACAAAAAAAATTAGCTGGGTGTGGTATCGTGCACCTGTAATCCCAACTACTCAGGAGGCTGAGGCAGGAGAATCACTTGAACCTGGGAGATGGAGGTTGCAGTGAGCCAAGATCGTGCCATTACACTATAGCCTGGGCAACAGAGCGAGACTCCGTCTCAAAAAAATAAGTAAATAAATAAGTCTCATGACCTTCAATGGAGTCTCGTATCCCTATAGATTTCAGTCTTCTCATCTGCAAATCGAGGAAGACAGAGTCGTCCACTTCTCATTTGCTGCCAGACCTGAGGGTGTATGATGAGTCCACTGAGATCCACACATTTTAGTATGTTCCCTCCCTACCAGTATTTGCATCTTCACCAAAGACAAAGTCTTAAGGTGAAGCAATAAACACCAAATTGGGGAATTCTCAGCCTCTTTCCACAAAAGGGTGAGGTATAAAAAGAGAGGACAAGGAGGCTGTCCTCCTCACCTGCTACCTCTATGTATGAGTGGTGGTCGCAAGAGAGGAAGCGGGCAGCAGAAATCCCCAGCTCCCACAGAAATGAACACATTTTCCAAAATAAAGTCAAGCCGAGCAGCCCTACCCCACAGAAAGTCCTAGCAAGCGGAGGCAGCTTCCTACCTGAGGCACCAGCCAGGTGTGTCCAAAGGTAGGAGCTGCAGTCAGAGATCAGAGTGACTTAACAGCTAGAGGGCCCTTGATGAATAAAGGAAAATAAGGAAACCACGTCAGACGACACCTCCCTTCTGAGCCCCACCCATGTCTACATTTGGGGAAGAACAGTTTAAGTCAAGGGATAGCAGACTCGTGATTAGACTGCCAGGGTCCATATGACCAAGCAGGGGTCCCAGGTGTGAAGCTGGGGTTGAGGATCCATTATCTGAGTTCTCCACTCTATGGATGATCGTTTTTATTCTTTTCCTTTTCTTGGATTTATTTCCATTTGTTTATTCCTAAATTCCCTGGTAGATCACCTGTAGAAGCTTGCAACTTGCCTGACAAGAAGAAAGGGGGAAGGATTTGACTTACAGCAGAGACTTCAGAAGGAGTCCCCTGTAGGAGGGACTTGGGGGCAATTCGATGGGAAAGAGGAGGAGGACTGCACTTGAGTTGTGTTTGAACAGCAGGCCCTCAATCTCTACTTATTTTGCAGCCTTCTTTGATGTGGCCTGGTGGGGATTTGAAGGGAACACGAACCCTCCTTTGCCGCCAGCCACTCTTTTGCACAACCACTGACAATGACCAGTTGATTGAAATGGCTCTGAGGCTGAGGGCATAGGCCACTCCCAGAGGCTGGCTGGTTAGCAGAGAGACCACAGAGCTGGGGCAGTCCACGAATGGAAGAGCTGGGGTCAAGGTCACTGCTGCCCCTATCTCAGTAATGGAGAACAGCGTCTCTGGGAACCCACCTTAGCTGCCTCCAGCAGCTAATAGCTGTCCTCTAGCTTGAGTCTTCTGGCACCTTTGTCACTTCTCCATATAACATGAACCCAACTGTGAGGCATTTACAAGTCACCCCTCTTCTAGCTTGGGAGCCATGAGACAGCAAGAACCCTCTTCGGTTCATTTATATGTTCTCTTTCAGGGAATATAGTAGGTGCTCAATCAATGGTTGTAGAATAAATGAAGAGAGACATTGCGCCTGTGATTCATGGACCATACGTCACCACCACGACTCAGTGTCTATTGCTTTTGGCTACACACTAAAGTCACTGGTATGCCTGATAGTTTCACTTCCATACAGCCCAGCTGGTCTGCCTGGTACTGCTTCTTCCCAACCTTCCTCTAATGTTTGGAGCTAGTGCCAGTCTGTGCAAGTATAAATCCTGCCCTACCACAAATGCCAAATTTATCATGCCATGGATTCCTACAGCTCTGCACTGGAAAGACAATTTTTCTTTTTTTTCTTTTCTTTTTTTTTTTTTTTTGAGACAGAGTCTCGCTCTGTCTCCCAGGTTGGAGTTCAATGACGGGATCTCGGCTCACTGCAAGCTCCGCCTCCCAGGTTCACGCCATTCTCCTGCCTCAACTTCCTAAGTAACTGGGACTACAGGCGCCTGCCACCATGCCTGGCTAATTTTTTTGTATTTTTAGTAGAAACGGGGTTTCACCGTGTTAGCCAGGATGGTCTCGATCTCCTGACCTCATGATCCGTCCGCTTTGGCCTCCCAAAGTGCTGGGATTACAGGCGTGAGCCACTGCACCTGGCCCATTTTTTCCTTTTTTAAGAGACAGGCTCTCACTGTGTTGCCGAGGCTGAGTGCAGTGGTGTAATCATAGCTCGGTATAACCTCAAATGCCTGGACTCAAGTAATCCTCCTACCTCAAACTCCTGAATAGCTGGGGCTACCAGCAAGAGCCACTACATCTGGCTTTCTTTTTTTATATATTTTATTTTTATTTTTATTTTTATTTATTTATTTATTTGTAGAGAAAGGGTCCTGATATACTGCCCAGGCTTATCTTGAACTCCTAGCCTCTAGTGATCCTCCTGCCTTTGCTTCCCAAAGCACTAGGCTTACAGGCATAAGCCACCATGCCCAGGCAGCAAGCCTATTTTTTAAGCTAAGTCATGCTCTCCTCCTGGGCTCTTTTATCATTCATAAATGGTAACAGGAAGTGCAAGGAGACTAAAGCCACTCACGCTTTGCTTTTACTGATGTTGGACTATTGTGCTCTGATGCCTAGACTAGAAAGGAGCCAAAGATGGGGTAGTCCCAGGAGGTGGGAGACTCCCTCTATTAATCATCTAGGGTAAAAGCAGCCCCGAGGGCAGCAAATAGTCACAGGGGACACAGGAGAAAAAAGACGGGGGCCTGGATTGCAAAACACCTGCCTATTATACTCAAGAATGACCCTGAGGCTATGAGAAGGATAGTTTTTGCCACAAGGGGGCAGCAGTCGCTGGACAGGGAATCCCCTGCGAGACACCCCCTTGAGAAAGAACATGGCCAACCAAGAGCAGGTATATTTAATACCCGGTGTGAAGTTCTTCTTGGTGTATAATTCCTTTCTGCTTTTCCTAAACCCTCAGTAAGTCGGTTCACCATTCCAGTGTATTTCAAGGAATCACTGAGGGGTTAGGGAAGGGTCTGGTCTCCTGGAGCCGGAGGAGTGAAGGGGAAGCAGCCCTGCTGCATGAGTGTGGTGGGGGCAACAGCGATGTGGGTGTCTCCAGGAGAAGTTGCATCTGGAGGACAAGGGTGGAAAGAACCTTTCACTTCGCAGTAGGACGAGCATTTTACTGAAGGAGGGAGAAAGCACATACAGATGAGTTTAGAATAAAATTTGACCCACTTTAAAATGCTCCAGCGAGTCAGCCCACCCGAACTATCTTCTATACCTCACTTCCCACATATAACTGTGCCCTCTTAAAATGGCCTAGAATGCTCCTGCTGAGAAAACATTTTTCCATTCCATATAGAGTTCCCAATGCCACAAAGAAAGCTGTGACAGGTGCAGCCCAAATGCCAGTCAACCGGCAAAATGTGACATCTCTTTGGGTGACATCTTCTTACCAGTCTGTTTCAAACATGGTGGCTTCTACACAGACCATATGAACAGCACGATATGGCTATAAAAACATCTATTTTGTCCCTGAATCAGCCTTATGCCAGCTTAAGCATCTCTTCTCATTCCTCCAGAAGAATCCACTTGGATCTGGGATCAAAGTGGAGGAAAAGGGTAGAAGGAGGTTTCTCCTCTCTCTCCAGTGACATCCTCATAACTACAGCAACAGGCTCGGGGAGTAAGTCTGTGACCTGAGACGATCCGGTCAGAGCAAAGGTCAGATGTTTGCTCAACGAATGCAGAAAAGCAAGTATATAGTCTTGTTGCAGACAGCAGCCATTTTGCTACCATAAATGGCAAAAACAGTCCAAGGAAGAAACCAACACACAGAAGAAGGCACAACTGAGAGAATCAGAGAAACAGACCTGGAGTCCTGAACAAACCATGCCCAGAGGCCATCTTCTCTCTGTACTTTGTTCAGTTCCAAAAGCCAATAAACTCTCTTTATCAAGACCAGTTCAGGTTGACTTTTCTGTTACTAGCAACCAAAACATGCCCAACTGTGAGAATTCTGGAAACCAAACATGGTCTAGGATGAGAGGAGCAGGAAGTAGTGTCAGTAAGACACTGGGTCCTGGCTGCAGTGGTAAAGATACAGGGGCATTGACAGACATGTGACCTGGCCAGGCGCAGACCTCCCAGCCCTGATCTCCAACCTCCAGAGGAAGCCAGAGAAGGACCTTGAAAAATGAGCATATTTGTTTCCTGCAATCTCCGTTTTAAAAATTAAATTAAAAAATTGTTTCCTGCAATCTCAATTTTTAAAAAAATAATAACAAATAAATAAATAGGCCAGGCATGGTGGCTCACGCCTGTAATCCCAACACTTTGGGAGGCCAACGTGGGAGGATCGCTTGAGTTCAGGAGTTCAAGACCAACCTGGGCAACACAGCAAGACCTCATCTCTCTAAAAATAAAAAGTAAAAGTAAAAATTAGCTGGGCATGGTGGTGAGTGCCTATAGTCCCAGCTATTAGGGAGGGTGAGGCAGGAGGATCGCTGGAGCCAGAGAGATCAAGGCTATAGTGAGCTATGATTACAGCACTGCACTCCAGCCTGGGTGATGAAGTGAGATCCTGTCTCTAAATAAATAAATAAAGTCAGCCTGGGCATCATAGTGACACCCCATCTCTACAAAAATGTTTTAATTATCTGGAAATAGTGGCACACACCTATAGTCCCAGCTACATGGAAAGCTGAGGCAAGAGGATTGCTTGAGCCCAGGAGCTCAAGGCTGCAGTGAGCTGTGATCACTCCACTGCACTCCAGCCTGGGAGACAGAGTGATATACTGTCCCAAAAGAAAGAAAATTTAAAAAAAGAAAGTGAGCGTCTGAACACTCATCTGAATGAAACCCTCTGGAATGGATTCAGAAAATTCTCATGAATGACCCAGAATTCCCTGCTTTGGAGCCAGACAGAGCAGGATGGAAATACTGGCTCTTCTTTACCAGTTCGTGATCTTGATGGTGATAGGAAAGCATTTTTATATTCTATGCCGAACACCCAGTGCCACGAAGAAAGCTGTGACAGGTGCAGCCTGAATGCCAGTCAACTGGCAAAATGTGGCATCTCTTAACATTTATCAAAATCTCCTTATCTACAAAAAATGGGGATAATAATACTCACCTCTCCAAGGTGTTGTGATGATGGAAGGCTTGAGCACCAAACCAGCTGGTACAAATCCTAACTCTGTTCCTGGCTAGATGTATGCTCTTGGGCAGCTTAGATGCTCACTCTGTGCCTCAGTTTTCTCACCTGTAAAAGGATAATAAAAGTAGGACTTAGTTTGTAGGATTGGCATCAGGATCAATTAGTTAATATGTGTAAAGTGGTTGGCACAGTGTCTGGCAGACAATAAGTGTGAAGTCACTTTTAGTTCATCCTGGTCTGGCTGGCTCCAAAGCAGGGAATTCTGGGTCCCTCATGAGGATTTCTGAATCCATTCCGGAGGCTTTCCTTCAAACGAGGGCTCAGATGCCCACTTTCTTTTATTTTTGTTTCTTTCAGGACAGGACCTCACTCTGTCTCCCAGGCCGGAGTGCAGTGGAGTGATCATAGCTCACTGCAGCCTTGAACTCCCGGGCTCAAGCGATCCTCTTGCCGCAGCCTCCCGTGTAGCTGGGACTACAGGTGTGTGCCACCACACCTAGATAATTAAAACACTTTTTTAGAGATGAGGATCTTGCTATGTTGCCCAGGCTCTTATGATCACTTTATTTATTTATTTAGTACACAACCCCCTGTGGTCCCGTTGGGGGACTATGTATCAAACACACCCAAAAATGCAGAACCTTTGACCCTGAAATTCCACTAAAAGAGGGAAGGGAGGAAGGGAGGGAGAGGAGAGAGGGAGGGAGGGAGGAAGGAGGGAGGGAGGGAGGAAGGAAGGAAGGAAGGAAAGAAGGAAGGAAGGAAGGAAGGAAGGAAGGAAGGAAGTTTATCACAGGGTTGTTTATAATAATAAAACGGCAATAATTTCAATGTTCTTCAAAAAAGTTTATACAAATTACATTGGATTTATAAAATGAAACACTATGCTTCTATTTAAAATAATGTACAGCTATAATTAATGCTATGGAAAAAATGTTTGTAATAGGATGCCAAGTGGCAATAAAGATTAACAAGCAGAATGTACAGTATAACATTTTGTGTCAAATACATATATGTATATGCACAGGGAAAACATGGGAAATGTAGTCAAATGTTAGCAGGGGTTATCTTTGGGGACTGTAGATATTTGGGATTGTAGCTATTTGCTTCCTTGCTTACGTCTTTCGATGTTGCCCAATCTTTAAAATGAGCATTACTTTTGCAATCAGAAAAAAACAAAACAAGACTATACACACCAGGCGCAGTGGTTCACGCCTGTAATCCCAACACTTCAGGAGGCCGAGGCAGGTGGGTTGCTTGAGATCAGTAGTTCGAGACCAGCCTGGCCAACATGGTGAAACCCCGTCTCCACCAAAAATAAAAAAAATTAGCCGGGCATGGTGGCATGTGCCTATAATCCCAGCTACTCGGGAGGCTGAGGCAGGAGAATCACTTGAGCCCAGGAGGCGGAGGTGAGCTGAGATTGCACCATTGCACTCCAGCCTGGGTGGCAGAGCAAGACTCGGTCTCAAAAAATAAAAGAAAAAAAAGTACATATTTAGCCGTTTTCATAAAAATCAGTAAATAAATACCACTGCCGCAGTCATTCCCGTCCCCTCACTCCAATTTGCCTGCACAGCTCCATTTGTGAGCAGATGCCCAGGACTCTGAGCTTCCACCCCACTGGGTTCCTCCCTCCTCAGCCCTGAAACCTACAGGCTTTTTTGCCTCTGGGCTCCCACACCACTTAGTTCTCCACCGCTGCTGTTTTCTCAGACTGTTTCATGCTTATTTTTAGGAGTCTTTGTCTCCCACTGGAGTATCAGTAGGCAGGACTCGGGCACCAAGCCTGGCACATGGTCATGATTCATAAAGCTCCCCTGCCTTCTCCCTTGGCCCCTCCTGAAGGCAAGAACTGTAAAGGATTCTAGTTTGCATCCCTGGTGCCCAGCAAAGTGTGTGACACAAGGAGGGGTGTGTGACCTCTGCAGCTGCCTGGGACCTGGGCTTAGAAAAGCCCCAACTTAGGGTCTGATATTCTACAGTCACTGTCTTATAAATCTTAATAATTTTATCTTGGAATGTGTGTTTTACAAGTGAAGTCAGTCAGGCACAGTGACTCATGGCTGTAATCCCAGCACTTTGGGAGGTCAAGACTAGAGGATCGCTTGAGTTCAGGAGTTTGAAATCTGCCTGGGCAACATAGTGAGATCCCCATCTCTACAAAAAAAAAAAAATTTTTTTTTAGGCCGGGCGTGGTGGCTCACGCCTGCAATCTCTACACTTTGGGAAGCCAAGGCAGGTGGATCACGAGGTCAGAAGTTCGAGACCAGCCTGGCCAACGTAGTGAAACCCTGTCTCTACTAAAAATACAAAAACTAGCCAGGCATAGTGGCACACATCTGTAATCCCAGCTATGCGGGAGGCTGAGGCAGGAGAATCGTTTGAACCTGGGAGGCAGAGTTTGCAGTGAGCCGAGATCATGCCACTGCACTCCAGCTTGGGCGACAGAGTGAGACTTCCTCTCAAAAAAAAAAAAAAAATTGTTTTGTAACTACAAATTAGGAAAAAAAACATGTGAAGTCCACTGGATCATGCACAGGTACTGGGAGCCTCAGCTCACATGCTGTCCTACCTTTGTTGCCTTGAGAGATGAGGTCTCAGCTACCTACTCCCCAGCCGCTAGACCACCACAGTCCTCACCCCCTAGAGGTGACCTTGGTGCAGCCACAGGGAAGGTCAGCATCGGGACCCAGGCTCCCACGACGATCTGAACTTGTCCCACAAGTATCCCTGTGCCCCAGGGGTTGCAACATTAAAAGCAAATAAAAAACACTCTGTCCAGCGAATACAACGATGAAATGAGCTTAGACATGCCACAAATTCTCTTTAGCCCTTCAGTTCTCGATCTGCTCTTTCTTCTTGTTACTTGGGCTGCAGGGCATATGAAGATTATTCCAGAGGTTCAAGCAGTTCTTGTCATCTCTGAAAAGACAGGGAGGATGTGAAATATCCCCACCTTAACACAGTGGATATGATTTGTCAAAGAATGTTTCATGCCCCAAACACCAACCTGTTAGCAGTGTGGCACTGTTTGATCTTGGGCACTTGTGGCATTGCCTGGCACTCAGTCTTCAGGGTCCATGACCGAGAATGCTCTTCTCAGACGCCCCTGCTCAAATCAGAGGCATGCCGGCGTCCAGAGGCCTCATATTGGACTCAGACCTAATGCGTTGGCCTCAGAGGAGGACTCGAGGAAAACAAGAGCAAAAACTACCCTCCAGCCTCATCATGTCATAAATGACCCCGTTTCATATCAGTTACAAAGCCTGGGAGGGTGGGTCCCCTAACAGCATTTCTTAAGCCCTAAGACTCTCCCAGAGAAGAATGCCTGGGGTTGGGGAAGGGAAAGATGTCCTTCACTCACCACCCCTCAGGCATGTGGGCAATAGGAGATAGCACAGGATTGTGTGTGGGAGGTGGACAGTCAGTGATCTAACTACCCAAGGGGTTCACCTTGCCCACTGCCTAGACAGCCGATTCCTCAAGACAGGGGCATTGTGATGGAGAAAGAGTAATTTTCACAGAGCCAGCCATGTGGGAGACTGGAGTTTTATTATTACTCCAATCAGTCTCCTGGAGCAATCAGGGAGCAGAGTTTTTAAGGACAACTTGGTGGGTGGGGAAAGCCAGTGAGCAAGGAGTGCTGATTGGTCAGGGATGAAATCACAGGGAGTCGAAGCTGTCATCTTGTGCTGAGTCAGTTCCTAGGTGGGGGCCACAAGATCAGATGAGCCAGTTTATCGATCTGGGTGGTGCCAGCTGATCCATCAAGCGCAGAGTCTGCGAAATATCTCAAGCACTGATCTCAGGAGCAGTTTAGGGAGTGTCAGAATCTTGCAGCCTCCAGCTACATGACTCCTAAATTATAATTTCTAATCTTATGGCTAATGTTAGCCCTACAGAGGCCATCTAGTCCCCAGGCAAGAAGGAGATCTACTTTGGGAAAGGGCTGTTATCATCTTTGTTTTAAACTATAAACTATAAACTGAGTTTCTCCCAAAGTTAGTTCAGCCTACGCCCAGGAATAAACAAGGATAGCTTGGAGGTTAGCGGCAAGATGGAGTGGATTAAGTTAGATGTCTTTCACTGTCTCAGTCATAATTTTCCAAAGGCAGTTTCAATGATGTGTGGGGTGAAAAAGCAGATTGATAAAGTTCCCTTGTTGGGACTCGTTTGCGAAATCAATGGCTGTAAGTGGTGAAGAAGGTTCACACTGCAAACACAGTGTTCTCATCTCAAAGCAAACTATACTTCCCAAGGAAACCGTGTATGTCAGGGCAAGCAGACAACACCATTCTGTATCAGGATGTGTCCCTCACGCCCTGAAGTGAGGCTTCTCTTAGCTTCCCCACCAGTGACGGGTAACAGCTCCTGTTCTCAGCTGCCCTGGCTGAGCTAAGCGATGAACGCTTACCTCCCTGAGGTGGCTGCCTCACCTCACACCCCTGAGCGGAGTCAGGGAAGGATCCTGCTTCCATCAAAGGACCTCTCTCCTAGCAGACAGAACTGTTGCCTCTGCCACAGCAATTTTGGCCAAACTGGGGATGTGGGGTGGGAGTTGCCCCACATTCCCCTCTCCTCTGCTTCCAAATGCCTTTGTCATACAAAGGGCAAGGGAAGCTCACACCTAGCGCTCTGACCAGAGCTGGTCAGAGATTCCCCGAGTGTCTGTCCTTACCCCAGTCTGCTCCCTGTGTCTGTGTCGTAAAGCCTGGGACTCTGGAAGGAAATGGGGAAACGGGGATAGGTAAATGTTGCCCTAAGAATGAGTCTCATTCCTCTGTTCTTGTTGGGATCCGTTCTTGGGGAGAGTGGAGATTGGGGGAAGCTTGACTGTGTCTTCATCAATAAACTGACTTACACACACAGACACACACACACACACACACACACACACACACACACACACACACCCCTCTTTCCAGTCAAGGGAAAGACAAAGGAAGAAAGGAAAAAGCTTTCTCCAGCATTTAAACAAGGGGCCTTGCTGGGCACAGTGGCTCATGTCTGCAATCCCAGCGCTTTGGGAGGCCGAAGCAGGTGGATCACTTGAGTCCAGAAGTTAGAGACCATCCTGGGCAACATGGCACAACCCTGTCTCTACAAAAAATACAAAAATTAGCCAGGCATGGTGGTGTGTGCCTATAGTCCCAGCTACTTGCAGGGCTGAGGCATGATGACTGCTTGAGCCCAGGGAGTTGAGGTTGTAGTGAGCCATGATCATGCCATTGCACTACAGCCTGGGTAACAGAGCAAGAACCTGTCTCAAGAAATAATAATAATTTTAATTTTAATGTTAAAAAATTAGGACAGGCGCGGTGACTCATGCCTGTAATCCCAGCACTTTGGGAGGCCAAGGCCGGCAGATCACAAGGTCAGGAGTTCAAGACCAGCCTGGCCAATATGGTGAAACCTCATCTCTACTAAAAAATACAAAAATTAGCCGGGCGTGGTGGCATGCACCTGTAATCCCAGCTACTCAGGAAGCTGAGGCAGGAGAATCACTTGAACCCGGGAGGCAGAGGTTGCAGTGAGCCGAGATTGTGCCACTGTACTCCAGCCTGTGTGACAGAGTGAAATTCTGTCTCAAAAAAATAATAATAAATAAAAATTAAAAAAAAAATAGAAAGAGGCCTACAATTTCATTTTGTAATGGGTACTGCAAATTATGTAGCCAGTCTTGATGCCAGTTAAATATGCGTTAGATAGATGAAATACTGAAGGAGTGGAGAGGAGAAATAGCAGAACAGAATTCTCACCTTAGCTCAATGGATAGCAACTATTCTTCCAATTGCCAAATTCATGGAAGCATCACTGATGCCTCTTTATCTCTTACATTCAACATTCAATCCACCAGAAACTGCTGCTGGCTCTGCCAAAATAAATTGCAGCTCCTGTTTTCTCACCAACTCCACTGCTATTGCCCTGTCTTCTGCCACCCAGTGTCCCTTCTCACCTACATCATTGAAACAACCCCACTCATCCCTGCTCCCACTCATTGTGTTCTATGGTATATTCTCATCACACCAGCAGGAGCAATCCTTTTACAATGCATGTCAGATCATTGTCACTCCTTCTTAGTATCCTGCAACTGAAGCAGGATAGTTCCCTGACCTCTTTGCAGGCGGGAACTGGAGTGGGTGCTGGAATTAGCTGGCTGCTTTGGTGTTAGTTCAATGGACAGGGGCGAACTCTACTCATTAGGACTTACTGCACTCCTCACTCATGGGAGGGGGAGCATGCAGGTGAGCAGGTACAGGAGCCGGGGTGAGTACTTTTCGGGCACCAGCAGAAACAAATTCTATACTGGCCCTGCAGCAGCATCTGGCAGGGGTGCCCACAACCCCTGAATCCCCAGAGGAAGTGTTACAGTACTCTTTTAGCACTGCTGTCCATGGATGGCTTAAGTGTTAACAGCTTAGTGGGGGGTTAGTGTGACAGACTTCAGCACCCACACTTGCGGCACCCCAGTTCTTGTCTGGCATCCAAAAGAAAAGAGGTCACACGAACCAATTTGAAGGATGGTAAATGAGGGGGATTTTATGAGGTGGCTCTCAGCGGGATGGGGAGTTGAAAAGGGGACGGGGTGGGAAGGTAATCCTCCCCCAAAGCTATACCATCAAACTGTCCCTCTGAAATCAAGACACTCCTCTCTGACATCCAGCTATAGTCTCCAACATCCAGCTGCTTCTCCTCTCTCTGCCAGCTGAGCCTGGAGTTTTTACGGGCACAGGATAGGGGGCAGGGCAGGCCGTGGGTGATTTTGAAAAAGGCAACATTTGTGCAGGAAAACAGGGATATGTGTTCTCACTTTAGGCTGTGGTATCAGGCTTTTCAGCCAAGGACCTGCCCTCTTCTGCCCAGAATTTCCCTGTCTCCTGTCCCTATCACAATGTCTCCAAAGTACAAACTCTATTGCTTTAAACATTTTAAGTGCATTTTAACTACGTTTATAGCAGAAAAACCTGGCAAACACTACCTTACCCAAGTGAGGAAGGCTCACATCACCATGGATGATGTATGGACCTGAGGTACACCTGATACAATGTGATGAGAAGGCACCTCACCTCTGGGGTATGCCCTCCAAAACCCGCAACCTCCGTGTCATCATGAGAAAAACATCACACAGATTGAGGGACATTCTACAGGACATCCGGCCAGTATTTCTGAAGACTGTCAAAGTCATAATAAAAAATTAAAAAATAAATAATAAATAATAAAAAAAAAAAACAAGAAAAAACTGAGCAAAACTGTCACAGACCACAGGAGATTGGGGAGAGCTAACAACTAAATGAAATGTAGTGTCTTGGATTGGATCCTGGAATAGAAAGACAGGGTAAATGGAAAAACAGGCCAAATCCAAATAAAATCTGGAGTTTAGTTAATACTTGCTTTGAAAGCACTTACAAACACTCCTTGACTTGCCATGGTATTACGTCCTGATAAATCCAACATAGAGTGGAAATTTTTAAGTCATACCATCATAAGTTAGAAACCATCTGTATTTTATTTTATTGAGTTTATTCTTCAAATCAAGAATAGGTTTTGAGCCAGGCTTGGTGGTTCATGCCTGTAATCCTAGTGCTTTGGGAGGCCGAGGTGCGAGGATCCCTAGAGCCCAGAAGTTCAACACCAGCCCGGACTACATGGGGAGCCTCTCATTTATTTAAAAAAAAAAAAAAAGTTTTTGAATTTTGTCAAAGGCTTATGAAGATAGTTATATGACTTTTTATTCTGAGGTACATTCGTATGAGAATTATATATATTTTGTTCATGTCAGATGGGTAACGTGCTGATGTTGTGCCAAGGTTTAAGGGAGGCACATCTCACACATGCACGTGAACACCCAAGCATCACGCTTAGGAGTTACTAAAGTATCTAGTATGGGAAGGATATTGATGGTTTTCCAATGTTGAATAATGCTTGAATTTTTGGAATAAATCACACTTCATCATGAGAAAAAGTGAATCTGATAAAAGCTAAAGTCCTTAAATGGTCTTCAAGGCTTTACTCTATCTCCCTGCCCTCACCCTCTCCCCCATCCCACCTCATTACTCCTCTGGATTTGTTTGCTAGGGCTGCTATAACAACCACAAACTGTGCAGCTTGAACAAACAGAAATCTCTTACCTCATAGTTTTGGAGATCAGAAGTTCGAAACCAAAATGCAGCAGAGTTAGTTCCTTCCAAGGGCTATAAGGGAGAGTTCTGTGCCTCTTCCCAGCTTCGGTGGTTGCTAGCAATCTTTGGTGTTCCTTGACCAGTAGAAGCATCACCCCAATCTCTGCCTTCCACTTCATGGTGCATTCTTCCTCTGTGCATTTTTCTGCGTCCCTTTTTATATGGACAGCAGTCACTGGATTAGGGTCCCCCCTCTAATAAATTTGTCTTAACTAATAACATCTGCAACGACCTCAATTCCAGATAAGGCCATCTTCTGATGTACTGGAGGTTAGAATTTTAAAATACGAATTTGCAGGGAGAAGACACTCTTCAACCCATAACACCCTCTAACCCCTTCCACTTTGCCCCTTGTGGCTCAGCTCCAGACACTGGCCTTGCACTGCTCTTGCCTTAGGGCATTGACTCTGGCTGTTCAGTCCCTCAGAAAGGTCTTCCTTAGCTGCTCCTGCAGGTAACTCCCTCGCCTCTTCTAAGTGTTTTCTCCAACCCACCTTCTTGCTGAGGCCCATGCTGTCCCCCTTTCTGCAGCTGCACTTCCCCCAGCCTTCCTGACGTCCCTTGCCCTGATCAATTTAACACTCTTCTTTCCTCACTGTTGTCATCCCTTCCTAACATACTATACCATCTGCTTGTTATACAGGCTATTGCTTATTGTCTCTCTCCTCCGGTGCATATAAGCTTCATGAGGGCAGGGATCCGTATCTATTTTGACCACTGTATCCCATGTGCCTAGAAGACATTACACATCTCCTTGGCAAGTAGAGGATGCAATAAACAGTTGTTGAAAGTAACACAAAAGAAGAAAAGAAGGATTCTATTTCTAGAAACTGAGGACCCACCAGTGACTTGCCCTATGTTTCTCTTGTCTCCAGTCTCTGGGAAATAACACTGGAGGGAAAGTTAAGTCCACCATGGCTGTAAGAAATGACTTAGCAAAGCAGGAGACCACTAACTGTTCTGAAAACCCCTGAGATCAAGCAAGGTTGCTTTGTGGGGAGAGGCAGGGGCAGGTGCAGAATCTACTCTTGGAGGTCAGGGTCTGGAGTTGCAAGTCCAGGAGAGGGCAGCATTATCTCCAAATCAAACCAAATAACTGGAGGTGCCCAAGGAAGTAACCTACGTGAAAATTCCTCTACCCCATGGAAATGCAATTGTAAATTGCATTAGGCAGCCCACGTCTAGAACTTAACACTACCCTTTAAGGTTTGCAAACCCTTTCACATACATTCATTCTCCCCTTAAAGTCCTCCTAGATGAGAGTGTAGCATTGCTGGAGTGTGAGCTGAGTTTGCACCGAGCAATCAAACAATATCACCCATGTGGTCCCATGTTCCTCAATTTGTCACAGGTTCTAAGCACTTAACAGTCCTATCCCCATGGTCAACCCCCATTTCCAGCCCACAGACCCTTTCTCCAGAAGGTTCTCAGCCTCTCTGAGTGAACCCACACTTTCAAATACAGCACATTTGGACTTACTGGCCAAGGGATTAAAAGGTATACAGAAAGCAAGTTTCAGAGAACTGAAGATTGTTTCACAGTTTTTAGGTCCTCCAGCTTGGGCTGCCATAACAAAATACCATAGACCAGTGATTTCAACAACAGAAGTGTGTTTCTCACAGTCCTGGAGACTAGAATCCCCAGATCAGGGTGCCAGCGTGATTGGGTTATGGTGAGGGCGCCCTCCTGGCTTGCAGATGGCTGTCTGCTCAATGTATCCTCATATGGTGGAGAGAAAGAGAGAGAGGTCTGGTCTCTTCCTGTTTTTATGAGGACACTAATTCCACACAGGGGCCCTACCCTCATAATCTATCACCTCTCCAAAGGCCCCACCTCCAAATACCATCACAATGGGGGTTAGGACTTCAACATATGAACTTGGTGAGGACACAAACATTTTGAATCCATAGCAAGCACCATGTCACAGTTTGACTGGAACGATTTCCTTCCCTGATAACACTCCCTTACATATTCATGAGTCAAGGCTCTAGCAAGTTCTAACAAACTTTTATCTGTCTTTGATACAGGTTTGCTTATTTTCTCTTACACATGGCCAGCCGTACCAAGCTCTACCTGATATGGCCCAACCTGCATAGTCAACATTCTGTCTGATGGACTCGGCTGCCAAAGTGGTATCCATGGTTGCAGTAAAAATAAACCTCACAAATGGTGACCAGGGGGCTGGAGGGTGGAAGGGTTGGAGATGAAACTGGGCAGATGGGAGACAGATGGGAAGAAGACTCTTTGTGAATAGCTTTTCATTTTTTTTTTATTTTTGAAACATGTGACATAGTTCCCATTACACATTTTCAATGTTGAAAAAATAATTTTAAAATGTTAAACAGTCGTAATTCAACCATGGTGGCAGAAGGCCTGTGGTGCACCTGAGAATCTGCTCTAAGCTCTGGCATGTGCAGTTGTATGTCTTCTGGCTGTTCTGTCTCAGTTTCCATCCACAGAGCCAAGGAAGCTTTCAGCCAATTCCAGGGAGCATCTTTCTGGGCCCTGGGTTTAGAGACCTGTGATTCTCTTTATTCCCTCTGCTCCAGATTCTTCAAATGAGCTCACCTTGGGCTCTCTTGGCCCTGTGTCTTTCCTGTCACTGGTTTGTCAACTGCCTCCACTCTGCCTCCCCTTAGCCCTTCCTGTCCTTATGGTTTCTAAATGTGATTCTAATAGCTTCACAAATGTGCTCCTCCACTTTCCTAGGCACCAAAGAAACCTTGACCCATGGGCTTTAATTTCACCCTTGCAGTGAATTCTTATTGACTTTCACTGACCACTGGAACTCACCTACTTGCCCTGAGAACACTCCCATTACCTTTCAATTAAAATAAGACCCTTGATTTATACTTTTTTATATATATATAAAATATATGTTTATAAAATATATATATAATGTATATATAATATATACACGTATATCCAGATTCCTGCTGAAATTACCTCTCCCTGTTCCAATGCCACATGTCTAGTTCAGCCTGCAGATGAGTTTCTCTGACTGCATGGGATTGGTTTCTTTGTTTAAATTAGAATTGGTTTCCAACTTTTAAAACTTGAGGCTTTTTCACATTTAAAAACATCTGGATTTATACACTCTCCTTTAAAACTGTGAAGATCTGGGCCTGGCGCCATGGCTCATGCCTGTAATCCCAACACTTTGGGAGGCAGAGGTGGGTGGATCGCCTGAGGTCAGGAGTTTGAGACCAGCCTGGCCAACATGCTGAAACCCCATCTCCACTAAAAATATGAAAATTTGCTGGATGTGGTGGCATGCACCTGTAATCCCAGCTACTCCAGAGGCTGGGACAGTTTTACATATATATAAAACCTGAACCCAGGAGGCGGAGGTTGCAGTGAGCCGAGATCACACCATTGCACTCCAGCCTGGGTGGCAAGAGCAAAACTCTGTCTCAAAAAAAAAAAAAAAAAATTGAAGATTTGACAATACTGAGCTCATGGCAAAACTCAGCTAAACCTGGAATGTAAAAGAAATCCTAGAAATAGAGCCAAACTTATACCATCACTTGATTTTCATCAAAAGTTCCAAAGCAATCCAGTGAGGGAAAGGAAGGTTTATCAACAATGCGGGCCAGGCATGTTGGCTCACGCCTGTAATCCCAGCACTTCAGGAGGCCAAGGCGGGTGGATTGCTTGAGGCCAGGAGTTTCAGACCAGCCTGGGCAGCTTGGTGAAACCCTGTCTCTACAAAAAATGCAAAAATTAGCTGGGCGTGCTGGTATGCGCCTATAGTCCCAACTACTGGAGAGGCTAAGGTGGGAGGATTGTTCGAGCCTGGTAGGCAGAGGTTGCAGTGAGCTAAGACCCAGCCTGAGTGAACGTGAGATTCCATCTCGAAAGAAAAAAAGAAAGAAAAAGAAAAGAAACATCATTACCCAATCACCAGAATGACTAAAAATACAAAAGCATGATAATATCGACTGTTAGTGAGGTTGTGGTGCAACTGGAATCCTCACATATAATTGCTGGGAACGTAAAATGGTGCAACCACTTTGGTAAAAGGTCTGGCAGTTTCTTATAAAATTAAACATACTTCTACTCTCCGACCCAGCAATCCCACTCCTAGGAATATGCCCAAGAGAAATGAAAATAATATGTTCACAAAAATATTAATAGCTTTATTGATAATTGCCAAAAACTAGAAACAGTCCAGGTGTCCATCAATAGGAGGATGGCTAAACAAACATACAGTGGAATAGTCATACCATGGAATCATTCTCATCAATAAAAAGGATTGAATTACTGATATACTCCACAACATGATGTATCTTAAAAACATTACACTGAGTAAAAGAAGCCTTCTGCTTCTATGAAGTTCTAGAACAGGCAAAACTAATCTGAAAATAATCAGAGCAGAAGTTACCTCTGGGAGGATGGAGGCAGAGACAAACCAGCCACAGGGGAACATGAGACGATTTTTAGGAATGATGATAATGTTTTCTATATTGATGGGCATTGGAATTACGCAGGAGCACCTATTGGTTGAAACTTAGAGAATATACACTTAAGATTTGTGCACTTCATTGTATACAAACTTTACATCAAAAGAAAACACTAAAGGCCAGGTGCAGTGGCTCATGCCTGTAATCCTGGCACTTAGGGAGGTCAAGGTGGGAGGATCACTTGAGGTCAGGAGTTTGACACCAGCCTGGCCAACATGGTGAAGCCCCATCTCTGCTAAAAATGCAAAAATTAGCAGGGCGTGGTGGCACACGCCTGTAATCCCAGCTACTTGGGAGGCTGAGGCAGGAGAATCACTTGAATCTGGGAGGCAGAGGTTGGAGTGAGCCAAGATCGCACCACTGCACTCCAGCGTGGGCAACAGAGACTCCGTCTCAAAAAAAAAAAAAAAAAAAAAAAAAAAAACTATAAACAAATATTGATCTCTAATCAAATCAATGATGTACACACTGACGTATTTAGGGAGAAGTATACTGGTGTCCACAGTTACTTTGAAACATATCCAAAAGAATGGATTAATGGCTATAGGGATGGATAATGGATAAATATGAGATAAAGCAGGTAAAATGTTAATGGCAGAATCTAGGTAGTAGATGTACAAGTAGACAGTCAGTGAAATTCTGTCAACTTTTCTTTTCTTTTCTTTTCTTTTTTTTTTTTTTTTTTTTTTTTTTGAGACGGAGTCTCACTCTCATTGCCCAGGCTGGAGTGCAATGGCGTGATCTTGGCTCACCGCAACCTCTGCCTCCCAGGTTCAAGCAATTCTCCTGCCTCAGCCTCCCAAGTAGTTGGAATTACAGGCATGAGCCACCACACCTGGCTAATTTTTTGTATTTTTAATAGAGACAGGGTTTCTCCATGTTGGTCAGGCTGGTCTTGAACTGCCGACCTCAAGTGATCCACCCACCTCGGCCTCCCAAAGTGCTGGGATTACAGGCATGAGCCACCGGGCCAGGCCCAACTTTTCTTTATGTTTAAAATTGTTCACAATAAAATGTTGGGGCTATCAAGACAAGGATTTGTCTTGGCCAAATCCTTTAACCCATAACTGGTTGCCACACTTTGTACCCCTTGTTGCCTCATGGCCAGAGTGCTTTACTCATTTACATTACCTAGCATGTTTCATCCTAGACACATACTGTATATCCTAATGATTGTTAACCAAATTTCTGGAAGAAGCAGAATAGCATTGTAACAATTCTACTACTTATCAGTTCTGTAACCTTGGAAATTTTTTTTTTTTTTTTAAAGATGGAGTCTCATTCTGTCGCCTAGGCTAGAGTGCAGTGGCCTGATCTCGGCTCACTACAACCTCTGCCTCCCGGGTTCAAGCAATTCTTCTACCTCAGCCTCCCAAGTAGCTGGGATTACAGGTGCATACTACCATGCCTGGCTAATTTTTGTATTTTTAGTAGATACGGGGTTTCACCATGTTGGCCAGGCTGGTCTCAAACTCCTGACCTCAGTTGATCCACCTGCCTCAGCCTCCCAAAGTTCTGGGATTACAGGCATGAGTCACCACACCCAGCCATGACCTTGGGAAAATTAATTCTCCTCTGAGCCTCGGTTTCCTCATCTGTAAGATGAACTGAGAAGATGAATGCAAAGTTCCTGGCACACTGGTTAGCACCAGATATATGTTAACTATTATTACACAGTTTAATATATTGACTTTGTAAATGCACACAGATAAAGTGATGACTGATTTTCACAGTAAGAAACTCCCGAGAGTTTAGACTCACAAACGAAGGATGGGAATACTGTTTTCCTAAAAATTGCCCTATTTGCTTTCACTACATTTCCTCTCACATAGGAGAAGCTACCTTTATTCAACCCTGTTTAACAAGCACCTACTACTACAAATACTAGGTGTACCTGTGGGCTAAGCACAGTCTCTGCTATAGCGGAGCCACAGGGGTAACTGCAATAATATATGTACGTTCAAGCTGCAGTGGCGGCAAGAAAAGTCTCCAGAAAGAGGCAACACTTGAGTTGGGTCTTGCAGGATGAATAGGGGTTTTCCAGATAGACCTGGGGAAGGAGGCCTGCCTAGGCACCAAGAATAGCATATGCAAAGGCATTGAGCAATAAAAGAGCAATGGAAGGAATCCTCAGAGTTAACAGATAGTTTGTATTATGAGCAACCAGGGAAGCAGATGAGGCCAGCAAGGGAGGTCGGAACCAAATCATGCCCTGTTTGCCATGCTACAAGAGTTTGGATCTTGTGCTACAGATAAAGAACCACCAGCATATTTTAGGAAGATACTTCTACAGCAGAATGGGGCTATACTGACAAGAGAGAGACCCGAAGCAAGGCCAGCCACTAGTGCTGCCCACTGCTCAGAAGAATTGCCTGGGGTACTTGTTAAGTATACAGATTGCAAGGCCCCCCTCCAGACCTGCTGAGTCTAGGGGAAGGGCCTGGGAATCGATATGATTAACAGGCATCACAGGTTTTCTAACAACCAAGAAAACAGAGTGTAGGAGATTGCGGCCACCATCCTCTGTAGGAGAATAAAGGGAAAGGGGGAGGGGCATGTTACTGTGTAATTTAGGGGAAGGAATCTGCATAATGTGGTCAAGGGGTTGTGTGCCAGGGTGAGGGCAGCCTGGCATGACTGTGTAGATGGTTATACCATTTACCGAGACAGGGAACACAGGAGAAACAGCAAGTTTAGGGAAAAGAAATCATGATTTATTTTTGACCAGGAATTGATTAAAACGTTTGCTCTCAAAGTGTTGTCTTGGGAGTGATAAAAACTATGGGTGGCTGAGGTCACCCAAGGAGAAACTAAGGCGTGAGAAAGGATAAGGGTCGCAGCTCCCAAATGCACTTGTTTTCTCTGGTGCTTCTCACACAAATCTGTGACTTGAATGACTCACATCTTCCAACCATGTTGAGTTATAATCGGGACAATAAATTACACACATAATGTTTGGAAATAGACAAACAGAAAACTAAACATTCCCTAGGTCTCTAAAGCCCAGTGCATGACACAGCCAAGCTGCCTCCTGCCTTTCGACTTAATCCAGGAACAGAGTTGATGGGTAGCACTGACAGGCCCCAGAAGAAACTCAGTCTCCCATATATTTATTTCCTTTGTACTCTCGGTGCTATTTAAGGAACAAACACTTCCCCTTTAAAGGTGGTAATCTTAAAAATAGAAAGACAGCATGAAAAATGTGTTAGTTGTCAGAAGACCTGGGTTAGAGTCACATGGAGTTTGCCAACTTAACCCAACCTCTTGGAACCTCCTTCTCCTCTTTGTAAAATAAGGCTAATAATAACTACTATAAAGAACAAATGAGAAAATAAACTTTAAAATGTGTCTAAGAGCTAGGCACGGTGGCTCATGCCTGTAACCCCAGCACTTTTGGAGGCCCAGGCAGGCGGATCACCTGAGGTCGGGAGTTTGAGACCAGACTGACCAACGTGGAGAAACCCCGTCTCTACTAAAAATACAAAATTAGCCGGCGTGATGGTGCACACTTGTAATCCCAGCTACTCTGGAGGCTGAGGCAGGAGAATTGCTTGAACCCAGGAGGCGGAGGTTGCGGTGAGCCGAGGTCGCGCCACTGCACTCCAGCCTGGGTAACAAAAGGGAAACTCTGTCTCAAAATCAAATAAAATAAAATGTGTTTTATTTTAAAACTCTTAAATAAAACTCCAAAACTCTGCTCCAGGCTGTAAAGAACAGAAACCCACTCCCAGGAGCTCAAGTCAAAAGAGAGTTGATGGAAATGTTAGAACAGGCAATCTCGCCAACTTGCAAGAACAGGCAATGCAGGACAGCTTGTCACTCAGGAACTGGAGCTGGAAGCCTGACGCTGCTCCCACTGCAGCATTCTCTCTGGGGCCATATGGTCCGCATCTCTACTTCCCTCTGTGGGTCCGCGCACTCCCACATGGCAGTTGTCTATCCACTATCCATCGCCCTTCCTCTCTCACTAGCAGAACCTCCATTGGATGAGGATGGTCTAAGCCAGTTGTGCAACCTATTGCCCACTCTACCAGCCTTCTTTACACCTAGTGGCGGCCACAGATATGATTCTGGTCAATGAGGCTCAAGGAGAAGACTGCTGGGAACTCTAAAAAACCTCGCTTTTCCTACCAAAGAGAAAGAAAGACACTGCTTGGCACCCTCTCTCCCTTTTCCTTCCTTTTGCTTGTGACTGCTAGAGCTGGAGCAACCATCATGGGACCATCAGGAAAAGGACAAAAGAACTGGGAAGAGAGCAATCAGTCCTGGACATCGCTGAGCACCCAACCAATATTAGCAAATTTTATGTGTAAAATTACAACACCAAAAAAACACCTCACCCCTATGTTTTTAAGCCACTGGAGTTAGGTTTTTGTCACTAGCAGCTGAGGGCACTCTTGATTAATAATACGACCATCTAATTTGGGGTCTTCCCAACTTCCATCATCCTCAAACCACTTTCAGCATTTTTGCCATGCCTGCTTAAGTACCATGTTCTTCTTTAAATTGAGTCACTTTTATTAACGTGACTTACAACAAATACGTAATGATTTAAATTAAAATAGATTCACCATTAATCACCCAAAACCATCCCATTTTTACCAATGGAGCACTTTGCAAAAGCAAACCCAGCTCCGGCTATGTCTCTCATGCCCCCACCCTCAACTTCCAGGAGGGAAGGCTCTGGAGCTGGGTCTTCCCCGAGCGAGTCATATGGCACCTAGGCCCACACACACCTCAGGAACTCTACAGAGACAGAGATGATCAGTAGGTCTGCTGAATAGTAAGACTTACACAAGATTCGTGGTAGTAGTATTAAATGGTCTCATTTCAAAACTAAGATGTTTGCATTTATTTCTGGGGATAAATTAGGGAATACTGAGCAGTCCTTTTTTTGTGTCAGTGCAGAGAAAGCTATGTGGCTGGGGAAGAAACAGAAATACCCAGGCCAGCTGGTACCGCTGGTCCAGCAGAAGCAGGAAGCTCCTTCAGATGTTCCTGAACACTTTGCTCTGCCCACCTCCCAGCATTCTCCGCTTAGTGTCCATTCAATTATGACAGTAACATTTCAAATCAGTGGAGAAAAGATGGGTTATGCAACAGTGGTGATAGGATAGTTGAGAAATTATTAGGAAAAAATAGTTATATCCCTAACTCACTCCACTTATATACACATATGCAAAAAAAAATCGGATGGGCGAAAGCCTTAAATATAAAAGAATTTATCCATAAACTATGCTACATTCATAGAATAGACTGTTGTGCAGTAGTCAGTTAGAAAAGGAAGAAGTAAATATGTATGTACTGACAAAGAACTATATAATGTTCAATAAAAAGCAGTTTATAGGCCAGGTGTGGTGGCTCAACTATAATCCCAAGACTTTGGGAGGCCGAGGCAGGCAGATCACTTGAGGTCAGGAGTTTAAGACCAGTCGGGCCAATATGGTGAAACCCTATCTCTACTAAAAATACAAAAATTAGCCAGGTTTGGTGGCCTACGTGTGTAATCGCAGCTACTAGAGAGGCTGAGACAGGAGAATCGCTTAAACCCGAGAGGTGGAGGTTGCAGTGAGCAAAAATCACACCATTGCACTCCAGCCTGGGCAACTAGACTCTTTCTCAAAAAAATCCAAATTATAAATAACATACATGGAATGATACCATTTATGTTAAATGTGTGCATAGATATCCATATGAACGTATGATGAAATGCATTAATAGAGTCTGAAAGGATAAACCTTAATTGGGTAGCAGTCATTCTTTTTTTCATGGAAATGCAGAATTATTTACTTATTAGTTGCATAAGATCAGCTGTTCTATTTAAGTTCACCAAAAAAAACTATTTCTCATCATCCCTCTTTTTCTCCTCTCTGCTTTTGAAGTGTGTATGAGGGCATTATGAGGAGATAAAGTGATTACATTCAAGGATGTCATTAGAATATAATCATATATTGCCACATATTGCCCTCTAATTTTAAAAAGCGGAAAAGAACAAAACTTAATGAAAAAAGCTGAACTACAAAGTAATAAAGAAAACATGAAAGAATGTTTTATAATTTTAATGTGGCAATCAGCTCTCTCAGCAACATGTCAAAGACAAAGCCATAAGAAAAGAAAAAGACTGACAAATATGAAACTAAAATCTCTATATCGCAAAGCAAAAGACAATAAAATGGAAAAAAAGCATTCACAACATGATGAAAAAAGAGTAATATTATTAAACTGTGAATTGTTTGGAAATAATATGAAAATTACAAACCCAGTAGGAAAATGAGTAAAAGGCATAAAGAAGCACTCTATTTTAAAAGAAGACACAAAAATGTCCAAAATTCACACTCGAGATGTTCAACTTCACTAATAATTACAGAAAAGCAAATTAAAATGAGATATTAGCCAGGCACAGTAGCTCACGCCTGTAATCCCAACACTTTGGGAGGCCAAGATGAGTGGATCACCTGAGGTCAGGAGTTCGAGACCAGCCTGGTGAACATGGTGAAACCCCATCTCTACTAAAAATACAAAAAAATTATCTGGATGTGGTGGCGGGTGCCTGTAATCCCAGCTACTGGGAAGGCTGGGGCAGGAGAATTGCTTGAACCAAGGAGGTAGCGGTTGCAGTGAACCTAGATCGCACCATTGCACTCCAGCCTGGGCAACAAGAGCAAAACTCCATCTCAAAAAAAATAAAATTAAAAATAAATAATAAATAAAATGAGATATCATTTTTCACTTAGATGGAAAGGATTCAAAAGATTTCTAGTAGCCAGTTGTTGGCAAGGGCAGGGCAGAAACAGGTGCACTTCCATTCTACTGATGGAAGCCTAAACTGGCTTCAGCAGGCAAACCTGGAAGATAGTATCAAAAGCTGAAATGCGCAGGCATGTTGTCATCTTCTAGGAATTTAAGAAAAGAATGGTGCACGGTGCAAAGTTGTGTGAACAAGAAGGGCCATTGTACTGAAAAGTTAGAAACAGCCTGAATGTCCATCAATAGGGTTTTGGTTAAATAAATTTATGAGACTTGGAGGTATTATGGAGACCAGGCAGATGTTATAAAAGATAAAGAACGTCTTTACATATTGACACAAAGCACATAAATGTTCACATGAGAAAAACAGCTGACACAATTCCACATATCAAGTGATCCTCTTTTGTTTAATATATAACTACCGGTAAGGCTGACCCTTAACAGTTGTTATCCCTGTAGGTTAGAATTTGAGGGAAATTTTTTTCTTTTTTTTTTCTTTTTTTTTTTTTGAGACAAAGTTTCACTCTTGTTGCCCAGGCTGGAGTGCAATGGTGGGATCTCGGCTCACTGCAACCTCCACCTCCCGGGTTCAAAAGGTTCTCCTGTCTCAGCTTCCCGAGTAGCTGGGATTACAGGCACATTCCACCATGCCCAGTTAATTTTGTATTTTTAGTAGAGACAGAGTTTCTACTAAAAATGTTGGTCAGGCTGGTCTCGAACTCCTGACCTCAGATGATCCACCCGCCTTGGCCTCCCAAAGTGCTGGGATAACAGGTGTGAGCCACCACACCTGGCTGGAAATTTTCTGTATTATTGAAACTTCTTACAAACACTATGTGTTATTTGTATGATAACAAAAGTGAATAAAGATTTCATTCTGAAAATCTAAGGAAGAGACATGCTATTTATGCTGTCCTTTAAGGACTTATTTACCCTTTCTTTTGTTCAACAAGTATGAACAGTTTATTACATAGAAGGTAGTGCCTCCAGGACTGAGGTAGAAACAAAAGACAATCGGACCTAAGCCTCTCTCTGCTTCCTGAAACCAAACCGATATTATCACTGCCCCCACCTGACACGCAGACACACAGACACACAGACACACACACACATACGTGCCTTCCTCCTGCCATAAATAAGTTGGTGTCCCTTGGCCACTCCACCCCCAGTCCCACCACCTGCATCCTAGAGTCCATCTCCTCATCATTTTCTCAGAAGCCTCACACTATTCATTATCATTCTTTCTTCCTTTCTTTCCAACTTTTCCCTCTCTATTGCATTCACCTAGTCAGCAATGAAAACTTCTCAAGTCTCTTTCATTCTAAATAAAAGGAAGGGAGGGAAGGAAGGACATTCTGGACAGAATTATTGGGGAGAGAAGGGAGGAGGAAGGGGAGAGGAAAGAGGTATCCAAGCATATTCTCCAAATTTGTGGCTTTTAAACCTTCTTTTTTTTTTTGAGACGGAGTCTCATTCTGTCGCCCAGACTGGAGTACAGTGGCACAATCTTGGCTCACTACAAGCTCCACCTCCTGGGCTCACGCCATTCTCCTGCCTCAGCCTCCTGAGTAGCTGGGACTACAGGCGCCCACCACCATGCCCAGCTAATCTTTTGTATTTTTTAGTAGAGACAGGGTTTCACTGTGTTAGCCAGGATGGTCTCCATCTCCTGACCTCGTGATCTGCCCGTCTCAGCCTCCCAAAGTGCTGGGATTACAGGCGTGAGCCACTGCGCCCAGCTAAACCTTCTTAAAGAAATATGTTAGCCTAACTATTATAAGAATATAACACCTAGTGTGGTGGCTCACGCTTGTGATCCCAGCACTTTGGGAGGCCCAGGGGGGTGGATCACCTAAGGTCGGGAGTTCAAGACCAGCCTGGCCAACAGAGTGAAACCCCGTCTCTACTAAAAATACAAAAATTAGCTGGGCATTGTGGCGCACACCTGTAGTCCCAGCTACTCGGGAGGTTGAAGAAGGAGGATCACTTGAACCTGGGAGGTAGAGGTTGCAGTGAGCCAAGATTGTGCCACTGCACTCCACCCTGGGCAACAAAGTGAGACTCCATCCCAAAAAAAAAAAAAAGAACATAACAGAGACAGTAATATAAAAGGAAGATAATATAAAAGAAAGAATTTGAGCTAGGCAGAGAAGGTGCTCTCTCTCTCTCTCTCTCTGACCCAGAGGGTGGACCCAGTCCAGAACACCGCAGCCACTGCCTCAGGATGCAGTCTATTGGAGTCAGGACCTGGATGATCTCAATTGTGGATGGCTCATTTCTCTCCAGCTATCACTCAGTCCCTCCTCCCCTTCAGCCAGACTCCTAGAAAGAGTTGTCTACTTGCCTTCCACGTCCTTACCTCCTCCACTTCTCCACCCACTAAGTTGGCAGCTGAGCCCCACTTAGTGGGGAACTCTACCAAAACCAGTTCCCCCCAGGCACACCTCTCAATCTTGTCTCCACTTCCCAGCAGCATTTGGCACCAGTTTTGTGTCTGTCCTCTCTTTGCATTCTTTGCCAATGTTTCTTCTCCAGCCTCACTTCTCAGTCCTGGGGTTCCCAGTGCTCAGTCCCAAGACCTTTGCTCTCTTCCCTGAACCCTCTTTCCTAGGCCATCTCATCCAAGCCAGCATGTTCATCACTATTACGCACCAATGGTGCACAAACACATGCATTCTGAAAATGCACGATCAGTCAACACCTCACAAATGGCATCCAGGAGATGTCAGCTTCATCTATATCTCTGCTTGGGTATCTTACAGATTTCATTCATTCATTCTATAATGTATCTACTATGTGTCAGGAACTACACCAGGCACTGGATATAGAATGATAAACAAAACAGGCATGGTTCATGCCCCTCAGCAGCTTAACTCAAATGACAGCAACTGAACTCAAGAGCTTTCCTCAACCAACATGCTCTGTGTCTCAACAAATGGCACAACTTCCACCCACCTGCTCATGCCAGCAACTTGAATGTTATAGGTGATACTTCACTTTCCCTTATTCTACTTGGGGGAGACACACTCTAAATAGCATCCCCCTACCCACAATGAGGCATGCCTTTGTAGAATCCTCTCCCCTTGAGGCAGAACCTGTGACCTGCTTCTAATCAATAGAAGATAGCCAAGGTGGGCTGGGAGTGGTGGCTCATGCCTATAATCCCAGCACTTTGGGAGGCCGAGGTTGGTGGATCACTTGAGGTCAGGAGTTCTAGACCAGCCTGACCAACATAGTGAACCCCCATCTCTACTAAAAATACAAAAATTAGCCAGCTGTCATGGCATACACCTGTAATCCCAGCTACTTGGGATATATAGCCAAGGTGATAGATGTTAGAATCTTGTTTAGGGTATGTTATATGGCAATAGTGACTGGATGGCATTCCTGTGATTACGTTATGTTATATAATACTCCATCTTAGCTGGCTCGAGAGAGACTCCCTTGCTGGCTTTAACGAAGTAAGCTATCGAAGAGTAATGTTACAGAGCAGAGGGAATGAGGAGGCTGCGTCTGGCTCCCGCTCTCACAGCCATTGCAGTACATTGAGCTCCATAGAGACCGCACCAGGGCAAGTGAGAGCCAGAAGGGCACTGGGCGACTCTGTGCCTCACTGAGGAAAAATAACTAAACATGGGCAAAGGAGATCCTAAGAAGCTGAGAGGCAAAATGTCAGCACATGCATTTTTTGTGCAAACTTGTTGGAAGGAGCATAAGCAGCAGCACCCAGCTGCTTCAGTCAACTTCTCAGAGTTTTCTCAGAAGTGCCTAGAGAGGTGGAAGACCATGACTGCTAAAGAGAAAGGCAAATTTGAAGATATGCCAAAGGCGGACAAGGCCCATTATGAAAGAGAAATGAAAACTTATATCCCTCCTAAACGGGAGACAAAAAAGTTCAGGCCGGGCTCGGTGGCTCACGCCTGTAATTCCGGCACTTTGGTACGCCGAGGCCGGTGGATCACGAGGTCAGGAATCCAAGACTACCTGGCCAAGATGGTGAAACCGCCTTTCTACTAAAACTACAAAAATTAGCCAGGCGCAGTGGCAGGCACCTGTAATCCCAGCCACCCAGTAGGCTGAGGCAGGAGAACCACTAGAACCCAAGTGGCAGAGGTTGCAGTGAGCAGAGATAGTGCCACTGCACTCCAGCCTGGGCAACAGCATGAGACTCCATCTCAAAAAAAAAAAAAAAAAAAAAAAAAAAGAAGTTCAAGGATCCCAATGCACCCAAGAGGCCTCCTTCAGCCTTTTTCCTGTTCTGTTCTGAGTATCGCCCAAAAATCAAAGGAGAACATCCTGGCCTGTCCATTGGTGATGTTGGAAAGAAACTGGGAGAGATGTGGAATGACACTGCTGCAGATGACAAGCACCCTTATGAAAAGAACGCTGCGAAGCTGAAGGAAAAATATGAATAGGATATTGTGCATATCAAGCTAAAGGAAAGCCTGATGCAGCAAAAAAAAAGGGAAGTGTCAAGGCTAAAAAGGCAAGAAAATAGAAGGAAGAGGAGGAAGATGAAGAAGATAAGGAAGAGGAGAAAGATGAAGATGAAGAAGATGATGATGAATAAGTTGCTTCTGGCACAGTTTTTTTTCTTGTCTATAAAGCATTTAACCCCCTGCAAAAAACTCACTCCTTTTAAAGAAAAATATTGAAATGTAAGGCTGTGTAAGATTTGTTTTTAAAATGCACAGTGTCTTTTTTTTTTTGTATAGCTAACACACTGCCAAATGTGTCTTTAGATAGCCCTCTCCTGGTGGTATTTTCAGTAGCCACTAACCTTGCCTGGTACAGTACGGGGGTTGTAAATTGGCATGGAAATTTAAAGCAGGTTCTTGTTGGTCCACAGCACAAATTAGTTATATACAGGGATGGTAGTTTTTTCATCTTCAGTTGTCTCTGATGCAGTTTATACAAAATAATTGTTCTGTTAACTGAATACCACTTTGTAATTGCAAAAAATAAAAAGTTGCAGCTGTTTTGTTGACATTCTGAATGCTTCTAAGTAAGTACAATTCTTTTATTAGGAAAAAAAAAAAAAAAGAAGCTATCATGTTTATCAAGGAACTGTGGTTGGCCTCTGAGAGCCAGAAAGAAAATGGGGACCTCAGTGCTACAACTGCAAGGAGATGAATTTGCCAACAACCTGAGGAAGCTTGCAAATTGGCCTTTCCCTGGTTGAGCCTCTGATGAAATTACAGCCCATGTCAATACTTGGTCTGAAGTCTGGTGAGTTCCTGAGCAGAGGACCCAGTTAAGTTGTGCCTAGACTCTTGACCCATGGAAACTGTAAGATAATAAATGGGTGTTGTTTGGGGCTGCTAAGTTTGTGGTAATTTGTTACTCAGCATAGAAAACTAGTGGAGCACCTGTCCATCACCAGAACTTTTTGATTTTTTCACTGAAATAATTCTCAAAAACTCCGCTTTTCTCCATTTCCACTACTCCACCCAGAGTAAACTGCCATCACTTCCTATCCAAATAGAGTATCTTTTGGCCTGGCACAGTGGCTCACACCTATAATCCCAGCACTTTGGGAGGCTGAGGCGGGAGGACTGCTTGAGCCCAGGAGTTTGAGATCAGCCTGGGCAACATGGCAAGACCCTGTCTGTATTTAAAAATCAAAAAAATTAGTCAGGCATGGTAGTGTGGACCTGTGGTCCCAGCTACTAGGCAGGCTGAGGCTGGAGGATTGCTTGAGCCTGAGAGATCAAGCCTGCAGTGAGCTATGATTGCGCCAGTGCACTCCAGCCTGAGTAACAGGGGAAGACTCTGTCTCAAAAGTAAATAAATAAATAAATAAATAAATAAATAAATAAATAAATTTTTAAAAATATCACCTTAATTTCCACTGTCACATTTGCTCCTCCTATCTTAACCGGACCAAGCCACGAGAGCACCCCAGGCAAGTTAATAATTTCACATTTCTTCAACTCAACATTTTTTCAGTAGAGATGAGGAGAAATTGTCTACTGATAAAAGTGATGTATCTTTTTTTTTTTTTTTTTTTTTTTGAGACAGAATCTCGCTCTGTCACTCAGGCTGGAGTGCAATGGCCTGATCTAGGCTCACTGCACCTCCACCTCCCAGGTTCAAGCGATTCTCCTGCCTCAGCCTCATGAGTAACTGGGACTACAGGCGTGTGCCACCACACCCAGCTAATTTTTTGTAGTTTTAGTAGAGACGGGGTTTCACCGTGTTAGCCAGGATGGTCTCTATCTCCTGACCTCGTGATCCACCCACCTCAGCCTCCCAAAGTGCTGGGATTACAGGCATGAGCCACCACACCCAGCTGCATCTCTTTTTATGCCAAAACGAGAGGTTCAATATATGTGATTTTCCAAAGCAGGTAACTCCTTGGGAGGCCCATTAAACCACTTAAAATTTAAACAACAGGCTGGGCACAGTGGATCACACCTGTAATTCCAGCACTTTGGGAGGCTGAGGTGGGAGGATCACTTAAGCCCAGGAGTTCAAGACCAGCCTGGGCAACATAGTGAGAACCCATCTCTATTAATTAAAAAAAAAATTTTTAATCACTCATTTTCTGTAAATAGCGCAACCTATTATATTACATAGGTTCAGACTTTCAGCTTAATGTACTTAATGGCAGTTCTTGGCTGACTCGTATCACATTTGGAGGAACAGTTGGTACAAGTGTATCACAAGTTTTTAATTTTAAGAAAGAACAATTTGACTGGGCACGGTGGCTCATGCCTGTAATCCCAGCACTTTGGGAGGCTGAGGCAGGTGGATCACCTGAGGTCAGGAGTTTGTGACCAGCCTGGCCAACATGGCAAAACCCTGTCTCTACTAAAAATACAAAAATTAGCATGGCATGGTGGCACACACCTGTAGTCCCAGCTACTCGGGAGACTGAAACAGGAGAATCACTTGAACTCGGGAGGCAGAGGTGTCGGTGAGCCGAGATAGCACCACTGCACTCCAGCCTGGGCAACAGAGTGAGACTCTGTCTCAAGAAAAACAAAAAAGAAAGAAAGAAAGAAAAAGCAAGTTATCTTTTTTTCTTTCTCTGTTGCTCAAGATTTGAATGCCAAATCTGAGGTCATGAAGTTTTACCTCATGTTTTCTTCTAATAGTTTTATCATTTACATTTATGTTGTTGATCCAGTTTGAATTAGTTTTTGCATGTGGAATGAGGCAAGGGTATGAATTCATGTTTTCTTTTGCATGTGGTTATCCCGTTGTCCCACCAGAATCTGTTAAAGAGACTCTTCTTTCCTCCCATTAAATGGTACCCTGGTCAAAAATCAATTGACCATAGACATTTGGTTTTATTGCTAAACTCTCAATTCTATTTTATTGGTCTATATGTGTCTGTCTTTATACAAGTACCACACTTCAGCCTGGGCAATATAGTGAGACCTCAAGTCTCCAGAAAAAAAAAAAAAAAATTTTTTTTTTTAATTAGCCAAATGTGGCAGTGGGCACCTATAGTCCCAGCTACTTGGGAGGCTGAGATGGGAAAATCACTTGAGTTCAGGGCCCAGGGGCTACAGTGAGCCAAAATTGTGCCACTGCACTCCAGCCTAGATGACAGAGTTAGGCCCAGTCTCAAAAACACCTTCCTGGGCAGCCTGGATGGTAGAGCCAGACTCCGTCTCAAAAAAAAAAAAAAAAAAAAAACACCTTCCTGGGAAATTTGGAAATAAGGAAGTGTGAGTCTTTCTATTTTCTTTTTCTTTTTAAATATTGTTTTGGCTATTCACAGGTCCCTGCAGTTTTTTGGGTTTTGTTTTTTTTTTTTTTTCTTTTTGAGACGGAGTCTTGCTCTGTTGCCCAAGCTGGAGTGCAGTGGCATGATCTCAGCTCACTGCAGCCTCTGCTTCCCGGGTTCAAGCAATTCTCCTGCCTCAGCCTCCCAAGTAGCTGGGACTACAGGTGCGCACCACCATGCCTGACTAATTTTTGTATTTTTAGTAGAGACGGGGTTTCACCATGATGGCCAGGATGGTCTTGATCTCCTGACCTCGTGATCCGCCCACCTCAGTCTACCAAAGTGCTGGGATTACAGGCAAGAGCCACCGCACCTAGCCGGTCCCTGCAGTTTTATAGGAACTTGAGGATAAGTTTCAATTTCTCCAAAAAAAGGACCATTGGAGTTTTGATAGGGATTACACTGAATCTGTAGACTGCTTTGGGGAATATTGCCATCTTAAAAATATTAACACTCCCAACACATGAACATGGGATGTCTTTCCATTCATTTAGGTCTTCCTTAGTTTCTTCCATCAATGTTTTTAGTTTTTGGTGTACAAGTCTTTCACCTCCTCAGTTATATTTATTCCAAGGTAATTTATTCTCTCAGATGCTACTGTAAATTGAATTGTTTTCTTAATTTCCTTTTCAGATTGTTCGCTGCTAGCATAAAGAAATAGAACTGATGTTTGTGTGTTGGCCTTGCAGCAACTTTGCTGAATTCCTTTACCAGCTGTAGTAGGTTTCTGAGGTTCTATGGGATTTTCTATAAAGAGAGCCATGTCTTCTAAAAATCGTGGTGGTTTTACTTCTTATTTTGCTATTTGGAGGCCTTTTATTTATTTTTCTTGCCTAATTGCTGTGTCTAGGATTTCCAGTATAATGTTGAATAGCACAGATGACAACAGACATCTTTGTCTTGTTCCTGATTCTAGAAACTTTAAACTTTTAGTCTTTTACCATTGAGAATAATGTGTTGTGGGGTTTTTTTAAAAAATGTCCTTTATCATGTAAAGGAAGTTCCCTTTTATCTTAACCCATTCTGCTGCTATCACAGAATACCTTAGAGTGATTAATTTACAAATAATAGAAATGTATTTCTGCCAGGCACAATGGCTCATCCCTGTAATACCAACAGTTTGGGAGGCCGAAGTGGGAAGACTATTTGAGGCCAGGAGTTCAAGACCAGCTCAGGTAACATAGTGAGGACTTATCTCTGTTAAACATTTAAAAATTAGCTAGGCATGATGGCAGGCACCTATAGTCCCAGCTACTTGGGAAGCTAAAGTGGCAGGACTGATCGAACCAAGGAGTTTGAGGCTGCAGTGAACCAGAATCTTGCCACTGCACTCCACCCTGGGCAACAGAGCGAGACCCTGTCTCCTTGCCACCAAAAAGAAGAAAGAAATGTACTTCTCACAGTTCTGCAGGCTGGGAAGTCCAAGACCAAAATGCCAGAAGATTTGGTGTTTGGTGAGGGCCTGTTCCATAGATAGCATTTTCTTGAGGCATCCTCACAGTAAGCAGGAAAAGGTAGAAGGGCAAAAGGAGATCAACATGGTGTCCTCACACAGCAGAAAAGATTGAAGGGGAAAGGGGAGCCAGTTAGTTCTCTCAAGCCCTTTTATGAGGGCACTAATAACCTCCTTCAGGCCCCATATCTTAATTCTATTGCACTGGGGTTGAGTTTCAACACATGAATTTTGGAGGAATACACACATTCAAATCACAGCACCCACTATTTCTAGTGTTCTGAGTTTTTATCATGAAAAGGTGCTGAATTTTATCAAATGCTTTTTCTGCATCTATTGAGATGATCATGTTTTTCCTGTCATTTTGCTATTGTGGTATATCACATTGATTGATTTCCTTGTGTTGAACCACTCTTGGTTTCTGGGATAAATTCCACTTAGACATGGTACATGATTCTTTTTTTTTTTTTTTTTTTTTTTTTTTTTTTTTTTTGAGACAGAGTCTTGCTCTGTCACCCAGGCTGGGGTGCAGTGGCCGGATCTCAGCTCACTGCAAGCTCCGCCTCCCGGGTTTAGACCATTCTCCTGCCTCAGCCTCCCGAGTAGCTGGGACTACAGGTGCCCGCCACCTCGCCCGGCTAGTTTTTTGTATTTTTTAGTAGAGACGGGGTTTCACCGTGTTAGCCAGGATGGTCTCGATCTCCTGACCTCGTGATCCGCCCGTCTCGTACATGATTCTTATATATATAATTTTTTTTTTTTTTTTTTTTTTTTTTTTTGAGACAGGGTGTCATTCTGGTTGCCCAGGCTGTAGCACAATGGTGCAATCTCAGCTCACTGCAATCTCTGCCTCCTGGGTTCAAGTGATTCTCATGTGTCAGTCTCTGTAGCTGGAATTACAGGCACACGCCATCACACCAGCTAATTTTTGTATTTTTGTAGAGATGGGGTTTCACCATGTTGGCCAGGCTGGTCTCAAATTCCTGACCTCTAGTGATCCTCCTGCCTTGACCTCCCAAAGTGCTGGGATTACAGGTGCGAGCCACCACACCCAGCCAATTCTTTAAAGTGCTATTGGATTTGGTTTGCTAGTATTTGGTTGAGGATTCCTTCTGTCTATATTCATAAGAGATATTGGCCTGAATTTTGCTTCTCTCATGGCATCTTTGTCTGGATATGAGAGCAATACTGGCCTCATAGAATGTGTTAGAAGCTGTTCGTTCCTCTTCCATTTTTTGGAAAAGTTTGAGTAGAGTTGGTGTTAATTCTTCTTTAAATTGGCTAAAAATGTGTTGTTCAATTTCCCTATCTTTGTGAATTTTCCAGTTTTTCTTCTGCTATTTATTTCTATCTTCATTCCATTGTGGTTGAAAAGGATACTTTGTATGATTTTGATTTTTTTAATGTATTGAGAATCATTTTCTGGCCTAGCATATGTTCTTTCCTGGAGATTGCTCCACGTACACTTGAGAAGTATATTCTGCTGTTGTTAGGTGATCTGTATGTCTGCAGTCTAGTTAGTTTACAGTGTTCTTCAAGTCCTCTATTTCCTTGCCAATCTTCTGTCTAGGTGTTCAATCTATTATTGAAAGTAGGATATTGAAGTCTCCAACTATTATTGTAGAACTATTTTTCCCTTTAATTCTGTCCATATTTGCTTTATATATTTTGGACTCTTGTTTGATGTGTTTATGTTTATAATTATTATATTTTCCTGATGAATTGATCCTATTATCAATATAAATATTTTTTGTCTAACAATTCTTGACTTAAAATATATTCTTTCTGATACTAACATAGCCATTCCAGTTCTATTTTGGTTATAATTTGCATAGAATATCTTTTTTTTTTTTTCAAAGACACAGTCTTACCCTGGCACCCAGACTGGAATGTAGTGGCACAAACACAGTTTACTGTAGCTCACTGCAGCCATGGCTGCGTAGTATTCCTGGGCTAAAGCAATCCTTCCACCTCAACCTCTCCAGTAGCTGGAACCACAGGTGTGCACCACCATTCCTGGCCTTTTTTTTTTTTTTTAATTTTTAGTAGAGACAGGGTATTGCCATGTTACCTAGGCTGGTCTCAAACTCCTGGCTCAGGTGATCTTCCTGACTTGGCCTTCCAAAGTGCTGGGATTGGCCAGGCATGGTGGCTCACGCCTGTAATAACAGCATTTTGGGAGGCTGAAGTGGGTGTATCACTTGAGGTCAGGAGTTCGAGACCAGCCTGGCCAACATGGTGAAACCCCATCTCTACTTAAAATACAAAAAAAAATTAGCTGGGGTGTGGTGGCACCCACCTGCAGTCCCAGCTACTTGGGAGGCTGAGGCAAGAGAATCACTTGAACCCCAGAGGCAGAGGTTGCAGTGAGCTGAGATCATACCACTTCACTCCAGCCTGGGCAACAGAGCAAGACTCTGTCTCAAAAAAAAAAAAAAAGACAAAGTACTGAGATTACAGGTATAAGCCACTGTGCCCAGCCCCAGAATATATTTTTCCATTCTTTTATTTTCAACCTATTTGCATCTTTGGATCTTAAGTTAGTCTCTAGTAAAAGCATATAGTTGGATCATTTTTTAAAAATTCATTTTGCTGGCCAGGCACAGTGGCTCACGCCTATAATCCCAGCACTTTAGGAGGCTGAGGCAGGTGGATCCACTTGAGGTCAGGAGTTTGAGACCAGCCTGGCCAACATGGTAAAACCCCACCTCTACTAAAAATACAAAAAATATATATATATTAGCCAGGTGTGGTGGCACACGCCTGTAGTCCCAGCTACGCAGGAGGCTGAGACAGGAGAATTGCTTGATCCCAGGAGGTGGAGGTTGCAGTGAGCCAAGATCGCACCACTGCACCTCAGCCTGGGTGACAGAGCAAGACTGTCTCAAAAAAAAAAAAATTCATTTTGCCAATCTCTGTCTTTTAATTAAGAGTTTAATCTAGTTACATTTTTAATGATTATTGATAATAAAGAACTTACCTCTACCATCATGCTATTTGTTTTCTTTTTTTTTTTTTTTTTACTTTTAATTTAGGTTCAGGGGTACATGTGCAAGCTTGTTACATAAATTGTTGTAAACTGCATGTCATGGGGGTTTGGTGTAGAAATTGTTTCATTATCCATGTAATAAGCATAATACTCAATAGGTAGTTTTTTTGATCCTCACCCTCCTCCCACCCTTCACCCTCAAGTAGGCCCCAGTGTCTCTTGTTCCCTACTTTGTGTCCATATATACTCAATGTTTAGCTCCCACTTACAAGTAAGAACATGTGGTATTTGGTTGTCTTTTTTTTTTTTTTTTTTTTTTTGAGATGGAGTTTTCCTCTCTCACCCAGGCTGGAGTTCAGTGGCCCAATCTCAGCTCACTGCAACCTCTACCTCCCAGGTTCAAGTGATTCTCCTGCCTCAGTCTCCCGAGTAGCTGGGATTACAGGCACATGCCACCACAGCTGGCTAATTTTTGTATTTTTAGTAGAGACGGGATTTCACCATGTTGGCCAGGCTGGTCTCAAACTCCTGACCTCAGTTGATCCACCCACCTCAGCCTCCCAAAGTGCTGGAATTACAGGCGTGAGCCACTATGCCTGGCTCCTTCACGTTTTGAAAGAACATTGAACGGGCTATAATATTCCTGGTTGACAGGTTTTTTTCTTTCAGCACTTTCAAGATATCATCATTACACTGCCTTCATGGTTTCTGATGAAAAATTAGCTGTTGTTCTTATGCAGGATCCATGTAAATGATGAGTCACTTCTCTTTTTCACTTTAAGGAATTTCTCTTATTTTTGGTTTTCAACAGTTGACTATAATGTGTCTCAGTGTGAATCTCTGAGTTTATCCTGCTTTAAGTTTGTCAAGCTCATTAGATGTGTTGATTCACATGTTTTACCACATCTGGGAACTTTGTGGCCATTACGTGTTTAAATATTTTTCCTTCCCCGTTTAAATATTTTTCCTTCCCCTTTCTCTCTCTCTTCTCGTTCTGTAACTCCCATAACATGTGTTTTGATATGCTTAATTTGTGTCCCACATGTCCAATAGGCTCTGTTCAATTGTTTTTTGTTCCTCAAACTGGGTGATTTTAACTGCCCTATCTTCAATTTCACTGATTCTTCTGCCTGCTCAAATGTGCTGTTGACCCCCTCTAGTAATTTTTGTACTTCAGCTATTGTACTTCTCAGTTCCAAAATTTTTATTTGGTTCCTTTTTATTATTTCTATCTCTTTATGATATTCTATACTTGTATATACATCATTCTCCTGATTTTCCTTAGCTATTCTTCATGGTTTCCATGAGCTCTTTTCTTTTTTCCTTCAGCATATTTAAGACAGTTAAGTCTTTTTATATAAGTCCAATGTCTGTGCTCTTCACAGATAGTTTCTATCAACTATCATACTTTCATTTTATGTTGCATACTTTATAATTTTGTGATGAGAACTGGAAATTTTGAATATTGAAATTGTAACCCTTGAAATTAGATTTTCTCTTCTGTCTCAGTTTCAGGGATTATCATAGCTTGAAGAAAGCTACAGTCATCTATTTATTTCGTGCCTTTTCCAAACTATGTTGCAAAGACTATATTCCTTGGCATGTGTAGTCACTAAAGACTCTTACTATTTCTGCAGTCAACCAGTGACCTAACAGAGATTTCCTTAAATTCCTGGATCCAAAAAAGAAAAGGGCTGTTTTTTCTCTTTTAATCCCCTCCATCACTCAGGAGGCTGAGGCAGGAGGATTGCTTGAGCCCAGGAGTTTGAGCCTAGTCTGAGTAACATAGCAAGACCTCATTTTTTCTTTTTCTTTTCTTTTTTTTTTTTTTTTTTTTGAGATAAGAGTCTCACTCTGTCACCCAGGCTAGAGTGCAGTGGCATGATCTTGGCTCACTGCAGCCTCCACCTCCCAGGTTCAAGCAATTCCCCTAGCCTCAGCCTCCCAAGTAGCTGGGATTACAGGCGCATAACCAAGCCCAGCTAATTTTTTTCATTTTTAGTAGAGATGGGGTTTCACCATGTTGACCAGGCTGGTCTCGAACTCCTGACATCAAGTGATCTGCCCACCTCAGCCATGTAGCTCAGCAGTGTGAGCCACCGCGCCTGGCCAGGACCTTATCTTAAAAAAAAAAAAAAGAAAAAAGAAAAGAAAAGAAAAAAACAGAGCTTTTTTAATCCCCTCCACCAATGAGAAAACCATTTCAGCTCAGCCCATGGAGGTTGAAACAATGGCCAACCTCTGTGGTGGCCCCCTTAGCAAACTGTAAGGTATATCAAAACACACAAGCCTGATTTTTGGAGGACAAGGTTCCTGTAGCCCACCCTCACATCGCCAAGCACATCAGGGATACAGACTGCCATCTCTACAACTGGATGCTGCTGGGAAGTATTCACCAAAATTCACCAGCCGCTTTCTTCATCAAGTACTCCCTTCAATGCTGCAAGTGCTCCACTAGAATCTAGAGCTCCAAATAGTTGGTTCTGACAGTTCTTGCCAGCTCAATAGTGGTTTCGGTGAAGGGATCAATTCTACTCTGCCATCTTCCATGACATCACTCTTCCCCCACCCTACCACATTAGTCTTTATCCCATTGGAAACAGATGGCACCCTCAAGATAGGATAATTTGAGGAGAATGTATTTAAGAAGGATTCTTTACAAAAGTGTGGATGTAGGGGAGCCATAAGAGAGAATACAGTAACCCAGGACTAATAACAGCCAAGCTGATACTATCCCTAAGCCCAAAAGGTTGAGGAGAGGGATCAGGACCGGAAAGGAAGGAAAGAGTTGTGCTGAGGTGGCCACCTTGAAAGGAGCAGTGACATTTGGTTGAAGAACAAGGCCAGCCTGAGGCGACCTCAAAAGATGAAGGAAGCCCAAGATTAAAGAGTCTGATACTACTCTTTTGCCTCCTCCTCCTACTACTACTACTACTTCTGTTCCCCCTCCTCCTGCTGGGGCTCCTTATTGGCCAACCAAACACCAAGGCGTAAGGGAGTCCAATTGATAGAAGGGTGAAAAAGGATGAAGAGTGGATGTGGAGGACTAACTGGAGAATGGCCAGACAGCCACTCCAACCCCAAAATTACCTCGAGCCTCTATCTTCAAGACTGAATGCAGCAAATTTCTGGCTATTTAAGAACAGCCACTTTCCAAACACAACTGGAGGATTCTTCCCTGGAGAGAAGACCTCCCAATATCGACATTCGACATCTGGCACATCATCTATGCAACTTACGGTCAACCTAGTGCTTCTCAAAACGTAATGTGCACTTGAATTGCCTGGTGATGTTGTTAAAATGCAGATTCTAAATCTATAGGTACAGTGAAGAATACAGGAGAACCTAGGGTTCTCCATTTCCAATGAGCTCCCAGATGATGTCAATGCTGCTGGCCCTTTTTGAGTAGCAAGGAGCTAGTCAACTCATCTTGCCCAAACACTTAAGAGTCTCCACTCAGCTTTTTATTGTCTCATCCTTAAATATGAATAGATCGCTAGAATAGACAGAAGTTTGACATGGCCATTAACATGAGAGTAGCCAAAATAAATTAACATTTAAAATGACCCAAGGAAACAGAGACAAAGTAGAGAGAAGAAAAACTAAAAACAAATTCACTATTATAATATCCTCACAGACAGGAAAACACGCCTGTCCATAAAACCAGGATAGAATAATATGGAAAAGAGACAGTCAGCAGGAAAAAAAGGTCTTGGGAATTAAAAATAAGAAAACTGAAAGTTCAGTCTTGGGCAACATAAGAAGACCTCATCTCTACAAAAAATCAAAAAATTAGCCAGATGTGGTGGCACAAGCCTGTGGTCCCAGCTACGTGGGAGGCTGAGGCGGGAGGCTCGCTTGAGCCCAAGAGGTCGAGGCTGCAGTGGGCTGAGATTGCCCACTGCACTCTAGCCTGGGCAACAGAGCGAGACCCTGTCTCAAAAACAAAAAACAAAAAAAAGTTAAAATGGCTGAAGATAATGCAAGAAGATATTCCACAAAAATAGAAAAACGAAAAACAAACAATGGGTTGCTTTAGAGTTCAGTTTTGCAAGATGAAAAGAAGGTTTCGTTTTTTGTGTTTTTTCTTTAAGACAAGTTCTCGCTCTGTTGTAAAGGCTAGAGTGCAGTGTCACGATCCTAGCTCACTGCAGCCTAAAACTCCTGGGCTCAAGCAATCCTCCTTGCTCATCCTCCCAAAGTACTGGGATTACAGGCATGAGCCACCATGCTCAGCTCTATGAATTTCTATTTTGAATCAGTGCTCAGTACAACAAATTAAGAAAGTGGTACAATAAAGCAAATCATTATAAAATTTCTAACCAACAAGTTAAAGACAGAATCCTAAGGCTTCCACAGATGGGGGAGATGTAACAGACAAAGGATCAGAAATATGAATAGGAATTATACTTTTTTAATAGCAACCCTAGAAGGTGTAAGAAAATGTAGTATACCTTCAAAATAAAAAGAGAAAATTATTTTCAAACTTGAATATCTAGCCCAACAACACATCAAATGTTAAATAGAAGTAAGATATTTTCAAATATGCAAAGATTCTAACAACATATCTCCCCCATCTCCCTTTCTTAGGAAGTTACTAGAGGAGATGCTTTAGCAAAACAAGGAAGTAAAACAAGAGGAAGACATGGGATCCAGGAAATGGGCAAAACCACCCCAGAACAGCAATGAAGGAAGATTCCAGAATGACAACTATACAGCAAGTCTAGTGAGCAGCCAGTCCAGACTGAAACAAGAGGAAGGCAGGCTCTGGGACAAAAACTCCAAAGAAAAAGTGGAACTTATATACTGAGTATATCGAAAACATTATTGCTAGACTTTTCGATACAGTCTTAGAGGATTTGAGGTGAAAATCCAACTGTAAATACTGTTTATAGAAAATCAGACAAATGAGAGAAAAAAGGCAATAATTAACCCTAAGAAAAATGAAGGGCCATGTAAACTAGAAGTCATGATTGTAGTGTGTTTCTTAGCTCATCACTAAACAATATTTGCATACATAATAATTTTAATACAGCTGGGCACAGATTATTGGTTTAACCAAAAGTTGTTACATAGCTATATGGTGGGAAGCAGAAGTGATACAGTCAAGTCCTTCTCTACCGTGTCAGGAAGTCAACACATAATGCTAAAAATTAACAAACCAAGAAATAATGGTACAAACATTTACTTAGAAATACAAAGGTAGGCCAGGCGCGGTGACTCATGCTTGTAATCCCAGCACTTTGGGAGGCTGAGGCAGGCAGATCGCTTGAGTTCAGGAGTTCGAGGCCAGCCTAAACAACATGGTGAAACCCTGTCTCTACTAAAAATTCAAAAATTAGCTGGGCATATTGGTGGCCACCTGTAGTCCCAGCTAGTTGGGGTCTGAGGCCAGAGGATTGCTTGGGCCTGGAGAAATCGGGGCTGCAGTGAGCAAAGAGCACGCCACTGCACTCCAGCCTAAGTAACAAAGTGAAACCCTGTCTCAAAAAAGAAAGAAAGAAAGAAAAGAAAAGAAAAGAAAAGAAAAGAAAAGAAAAGAAAAGAAAAGAAAAGAAAAGAAAGAAAAAATTATGAAGGTAAATATCAGGATGAATTTGTGAAAGAGTTGAGCATATTGCCTCCAAAGAGTAGGACAGGGAACTGCTTTTTTCATTACAAGCATTTTAGTATTATAAGTATACATATTTTAAACAATTTATAAACATTATTTTAGTTCAATAGTCATTAATGTTAAAAAGTTAGCATATCGGTCGGGCACGGTGGCTCACGCCTGTAATCCCAGCACGGTGGGAGGCCAAGGCAGGTGGATCACTTGAACCCAGGAGTTTGAGACCAGCCTGACCAATATGGCCAAACCCCGTCGCTACAAAATGTACAAAAATTAGCCCAGCGTGGTGGCGGGTGTCCACAGTTCCAGCTATTCGGGAGGCTGAGGCGGGAGGATCACCTGAGCCCGGGAGGCAGGCAGTGAGCAGAGATAGCAAAGTCACTCCAGCCTGGGTGACAGAGTGAGACACCGTCTCAAATTAAAAAAAAAAAAAAAAAAAAGGCCAGGCGTGGTGGCTCACGCCTGTAATCCCAGCACTTTGGGAGGCTGAGGCTGGAGGATCACAATGTCAGGAGTTTGAGACCAGCCTGGCCAACACAGTGAAACCCCATCTCTACTAAAAATACAAAAAAATTAAACGGGCGTGGTGGCAGGCACCTGTAATTCCAGCCACCTGGGAGGCTGAGGCAGGAGAATCACTTGAACCGGGGAGGCAGAGGTTGCGGTGAGCCGAGATCATGCCATTGCACTCCAGCCCGGGCAACAGTGCAAGACTCTGTCTCAAAAAAAAAAATTAATTAATTAATTTAATTAGCGTAAAATTTTGGGGGATCAGCAATATCCTGAAGTTCATCCATAGCCCGTTAAGTAATGTTTCAAAGGACTATCTGTGCCTTAATGATAGGAGCTAGTTTCTTGTTCATTTTTTTATCCCCACCCCAAACACGTAACAGAAAATAAATTATTTCCTTGTATGTGGAAGGGACTCAGCTAAGTTTATTACATTCTCCCCGGAGGAGGGAAAACACAAAACAAGGCACTAAGGCAGATGGTGCGGATGTAGCACAAAGAGGAGTTAAGATTCCGCACTCAGGTAACAAGGAGGGTGTATCTCTGCCAGAGGTACTGGAAGGTTTCAAAAGCAGAAAAAAATGTGTTCTGGACACCTGGACGTAGAATTGGAGGCATGACAGAAACACAGGGAGGCCCATCTAAGTTGCCTATTCACCCAGGTGACCTCTCATTCCTTTCCTTAATTGTCCTTTTAACAATACAGGGAATTTCACGCAAGGAAAGTGTCCTCTTCTCGCCCCAGCGGGCAAGGGGGTTCCTCCGGCGCAAGTTCCGGCCCCAGCTGCTCCCACGTCCCACAGGTCTCCTGCCTTTTGGTACGTACACTCCTGACCACTCGCTGCTTCCGCATCCGTACTATGATCCTCTCCCCATGCATCTCTACCTCCTTACACAATTGAGAATTTTATTGTCTGTTTCCTCTACCAGACTATAAGTTCCACGAGGGCAGGGCCTCATCTATTTCATTTACCACTACATCCCCAGTATAGAGCAAGAGCCCATGAAAATGTTTGTTGGAGAAATGAATGTCTGATGGTGTCGCTGGACAGCTATACCTGGAAAGAAAAAGAGGCACCCCCAGCAAACAAGCTGGGAGCAAAGAAGCCCGCTGGGAGACTACAAGGGCGAGCTTCTTGCGAGGTCTCTGAAATGACAAGACCGGAAGAACGGAGTTGGATCCCTGGGACAAGCGGGAGTGAGAACCTGGACAGTCAGGCAAGCCTCGGGGAATGACAGCTCCGCGGGGGACGCACTGGTAGGCTGTAGACGTAAGGGGGTCTGTGAGAAAGTAGAGGGTGGGGTGGCGGCATCAGACATACGCAAGCGCAGTCTCCGTTTCCTCCGGCGCGCCTGCGCTCGCGTTCACGAGGGGTTGAAGCGGAAATGGCGCCGCGGGGCCGCGCGTCCAGGCGGCGAGCGGAAGTGGGTGTGAGAGCGGAAGTGGCCGGCTAGAGCCGGGGGCTGGGCGGGGACTGGGCTTGTCGGTGAAGCGGCAGTGGCGGCGGCGGCGGCGGCTCGGCAGGCGGGTTCAGGCTTTGGGGGCCAGGTCGGTTGGTTGGTTGGGTGGGTGGGTGTCTCCACAGTCTGCGTGCGTGGGCCAGCGCGTGCGTCTTACCCTTCCCTCCATCCCGGCCCCTCTCCCCTTCTCCCCTAACCTCCTACCCCACCCAGGTCCCTTCAGGGGGCAGCAGGGCCGCTTCCTCCGTCCTTCCCTCCCTTACCCACCCTCACCGGCCCTTGTTTCTCCTTCCCCTGCTCGGGGCAGCCGCCGCCATGATCCTGCTGGAGGTGAACAACCGCATCATCGAGGAGACGCTCGCGCTCAAGTTCGAGAACGCGGCCGCCGGGTGAGCGCGCGCCCGGGGCCAGGGGTGGCGGGGGAGGCAGAGTTGACCCCAGCTAATCCCCAGTGTCATCCAGTCCCCCAGACCTGGAGGAGAGAAATGGGGTGCCTGGCAGGGTGTAGGGGCTGCCCCAGCGGGGTAGACGTGGGAGGCGATTGGGCGCGGCCGGGCGAGGGGCAGAGATGCGTGGGGAGAGGCTCAGAGGAGGGATGCGGAAGCAGCGAGTGGTGAGGGCTGTGGGTGCCAAAGGGCAGGAGACCTGTGGGACGTGGGGGACGCTGGGGCCGGAACTCGCGCCGGAGGAGCCCCCTGCCCGCTAGGGCGAGAAGGGGACCCCTTCCCTGCGTGAAATTCCCTGGCATTGTTCTGAACCCAGAGAGAGCCTGTTTGGAATTGGGTTGGAAGGAGTTTTCAGGAATTCCCAGGACTAGAGGAGGAAAGGAGATGCAGGCCCACGTCGCCACCAGCATTCTCGTTCCCCACTGCCGTCTGCTCTAAAAGGAGCAGAAGAGAAGACTGAAAGCCGACCCAGTCTTAGAGCCGGAAAAACGCGATCTCTAGTTTCCCTTTCCCGAACCCTTCTGTGAGAGACACTGGGCCATTTTGTTACATAGTTTTCAAGCAAAGCTAATTGTCCCTTGCTCCACACCCGTTCCTTATCTCTCCTTTGAGGTTCTAATGCTCTCTCCTCGCCCACTAGCCTTTATCTGGTTATCTTGTAAATTCTTACATCAAGACCCTTGGTCTGTGATTTCTTCCGTGGTAGCCTTGGCCCAGTTACACACTTCAAAGCCTCCAGAATCTATAAAGTTCTTAGATAACCTCTCTTTACAGTTGGACTTTTTAAAAGATGGGCTTAGGTCGTATTTCCAAGGCAGCCTTCTCTGCCAAACTCAAGAATCAGTAGAAGACAACCTCCTCCTCCAAAGCTGCTTTGCTTTTCTAATATATTTAAAACATGAGCTAAGCGTTTTGGGTTCTAATTTTTGGTGGCCTATGGCCAATCCCCTTGCCTCATTTCCCTATCTATAAGCATGGGGCTTCACATCTGGGTTTCACAGTTGAGGAAATAAGAGCAGACTGTTTCTGGTGAACTGGGAGCTAGTAATAGGAAAGTACTTGGAGATCCACAGATGGGAAAAGATTGGTAGAGGGGAATTTTTAAGTGGTCATAATGTACTTGTGGCTTGGAGGCATTAAAAAGTATTAACTACCATTTAAATTGAATATATAGTATGTCCTGTCTCCTTTATAAGGCAACAGATTTTATCTGTAAAACAAAGCACTACTTTCCTTGAAGTAATATGTGTAGTGAGCAGTACTGTTTCCTGCCAGGGGCTGCAGTTGCTTATATTTTAGGCTGACTTGCTGCTTTCTTGTCTTAGCCTCTCTTACCAGTTTCTTTGCATTTTAGATATTCAAATGAATCAGCCCAGAGTCTTATTTTGGGTGATTGCTGTATACTTTTTTCTGAGCAGTGTAGCACATAGGAGGAAGTTGAATTAACTTCTGCATTTTCATAACTGATCTTAATGCATTCTCAGGTCCAGACTAGCAAAGAATGAGACCTGGGCGGTTATAAGCTGATCTACAAGATAAATGGCTGTGTATTTGCAAGAAGAGGCATGTCTTTTAACATAGGAGTACATTCTCGTCTATTTGTGTATTAATGACTTGTGATTCCAAAATATGGCCCATTATTCGGAACTTCAGTTCTTTCTTTTTCTTTTAAAAAATTATTCTTAAAAGAAGCAGCTAACCATTTCAGAGGGATTAAATAGGCCCTCAAGTCTGGAAGAAAAACGTTAGGACTTGCAGGACATTCCCCCCCCCCCCCGCCAGACAGACTCACTGGCTGGAATGCAGTGGCGCGATCTCTGCTCACTGCAACCTCGCCCTCCCAGGCTCAAGTGATTCTTATGTCTCAGCCTCCCAAGTAGCTGGGATTATAAGCACGCGCCACCACACCCAGCTAATTTTTGTATTTTTAGTAGAGATGGAGTTTCACCATGTTGGCCAGGCTGGTTTCAAACTCCTGGCCTCAGGTGACCCGCCCACCTCGGCCTCCCGAAGTGCTGGGATTACAGCACCGCGCCTGTCCTCATTTTTTACAAAGATTTGCATTGTAGGGAACTTGTATGGGGGTGCACTGCTGTGTGTGCTTGTGCACATGTACGGGTGTGTGTGTGTATAAATTTAGGCTTTCGTTCTGGCCCATCTCCCTCTTTGAGATTTGGTTTTCAATAAGGCGGCTCAGAACATTCTGCTGAGAATTTGAAACTTTGAAAGTCTTTTAAAAGACCACAATATCCTGCCTAGTAGGCAGGGCTCTCCTGGGATTACAGATATATCACCCAGCAGAAGCCCGAATGAAGCAAGCGGAAATTACCAGGCATCCCAGTAAGGTAAAGCAAGGTGCATGCCTATTCCAGAACTTCAGCAAAGTTTGCCCAGTGTGGTTATCATAAACATGTATGGGATTCTACCAGTGCTCAGCCCAGGCAGCAACAGAAAAAAGGGGCCTTTCTGAGAGCCTATTAGCCAAGTTAGGGAGGTGCTAAAGGGTGAAAGGTGTTGGGGTGGAGATCAGAGAAAGAGATTAAAGAATGGGAGTAATTTGGAGGAGAAACCCCGGAGATTTGAAAGGCTTTGCTGGTGTGGGAACCTGCTAGGAGAGGTCCGCTCCACCCTACTTTTTGCACTTCTCAGAATAAACCAGTTGGGGAAATTACAGTTCAGAGCAGCCTTTTCCAGAGTGCATCTTCCATCTCTGTGATGTCCAATAGGATAGCCATACAAGTGACCAGCGAAATTTAAATAAAAAGGTGAAGTAAAATTGAGTTCCTCAGTCACACTAGCCACATTTTTAGTGTTCATTTGCCACATGTGGCTAGTAGCTGTTGTATTTAGCACAGACATGGAACATATCCATTATTGCAGAAAGTTCTATTAGCACTGTTCCAGCTTCTGAAAATGAAAGCATGAGATGGTCTTAAAAATAGTTCTGTGGCATATACTTCAGAATATAGTTACATTAATTTAATTTGGAGGCAGTTCAGCAAAGCCTAAGGATCATTCCAAACAGATTGCTTTTTAATTTTTTCCTACCGCACTTCTGGGAAGTGGCTTATTGAAACAACCCATATGTTGTCACAAAATAATAATTATTGGTAAATTGTCTTCCCAGCAGCCTGCAGACTAAGAGAACGTGACTGACTTAAAAGCTATGCCCAACACTGCAAATAACCTCATGCACAGGTCTTAACAGCATTGCTTTTTCATTTGGGAATTCTTACCCAGACCCTCAAAGCAAAAGTAATCAGGCAAATTAATTTAATTCTTTCGTTAGTGTACATACCAAGAACCGTTTCATACTGAGAAGCTAGGCCTGTCAACTTATCTGGAGTCTGGAGTCCAAAATTGAGGAAATTCTGTCAGATGCAAATTGCTATTGGATTTAAGTGTGTGCTGGCTCCTTGCCACAGCCAGTACATATTGTGGGGAGCTGTGGTTCCGTGAGGGGGAGTGAAACTCAGTAAGCAAGCAGTGCCAGTTGGGGTGGGTGAGGATGGTGGGAAGAGAAATTTGAAAAAGGAATAAATTAAATCTTGCTGATACTCTGTTCTCATTCCCAAATATATTGCATATGTCCTCAGAGAGACAGGCTGGTTTGGAGTGATTTGGAATTAGGACATTGTTTAAGCATTTAGAAGAAATGGAATGTTGTGTCCAACTCGATAAGAAGACCTGGTTGGTCTTTTTACAGGTCACTGTAGTTAATTACACACTGCCGCCTGTCCTGTGGCCTACTTGGGACCACTTTGGTCATGAAGTCCCAGAGCTGTGCTGGACCAAACTGATAACTCCTTAAGGGCTGGGTGTATCACTTTAATCATCTTTGTTTCCCCAGCATCCTCATTATATATATAGTCAGCTCAGTAAATTGGTTTGTTGAAGAAATGAATGAAGCCAGATAGAATGATTCCTGTTTCTTTAGGAGCTGGCATTTTTCTGACATTGAGTAAATCAGCTTTTAGGTCTCTTTGTTCTCCATATTTTGAGATATGGCTTAGCAGAGAATAGGACCTCCTCTTACCTAATATGATCTATTTTTGTAGGCTTTGCTCAAAAAGAATGATGGGAGCCTTATAGAAGATTTAAAGTAGAATACTCAGAAACCTTTATAGCGAGCAGAATTCAATAATTCCTCTAATTCAGGTCATAAGAAGGGATAAGTAGGAGAGAGACATAAATGCCCAAATGGGAAATTGGAGCCAGGCACCCTGGCTCACACCTGTAATCCCAGCACTTTGGGAGGCCAAGGAGGGTGGATCACTTGAGGTCAGGAGTTCCAGCCAACATGGCGAAACCCCACCTCTACTAAAAATACAAAAATTAGCCAGGTGTGGTGGCACGCGCCTGTAATCCCAGCTACTTGGGAAGCTGAGGCTGGAGAATCACTTGAACCCAGGAGGCGGAGGTTGCAGTGAGCCAAGATGGCACCACTGCACTCCAGCCTGGGTGACAGAGCAAGACCCCATCTCAAAAAGAAAAAAAAAATGGGGAACTGGATCCTAGGGTGCATTCAGTAGTAAAAAGCCCAAAGTTGTTAGTGAGAAAAGAAGATGAGATAATGCAGTTGCCAGGAGCCCTTTCTGGATTGATTATTGACATTCTAGAAGCTTCCTTACAGAAAAGATAGAAGAAAATTTTTTCCAAAGGATTTTGAGAATAGCTCTTAAAACCTATCTGAATGAATTGATTATGTTTTAGTGTCTTGGGTTGTCCAGTCAGTAACTGAGGACTTACTCAGCCAGCTTGTTCTAGGATTCCAGACATTACAGCAGTCTGACACTTATAGCAGTTCTATTTGTTCTTGTACTGCTAACCAATTCCTGATTCAGGGAATTTCTGCAATCCTAAAACCTCTCCCAACCACAGCTTCAGAGTCTGATCTCTGACTCCACCTAGGACTTCTAAATTGGAAGGTAACTCCACCTAGTTACCTAAATTAGAAGGTAACTAATTTATTGATTACCTTCTGTGAACGAGGAACTGTGCTATCTGCCTTAACATGGCTTCATTTCATTTCAAAGTGTCCCTGTGTGACACATAGTGGATCTCATTTACAGTTGAGAAAACTAGGGCTCTTAAGGATAGAGGGTGGGGGTAGACATTGAGTAAGTAACTACTACATATTAAGCACCATGCAGGCATCCTTCACTGTGATTCTTGACCTTGTTTATCATATGGCACACACAGAACATGATCATATTTGTATGGCACGTTTGGGTAAATGGTCTAGCCTCTCAGAGATCCTGCCACCTGCTGCCTGCCCTAAGGGATATGGGCATCATTATCTCAGCATATCGGTAACTTACGAGACACTGTTTGAGAAACTTTGCTGTACAGTAGTCCACCCTTATCTGTGGTTTTGCTTTCTGCAGTTTCAGTTACCTTCAGTGAACCATGGTCTGAAAATATTAAATGGAAAAATCCCAGAAATAAACAATCCACAAATTTTAAATTGTGCACCATTCTGAGTAGCATAATGAAATCTTGCACTGGCCCGCCCGGGACATGAATCATCTTTTTTCTAGCATATCTACAGTGTGTACACTACCCTCTGTTAGTCACTTAATAGCTGTCTAGGTTATCAGAATGACTGTCACAGCATTGTAGTGCTTGTGTTCAAGTTACCCTTATTTTACTTAATAATAATGGCTCCAAAGTGCAGGAGTAATGATGCTGGCAATTTGAATATGCGAAAGAACCCATAAAGTGATTTCTTTAAGTAAAAAAAGTGACCTTGGTGTTCTTTGCTAGAGTTCAGTGCTATCCACAGTTTTATTTATTCACTGGGTGTCTTGGAACATATTCCCCACAGATAAGGGGAGACTGCTGTACTACTGTACATATATCATCTCAGCCCTCACACCAACCTGGGAGGTAGGTGTTTTGTCCCCATTTTGTAGAAGAGGAACCTGAGGCCCAGTAACATTTGAGGAGCATTGCGTATGGTCACATAGCCAATAAATTCTGAATTCTAAATAACTTGCTTTTTCTCACCCCCAGTATCTGAAATTTTAGCAGCTGGTAGAACAGTAAATAATGTAACTATTAATTTTGGGGCCCTGTTTAGTGGAACACTTTCCCAGGGCCGGTCTCACTCCTGCTCCTTTGTAATTTTATTTATTTATTTATTTATTTATTTATTTTGAGACAGAGTCTCGCTCTGTTGCCCAGGCTGGAGTGCAGTGGCGCAATCTCGGCTCACTGCAAGCTCCGCCTCCCGGGTTCACGCCATTCTCCTGCCTCAGCCTCCCGAGTAGCTGGGACTACAGGCGCCCACAACCACGCCCGGCTAATTTTTTGTATTTTTAGTAGAGACGGGGTTTCACCGTGGTCTCGATCTCCTGACCTTGTGATCCGCCAGCCTCGGCCTCCCAAAGTGCTGGGATTACAGGCGTGAGCCACCGCGCCCGGCCCCTTTGTAATTTTAAACCGTGGAAGTAAAATAACAAACGCAAGGTCTTGGAATTGAGAAGCAATCTTGTGATGGTATACTTCACATTCAGCGAACTCCTCGTTAAGGCACTGAGTTCTCGGACCTCTAATTCCCGGAAGACTTCTCATGAAGTCTCCTTTGGCCTAATGCTCTCCTCAGCAGCCTTTTTCTCTCTTCTAGCCATAAATAGTAAACTAAAATATTAATGGCAGTGATTTGACAAGTATTGCTAAGTCAGACAGCAAACCACTTAAGATCGATCGTAGCAACTTTTCCCACAAGGATCTGTGCTCAGGGTACTTTATGCCTAGAGAAATTTGAAATTACAGACTCAAAGTATTTATGACTTGGAACCCAAAGGTTATTTATTTATAGTTTATTTTTCTCAGGTCTTTTGATAAAAGTAGGAGAGTGAGGAACTCAGCCCAACTTTGGCTGAATTAAAACCTAAAGGTTAAAAAAAAGCCTACCAAGTGATGGAATAATGGGCTTTTGTAAACTCCCTGACTCTTCAGCACAGCCAGCCTTCCCCAGGAAAGTATGCTTCCTCCCATTGGTCATCCTTTTAGTATTTGATTCAGTTGGGCCATGATTAACATTTCCATATTTTTGTTCTTTGCTCTTGTTTTCTAAAGATGAGGAATGGTATTGGACTCATTGCCTTTGTTTCCTGGCTACAGTTTCAAAATGAAGGCTCAGAAGCAATTTAAATTTTCATGTAGTCTTTCCTTCTGTTCTGAACTCACTGCTTATCCATAAACCCACTTGATTCTTCAATTCTTAGAGATACCCAACATGCTTTTCCTAAGTCACATACAGAGGGCTTTGAAGAAGCAGGGTGAAGCTTTGTATGATTCATATAGGTTGATTTTCAGCAGGGCTAGCATGCTTCATAGAAGCCAGTTTCCTTGAAAGGTGTTGTCTGTCTTCTGTATCAACTTTTTAACACTCATAAACCATGTTATATATTCCATTATTTCCAGCAGCCCTGCAGATCAACTTAGTCTTGGTTTCTTTCACAGGTGATAGAGCAGAGATCACAGAAAAGATACGTACTTGATTAAGAGGTCTTGAGCAAGTTAGACAAAAATAAATGTGAAAATGTGTGCATCTTGTTTGCTAGCCCCTAAAACAAAGTGGAATCATTGAGTTACAGGTAGCTAGCTGATAAGGCAATAGTCTTCATTTGCTTCCTACTTTGGACTTCAGGTCTGTTCTTGTGTTATATGTAGTAGTTTCATGAGGTAGATAGGATCATTTGTATTCCCCCATTTTATAGATGATAGGGCAGGATGCAAAGGTGTAAGGGTATTTGTCCTAAAACATGAGCGTGATGAGAAAGCTGAAGTTGTAAAGCAGATGTCCTGACTATTCTCCTTAGTGATTTCATAGTGCTATTTTGTGTTACACTGTCTATTTTAAGTTCAGAGCTGGAATTTAAAAGGCAAGACAAAACCAGGGTAGAACTAAAGAGGGTTTCGTGAAGGTGAGTGGTAAGCACTTTGGTGATGTAAAGGAAGAAAGAAAGATGAGTAGGAAGGCTTACAGAGGAGTTTTGAAGTGGAATAGAACTTGCCGTTTTGTTTATGGCCCGAAATCATCCTTTCACTTTAAGCATATTAAAACCATTCTACATTATACTTAGCCATTTTCCTGCTGAACGTATTACTCCTAATACCACTGTCCTGTGGGGAAGGCATTGACCAAGAGATGGCATTTGTGGTACACATGTACAAACAGGTATATAGCATACTCTTAGGAAATTCAGAATTGAAAGTGAGCACCAACCAAGGCAGGAGATTTAACAGCAGGTGAAAAACAAAAACTATAGCTGACCTTCCTTTTTTGTCTTCTACTTAAAGCAAGTCCAAAGGTTCAGGTCCATGAGAAAATGAATTGTGTACTCTGATTGGCAGTAACCTAAAACTTATACAGAATGGTCTGATCTTAAGTGAAGCTCAGGCGCCTTTCCAGTTCCCCTTGAAGGTAAGCAGCAATACAGTCATCTTAACTGAGGGCCTTTTTTGTTGTTTACAGAAACAAACCGGAAGCAGTAGAAGTAACATTTGCAGGTAAGCATCTTTATCTCAGCCCTCTGAAGAGAAAGTACAATATGAAAAATAGGAAATAGGCTGGTTGCAGTGGCTAAGGCCTGTAATCCCAGCACTTTGGGAGGCCGAGGCAGGTGGATCACCTGAGGTCAAGAGTTCAAGAACAGCCTGGCAAACATGGTGAAACCCCCTTTACTAAAAATGAAAAAATAAGCTGGGCATAGTGGTGGGCACCTGTAATCCCAGCTGCTCGGAAGGCTGAGGCAGGAGAATCACTTGAACCTGGGAGGCAGGGGTTGCAGTGAGCTGAGATCGTACCACTGCACTCCAGCCTGGGCGATAGAGTGAGACTCTGTCTCAAAAAAAAAAAAAAAAGACAAGAAAAGAAAATTGTACCTAAAATAAGCCGTGACATGGATTGGGCGCAATGGCTCATGCGTGTAATCCCAGCACTTTGGGAGGCCGAGGCAGGCGGATCATGAGGTCAGGAGATCGAGACCATCCTGGCTAAAACGATGAAACCCTGTCTCTACTAAAAATAGAAAAAAAAATTAGCTGGGCATGGTGGCGGGTGCCTGTAGTCCCAGCTACTCGGAGGCTGAGGCAGGAGAATGGTATGAACCCAGGAGGCGGAGCTTGCTGTGAGCAGACATCGCGCCACTGCACTTTACCCTGGGCGACAGAGCAAGACTCCATCTCAAAAAAAAAAAGCTTTGACATTTTGGATACTGTCCCTCTTCAGGTCTTTTTGAGCTCTTTATAATAGATGACTATTTCATGTATTTAATCCATTGATGACTGACAATATAAAGCTACCTGCTGATAAATTAGAAGTTTGGATTTAATTTTGTGGTACAAACTAAGGGTTTTTTTTTAATTTTTTTTTTAATTTGGAAATACTACATTATCCAAGTAGCTGTCAGTCTTAGTTTGCCTAGCACTAGAGTAGTAGGGAAACGTGAAGAGCTAGAGACGTGTTCATCAAGTCAGAGAGAGAGGTTGCTGCTTTCTGTTCCCTATAAAGGATTAGGTGTTGGTACAATTTACTTGTTACGTGAATGAACTCAGAGGAATACAACCACCCTTTCTAAAACGAGAGTCCTTGACAAGATGATCTTGGAAGACTTTTGCAGCTCTCAAGTGCTGTTACTTGAAGGCCAGGCACCATCCCTTTACCCTTCTACTAACTAGCATTGCCAGATATCCTTTCATGATTCTCGTGATAGCTCTCTAAAGTGATGGCACTCAGCACCTAATTCTAGTTTCAGGAACCTATTCCTAGTTTCAGGAATTGCACAGGCTGAGCCACTCCTGTGTACTGCAGAAAGATAGAACCGAAAAAGAGGGGAGTCCTAGAGATTAGAAGCAGCTCAAAAGATAACCAAATACAATATGTGGATATTGTTTGCATCTGAATTCAAATAAGACAATGTTTAAACTTTTTTGAGACAATAGAGAATATTTAAATACTTGACTGAATATTTGTTTTGTTTTTGTTTTTTTGAGAATGAGTCTCACTCTGTCACCCAGGCTGGAGTGCAGTGGCGCTCATAATCTGCTCACTGCAGCCTCCACCTCCCGAGTTCAAGCGATTCTCCTGCCTCTGCCTCTCAAGTGGCTGGGACTACAGATTCCTACCACCACAGCCAGCTATTTTTTTTTTTTTTTCCCACACTGCATCTTGCTGTGTCCCCCAGACTTGAGTGCAATGGCGCAGTCTCAGCTCACTGCACCCTCTACCCCTGGGTTCAAGTGATTCTGCTGTCTCAGCCTCCCAAGTAGCTGGGATTACAGGCGTGTGCCACCACGCCAAGCTAATTTTTTGTATTTTTAGTAGAGACAGTTCCACCATGTTGGCCAGGATGGTTTTGAACTCCTGACCTCCAGTGATCCACCCACCTCAGCCTCCCAAAGTGCTAGGTTAACAGGCTTGAGCCACCGTGCCTGGCCTTGACTGAATATTTGATATTAAGAAATTGTTTTGGCCGGGCGCGGTGGCTCACGCCTGTAATCCCAGCACTTTGGGAGGCCGAGGCGGGCGGATCACAAGGTCAGGAGATCGAGACCACGGTGAAACCCCGTCTCTACTAAAAATTACAAAAAATTAGCCGGGCGCGGTTGTGGGCGCCTGTAGTCCCAGCTACTCGGGAGGCTGAGGCAGGAGAATGGTGTGAACCCGGGAGGCGGAGCTTGCAGTGAGCCGAGATCGCGCCACTGCACTCCAGCCTGGGCTGGGCGACAGAGCGAGACTCCGTCTCAAAAAAAAAAAAAAAAAAAAAAAAAAAGAAATTGTTTTTAAAAATTTAGGCATGACACTTGTATCATGGTTATGTTTTTTTTTTGTTTTTTTTGTTTTTTTTTTTTTTTTGAGACGGAGTCTGGCTCTGTCGCCCGGGCTAGAGTGCAGTGGCCGGATCTCAGCTCACTGCAAGCTCCGCCCCCCGGGTTTACGCCATTCTCCTGCCTCAGCCTCCCAAGTAGCTAGGACTACAGGCGCCCGCTGCCTCGCCCGGCTAGTTTTTTGTATTTTTTAGTAGAGACGGGGTTTCACCGTGTTCGCCAGGATGGTCTCGATCTCCTGACCTCGTGATCCGCCCGTCTCGGCCTCCCAAAGTGCTGGGATTACAGGCTTGAGCCACCGCGCCCGGCCATGGTTATGTTTTTTAACAGTCTTCTGTATCTTCCAAAGATACATTCTGAAGTATTTATGGATGAAATTATGTGTCGTGTCTGGGATTTGCTTCAAAATAAATCAATGGGAAGGAGGATGTCTAAATGAAACAATAATTACCCATGTGTTAATAATTGTTGAGGCCGGGCGAGGTGGTTCACGCCTGTAATCCCAGCACTTTGGGCGGCCGAGGTGGGCAGATCATGAGGTCAGGAGTTCGAGACCAGCCTGGCCAACATAGTGAAACCCTGTCTGCACTAAAAATACAAAAATTAGCCAGGTGTGGTAGCACATGCTGTAGTCCCAGCTACTCGGGAGGCTGAGGCAGGAGAATCTCTTGAACCCGGAAGGCAGAGGTTGCAGTGAGCCGAGATCATGCCGTTGCACTCCAGCCTGGGTAACAGAGTAAGACTCTGTCTAAAAAAAAAAAAAAAAAAAAAAAAAAAAAAAAAAGTTGAAGCCTCATGGTGGAGATGGGAGTTCATTATACTGTTCGTTCTGATTGTATACATGTAAAATCCAATTATTTCAGCACCAAGCTGTGATTAAGGAAAGAATAGCTTTGTAATTTTAAGAAAGGGCAAAGAGATGAGTACTCAGCAATTCTATCCCAGTGTTTCTGCTGATTTGTCACATGGATTTAAAATAAATTCCGTTTTACTTATATGCCTCCTTGTAACAGGTCTTCCTTGTGGCCTACAGCAAGGTAGGCGCTTGGAGAGATTATTTCCCATTTCCAAATTGTTATACGATCTTATTTGCTTTCCTCACAGATTTTGATGGGGTCCTCTATCATATTTCAAATCCTAATGGAGACAAAACAAAAGTGATGGTCAGTATTTCTTTGAAATTCTACAAGGAACTTCAGGCACATGGTGCTGATGAGGTAAGGTCCACATCATTTTCCGTAGGACTCTTGTTTCCTCACTTTTTATTGGCAGTTTGCCATTCATGGAAGATCCATGGCACTAAATCACCCCCGCATGACTACTTGCTCACCTAACTAGGGGCTCTTGACTTGATTACTATAATGAATTAAGTGTGTGTCTAGAAAAGGTTTTAACTCTTTCTTGCTTGCTTTAAAACAATGGAAACAAAAACAACTTTAGTTCTCCAAAAACATAGCAAAGAATACTTTTCCTTGATCAGGACAAAAATAGCTGTTGCAAGAATTAGGTTCTGTTCTATTTTTGTAATATTATCAAGGCAAATAGATAACTTCTAGCTTGTTTAAATTTTATTGTCTCAGGTTCTCATTCTGGAAGCTTAGGCACAAATAGCTGTCTTTTGAAATTTTTAATTAAAGCTCTTTAAAGCTACCCTCTTTAAATATCTCTTCTTTATAACTGCCATAGGGGAAATAAGAAAGGACGTCCAGACATTATGAAACTTCGGTGGCCATGCCTTGTTCACTGGCTTCTTTAAATAGTTAAGTAGCAGGTTTGGTTCCTGTTGAACTGTATTTGCTCTGGGGAGAGCCATTTATGGAAGAAAGAAAATGCTATTACACCAGTTTGTGCACGTTGTGGTTGGGTCTCAAAGCAGGAAATATGACTCAGTTCCTGAATCAGTTTTCAAATTTCTTAGTTTTAACAAACTAGGTTCTCCTTAATCTGTTAAATGAAGATATAATCGTAGCTGTTTTCTTTTTGAAAAGTAGTAGCTCTTAAATTATTTAAAATTTATATAATAAAAGATGATTTGTAAAGGAATATGGTCAAAAGCTTGTTTAATTTTTTAGCATAAAAACTGAAGTTGGTCTTACTTAATACCAAGAGCGATCAGTTACTTCCCTTAGTTATTCAAATGCAATTGATTTTCTCATAAGTTCAAAGAAAGAAGAAACATTTAGAGAATTTGGAATCCTGGTTACTTTACTGGAAAAAGAAAAGCTTCAGAAAGATCTAGTGCTTTTATAAAGCTTTTGAAGAATTGTTTTGTAAAAGATAGTGGCTGACACTTCTTTACCAGATACAAGAGCGAAAGAAAACAAATGGCTATTAAAGCAGCCCTGCCTTTTTTTTTTTTTTTTTTTTTTTTTTTTTTTTGAGATTGAGTCTCCCTCTGTTGCCCAGGCTGGACTGCAGTAGTGCTGTCTCGGCTCACTGCAGCCTCTGCCTCCTGGATTCAAGCATTCATCTGCCTCAGCCTCTTGAGCAGCTGGGATTACAGGCAAGCACCACTACACCTGGCTAATTTTTTGTGTTTTTCATAGAGATGGGGTTTCACCACGTTGGCCACACCATTCTCGAACTACTGACATCAGATGATCTGCCTGCCTCGACCTCCCAAAGTGCTAAGATTGCAAGTGCGAGCCACTGTGCCCAGCCCTTTTTTTTTTTTTTTTTTTTTTTTTTTTTAACAAGGTCTTGCTCTGTCACCTAGGCTGGAGTGCAGTGGCACAATCACAGCTACTGCACCCTCAACTTCACAGGCTCAAGCAGTCCTCTCACCTCAGCCTCCTGAGTGGCTGGGACTACAGGCACGTGCCACCACACCTGGCTTATTTTTTGTTTTGTTTTGTTTTATAGACAGGAGGTTTCACTATGTTGCCCAGGCTAGTCTCGAACTCCTGGGCTCAAGCAATCCTCCTTCCTGGGCCTCCCAAAGTGCTGGTATTATAGATGTGAGCCACCACGTCCAGCTGCAGCCCTGCTTTGAATTAGCTATAACTACCTGATAAGAAGTGTCACAGTATTTGAACAGACGTTTTTTAAATTGTGTAATCATTCTCCCCTAGACAGTCTTCACTAGGTGCGAGCCTGCGCAGTGGCATGCACCTGTAGTGCCAACTACTTGGGGGTTCAAGTGGGGAGGATCGCTGGAGCCCAGGAGCTCAAGTCCAGCCTGGACAACATAGTGAGATTCCATCTCAAAAAAGGGAAAAGATCTAAATGCAATAATAATAATCCTGAAAAGAAAGAGTTAAGCTAGATTTCTTATATCTCCTTTCCATTCTGTGCTTTTCTTACAATGGAGCTCCAGAACACATTGCTATTCTTCTAGCCACCACAAGGGTCAAAGAACCAACCCCACCCACTCAAGTGGGTGGAGTAAGTAACATTCATAGTGTTGGAGCAGAGTGCACAGTAAATGGCTCCCTGGGTTGGTTAAACAGTGACCAACCCATGATAACCACAGGAAGCTTATTACTTTGTCACAGGCCATTTTTAAAGGCAGAATGCCTCTGCTGCTGAAGTGGGAAGGTAATGGTGATGAGTGATAGGTTGCCTCCACCCATCTCCTGGTGTCATATTGGGAGAGGGGGTACAAACTGAAAAGTGAATCATGGTTAAAAGTGCAAGTGAAGTAACAAGGAAGTGTTGGCTCGTTTTACCAAGGGGAGGGAGCAAAGCAGTTGAACGTGATATAAATTTGGCTCTCAGTACCTCTTAGATCTCAGAATATTAACTTAGTAAGCTTGAAATTAAACTAAATCTTAGGGGCTTAGGGATTTAAACTAAATCCCTGCCACATCTGATTTCCCCTTCCTCAAAATACCAATAGTATGTGCAACACAGAATTGTAGCTCAGAGGTAGCATGCAGTTTCAAATTCTTGGGATATGCATGTTACTTTTTTAAAAGAAGTGGTATATCAGACGCCTGAAGGTCAAGTCTCTCTGCTACCAACAAACTCTTGTGACCTTGAGCCCCTCCTCTCAGTTCCTCTTCAGTAAAAGAGATACCTCACGGTGGCTGTGTGTTCACCAAATAGGAACTACATGTGGCATTATTTATCTTTTGCCCTTGTATAAAAAAAAGTAATCTTGCCCATTGAAAGTTTCTTCCAGCTATAGGAAAATGGTTAAATAAATATGTGGAATATTAAGAAATTATTGTTCAGCCAGGCACGGAGCCTCATGCCTGTAATCTCAGCACTTTTGGAGGCCGAGGCAGGAGCATCACTTGAGGCCAAGAGTTCAAGCCCAGCCTGGGCAATGTAGTGCGACTCTGTCTTTGTATATAAATAAATCAGTAGGTGGGGCACAGTGGCTCACGCCTATAATCCCAGCACTTTGGAAGGCCAAGACAGGTGGGTTGCTTGAGGTCAGGAGTTTGAGACCAGCCTGGGCAACATGGTGAAACCCCATCTCTACTAAAAAATATAAAAATTAGCTGAGTGTGGTGGCGGATGCCTGTAATCCCAGCTACTAGGGACGCTGGGGCAGAAGAACTGCTTGAACCCAGGAGGTGGAGGTTGCAGTGAGCCGAGATTGCGCCACTGCACTTCCACGTGGGCGACAGAGTGAGACTCGGTCTCAAAAAAACTAAATTGAAGTAAAATAAAATGTTTGTTTCTTAAGCCACGTCATTCTGGAAGCAGTTTCCACCAGGTGAAGCAGTCACAGTGACAGAGAAAAAAATAGGGAGTCTCAGTCTGTTTTTTGTTGCTATAACAATACCACAGACTGAATAATTTATGAAGAAAATATGTTTATTTGACTCACGTTCTGGGGACTGGGAGGTCCAAGAGCATGGCACCAGCATCTGGCAAGGGCCTTCGTGCCCTTTCCCATCATCCTATAGCAAAGGCAGAAGGGCAAGAGAGGGCCAGACTCACTTTTTTTTTTTTTCCCTTTGGAGACAGAATCTCGCTCTGTCTCCCAGGCTGGAGCATACCCAAGCTGGAGTACAGTGGTGCTATCTCACCTCATTGCAAACTCCACCTCCCGGGTTCACACATTCTCCCACCTCAGCCTCCTGAATAGCTGGGACTACAGGCACCCGCCACCATGCCCGGCTAATTTTTTTTGTTTTTGTATTTTTGGTAGACACGGGGTTTCACTGTGTTAGCCAGGATGGTCTCAATCTCCTGACCTTGTGATCCTCCCACCTCAGCCTCCCAAAGTGCTGGGATTACAGGCGTGAGCCACCACACCCGGCCCAGACTCACTTTTTTAACAACCCTTCTTGTGATAACAAACCAACTTCCCCTGTAACAACATTAATCCATTCATGAGGGCAGAGCCCTCATGGCCTAATCACCTAATTACCGTCACAGTGGCAATTAAATTTTAACATGTGGCCAGGCATGGTGGTTCACTCCTGTAATCCCAATACCTGGGGAGTCCAAGGTAGAAAGGTCACTTGAGCCCAGAAGTTCAAGGCTGCAGTGAGCTATTGTATCAATGCACTGTAGCCTGGACTACAGAGTGAGACCCTGCTTCCAAAAAAGAATCATCATCATAAATTTTGGCCGGGCGTGGAAAAATTAGCCAGGCACGGTGGTGCACGCCTGTAGTCCCAGCTACTTGGGAGGCTAAGGCAGGAGAATCACTTGAACCCAGGAGGTAGAGATTGCAGCAAGCTGAGATTGTACCACTTCACTCTAGCCTGGACAACAGAGTAAGACTGTGTCTCAAAGAAAAAAAAAAACATAAATTTTAACATGAGTTTTCGAAAGGACGTTCAAACCATAGCAGAAGGTATAAAAGGGGTTCTTGGTTTTTTGGGGTTTTTTATTGTTCTTGTCATTTGATTCAAAAACCTGGAAAGTAGCCAGCAGTAGGTTCTGGTTTGGGGGAGAAGACATGTAGAGTGTACAGCCTTCTGGACACCAGTATTAATAACTAGCTAAGATTTCATTCACTGTCCTTTGCCTTAAAAGCTGTCTATGCACTGAGTAATTTTAACGCATACAAGATCAGCAGACAAACAGATCAGTTCCCAAGAGTCCTGGTTTTTTCTCTTCATTCGCCTGAGTTAGTGGCTCAGCCTGTGCTTAGGTTGATAACTAACAATCTGTTCTCTCACTTGACATTTGGCCTCCTTTTGCTCTCTTGAAAACCAAACGTGATTAAGTACAATGTAGGAGCTGGGGAACAGAGAACATATTAAGGGTGTAGTCAAGTCCTAAAAAAGTGAAGGATGAACTTTGATTAAAGATTCTCAGCCGGGCGCAGTGGCTCATTCCTGTAATCCCAGCACTTTGGGAGAATGAGGTGGGTGGATCATCTGAGGTCAGGAGTTCAAGACCAGCCTGACCAACATGAAGAAACCCCATCTCAACTAAAAATACAAAAAAAAAATTAGCCGGGCGTGGTGGTGCATGCCTATAATTCCAGCTACTTGGGAGGTTGAGGCAGGAGAATCACTTGAACGTGGGAGGCGGAGACTGTGGTGAGCTGAGATCACGCCATTGCACTCCAGCCTGGGCAAAAAGAGATTCTCCTCTCAGTTCTGTGACTTGTTGGTGACTAAATCCACTTCCCCTCTGTCTCTACTTTCCCATCCACCAAATGAAAGTTAGGAAGGATGCCAACTTAGGAAGAGCTTGACAAGTATAATACTTTAAAAATAATGAAATTATCGTGGCCTTTGGATTAACATATTTGGTTTTGTTTTGTTTTTATTTTCTAGTTATTAAAGAGGGTGTACGGGAGTTTCTTGGTAAATCCAGAATCAGGTATGTAGTCGTGTGAGCAATTATGGAATGGCATGGGAAGAGAGGTGTCCTTTTTATATTATGCTTTTCTTATCCAAAGGATTTCATTTAAATATTATTACAAATATTTCTTCATGAGCCCATTCCTAATTCAACTCCCTCCATAAAAATAGCTTTTAAGAGGCTTTGCTTTGTCCAGTATGGAACACAGTAGGGGTACAAAATTGATGTATGGCATTTTTAACATTTACTTGATGGGGCCACATGACTCGTAATCTTTCAGCCAGAGGGCCACGTTTGTTTGTTCATGGTGATTAAAATGCCTTTGAAAAGGATGAGCAAACATTGATTCCCACCCTCAGCCCTTAGTAACCTTTTTCTGCACACTACATATTTGGAGAAGGAAGAGGAATATTCACCACACTATTGTGATTTCAAGTAATAAAAATCAGACCCTTTCTTAATCCAGTCTTCTAACAGGTGGTCTCAGCATTCATGGCCAGAGGAATTGAAAGGTACCGTGTCATCCTTGAATAGAACAGCTATGTTATACTGCTTTAAAGGTGGTTTAAAGTGGAAAAACTGAACAGCCTTTTTACCCTGTGATTCAGTGGCATGTCTCAAATTCTGAGGCATTTAGCGGGACCCCAAAGTGAGAACCAGGTAGTAAGACCATTGGAACATAATATTTTTTATTCAACTATTACAACTCTGGTACCTTGATTAGAAAAGTCTTCTAAGAAGGAAGTTTTCTGTCACTCTTAACAGCAGTTACTTGTGCTAGCTTTTTTCATCACCTCACCTATTTTTTCAGACAGTCTCATTCTGTTGCCCAGGCTGGAATGCAGTGGTACAGTTACAGCTCACTGCAGCCTCCTCCAAATCTTGTGCTCAAGCAATCCTCCTGCTTTAGCCTCTCCAGTAGCTGGAAACTACAGGGACATGCCACCATACCTAACTAATTTTTTTATTATTTTGTAGAAACAGGGTCTCACTGTCTGCTGTGCAGACTGCCAAAACAGAGTAAGGAGGTCTGAAACTCCTAGCCTCAAGCAATCCACCCACCTCAGCCTCCGCCCCCCAGAGAGTTGGGATTACAGGCATGAGCCACCATACCCAGCACCTTTTTTTTTTTTTTTTTTTTTTAAATCTCCAAATTGGCGGGATGAATGTGTCACAGAAATAAAAGCCAAGATAACACTGTAGGCTCTTGGCAGAATCAAGGTATTAAAGAAAGAAACAAACAGATCTAGAACAGAAAAATCGTGTCCAAAGTCTTGGGCATGCTTGTCACAGCCAATATCCTGACATGGAAAGTTTATGTTTCCGTGCCTGGGGCTCCTCCTACCTCCCACTAAATCATAGACATTGCCAGATTGCAGACCCTATCTTCATACAAGTGTAAAATGTAAAAGTGTGTGAAAGTAGTGTCTCAACCAAGTACAGTGGCTCACACCTTTAATCCCAGCACTTCCGGAGGCCAAGGTGGGTGAATTGCTTGAGCCCAGGCATTCAGGACCAGCCTGGGCAACAAAATGAGACCCCTGTCTCGACAAAAATACAGAAATTAGTCAGGCATGGTGGCAGCCACCTGTAATCCCAGGTAGTCGGGTGGCGGAGGCACGAGAATCACTTGAACCAAGGAGGCAGAGGTTGCTGTGAGCCGAGATTACGCCACTGCCCTCCAGCCTAGGCGACAGAGCAAGATTCAGTCTCAAAAAAAAAAAAAAAAAAAAAGTAGAGTCTCCCCTCATCTTTTTTAATGGGTTTTTCTAGGCACGTTTGGAAAACTCAGCAAGTCATACTAGATTTTTACTTCCCTTCATCCTCAGTATATTCTGTTCATCATGTTAGAAGCCTTACTTAAAGACAGACTTTACCTTAGCTATAGTTTTATTTGCTTTTGTTTGGCTTCCTAAAACTAACAAACCTCAGTTCTAAGTATTTTCTTTTTTAATCTAACCTTGTAATCTGTGTGCTTATCTGCTTTTCAAGTACCCAAAATGGAATGATGATTGATATTATTTAATACTGGAGTGCCAAAAATGTGCTAAGTATTATCTGTTGCAAAGATTTAGCCCATCCTCCCAAATAGCCTATGTTCAACAAAAAATACAGAGCTCAGCCGGTCACCGTGGCTCACACCTGTAATCCCAGCACTGCCAGAGGCCAGGGCAGGCGGATCACCTGCATTCAGGAGTTTGAGACCAGCCTGACCAACATGGAGAAACCCCATCTCTACTAAAAATACAAAATTAGCCAGGCGTGGTGGCCCGTGCCTGTAATCCCAGCTACTCAGGAGGCTGAGGCGGGAGAATCGCTTGAACCTGGGAGGTGGATATTGTGGTGAGCAGAGATCAGGCCATTGCACTCCAGCCTGGGCAACAAGAGCAAAACTCTGTCTCAAAAAAAAAAAAAAAAAAGATCTCAAGAATGCTTTTGGTAAAAAATGAAATAGTAATGAGGTTTCAGATACTTAGAAGTGTGAAATCCGTACAGTTCTGGTGAAGTTATTCCCGTCAGTTGCCTAGAATATAAAATGATCCTCAGTGATATATACAAATATTCTTGCAAAAACATCTCTAAACCTTTTTGACACTTATTAATCATTTGATTCTATAATCAAGTGTTCCAGCCCGGCTTCTGGGAATTCATAGTGGACATGCTGTAAAGAGGCAGGTCACCCAACGGTTTCAGTCCGTATTCTGCACCCAAATTGATGACCTGTCATGTTCCACACACTTTAAGTACTGTACATTCTTTTAATGCTCACAACAGTCTCCCCTATCTCCACACCCCCTCCCTCCCCCCCTCCTGTTTGTTTGTTTGTTTGTTTGTTTTGTTTTTTGAGACAGAATTTCACTAGTCTCCCAGGCTGGAGTGCAGTGTCATGATCTCAGCTCATTACAACAACCTCCACCTCCCAGGTTCAAGCAATTCTCCTGCCTCAGCCTCCAGAGTACCTGGGACCACAGGCATGCACCACTGCACCCAGCTAATTTTGTATTTTTAGTAGCGACGGGGTTTTGCCATATTGGTCAGGCTGGTCTCAAACTCCTGACCTCAGGTGATCCGCCCACCTTGGCCTCCTAGAGTGCTGGGAATACAGGTGTGAGCCACTGTGCCCAGGCCACCCTACCTCCCCCGCTTTTTTTAACCAACGAGGGAATTGACAGGCGATTTTTTTTTTTTTTTCTGGAGACGGAGTCTCACTCTGTTGTGCAGTGGCGCCATCTCAGCTCACTGCAATCTCCACCTTGTGGGTTCAAGCGATTCTCCTGCCTCAGCCTCCCGAGTAGCTAGGATTACAGGTGCCCACCACCACACCTGGCTAGTTTTTTTGTTTTTAGTAGAGACAGGGTTTCGCCATGTTGGCCAGGATGGTCTCAAATTCCTGACCTCAGGTGATCTGCCCACCTCAGCTTCCCAAAGTGCTGGGATTACAGGCATGAGCCACCACACCCAGAAGTTTTTTTAAGGTTACAAGATGACAAGGCCAGGATTTGGACCCAGTTCTGTTCAACTCAAAATAGAGGCCCTACATTTATGTGTCATGCTGTATTTGGCAATTCATGTCATTTCTTTGAATCTCCTTTTTCCTCTGTAAAACAGTAACCTTATCTAGCCTGCAGACTTCAAAGCATGGTTATGGAGATCAAATGAAGTAAAATGTTATAAAAAATACTGAAAATTTTACAATGTATACCAATAAAAGCTATTGAAGAGGCATATACATGAACAGATAGTTGGTTTTTCTACCCTGCCTCCTCATAGTTTGCAGTGGCATGTAGAAGGGTCTGTCTTATTATCACAAAGCTACCCATCTGCTGGCCATATTGATACTTGGCACATTAAACTATCAGAGAAAGATATGTGACTCCTTTACAACTGTGTCTGGAAGAGTACATTTCCAATCAGAGTTCCCAGGTTCTGACTTTCTCTCATTATATATTTGTAATTAGTCATCTTTGATACTGATTCAAATTTTTGATTAACATTAATTATATATATTTACAAGAATCTTATAAAAAGATTTTATTTCACCTCATTTTTCCCTGTGAGGTAGATGAAAATAGACTATATTCTACCGAGGTTAAAAGTACAGATGATGAGACAAAGTAAAATGTCAATAGAACCTGAAAAAAAATTTTTTTAATTGCCTCTAGTCTCTGTTCACTTGTTAAGAGATAGTATGCTGCTTTTTTTTTTTTTTTTTTTTTTTTTTAATGTAGCTGCTGGGTTGTTTTTTGTTTTTTTTCCTCCCTCCAGGATACAATGTCTCTTTGCTATACGACCTTGAAAATCTTCCGGCATCCAAGGATTCCGTTGTGCATCAAGCTGGCATGTTGAAGCGAAATTGTTTTGCCTCTGTCTTTGAAAAATACTTCCAATTCCAAGAAGAGGGCAAGGAAGGAGAGAACAGGGCAGTTATCCATTATAGAGATGATGAGACCATGTGAGTACAGAATTTAGTCCTGAAGCCTGGATATGACTGTCACACCACCATGGCACTTACTGAAAGAAATATGGCTTGGTCAGACCTTAAGCTGTATTGTGTGAAAATGTTTTTCTCATAAAATTTCTTAAGCCAGGAAGTAGATGATAGGGCAAAAATCAGCCACTCCTCCTACTCTCCAGATACTGAGAGCTGACAGAAGGTGGAAAGAGAATCCAGTGCTTTCTTTTGAGGCACCACTGTTCTGAGTCATGTTTAAGAGTATAACCTGGATAATCAGCAGGCAAGGTGACCATCGGTTCCATGTTATATTTACAAGTCAATAAAATCTACTTCTGATAATTTCCATCTGCTGCCTCTCTTAGGGCATTCATTTTGTGCACTGACTTTGTTGACCATAAATATCGTTTCATTTGGCACACCTTTATATTATGATTTAAGAGATTTGTGACTTTAGCCTTCTGATGCACTTGTAGATCAAGTTATTGACAAAACCCCATTCTGATTCTGTACTTATCCTCATGGGTTTTGTTCCCCTCAGGTATGTTGAGTCTAAAAAGGACAGAGTCACAGTAGTCTTCAGCACAGTGTTTAAGGATGACGACGATGTGGTCATTGGAAAGGTGTTCATGCAGGTATGGAGCAGACATCTTGGGGGAAAACCATGCATGGCGACTTACACCTTTGCACCCAAACATACCATGAGCATAGGAAAGAGATCTAGCAGCTCTATTGATGTTAGGACTTTTTTTTTTTCCTGAGACAGAGTTTCGCTCTTGTTGCCCAGGCTGGAGTGCAATGGCGCGATCTCGGCTCACTGCAACCTCCGCCTCCCGGGTTCAAGCAATTCTCCTGCCTCAACCTGCCGAGTAGCTGGGATTATAAGCATGTGCCACCACGCCTGCCTAATTTTGTATTTTTAGTAGAGACGGGGTTTCTCCATGTTGGTCAGGCTGGTCTCCAACTGCCAACCTCAGGTGATGCCCATCTCAGTCTCCCAAAGTGCTGGGATTACAGGTGTGAGCCACCGCGCCCAGCCTTGACTTTAGAATTTGTTGAAGATTTAATAGACAACTCCCACAAAACTCAGTGAATATTTTTTGTTGCTGCTGTTGTTGTTTTGAGATGGAGTCTTGCTCTGTTACCAGGCTGGAGTGCAGTGGCATGATTTCAGCTCACTGCAACCTCCGCTTCCCGGGTTCAAGCGATTCTCCTGCTTCAGCCTCCCAAGTAGCTGGGATTACAGGCGCCCACCACCACACCCAGCTAATTTTTGTACTTTTAGTAGAGATGGGGTTTCACCATGTTGGCCAGGATGGTGTCGATCTCCTGACCTCGTGATCCGCCCGCCTCAGCCTCCCAAAGTGCTGGGATTACAGGCATGAGCCCCTGCGCCCAGCCTAATCTTTTTTTTCTCAGTGGTTCTAGTTTTGCAGGACAAAACTAAAGGGTGAGTTGAGAATTAAACATACTAACTATGAATGAATATTATGTATCCTTCCTACTGTGGGGTCTTTGACCTAAAACTTTGTCAGGTTTCCTAACCCTAACCTCTTGTGTTTCCTCAGATTTCTAGTAAGTTCTGCTTTTGGTTTGGTCCTAAGGTCTTTTCAGAATGGGCTCTGTAGCCAATTCTTTGGTAGTAGATAATGTACGAACAGGTAGAGTTGTTGAACTGACAGACTGAGCCTGAGTTTGGATGATGGGTCAACATATAGTACTTCCCTCACAGGAAGTTCATCTTAAGAAGAGTCATGAGAGGCCAGGCGCGGTGGCTCACGCCTGTAATCCCAGCACTGTGGGAGGCCAAGGTGGGCAGATCACGAGGTCAAGAGATCGAGATCATCCTGGCCAACATAGTGAAACCCCATCTCTACTAAAAAAGTACAAAAAATTAGCCAGGCATGGTGGCAGGCACCTATAATCCCAGCTACTTGGAAGGCTGAGGCAGGAGAATCACTTGAACCCAGGAAGCAGAGGTTGCAGTGAGCCAAGATCGTGCCATTGCACTCCAGCCTGGGGAAAAATAGCGAAACTCCATGTCCAAAAAAAAAGAGTCATGAGAGTTAGCAGGGCATTTTGTAATTGGATTTTTGGTGTAGTTGTATTCAGGTCATTGTGTACCAATCTGCTGGCCAGTTAGTTGCTGGCTGTAGGATGGACATGAGAGTTCATTAGTCAAGTGACATTCAGGCTGGTTTCTTCTGAGATGGCTCAGCATTCAAAATCGAGTACAATGGTAAAATTTTTTTAAAACGTTACTACCTTCATTCTGTTCCTTGGCAGGGTGGTAAAGATTTTTAAATTCTGAAGCAGAATCTCTTTTGCCAAATAGAAAGACAACTGTGCTTAAACAGTAAAGATACCTTGCGTAGCCTTCTAAGTGGCTAGGGAAATCTTCAAAAGTGATATTCTCAATTGCTCCATCCCTAGTGGCTTTTGTGTTTTGGCTAATTAATCAGAAACTCTAGTTTGGGCGTCCTTATACAGAAAAATTGGAATATTGACACTTCAGCATTTGCTAGTGCTGAACTTGATGAAAAAATATAAAAACATACACATATCTCTTGGGTCCTAAAATAAGCCTCTAGATAGGCATTTCATGTGTTTTTATGCAAAATTGACAGGAGAATTAAATGCGGTACCTCAGAAATTGGGCTAAATCCAGAGTCACAAACTAACTTTTAAAGCTCTGAAGTATGTATTTAGATTTGGCTGGTTTTTTACCAATCTTACTCCATTTTATTCCAGGAAACAACTTATTTCTATACTTGAAACAGATCTTATCTTGGAGAGTGTACTGGAGATTTGTTCCTTAGGAGAATTTTGTGTATTATTTTTTGGCATATGAATTTAAAGGCCTCCTTCAGGGTACCTGTGGTAGGTCACTTACCTAAAAGGGAAGACAAAGCCTCTTCTGCATTTTGGCACTAACAGGATCTCTAGATAGTAACTGGCCTTGTGCAGTGCTAGACTCAGGAAGTCATCTGCCCTGCCACCCTTTCCAAATGCAGAGGCTGAGGGAATTTGTTGGAAATGACCATCAAAAACTGGACTTTTGCTGGATTTTCCCAAAAAATAAATAGAACTTTTTCCTAGGCCTGGAATTGTAAATTTCTAGGAAAAAGAATGAGGGTCACCTGGCACAGAAAGTTGTACCCTGGGAACACTGTTTGAAGCTCCTCATGGTCACTAGTCTACTAGTTGCCAGCCTTTGTGGCCTTTCCCTTCCAGCATGCACATCCAGCCTGATCAGAATTCAAGTCTTGCTTTTGTCATTTGGCAAGCAGACTCTGAGGGATGCTTTTCCCCTCTCAGAAAAAGACAGGAAGTTTATTCCTCCACTCTCATGGATGTCTTACTGTTAGTGGTATGGGCGTTGATCAGCTGAGTACTGGAGAATGTCTGATAGAAGCCATCATTTCAACGCTTATTCCATGAAAAGCAGTAGGACCAGTAATCATGCTTTTGGAGATTAGCTTATGGTGAACTAGAATTCTTTTCATATTATAAGATTTTAAAGCCAAGTTAGTACTAAATAACCAGGAAGAGTTAAGTGGAAACCACCGGTTTCTGTATGTTCAGGGACAAAGACACAAGCATCTGCCTCTTAGGCAGTTGTAAAGACGTTATTTTAAGGGCCATTTCTGCCTGTTTGCATGTGTGGTTGTGTCTGTAGGATATTTTCCTGAACTGGGAACACTAAGTCCAAGTTCAGTAATTTTGGTAGATATTGCCAAACTCTTCTCCATCAGAGTAGTAGCATTTTATCATCCACCAGTGATGGATAGAAGTGTCTGTTTTCCCAGAGTATGTTGTCAGCTTTTGGGTTTCTCCTGATCTGATAGGTTGAAAGTGATGTCTCTGTTCACTTATGAATGAGGTCAGAACATCTTTTCTTACATCGTAGACCATTTGATTTTCTTATGAAGTGTCTCTTTATGCTTTTACCCATTGTTCTGTGGGGTTATTGAGCTTCTCAATTTCTTTATATACTAGGGAGAGTAGGCTTTCATCTGTGATTAAGAGTTGAAATATTTTCTCCCATTTGTCATTGGACCTTGGTTTGTGGGGTTTTTTCCCCCATGTGGAAGTTTGTTTTTGCATAATCACGTTAATCATTCTTGCCTTTTATGGCTTCCAGATTTTGAGTAAAGGGGTAGAAAACCCTTCCCTTCTCCAAGGTTATAAGGAAATTTACCTGTTATTTTCTGGGTATTTTTACAGTTACATATTTTATACATGATTTTTTATTTGTTGAGACCTCCTCTTGGTATATGGTATGAAAGAATAATCTATTTTTTTTTCTAAATGGCTATCCAGTGGTTCCAGTAGCAATTATTTCCATGTTTACACCCCTGATTTAAGATGCTACCTTCATCGTATGCTAAATTCCTTGTATATATTTGAATTTATTCTGAACTTCCTATGATAAATAGTAGTTTGGAAGAGAGAAATAGTCTGATGCTCAAAAGACGTCCTAGCCAGGAGAGTAAAAAGACAATATTGCTGAATTACATGTAACAAAGATGCCAGTGAAGATGGAGGACTGTTTGGGTGTGTTTGTTTTAAAGTTTTATTTGGGAGAGAGAACCGAGGAGAAGCAAAGACGTCAGATAATCTAAAGAATAGTCCAGCCAAAAATTAGCCGGGGATGGTGGCACACGCCTGTAATCTCAGCTACTCGTGAGGCCGAGACATGAAAATTGCTTGAACCCGGGAGGTGGAGGTTGCAGTGAGCCAGGATCGCGCCACTGCCCTCTAGCCTGGGTGATAGAGTGAAACCCTGTCTCAAAAAAGAAAGAGTAGGCCCAAACCAGAAACAGATTGTTGACCGAGTCTTAAATATATTATTTTCCATATACAAAACTAATGAGTGCTAATAAGTCACCACTGGTTTATAAATACCCCATCTCATTGTGAATACCACATGTACCTGTGAATTGGAGCCTTAGAGATACTTAATAAACACAAGAAAATGCCAGCAGTTACATATCTGTTCTGTTTAATTCCTTAAGACTGAAAAGTAAAACCAGTAGAAGTTAAAAAGCTTCTTAACCCCTTTGTAGAATAAAAAATGTTTTCTAGAGAAGGGTGATTGTAGAAGCTTTGCTCTAGAAATTTCCATTTGGGATAATCTTGACTCCTTCCCTTCCTTTGCAGATATTTTTCCTTTCGGGCAGAAAATCTGTTCAAAAGGGGACTAATCTAACCCAGCTTATGGTCATTTCTTTTCCTACTTAAAGCTTGGTAGTGTTAGCATGAGAGGCAGTTTGTGAAATAGGTGAGGTCCCAGGCTAGGCATTGCGGCTCCTCAGCCATCATCTTTCCTTTGCCACTAATTGCTGAGAGGGTTTGCTCATCAGTGTGTATTCTTCCTGCCTGCAACTGAAAACAGCCCTTGCCTATTCCTGTACAGTGTGATGATACTAAACCAGCTCGGATAGAAGCACTTGCATTCTCTCAGCAAGGCATATGCTGCATAGCCTCTTTGAAGGACAGAGGAATAAATTACAAAGATAAATTAAGCAGGATCTTTGATTTGAACTCATAACGTGTTAGGGGGACCAGATGCATTAATGAATAGTAAAATGTCATAGTAGAGGTTTGTAGAAAAGACATGGCAGCTCCAGCAAGAGAGCAGTACCTGCCTGGGTTTGTTGGAGATGGTGTTAGGAGGTGGTATTGGAGCAGCAGTAGAAGGGCACTGCAGGCCACATGACTGTAACCATGCCTTCAGAACTCCTAAAACAAGAGACCTTGGAGAGTCCTTGGCTGCATCCTCCTGCTATCTATCATCGTCGAAGGCCCGCTTGATGAATTTGGATCATCCAGTTTTACTGGCATTGCTAGAAAATCTACTTCTGTTCTTGCAGATGTGGCTGAGAGAAGGAAGTCTTGTATTACTTGTCTATTTACATAGGAATGCATGGACTATAGAAGCTTCAGGTTTGGAGATTGAAACATAGAAGGAAGGGCTTCCTTTATGAGCACCAAGACAGCTCAGCTTCTTTCATTCCATTGTCTTCTGTCCCCAAGAAGAGCTTAAGTTTGCTCTAAAGATTTTATTGATGAATTCTAAATAGCAACAGGATCCTCAGTGAAAAAAGACTCATGCAAAGTCCCAGAGCCTAGAGAAAGTATGGTAGTTTATCACCTATGTTGGTCCAAGGGAAAAGGATTATCACTACTTTTCATCACATTTTGAAGATCTGGCTTATTACTTTGAAGTCTCTTCCTTTTGAATCTGAAGTACAGTGGCAGCAGCTAGCACTTGTAATATTTCAGGTTTGGTGTAGTTTATTTGTAACCTCCTGCTGCTCTGGAGGGCTACAAAGGTCACACCGCATAGAACAAACCCCATAGCTTGAGTTGCCACTCATCTTACACCCACTTCTCTTCTGGTTGCTTTTGCTTTGTCTTGGCAGGAGTTCAAAGAAGGACGCAGAGCCAGCCACACAGCCCCACAGGTCCTCTTTAGCCACAGGGAACCTCCTCTGGAGCTGAAAGACACGGACGCCGCTGTGGGTGACAACATTGGCTACATCACCTTTGGTGAGCAGGGTGCACTTGCTGCTTGCATGCCGCTTTAATGAGTTCACACAGAATACCTAAATCTGCACAGAACCTTGGTTAACATTTTAAGGTAGGCAAAAGCAGGCGTACCAAGTTGTTCCTGTTGCCATTGCTGTGACTAAAGGAGGGATGTCACAGGGTATTAATCACAGAGCATGCCATATGCTATTTTTGTACAGTAATCATTTCATTTTTTTCCCCGTTTTTCTTAAATCTTAAAAATAAGACTGAATTCTGATATCAAGAGTTAAGGTCCCTTCGATAGCTCAGCTGGTAGAGCGGAGGACTGTAGCTACTTCCTCAGTAGGAGATGTCCTTAGGTCACTGGTTTGATTCCAGCTTGAAGGAGTACAAGTACAGTTTTGGCCAGGCATGGTGGCTCACGGCTGTAATCCCAGCACTTTGGGAAGCCAAGGCAGGCAAATCACAAGGTCAGGAGATCGAGACCATCCTGGCCAACATGGTGAAACTCTGTCTCTACTAAAATACAAAAAAAAAAATTAGCTGGGCATGGTGGCACACGCCTGTAGTCCCAGCTACTTGGGAGGCTAAGGCAGGAGAATTGCTTGAACCGGGGAGGCGGAGGTTGCAGTGAGCTGAGATCGCACCACTGCACTCCATCCTGGCAACAGAGCAAGACTCAGTCTCCAAAAAAAAAAAAAAAGAGTTAAGGAGTCTGGGTACAGTGTCTTACGCCTATAATCCTAACACTGTGGGCAGATCACCTGAGGTCAGGAGTTCGAGACCAGCCCGGCCAACATGGTGAAACTCCGTCTCTACCAAAAAAAAAAAAAAAAACACAAAAAAAAATTAGCTGGGCGTGGTGGCATGTGCCTGTAATCCCAGCTAGTCGGGAGGCTGAGGCACAAGAATCCCTTGAACCCAGGAGGCAGAGGTTTCAGTGAGCCAAGATCACACCATTGCACTCCAGCCTGGATGACAGAGTGAGACCTTGTCTCAAAAAGAAAAAAAGTTAAGGATAGGCCAGGCACAGTGGCTCATGCCTGTAATCCCAGCACTCTGGGAGCCCGAGGTTGTTGCGTCGCTTGAGTCCAAGAGTTTGGGACCAGCCTGGATAGCATGGCGCAACCTCATCTCTACAAAAAGCCAGGGGCCAGGCACAGCGGCTCACGCCTGTAATCGCAGCACTTTGGGAGGCCAAGGCGAGCAGATCACTTGAGGTCAGGAGTTCAAGACCAACCTGGCCAACATGGTGAACCACATCTCTACTAAAAATAAAAAAATTAGTTGGACATGGTGGCATGTGCCTATAGTCCCAGCTACTTGACCAGGTGAGGCATGAGAATTGCGTAAACCTGGGAGGTGGAGGTTGCAGCAAGCTGAGATCGTCCTGCTGTGCTACAGCCTGGGAGACTGTCTCAAAAAAAAAAAGATAGCTAGACATGGTGTTGCATGACTATAGTCATAGCTACTTGAGAGGCTGAGGTGGGAGGATCACTTGAACCCAGGAGGTCGAGGCTGCAGTGAGCTGTGATGGCACCACTACACTCCAGCCTGGGTGACAGAGTGAGACCCTGTCTTATCAGAAAAAGGAGTTAAGAAGAGAAACCACCTAAGCAGCTAGATGGTGGTTCTCTGTCATTTGGCAATTCTTGGTTTTTTGCTTATTAAGCCCAAGCTCCAGCCATGGTCCACTTACTCCACTTTTCCATGGAGTAAATTCAGGTCTTCTTTCAGTTGCTCCAGCCTCATGCACTGGCTGATTAGGATAGCTTACAGTTTGGAATTAACAGCTCATTCACACTGCACCCGATGCCACTGGAATGTCTCCTTTGTGAAATGTAATTTAATTCACCTCAGTGGTAAAGGTGAGCCTGTTTATTGGTGATGAACCTGTTGATTTACCAAATTTCATTAAATCTAAACAATACACTTTTTTCTTTTTTCTTTCTCTCTGTCACCCAGACTGGAGTGCAGTGGTGTGATCTCGGCTCACTGCAACCTCCGCTTCCCAGGCTCAAACAATTCTCGTGCCTCAGCTTCCCAAGTAGCTGGGACTACAGGCGCATGCCACCACACCCAGCTAACGTTTGTATTTTTAGTAGAAACGGGGTTTCCGGCCGGGTGTGGTGGCTCACGCCAGTAATCCCAGCACTTTGGGAGGCCGAGGCGGGCAGATCACGAGATCAGGAGATCGAGACCATCCTGGCTAACACAGTGAAACCCTGTCTCTACTAAAAATACAAAAACTTAGCCAGGCATGGTGGCAGGCACCTGTAGTCCCAGCTACTTGGGAGGCTGAGACAGGAGAATGGTGTGAACCTGGGAGGCGGAGCTTGCAATGAGCCGAGATCACGCCACTGCACTCCAGCCTGTGCGACAGAGCAATACTCCGTCTCAAAAACAAAACAAAACAAAACAGGGTTTCCCTATTGGCCAGGCTGATCTCAACTCCTGGCCTCAAGCAATCCACCCACTTCAGTCTCCCAAAGTGCTGGGATTACAGGCATGTGCCACCGCACCCAGCCAGCTATACCATTTTTTTCAAGTTTTTATCTTTGAAGCTGGGGTGCGTCTTACAATTCATGGCATGTCATAGTTTAATTGGCAGCATTTTTCTCTTGTGGTATATAAAATTATGGCAGACTTAGAGTCATAGCCTCCCAAGTAGCTGAGATTATACAGGCACATGCCATCACATGTGGCTAATTTTTATATTTTTAGTAGAGATGGGGTTTCACCATGTTGCCCAGGCTGGTCTCGAACTCCTGATCTCAGATGATCCGCCCACCTCAGCCTCCCAAAGTGCTGGGATTACAGGCGTGAGCCACCGCGCCCGACCTCACACAGGTCTTTAGGTGGCTGGTGCCACAGGGTTGGACTTCAGTCAGGCCCAGTCAGAGCAGCTCCTCTTGCCTGGCCTATCATGAGGGTTCAGGTCCTTATACCTTATTGTCTGTTTTCACAGTGAGAATATGGGAAATTCTCTGGCATCTGTTTTCTGGGAAGGTTTACTCTATTTCAGCACCAAGGACCTAAGACAGGCAGCTGCATTTCCTAATCCTGATTCCTTAAGGTAAACTGTTATAGCCAGTTAGTGTAATCCTGGAGTGTGATCCTGGAGTGTGCCCAGCTGCACAGGCAGGAGCTAGTACATGTGTGGCAGACAGGGAATAGATTTCAAAATGCACAGCTGCAGAATCCAGGACTAGAATGAAGGCCTAGAGTCAAGCCCTGTTTTTCATCATGGGCTCCTCCGTTCACGCTCATTGACACCTTTCCTGGCCATGCTGTTTATCCTTCCATGTCAAGAAAAAACCCTGACAAAGCCTGGTAATATTGACACAAGTGGAGGGTACTTCAGCAGAGAGGGAGTGAAGTTCACTAGGCTGTTGTTCTTCCCCACCCTTTGGCATTCGTGTTGGGTCCTGACGCCTTGTGTCTTCCACCTTCAGTGCTGTTCCCTCGTCACACCAATGCCAGCGCTCGAGACAACACCATCAACCTGATCCACACATTCCGGGACTACCTGCACTACCACATCAAGTGCTCTAAGGTGAGGGGGGTGCCAGCATCTCAGCTGCTATGCTCTGGGTCTTTTCCTCCACCAGAACTCATGACAAAAAGTCATTCTGTTAGTCTAGGCTGTGGATATTGACTCTTAGGTAGATAATTCTAGAGGCTTCAAGAAACCATGGTCTTTCTTCATCAAGCCACTGTCCCCCACCCCTCCCCGTAGCAGAGATGAATATTTGTTTCCAGAATTGCTCACCTTCCTGCTTTGCTGCAGGGCCTGGGTCAGTCCCAGGGTGTATGTTCCCAAACGCCTCTGATGAAAGCAAAGCTGTCTTTCTAGACCGTGACTGTGCTTCAGTACCTGTTATGTTTGTTCCCAGGCCTATATTCACACACGTATGCGGGCAAAAACATCTGACTTCCTCAAGGTGCTGAACCGCGCACGCCCAGATGCTGAGAAAAAAGAAATGAAAACAATCACGTAAGTTAGGCAGCACTCCAGCAGGACCACCTTCCTCTCCTGAGTCACCGAGAAGGAAGCAGTGGGTGCTGGTGGCCTGGTCCTCCATGTGTCTGGGCACTGGCTACATGTGAGGCCAGCAGGGCTAAGTAGATAAAACAAAGGTGGGATTCCAGGTTTTCAGTGCTGTATAGGCCCAGATGGGTTTCCTTGTTTCCATATCTTTGTGAACTCTGAGAATGACAGCTAGGAAATAAACAAAGTTTACCAAGAGACTGTTGTTTTTGGGCCTGAGTTACGAGATCAGTCTTGTGCTTCTGGTGTTCTTTCTGGAGAGATGGAAGAAGTTGCTTAGGGACCTTTAATTGGGTAAATAGTCCTGACGCCGCCCACTAAGCGTTCTTTCCCTGGTGTACTCTCAGCGGGAAGTTTGCATGCAGAGGAAAGTTCTCTTTATCAAGGATAGAATTGAGGAGAGCCCTGATGGGCACAGTGGCTCACGCCTGTAATTCCAGCACTTTGGGAGGCTGAGGCAGGTGGATCACGAGGTCAGGAGTTCAGGCCTAGCCTGGCCAAGATGGTGAAACCACATCTTTACTAAAAATACAAAAAAAATTAGCCGGTCGTGGTGGCAGGCGCCTGTAATCCCAGCTACTCAGGAGGCTGAGGCAGAGAATTGCTTGAGCCCAGGAGACAGAGGTTGCAATGAGCTGAGATTGTGCCACTGCACGCCAGCCTGAGCAACAGTGAGACTTCGTCTCAAAAAAAAAAAAAAAATTTTTTTTTTTTTTTGAGGAGAGCCCTAAACAGGGGTGTGGCTCTGCATGCAGGAAAGGCGAGCATGGCCTAGAGCCTAGAGAGTTCCATCTCTGTGAAAGGTGCCAGACCTTGGTTCTTCTGATGAAATTCAGGCAGTCCTGTCCTTAAGATACAGTAATGGTGTTCATCTGCTGTTTTTTTGTTTTGTTCGTTTGTTTGTTCGTTTGTTTGGTGGGGGTAGTTGGGGGAGACAAAGTCTCATTCTGTCGCCCAGGCTGTAGTGTAGTCCAGACCTTGGTTCTTCTTTTGATGAAATTCAGGCAATCCTGTCCTTAAGATAAGGTAATAGTGTTCATCTGCTGTTTTTTTGTTTTGTTGTTTTTTTGGTGGGGGGAGCTGGGGGAGACAGAGTCTCATTCTGTCGCCCAGGCTGGAGTGTAGTGGCGCAATCTCAGCTCACTGTAACCTCCACCTCCCAGGTAGCTGGGACTACAGGTGCACGCCGCCACACCCGGCTAATTTTTTGTATTTTAGTGGAGATGGGGTTTCACCATGTTGCCTGGGCTGGTCTCAAACTCGTGATCTCAGTCAATCCGCCCACCTCGGCCTCCCATCTGCTGTGTTTTGTACCAGTTGAACTAAAAGTCTTGAGATCATAAGCCTCCCTAACAGCCAGTGTATTTGCCAGCACCCCAGTACTGTTGGTGTTTGTTTTGTTGTTTTGTTGTTTTTTGAGATGGAGTTTCGCTCTTGGAGCACAGGCTGGAGTGCAGAGGCACAATCTTAGCTTACTACAACCTCTGCCTCCTGGATTCAAGCAAATTCTCTTGCCTCAGCCTCCACAGCAGCTGGGACTACAGGCTTGCGCCACTAAGCCTGGCTAATTTATTTGTATTTTTAGTAGAGTCAGGGTTTCACCATTTTGGCCAGGCTGGTCTTGAACTCCTGACCTCGTGATCCGCCCACCTCAGCTTCCCAAAGGGTTGGGATTACAAGCGTGAGCCACCGCGCCTAGCCCAGTACTCTGTGATTCCCAGCCTGGAGTGCAGTGGTGCAATCTTGCCTCACTGCAGGCTCAACCTCCTGGGCTCAAGCAATCCTCCCACCTCAGCCCCCCAAGTAGCTGGGACCACAGGCGTGCACCATCACAGCTGGCTAATTTTTTAATTTTTGTGGAGACAGGATTTCACCATGTTGTCCAGGCTGGTCTCGAACTCTTGGACTCAAGTGATCCTCCCACTTCAGCCTCCCAAAGTGTTGGAATAACAGACATCAGCCACCGCACCTGGCCCAGCACTCAGTACTCTTGAGGCAAAGTTTTAGTGGGTGTGGTATGCCTAGGGCTTTACACTCTCTCTCTTGCATTTGAGGGCTCTTCTACCAAGTTAGTTTCTGCTGCCATTTGAAAGGATGAGAAAGAGATCCAAGGACCTGAGCAGTAGGTGAGGGTTTTCAGACATTCTCAAAATGCAGTTTAAGGCAGGGTGTGGTGGCTCACCCTTGTAATCCCAGCACTTTGGGAGGCCAAGGCGGGCGGATTACCCGAGGTCAGGAGTTGGAGACCAGCCTGACCAACATGGAGAAACCCCATCTCTACTAAAAATACAAAATTAGCTGGGCATAGTGGTGCATGCCTGTAATCCCAGCTACTCTGGAGGCTGAGGCAGG